>NC_064620.1:488577108-489202108 GCF_023898315.1 Schistocerca nitens
GGCTCCCGCAGTAGCAGCAATTCTACACACACGCAAGTCTGTTAGTTATTTATTTACTGAGTTAATTACATGTTTCATCGATCGAATTACGAGCGACGAGTCAATTTACGGGATATGCACATCTGATTAGTTCTAATATTTTTTTTAGTCCTACTCATGTAACTAAACTTAACAACTAGTTTTATTAGAGTCTACCAGTTATTTAAATTAGGATTCGTCCATGGAATAGTAGGAGTTGTGCCGGAGAAATGATTTTAGATTACACGCATAACTTTCTTTATTAACCATCAGATGTTTTGTTGTATTTCGCAAATGATGAAAACTTTTTCTTTTTGCATGTTGAACTCCCTTCTGAGTCACAGCAGGCTTTAACAATGGGCACTTCAAGTAAGCTTTCTTTTCTAGTGTTATAGGTATGGACATCACTGTTTTTCTCAAATTTATTATTTATGACGAATTTCATTGGTGAATTTATGTATTGTGATCGTGCAGTTAAGCTGCCTAACTCTTTGAAGAGGTTCCTACTAGACACTGAGCGTGAACGCTACGTACCACTAATAGTGCTCGCTACAAAGCAATCAATGTGTTTCTTCTAAACGTTGAGTTACCTCAGAAAATTGTACCATACGACGTTATTGAGGGGAAATAAGCAAAATTATCTGGAGCTGATTGGTTTATTTCCAAGACTAATAATCATACGAAGACCAGAATGGACTGGCCTAAATGGCGTGAGCAAATTCAGCAACATGCTTGTTCCAGTTCAAGTTTTTATCAATATGTATATACAGAAAATGTGTGCATTATTCCCTGTTTACGGACTCCTCTTCATGTAAAAATCTTGAGTGCTTTTTGTTCAGCCATTTTAAGATATTTGTTAAAGGACATCTTCTGCAGTTCATCATGAACAGAAGATGTCCTTTAATAAATAACCTATTCATGTGCTGCAGCAATTTTTGGTACGAATTTTGTTGTACAGAAGTAAATACAGCGTATTTTCGCAATATTTTGGGAGAATCCATTTGCAGATAAGCAGCTAATAATTCTTTGAAAATCTTCAGTAACAATCTCTTACGTTGTTTTCTAATGGGACTTTCATAACATTAGTATCGGCTGCACAGAAGTAGAAGTTATACTTGATATATGATAAGTGAGAGGGTCATTCACATATTATGGAGGACTAGACAAAAAACTGAACATTGTGGGAATCACTTCGTGATTTCTCTCCAGTCACTAAAATTTTCTCTCCTTCCAAAACTGTTTGAATTATTCAGTATAAGATTCTGGGTTTTGTTAATTGTGATTCAAACAAGTTATGTGTAATGCTGTCAGTTCCATGAAACGTAAGTTTCTCGACGAGACTAGCGTAATCTAAGCAGTCAAACATCTTATTAAAACTGGCAATATTTGATGATGGAATTTTTCTACGAGAGTAGCGTTATATACAAAATAAAACATCTTACTAAGACATGCAATTTTTGTTGAGTGAATATATAAATAGCATTCTCAGTCGAGCAACGCTTTGGGAATCCAAACTGTGATGTGCTAAATAAAATGTTTCTCTCAAATGTGAGACTACCCGTGAGTACATCACTCCCTCGACTATTTTGAGAAAAATACTGTAGGTGTAATGGTACATTTTTCTAGAAACGAGCGATAACGGTGTAGGATCAGGTGATCATCGGGTGCTGAATCCATCTTAGCTATGAATTTGCGTAATTGAAAATAACAGTTATCAGAGGTACAATGTTTCATCACTAATATTACCTGTATATACGTAACATCACGTCCATTTAACTCCACAGATGCTTACGGAAACATAATGTTCCGTCATTGACTATAACGGTATACAGGGTGTTACAAAAAGGTACGGCCAAACTTTCAGGAAACATTCCTCACACACAAAGAAAGAAAATATGTTATGTGGACATGTGTCCGGAAACGCTTACTTTCCATGTTAGAGCTCATTTTATTACTTCTCTTCAAATCAAATTAATCATGGAATGGAAACACGCAGCAACAGAACGTACCAGAGTGACTTCAAACACTTTGTTACAGGAAATGTTCAAAATGTCCTACGTTAGCGAGGATACATGCATCCACCTTCCGTCGCATGGAATCCCTGATGCGCTGATGCAGCCCTGGAGAATGGAATATTGTATCACAGAGATCCACGAACAGTCTCTACATTTGTTACCGGGGTTGCGTAGACAAGAGCTTTCAAATGCCCCCATAAATGAAAGTCAAGAGGGTTGAGGTCAGGAGAGCGTGGAGGCCATGGAACTGGTCCGCCTCTACCAATCCATCGGTCACCGAATCTGTTGTTGAGAAGCGTACGAACGCTTCGACTGAAATATGCAGGGGCTCCATCGTGCATGATCCACATGTTGTGTCGTACTTGTAAAGACACATGATCTGGCAGCACAAGTAGAGTATCCCGTGTGAAATCATGATAACGTGCTCCATTGAGCGTAGGTGGACGAAACTAAAATGAGCTCTAACCTGGAAATTAAGCGTTTCCGGACACATGTCCACATAACATATTTATTTGTCTGTGAGGAATGTTTCCTGAAAGTTTGGCCTTACCTTTCTGTAACACCCTGTATACGCAACATTACGTCCTTTTAACGTCACAAGCTTTCAAAAGCGTCTATGAGGTTAAATGGGCGTTATGTTACGTACATGCAACTATTATCAACGATGGAACATTATAATCTGATAATTGTTACTTCAGTTACCCAAATGCACGCTAACATGGTTTTTGGAACCGATTAAGGTCTATCCAAGACCGAAATCGATCGTCTCCAATAAAATAGCTGTGTATTCCATAATGCGGTTCTTAACAGTTATCAACTATGTATGCATTAATGTCTTAAAAAAGTCGTTTATGGAGTGGCTAGACAGCCAAATCACTGTATTTCTTTTGAAGCTATTTTTCATTTGCTGTGGAAATACTGGAACGAGTACGGCCTATTTAATACATTCTCTACAAATAATAAAGAACTGAAATTTCCTTCTAAAATATAAATGACGAATTATGAATGTATAGCTGTCGAATACGAGTTTCAGCTCAACTACCATTCCGTAAACTGTGAAAAGGTCAAATACAAACTGGTGTTGTTCCACATCCTAGTTGCTTACTATCGCCAACAGGTGGCTCCACTGTTAAAAAGCTTCATAAATTCGAACTCCGTACCACAAGTAGTTCTCACTTTTAGGTTCTGTACTGGTAAAAACGTCCGAAGTTCGATATATGACTCACACTTTATTGGGTACACGACAGAGTCTTCATTACTTTCCATATCTGCGATCTCAGTATTCTAAAATGTCTGCAAGATACGTCTCCAACGCAAAAAGGCCTATGTTTACATCGATTATCACATAGCTATGTTTCGTCAGGTTAGTTTTCGTCTACAAAACATGATTTTAACTTCTAAAACATGTATCAGAGGTGAAGAGAGAATAAAGATACTGTATCAGTAGAAAAATATAATCGAGAAGAGTTATATCAAATGATTCGGGACCTAGTTAACGTCAAGTACAAATAAACGACCTTAGGCTCAAATTAATTATTTTACCTCAGCTATGACGGTTGTCAACAATAACATAATATTCGAAATTGCGTCAGAAGATTTAATGTTTATGTTGCAGCAGTATCTGTATGAGTAAAGCGCATTCAGCTGATGATTGATGTATCGTTATTGCAGGGATAAAGTGTTTTGTCACGATATATGCAGAACGGCATGGACAAACGTGCACTCATGAGGGGCCACCTATGATTGCAATAGTGAAGCATGAGACATCTCAAAAGACATGAAAGAGTCTCGAAATCTAGTAAATAAATAAAATTATTTATCATTTATCGTGAAATATCTCGTACTTCAGTAAAACAATGAAGCTTCAAATTAAATATTTCCGCATCTGAACTGTCTTTTTCAGCTTGCATATTGGCACTGATGATAAGAATTTTTAGTTTACGTAGCACTCGTTTGCGATGGAAGTGCGATTTGCATACCACACCTGCAAGCACTGTTGACCCTCAAATTAAATTTTTTTCTGCTTCTAATGTGTCTGCATACTTTTATAAGGTACATACAGCTTGCATGCTTATCATATATACAAGAACTCTGCGAAAATTCGAGCATAAATAAAGTTGTATTATATTTGAGACATCACACACTCTGCTGGCAACAAATTTGCCTAACACCTGATGGCTATTGGATAATGGATAATGCCTAACATACAATGATCAATGGTTAAATGCTACTGCCTGACAGCTGATGCGCAACGCGTAACATCTAATGCCTAACTGTTATCTCTTATTGGCTAGCTGCCAAAGCCTAGTACTTAAAAGCTAATGGCTAATGCTTAATGCTTTATTGGCTAATGGCTAATGGCTAACGCCCAATGTCTGACAGCAAAGACCTAATGCCGAATGCCTAACAGCTGACAAATAACACCTAATGTCTAATGCCTAGTGCCCAATGGTTAATAGCTAATGTTGTAATGCATATGGCCTGACACCTGACAGCTAAGGCATAATGCATGACACACGGTGCCTAACACTTGTTGGCTTATGCCTAGCAGCTAATCGTAGCACTGCCAACTTCTGCTTAGAATGGAAGTATCACAAGCATCATTCACTTACTTCAGTCGAATGGAGATAAGCCGTGGTAACATTGTGATATTCCTGGCTATGGTAACTAGTATTTTACTTTGCTAGAAGCTCGGTTTGAGGCAGCTTGATACACGCGAAGTAGCATATGGTACAAAAGTAGATTGAAGTACAAGCAACAGATGGTACAGTATTCTCGTGGGAGGCTCCACTAATTGTACTGAACTTGCTTCTAACTGGTTGTCGCATTCCGGTGCTAGTATGACAATCTCTCATGGTTACCCTACAAGTTTATCCTTTTTGTTTATTAAATTTCGCTAGTTATGAGAAACATAAAAGCAATGAAGTGCTTCGGACACCTTCGGGTCGCTTTGGCACGCCTTGGAGATGAAGTACTTCGGCTGCGCTAGTCAACTGTTCTGGGCGTTCTGAAGTACCGGCCACGCAACTCTGCTTCGGTCGTTTGGAGGGTTGGACGCGTAAGACTGTTTCGGGCGATCTTCAGAGCCAGACATGTATCTCTACTTCGGGGCGGACATGTGGTACTCTATATCGGAGGTTGTTAGGGAAGTTAGCATACAATTAAGCAAGCTATGTCGAATTTTGTAAAATACAGTGTAAAAAGCGTGATTACTTAAAATACAGGGTGATTCAAAAAGAATACCACAACTTTAAAAATGTGTATTTAATGGAAGAAACATAATATAACCGTCTGTTATACATCATTACAAAGAGTATTTAAAAAGGTTTTTTTCACTCAAAAACAAGTTCAGAGATGTTCAATATGGCCCCCTCCAGACACACGAGGAATATCAACCCGATACTCCAACTCGTTCCACACTCTCTGTAGCATATCAGGCGTAACAGTTTGGACAGCTGCTGTTATTTCTCGTTTCAAATCATCAATGGTGGCTGGGAGAGGTGGCCGAAACACCATATCCTTAACACACCCCCATAAGAAAAAATCGCAGGGGGTAAGATCAGGACTTCTTGGAGGCCAGTGATGAAGTGCTCTGTCACGGGCTGCCTGGTGGCCGATCCATCGCCTCGGGTAGTTGACGTTCAGGTTTCATAACTAACCTTTTTCGTAGGACTTTCCATACAGTTGATTGTGGAATTTGCAGCTCTCTGTTAGCTCTGCGAGTCGATTTTCCTGGGCTGAGAACAAATGCTTGCTGGATGCGTGCTACATTTTCATCACTCGTTCTCGGCCGTCCAGAACTTTTCCCTTTGCACAAACACCCATTCTCTGTAAACTGTTTATACCAACGTTTAATACACCACCTATCAGGTGGTTTAACACCATACTTCGTTCGAAATGCACGCTGAACAACTGTCGTCGATTGACTTCTGCCGTACTCAATAACACAAAAAGCTTTCTGTTGAGCGGTCGCCATCTTAGCATCAACTGACGCTGACGCCTAGTCAACAGCGCCTCAAGCGAACAAATGTAGAACTAAATGAAACTTTATAGCTCCCTTAATTCGCCGACAGATAGTACTTAGCTCTGCCTTTTGTCGTTGCAGAGTTTTAAATTCCTAAAGTTGTGGTATTCTTTTTGAATCACCCTGTATAATAAAACAGGATACAGTAATGAGGTCGCCTACTATCATTGTCAGTACTACAGATCTTGCCATCTGTAGATACGGAGACTAACCTGGACAAGTGGCGTCCCATAAAAAAGCACAATCACAGGTTCCAGATGACGGCATAGCCATTTACGCCAAAGAACATCCCACGACTGACGAGTTGTCTTCTGTTTTGGGAACCTTAGAAGAATACAGGTTAGTGGATAGAACAGTTAGGGAGTCTTATTCAATCCCTCCAGATCCCTCCAGCATTCAGATCTGACTTCCAGAGGACACCATAATTTATACAAGGCATACCTTGCGGGGAACGTGTATTTAAAGAAGAGGCTACTATCCGTTAACTAAAATTGTGAACCGAATGAGACGTGAAAATGACAGTGAGAACAGTGGACTGTAATGTTTATCATAAAACCCCAGAATCAATAGTGTGTGAACAATGAAAAAGACAAAAACCGACACTGTGTGAACTGTGAAATTATATCCAGTTTGAACCTCTGTAAGTTTCTTTGAACTGTTATTCAAGATAATCTATAAATGCCGTTAATCAATCCGCGTCTTGTAGTTGAAAGTGGAAACGCAAAAACGCAAAACGAAGTGCTTGGTCCAAAGGGATTACATGGTCTGTGCGCGCCCCAATTGATTATGTTTTATTTCAACACTACGAGAAACAACGCTTCAGGAGCAGTTAGGAGAGCAGCGTACAGCAGGCGAGGTGAATGACTTGGAAGAAACACCTGTCGCCTCCACCAGCTGCAGTCCAGTGTCACAGAGCAGCGAACAGCAGGAATAGGCGTCCGTGGTCGACTACGGCAGCCTAATACACCCAACACGACAAAGACAATGCGGTGAACAGCAGCATAGCGCCGGAGAAGAAGGTAGCGTGCGTGTACGCTACTTTCCTGCTAGCGAGAGGAAGCTAATATTGACAACCATTGGAATTTTTAAGAATATTTTTAAATTTTTTCGTAATAATTTCTTTAATAACAAAATGTCGTGGGAAAGCAAAACGCGGTGCAACCTTAGAAGTAGAGAGGAAGCGCAGCCTCAAGGTAATGAAATTGAAGAAGCAAGCCAATTACAGAGCATGCCAGATGGAATTAGTAATATAAGTAAAGAGGAAAAGTGTAAAAAATCCAATGGATAATAGCTATTTACCAGAATCAACTGACACAAAAACTGAAGTTTTCCAAGAAAACATAATCTCAATTGCGAAATCAGAGAGTTAAATAAGGTGAATGGTGATGTCAGAGGCGATGACTCTGACACCTTCATTGCTAATGAACCAACACGTAGAACTTGTAGATTAAACCATGGAACAGCATCAGCTGATGCATTGCATACAAAAGATAATAATAAAAGTGTGGTTGAAAAGTTAATGGAGTTAGTATCTGGCCAAAAAGACTTAAGAATAAGGCGAAGAAAAGATAAAACAGGGGCAAAAATTGCTTACTGATAAAATAGAAGCAACAAATGAGGAGATAGAAAAGATTAATCGTAATTCTACACATTTAGAGACCAGGGTTGATTTTCATGAAACTAGAATAGAGGCTTATGAGAATAGAATTGAACATGGGTGTAAAGAATGCGGTCTTAAATTAGATAAGTGTAAGCAAGAGGTTAGTCGTTAAGACTGATAAAGAAATCTTTAAATTAAGTAATGACCAGTGTAAAATAAACAAAAGTTGCAAAGACACCCACGAAAGGCTAAACAAACAAGTCATAGACTTAAAAGGCGAAAATTCAGGCCTTAGCCGTAAAGTATCATAAATAGAATCTGTTTGTAACGGTAATACAAATACAATTCTGGGTCGTTTGAGAGAAATAGAACAGAAGGTAGAAAACCAGTGAGTGAAAAATACAGAGTGGTCCATTGATTGTGACCGGGCCAAATATCTCACGAAATAAGCGTCAACCGAAAAAACTACAAAGAACGAAACTTGTCTGGCTTGAAGGGCGAACCAGATGGCGCTATGGTTGGCACGCTATATGGCGTTGCCATAGGTGGCTCAAATGGTTCAAATGGCTCTGAGCACTATGGGACTCAACTGCTGAGGTCATTAGTCCCCTAGAACTTAGAACTAGTTAAACCTAACTAACCTAAGGACATCACAAACATCCATGCCCGAGGCAGGATTCGAACCTGCGACCGGAGTGGTCTTGCGGTTCCAGACTGCAGCGCCTTTTAACCGCACGGCCACTTCGGCCGGCGCGCTGCCATAGGTCAAACGGATGTTAACTGCGTTTTTTAAAATAGGAACCCCCATTTTTATTACATATTCGTGTAGTAAGTAAAGAAATATGAATGTTTTAGCTGGACCACTTTTTTCGCTTTGTGATAGATGGCGCTATAATAGTCACCAATATATGGCTCACATTTTTAGGTAGGTTTTTAGGTAGGTTTTTTAAATTAAAATACAGAATGTACGTACGTTAAAACATTTTATTTCGGTTTTTCCAATGTGATACATGTACCTTTGGGATGAACTTATCATTTATGATAACGTGTGCTGTTACAGCGTGATTACCTGTAAATACAACATTAATGCAATAAATGCTCAAAATGATGTCCGTCAACCTAAATGCATTTGGCAATACGTGTAACGACATTCCTCTCAACAGCGAGTAGTTCGCATTCCGTAATGTTCGCACATGCATTGACAATGCGCTTACGCATGTTGTCAGGCGTTGTCGGTGGATCACGATAGCAAATATCTTTCAACTTTCCCCACAGAAAGAAATCTGGTGACGTCAGATCCGGTGAACGTGCGGGCCATGGTATGGTGCTTCGACGAACAATCCACCTGTCATGAAATATGCTATTCAATACCGCTTCAAAGGCACGCGAGCTATGTGCCGGACATTGTAAGGTGCCTCTTACGTGAGGAAGACATTTTTACCAGTTTTAATAAATTATTGTGTCTTATTGATATATTCACGATTGTTAGGAAGTGGTGTAGTCTGTAGCCGGCCATGAGTCGGAGAGCAATTCTAACGCTGGCTGGCTAGGTGACGAAGCGACCATATGTCGCGCGTGGGGTGGGGCTCGGCGCTGGAACGTAGCAACAAGCGTCAGCGTGGGAAATATACGTGACGGAAAGCTCCGCCATCTTGGTGCCAAAGTCACCGATTTTGTTTATTTATATTTAATAATTAAAGTCATTTATGACAACATGTATACTAGGAGGAGCCTCTAGATGTTTGAAACTATTTTTCGTAGTTTTGCCTCGCTAAAATTCACACCCGTTCATTAACAAATGCATATCTTAGTAAGTACGAATTGATCGGAAATCCACGAACTGTGGCGAAACTAGAAAGAGATACGGACTGCGCGCCAAAGTCGGCATTCGGCGTTAAGAGCTCTTCCTGTCTTGTTCGATGGTAGCCATGGTTTCGGTTACGAGTAATTTGTGACATGAGTGTTTCATTACTGATCTAATAAGAATAAAAGTGATATTACGGCATTCTGAATGTTAATTTCTAGTAAATGGGTACCCCAAAGTTGATCGACAGCAGTTTCAGATAATTAGCTTCCACTGACAGATACATCCAATGCGCCAATGAAGAATCTGCACGGGACGACATGTACGAGAGCTGCACCGCGCACAGGTAGGAGGAAATCCGGCGACACGACCCACCAAGGCGGATCAAGGAAAGTCCGAATTACACTCGCAAATTCCGGGTGGAAATGCTGACCAGTTATACTGGACGTCACATTTACCACCCTCTACGGACTCGCGGCTAAGCTGAGTAATAACAGTATCAGTTTAGAAGCGAGGGGATCTTGCAACATCCATCATGTTGGAAGTACATCGCCATTCTATCATGCAGTGAAACATCTTGTAGTAACATCAGTAGAACATTACGTAGGAAATCAGCATACATTGCACCATTTAGATTTCCATCGATAAAATGGGGTCCATTTATCTTCCCTCCCATAATGCCGCACCATATATTAACCCGCCAAGGTCGCTGATGTTCCACTTGTCGCAGCCATCGTGGATTTTCCGTTGCCCGATAGTGCATATTATGCCGGTTTACGTTACCGTTGTTGGTGAATGACGCTTCGTCGCTAAATAGAACACGTGCAAAAAATCTGTCATCGTCGCGTAATTTCTCTTGTGTCCAGTGGCAGAACTGTACACGACGTTCAAAGTCGTCGCCATGCAATTCCTGGTGCATAGAAATATGGTACGGGTACAATCGATGTTGATGTAGCATCCTCAACACCGACGTTTTTGAGAGTCCCGATTCTCGCTAAATTTGTCTCCTAATGATGTGCGGATTAGCCGCGACAGCAGCTAAAACACCTACTTGGGCATCATCATTTGTTGTAGGTCGTGGTTGACGTTTCACATGTGGCTGAATATTTCCTGTTTCCTTAAATAACTTAACTATCCGGCGAACGGTCCGGACACTTGGTTGATGTCCTCCACGATACCGAGCAGCATAAATAGCACACGACCGTTGGGCATTTTGATCACAATAGCCATACATCAACACGATATCGAACTTTACTGGAATTGGTAAACGGTACATTTTAACTCGGGTAATATATGACGAAGCAAATACCGTCCGCACTGGCGGAATGTTACGTGATACCACGTTCTTATGCGTTTTTGACTATTACAGCGGTATTTATCACAAAGCGAGAAAGTTGTCCAACTAAAACATTCATATTTCTTCACTTACTAGACGAATATGTAATAAAAATAGGAGTTCCCATTTAAAAAAAAAACGTAGTTGATATCCGTTTGAACTATGGCAGCGCCATCTAGCGGGCCAACCATAGCGCCATCTGGTTTCCCCCTTCAAGCTAGACGAGTTTCGTTCTTTGTAGTTTTTTCGTTTGATGCTTATTTCGTGAGATATTTGCCCCAGTCACTATCAATGGACCACCCTGTAGATAATATGGAAGTTGTGTTAAAACAGAAATTCAAAACGTGGTTTGAACAGGAAAAAGGTAAGGGTGTTGTTCATATTATTGAAGTAGTCAGTAATTCCAGTACTTACAAATTTCATAACTTTTTTTGCAAAGGTAGTAAACATTCTGTTGCTTTCATCAGTCAGTTTGAGGGCATCAAACCTGACAACATGAGAGCACAGCAGAAAATCAAACTTGTAACCAGTCATTTTGAAGAGGACGCATTATCATGGGGAAAAGGAGCTAGTAACACATGTAAAACATACCAAAAATTTATAAGAGTATTCTTAAGCCAGTACTTGTCCACAAGTACACAAACCAGTATAAAAGCAGAAATATATGAAGCTAGGAGTTTCAAAAACAGTGGCTGAGATTGTTATAATTAGTTATTTCAGCACTACTGGGGAAAGAACCACTATTTAGCTGATCCTTTACATGAAACTGATTAAGTAGAAATAATAGTCATCAGGTTACCTTCAATTAGGAAAGTGGGGGTACTCAGCGACTGTTGCGTAATTTATAAATGATACAGCACAGAAATCAGTCGTACTTTTTTTTTCAAGGTTTTATTACGCAAATCCAGATTTCGACTAGTGCCTAGCCATTATCAATGCACTATTTTGTAAAATCGATTCATGTTAGTTCCCTAATGTTTGGTCGTCATGCACAGCTCTGTGACTGCCGCCCGAAGTTTAAAAAATAGTGCATTGATAATGGATAGGCACTACCTGAAATCTGGATTTGCAAAAAAAAAAAAAAAAAAAAAAAAAAAAAAAGGGGGACGGCTGTTTGCTGCGCTCTATCATTTATAAATTTGAAAATAATGGTTTTTAAGTTTCCAGTGTCTGTTCAGGACAAACTAATTCATGTTAACAGAACTGAGGCTAAAAACCGCCTGTATGTATGAGAACAGCTGGACGCTCTCTCAGGCAACAGACAAGTGCCGGCAAGCTGGCGTAAAAACAGGTGGCGTGCAGGCCGCCGCAGCGAAAACCTCAAGGGGCAATAGTACGCTTTGCATTGCTGGGTAGCTAATGCCTACCAGGTACCCGGGTTAACTGAAGGTTTACTTCCTTTCTTTTCAAACTGTCAGCTATTCCTTCTTCATCATTCTGAACTAAAACCTGTCATCTATCCTTCCTCTCTGTTCAAGATAAAAAGATAGAAACATAAAGAAAAAAGAGACAAAAAAGGGATCAATTGAAACAAAAGACATTCTAATTGAATAGTTAAGCAACCGAACATAGACTACACTTATGTGCATCAAAAGATAACATTCAGCATAAAGTGTGCACAACAAGTACAGAACCTAGTCTATAAGACCTAAAATCATCATCCATACAGGCAGGAGAACACCCTGTAAACTATGTAGGGAAACTTTTTATGTACGTTATAACACAAAGAAACTACAGGGTGTTTCAAAAATGACCGGTATATTTGCAACGGCAATAAAAACTAAACGAGCAGCGATAGAAATACACCGTTTGTTGCAATATGCTTGGGACAACAGTACATTTTCAGGCGGACAAACTTTCGAAATTACAGTAGTTACAATTTTCAACAACAGATGGCGCTGCAAGTGATGTCAAAGATATAGAAGACAATGCAGTCTGTGGGTGCGCCATTCTGTACGTCGTCTTTCTGCTGTAAGCGTGTGCTGTTCACAACGTGCAAGTGTGCTGTAGACAACATGGTTTATTCCTTAGAACACAGGATTTTTCTGGTGTTGGAATTCCACCGCCTAGAACACAGTGTTGTTGCAACAAGACGAAGTTTTCAACGGAGGTTTAATGTAACCAAAGGACCGAAAAGCGATACAATAAAGGATCTGTTTGAAAAAGTTCAACGGACTGGGAACGTGACGGATGAACGTGCTGGAAAGGTAGGGCGACCGCGTACGGCAACCACAGAGGGCAACGAGCAGCTAGTGCAGCAGGTGATCCAACAGCGGCCTCGGGTTTCCGTTCGCCGTGTTGCAGCTGCGGTCCAAATGACGCCAACGTCCACGTGTCGTCTCATGCGCCAGAGTTTACACCTCTATCCATACAAAATTCAAACGTGGCAACCCCTCAGCGCCGCTACCATTGCTGCACGAGAGACATTCGCTAACGATATAGTGCACAGGATTGATGACGGCGATATGCATGTGGGCAGCATTTGGTTTACTGACGAAGCTTATTTTTACCTGGACGGCTTCGTCAATAAACAGAACTGGCGCATATGGGGAACCGAAAAGCCCCATGTTGCAGTCCCATCGTCCCTGCATCCTCAAAAAGTACTGGTCTGGGCCGCCATGTCTTCCAAAGGAATCATTGGCCCATTTTTCAGATCCGAAACGATTACTGCATCACGCTATCTGGACATTCTTCGTGAATTTGTGGCGGTACAAACTGCCTTAGACGACACTGCGAACACCTCGTGGTTTATGCAAGATGGTGCCCAGCCACATCGCACGGCCGACGTCTTTAATTTCCTGAATGAATATTTCGATGATCGTGCGATTGCTTTGGGCTATCCGAAACAGACAGGAGGCGGCGTGGATTGGCCTCCCTATTCGCCAGACATGAACCCCTGTGACTTCTTTCTGTGGGGACACTTGAAAGACCAGGTGTACCGCCAGAATCCAGAAACAATTGAACAGCTGAAGCAGTACATCTCATCTGCTTGTGAAGCCATTCCGCCAGACACGTTGTCAAAGGGTTCGGGTAATTTCATTCAGAGACTACGCCATATTATTGCTACGCATGGTGGATATGTGGAAAATATCGTACTATAGAGTTTCCCAGACCGCAGCGCCATCTGTTGTTGAAAACTGTAACTACTGTAATTTCGAAAGTTTGTCTGTCTGAAAATGTACTGTTGTCCCAAGCATATTGCAACAAACGGTGTATTTCTATCGCTGCTCGTTTAGTTTTTATTGCCGTTTCAAATATACCGGTCATTTTTGAAACACCCTGTATGTACGCACATATATAGAGAATGCAATCTTCTATATGGAACTGACGCAGAGGAAGAGGACGACGCCAAACCAAGTAAATGGACACAATTGGAACAAAAAATATGCAATGGTCTGAGATAATTAGAGCAACAACTGGTAGATGGTCTGCGAGTGATTACAAGCAGTGATGAGTTTTCCGATGCAGTACATATATATTTAGACTAGGATGAGGCCAGCCACAGTCAAAATGGTAATGAAAGGGTTTTGGATCTACCATAGAAGTCGACCATTCGTATATAAATGAACAGGAAGGTAACAGGCGACGTGAGAGTCGGCCACATAGGGATTAGTAGGCGAGGTATTTTCACCGAAGCATTATAATTAATTGTATCACGACACAAAATGTTACCCACACAGTTAACGAACACAAGACGAATCTCACGTAGGCCACAGACAATAATAAGTATTGAGGTACAAATACATAAACACGTGAGAAAAGTATTCATAATGTATACATGTTTGAGCGACAAAGTCCATAATAAACTACGAGCGAATTAAAGCAACAGGATATGATTCGTTATTTTTCTCTGTCATCACGATCTAGGGTATCTTCAGTTCTCTCAAAAGTTATGTGAATTTTGCTTGAATGCCTAGTTAAATTATGGAATAAAATGAAAATTAAACCTGAAGTATAAAAAGAGAGCTATTCTCATATCATTTCCATTCTCAATACGTCGAGCGCCGTAACTGACTTGAATGAAAGTGAGCGCTGAGCGAGATGAGTCACGCCAGATGGGTAACGGAAAAGTATTAACATGTGGTGCGAGAGTGCACTGACCGATGAGCCAAGGTTAGGAACATTAGCCATGCCAGGAGACAATACAAATTAAAGCCCTGTAGTCATCACAGCAGTGACAGATGGTTCAAATGGTTCAAATGGCTCTGAGCACTATGGGACTTAACATCTGAGGTCATCAGTCCCCTTGAACTTAGAACTACTTAAACCTAACTAACCTAAGGACATCACACACATCCATGCCCGAGGCGGGATTCGAACCTGCGACCGTAGCGGTCGCGCGGTTCCAGACTAAAGTGCCTAGATCCGCTCGGCCACTCCGGCCGGCAGTGACACATACTCCGTAAATATTATTGTATTGTATTTAATGCATCATTGTGTATATTGTAAAACGATGTAACATTTATGTATGAACTTTATGTAAGGTCACTTATAAACTAAAACTAATTCCGTCCGAACAGGCTTTGGAAGGCCCAACACTATGTGGATATGGAAGGGTATGTGATCAGTACACTGCTCTCCCAGCCGTATGTCAGTTTACGAGACCGGATCGCTACTTCTCATTCAAGCAGCTCCTTAGTTTGCCTCACGGGGACTGAAAGTGCCCCACTTGCCAACAGCGCTCGGCGGACCTGATGGTCATCCATCCAAGTGCTAGCCCAGCCCGACAGCGCTTAACTTCGGTGATCTGACGAGAACCGGAGTTACCAGTGCGGCAAGGTCGTTGCCAAGGACACTTATATGCTGAGATTTTTTTTTTTTTTTTTTTGGTCATCAGTCTACTGACTGGTTCGATGAGGCCCGCCACGACGAATGCCTCTCCTGTGCCAACCTCTTCATCTCAGAGTAGCACTTGCAACCTACGTCCTCAATTATTTGCTTGACGTATTCCAATCTCTGTCTTCCTCTACAGTTTTTGCCCTCTACGGCTCCCTCTAGTACCATGGAAGTCATTCCCTCATGTCTTAGCAGATGTCCTATCATCCTGTCCCTTCTCCTTATCAGTGTTTTCCACATATTCCTTTCCTCTCCGATTCTGTGTAGAACCTCCTCATTCCTTACCTTATCAGTCCACCTAATTTTCAACATTGGTCTATAGCACCACATCTCAAATGCTTCGATTCTCTTCTGTTCCGGTTTTCCCACAGTCCATGTTTCACTACCATACAATGCTGTTCTCCAGACGTACATCCTCAGAAATTTCTTCCTCAAATTAAGGCCGGTATATGATATTAGTAGACTTCTCTTGGCCAGAAATGCCTTTTTTGGCATAGCGAGTCAGCTTTTGATGTCCTCCTTGCTCCGTCCGTCATTGTTTATTTTACGGCCTAGGTAGCAGAATTCCTTAACTTCATTGACTTCGTGACCATCAATCCTGATGTTAAGTTTCTCGCTGTTCTCATTTCTACTACTTCTCATTACCTTCGTCTTTTTCCAATTTACTCTCAAACCATACTGTGTACTCATTAGACTGTACATTCCGTTCAGCAGATCATTTAATTCTTCTTCACTTTCACTCAGGATAGCAATGTCATCAGCGAATCGTATCATTGATATCCTTTCAACTTGTATTTTAATTCCACTCCTGAACCTTTCTTTTATTTCCATCATTGCTGCCTCGATGTACAGATTGAAGAGTAGGGGCGAAAGGCTACTGCCTTGTCTTACGCCCTTCTTAATACGAGCACTTCGTTCTTGATCGTCCACTCTTATTATTCCTTCTTGGTTGTTGTACATATTGTATATGACCCGTCTCTCCCTATAGCTTACCCCTACTTTTTTCAGAATCTCGAACAGCTTGCACCATTTTATACTGTCGAACGCTTTTTCCAGGTCGACAAATCCTATGAAAGTGTCCTGATTTTTCTTTAGTCTTGCTTCCATTGTTAGCCGTAACGTCAGAATTGCCTCTCTCGTGCCTTTACTTTTCCTAAAGCCAAACTGACCGTCACCTAACGCATTCTCAATTTTCTTTTCCATTCTTCTGTATATTATTCTTGTAAGCAGCTTCGATGCATGAGCTGTTAAGCTGATGTGCGATAATTCTCGCACTTGTCATCTCTTGCCGTCTTCGGAATTGTGTGGATGATGCTTTTCCGAAAGTCAGATGGTATGTCGCCAGACTCATATATTCTACACACCAACGTGAATAGTCGTTTTGTTGCCACTTTCCCCAATGATTTTAGAAATTCTGATGGAATTTTATCTATCCATTCTGCTTTATTTGACCGTAAGTCCTCCAAAGCTCTTTTAAATTCCGATACTAATACTGGATCCCCTATCTCTTCTAAATCGACTCCTGTTTCTTCTTCTATCAAATCAGACAAATCTTCACCCTCATAGAGGCTTTCAATGTATTCTTTCCACCTATCTGCTCTGTCCTCTGCATTTATCAGTGGAATTCCCGTTGCACTCTTAATGTTACCACCGTTGCTTTAATGTCACCAAAGGTTGTTTTGACTTTCCTGTATGCTGAGTCTGTCCTTCCGACAATCATATCTTTTTCGATGTCTTCACATTTTTCCTGCAGCCATTTAGTCTTAGCTTCCCTGCACTTCCTATTTATTTCATTCCTCAGCGACTTGTATTTCTGTATTCCTGATTTTCCCGGAACATGTTTGTACTTCCTCCTTTCATCAATCAACTGAAATATTTCTTCTGTTACCCATGGTTTCTTCGCAGCTACCTTCTTTGTACCTATGTTTTCCTTCACAGCTTCTGTGATGGCCCTTTTTAGAGATGTCCATTCCTCTTCAACTGTACTGCCTACAGCGCTATTCCTTATTGCTGTATCTAGAGCGTTAGAGAACTTCAAACGTATCTCGTCATTCCTTAGTACTTCCGTATCCCACTTCTTTGCGTATTGATTGTTCCTTACTAATGTCTTGAACTTCAGCCTGCTCCTCATCACTACTATATTGTGATCTGAGTCTATATCTACTCCTGGGTACGCCTTACAATCCAGTATCTGATTTCGGAATCTCTGTCTGACCATGATGTAATATACTTGAAATCTTCCCGTATCTCCCGGCCTTTTCCAAGTATACCTCCTCCTCTTGTGATTCTGGAGCAGGGTATTCGCTATTACTAGCTGAAACTTGTTACAGAACTCAATTAGTCTTTCTCCTCTTTCATTCCTTGTCCCAAGTCCGTATTCTCCTGTAACCTTTTCTTCTATTCCTTCCCCTACAACTGCATTCCAGTCGCCCGTGACTATTAGATTTTCGTCCCCCTTTACATACTGCATTACCCTTTCAATATCCTCATACACTTTCTCTATCCGTTCATCTTCAACTTGCGACGTCGGCATGTATACCTGAAATATCGTTGTCGGTGTTGGTCTGCTGTCGATTCTGATTAGAACAACCCGGTCACTGAACTGTTCACAGTAACACACCCTCTGCCCTACCTTCCTATTCATAACGAATCCTACACCTGTTATACCATTTTCTGCTGCTGTTGATATTATCCGATACTCATCTGACCAGAAATCCTTGTCTTCCTTCCACTTCATTTCACTGACCCCTACTATATCTAGATTCAGCCTTTGCATTTCCCTTTTCAGATTTTCTAGTTTCCCTAACAAGTTCAAGCTTCTGACATTCCACGCCCCGACTCGTAGAACGTTATCCATTCGTTGATTATTCATTCTTTTTCTCATGGTAACCTCCCCCTTGGCAGTCCCCTCCCGGAGATCCGAATGGGGGACTATTCCGGAATCTTTAGCCAATGGAGAGATTATCATGACACTTCTTCAATTACAGGCCACATGTCCTTTAGGGTATTTCTGAGCTTTGTGATAGTTAACAACTTTTATGACTAATGCTGACATAAGCGAAAAAATGTGTTATTAGGTGAAAGTGGACGGCTCTGCGCTAATATTAGATAAAAAAACGTGTATTGTGTACAGATGAACGCCGAGAACATACATTGGTTAATTCCTATCATATATAAATATCAATAAGTGTAGTGAGCGTCAATAAGGAGATTTAATGGCTTAGGTGCCGATGTTTATTGTTGAATAATAAGAGTAGAGAAAATTTTAAAGACAGCTATGTGTTAAAAATTATAAATTACGTTTTGTAGTTAAAGGAAGTTCATGATGTAATGTGTGCTTAGTTAAGGTTTTTTTATTGAATTAAAATGAGAAAGTATGTGTTTATCATTAGGAAGTCAATGATTTTAGTTAACTGGGATGATATTTCAGGAACAATGATTTCTTAGTTTTTCTTTTAAATAATTTCCATGAATGAGAGAGTGGGGCAGCTACTGAGAGACTGGGAACTTCTAATATTTTTTTTAATTTGGGGAAAATTTTCCCATTTCCTAACTTGTTAGTTGTCTTCGAGGATAGGCCAATTTTGGAACTCAAAGAAGGAGCTGCATATGTGATATTCCTGTCTGTGGCTGCCAGTATTTTATTTTGTTAGTAGCTCGCCTTGATGCAGTGAGACACACGCGAAGGAGCATATGGTACAAAAGTGGAGCGAGGTACAAGCAGAATGTGGTACAGTGTGTACCATTCCCGTGTGAGAGTCCGCCAATTGCACTGAACTTGCTTCTGATTTGTCGGTACATTCGGGTGCTGGGCGCCAAAATCCCTAAATTCTCTTATTAAGTATTTATATACTGTTCAATGTATTTAACTCAGTTTTTAGTATGGCAATCTCTCATAATTACCCTATGAGTTTATCCTTTTTGTTTATTAAATTTCAATAGTTACGGGTAACGTAAGAGTAACGAAATTGCAGCCGAAGTGCTTCGGACACCTTCGGGTTGCTTTGACGCGCCCGGGAGACGAAGTACTTCGGCTGCGCTAGTCACATCATTTCGGGCGTTCTGAAGGTCCGATCTCGTAACTCTGTTTGGGTCGTTCGGAGGGCCGACGTGTAAGACTGTTCCGGGCGCTCTTCGGAGCCGGACATGTACCTCTGTTTCGGGGCGGACATGTCGTACATTGCACCGGAGGTTGTCAGAAAAGCTACCGTATAATTAAGAAAGCTATGCCGAGTGTTGTAAAAGACAGTGTAAAAAGGGTGATTACCTAAGATATAACAAAACAGGATACAGTAATGAGAAGTGTCGCCTACCATCATGGTCAGTACTACAGGTCTTGCCCTGGGAAAGTGGCATCCCATAAAAAAAAAAAAAACAGTCACAGGTTCCAGATGACGGCACAGCAGTCTCCGCCAAAGAAGATCCCACGACCGACGAGTTGTCTTCTGCGCTGGGGACACAACTTTAGAAGATGACAGGTTGATGGAAAAAACTCTTAGAGGCTCTCATTAAATCTCTCCAGATCTCTCCAGCATCCGGATCTGACTTCCAGAGGACATGTATAATTTATAACGCTGTGTAGCAGTTTCAGAATCTAGTGGATATCAGATAGTGGAGGGAGAAAACTGTACTCCACTGTAATATATTATAATGTTATTTCTGGAGCCATTATGTGTTAAGAGCTAGATATTTTGTGTTATGTGGCAGGTGGTACTGGATCTTAAATAGTATTCTAGCACCAGACGGCTGTCGGTTAGGGAAGGTAGGAAAACTGTACTCTCTCGTTAATATAATATTGTTGCCTGGAGGCATAATGTGTTAGATGTTAGTTGTTACTGTATCTCAGATAGTATTCCAACAGTAGATGAATGTGAGTTATTGGAGGGGAAACTGTATATTATTGAACTGGACATAGTTACCCTAAAGCAGCTTAATACGCTGTTGAGTGGTAGGGCTGTGCCACTAGGCCAGAAAGCAGCGTTCAGCGTTGGAAACATGCACAATCTTTTCTTTAAATAAAAGTCAACGACTTATGGCATAAGTAAAATAGCTTTTAAAAACAAGTAAGATATTGAGCAAGTTGTCGTATATTAACGAAGAAATGAGATTAGCAACTGACATCAGCAAAAGGGCTTTTAAAAAGTTAAGAAACATTAACAAGCATCTGAAGTCAGACAAAATGCGTGTTAATAGAGAAAACCTTAGCCTTTACAAAATTTTTCAATCGGATTTTAAATATAATGTCTTACATGATTCCAGCAACTTTGGTAATAACAGTGGCAACATAAGCAATGCATCACATCTGTTGGTGACATAAGTTCAGAACCAGGAGAAGTTATACAAATACAACGCGGCCCCGCGACAGAAAGGAAAACCCGACGGACAGGGTGGGTGGTATGAACTCGCCACCAACTGGTGTGCTGGTGGATGGTGCAGGTCCCGTACAACGTGAACTAGACCAGAATAAGAAGTAATCTTAGAAAACCAGTAACAGTGCACTGCTTTACAAAGGGAGATACATACTTCATTAGATTACCATTTAAGAGTCAAACATCAATAAATAAACAAACATCTACCCAGTAAACCAATATGGTGATAAGCAACAAAGCACTTAACAACTGGATAGCAGTCTGATTACAGGAATGAGAAAAGCAGTAAGGCTTAGGTGCCGCGAAAATTAATTGCCAAACTATTATTTGTACTAATTACGCAGCAGGAACAGTCATTATGTAACACCATAGCTGTAATGCTCTACTGATTTATTTTGCCTTTTGTTTTATTTAATGTTACATCGTTGAGCTTCTGTAAATGTGTTTGATACTATAACACAAAATCGTATACTCCTTTCTTTGTTAAAACTTTGATGTCATGATTTGATTCTATGCAATGTGGTGTACCTGTCATTTAAATTCTTTGTCCCAATTGGAGGGAGACAAAACTTACTGAATATAATTGTAATTTTGTTTAAATAATTTTTTGTTGAAATGTAAACATGTGCAATTGTTCTGTTTTATTTAATATATTTAGTTACTGTTATGTAAACTGCTGACCTTCACTTAGGATTCTTATTTATGTTGTATGTAAAAGGTTGAGTGGTTCCCCTCGGGAACGGAGCTGTGTAGCGCGCGCAAAATGTGGTTGGCATGGATAGAAAGGTGGAACAAAGAGTCAGTCGGGGACGAGCTGCCAAACAGTGAACTGCCCATGTAAAAGCTGTATGTTGTGCTGGTTCTGAGACAGGATTTTCCTGACGCTTTCCAATACCTCGGATGGATGGATGAAGAGCTGGAATTTTTTTGAAATTGGTATGTATCATCGCCACCAAGAAATGACAGAGTCCAGCAATTCTACCTGAAAATCCACCTACTAACATGCAGTCACCACCACATTGCGCTATCACTGTAACGGAACACTATAATAATGTACAGTGAAGGATCACCTTGTTGGATGTGTTAGTGTGCTCAAATATAAGGTAATTTATAACTGAATTTATGTACCTATCCTGATTTTTTTCCTTATCATAACACCTCTCAGGTTCCTCTCCGTTTGAACTAAAGTGATTGCCGAGTGTCATTACTGAAAGAACATTAAAGGCCAGTGTTTTACTAATTAATATCTCTTGAACATAGTAAAAAGAAAGTTAAAGATAATGTGGCAAGGAAGTGAACTAAAGTAATTTATACTAGCAGAAAATAAATTTTCTATTAAAACTGCTTATTAATATGTTGTTGCCTACTTCAAAATTAAAAGTTCTTAAGCTTGAGGCTTATAAAGTTTTGCTTAGTAAACGATGACATTGCTGCTTGTTGTAAATCGCAAAAAGGTGAGTCAGTATCTTACAAATATGTTAATTTTGTGTCTCACTGTAGTAAAAGTGGAAAACTGCAATAGTGGAGAGTTATATACTAATGCTTGCTAAGCACTTGTTTCTTTTGTTTATTGAAAGTACATATTAATAGTGTAATAGCACCCACTGGTTATCCTTTATGCTCATGATAAATAACAACTAATAGAAAGAACACTATTTATTACAACAATAACTTCTTTATTCAAAAGACAGTGAGAAGTAATTTGTTAGTGGAATACATTTAACTTTCATTCTCAATAGAATAGTATTTAGCTGAGAGAGACTTAACCTGTGACCAGTTCATAATTTTGCAGTGAACTACATTTATAATTTTATGTCAACTACGAAAGTGTTTGAAAAATAATACTTCACCTATGTCCAATTTATGATTCTGCAGTGAATATTAATAGTAGTGTTATAAAACTTATACAGTTTGAATAAGCCCTGAAAGTAATAGTGTGTTCCGTTATCTGTTATATTTTTGAAAATAGTTTGTGCTGCTGTAACTGTTAGTTCCAACCTCAACATTGACCTATGCGGGTGTCAGAGTTCTTTGCACTCGCGTCTGGTAATGTATAGGTTGTGTTTGTACGTTAAAGTTACTAATAACTATTTTCTTGAACAAGAATGTTAATCATTCTCTTGCCTAATTAGGCTGGCGACCGTTTTCTTTATCCTTTAAAGAATGTGGATAGGTTAAGTATCATTTATTACTGTTTAAATATTTACGTATTTCTGACTTTCGCTTCCGATTCGCCACCTCCGTTAGGTACAACACGGTCAATATAACAAAATTCCTCTCAGAGGGTAACACTGCTCTGTGGCTTTATACCATAATTACTTTAACAAAATAGTTCCATTTTACAAACTGCCTCTAGCTTTGATGTTATGGTATAGCAGTAGCGGACAGGAGTGTTATACGTGGCTTTTCCGTGACAGGACTATATGTTCTGTTGGGGCATAGTACGCAATAAACCAAAATTGTCTAAGCTACGTAAATGCAATTGCAGTGTTATACGTGGCAACCGCAACAGGACTATTTGTTCTGTTGGGGCATAGTGCACAATAAACCAAATTTGGTATTTAATTGTACAAGCTACGTAAATGCTGTTGCAGTGTTACACGTGGCGCCGCGTGACAGGACGTAGTTCAGTTTGCACCTACAGACGGGAAAAATTATAAGTAGTTAGTATTTTACAAACATAGAGTGAACAGAAAACGTCCAGCGGCACGAACCTGTAACTTATTTGACAGAACGGGTAGTGAATGTTCAGCTTAAATTGAAAATAAAAGGTATCAGTACTTAATACTAACTAAAATGGACAGGAAATTAAAAATAAATTTAGCAAGCAAGAACAGAATGCAACCGAGAGCAGTTCAGGCAGCACACCAAAAGATGGCACTGCGCGCGAATTAAATTACGTAAGATACCACGCGGACGTAAATAAGCAGATCGAAGATATGAATGTCGTGCATACTAAGCAAGACAATATAGGCGATGTTGTCAAAGACAGTGGCTATGTTAAAGAATCGCGGGATACGTTTGAATCGCCAAATACAGAAAGGGAAATAGGATTTGAATATGAAAATGCAGTAGAAACTAAAAGTAAGAAGACACCATAACTGACGGATTTGCTTAGAATACTATCTGCGCAATTTGCAGCGCAAAATGACAATATTAGCAAAATCTACCACATAAAACCTCAGAGCGGGTCAACTAACATCCCAACCAAAATAACTTTCAAATACTTAACTAAAATGATTACAGTGAAAGGCAGTTTGACTGAGCTGGACTTCACTGTATTTAAACGGAAGAACAACGCACTTGACCCATCATCATTGTCCGCCGTAAGTTACTCGAAATATGACCAATTTACATAGGCAGTTCTGATTAACGTAACTCCACTAACCATGTAAGCAGACCACGGAACTTTCACGCATTTTACAAACAGTTGTAATTAATGTCTGTAATGAAACAATTACTTCTATTAAGGTAAACTTCAGTTATTTCAGAGTGAACCCCAAAAAACAACTAACACAACAGACCTTCCGTGAATAAGAAACAAAAAAGGCGTAGAAGCCACAGAAAGGGTCTCACCGAAAATATTTAATGAATCGGTAGGAAATGGCACTCAAAATCTCTACACGGTGGGCACAGGTAAATTTCCATAGACCCATCGCCACCCTTGCTAACCAAAAACACAGTGAGGTCTGTGCTCTGCAGACGCCATTTACTGTCGGCCCTAGGCAATGGAGGCAAACCGGCCTTGCGCCCCTTAAGTGCTCCTTCCAGTTCGGCCCGCAAATCCTGTCAACCTTCGTGACGGTGATGCTCCTCCCACGGACAACCACCAAGGATCGTGCCCCGCTACCGCAATCTAGCGATCGGTTGATCGATGCGAGCCGGCACACCTCTATTATAACGTAGTTACCTAGAAGTATAATGCATTAGGTGTTACCTGTTAGGCATTAGGTGATACTCGGTCTTACACAGTATTATAATATCAAGTGGACGATAGTTGTTGCAGGGGAGAAAACTGCTTTACGCTGAAGAGCCGAAGAAACTGGTACATCTGCCTAATGCAATGTAGGGCAACCGTGAGCGCGCAGAAGTGCCGCAACACGGCGTGGCAGGGACTCGACAAATGTCTGTATTAGTGCTGGAGAGAATTGACACCATGAATCCTGCAGGGCTGTCCATAAATCCGTAAGAGTACGAGGGGTTGTAGATCTCTTCTGGATAGCACGTTGCAAGACATCCCAGATACGCACAATAAGGGTCATTTCTGGTGAGTTTCGTGGCCAGGAGAAGAATGTTCCTGGAGCCACTCTGTAGCAATTCTGGACGAATGGGGTATCGCATTGCCCTGGTGGAATTGCTCAAGTCCGTCGGAATGCACACTGGGCATGAATGGATGCAGGTTATCAGACAGGATGCTTACATACGTGTCACCTGTCAGAGTCCTATCTAGACGTATCAGGGGTCCCATATCACTGCAACTGCACACGCCCCACATTTTTACAGAGCCTCCACCTGCTCGAACAGTCCCCTGCTGGCATGCAGGGTCCATGGATTCATGAGGTTGTCTCCATCAGCGTACACGTACATCCGCTAGATACAATTTGAAACGAGACTCTTCCGACCAGCCAACATGTTTCCAGTCACCAACAGTCCAATGTTGGCGTTGACAGGCCCAGGCGATGCGTAAAGCTTTTTGTCGTGCAGTCATCAAGGGTACACGAGTGGACCTTCGGCTCCGAATGCCCTTATCGATGATGTTTCGTTGAAAGGTTCTCACGATGGCACTTGTTGACGGCCCAGCACTGAAATCTGCAGCAATTTGCGGAAGGGTAGCAGTTCTGTCACCTTGGACGATCCTGTTCAGTCATCGTTAATCTCGTTCTTGCAGAATCTTTTTCCGGCCGGAGCGGCGTCAGAGATCTGATGTTTTACCGGATTCCTGATATTCACGGTACACTAGTGGAGTGGTTGCACGGGAAAATCCCCACTTAATCGCTACCTCGGCGTTGCTGTGTCCCATCACTCGTGCGCCGACTATAACACCACGTTCAAACTCACTTAAATTTTGATAACCTGCCATTGTAGCAGCAGTAACCGATCTAACAACTGCGCCAGACACTTGCTGTCTTATATAGGCGTTTCCGACCGCAGCGCCGTGTTCTGCCTTCTCACATTGAAAGGGTACAGTACCGCCCAACATTGAAAATAGGTACGAAATTCTTGTCAGAACAACACATTTTTTGTGTAAAAGTAACTCAATTTCAATTAATACAGCGAAGCCGGATACCAGTGTGGGAAAGAATGACAATTTATTTATTTAATTGATCACATGTGCACTCCCTCAAAATAAATCCCTACATCCAGTTTGGTGAGATCTGTGAAATGAATGAATGTATGGTCGTCTGCTAACCACAGATAGTGAATCGGAATATATGATCATCTTTGAGTCGATCCTTTGGCTACCTTTGGTGAGACCAAAGAGATGGAAGTTACCAGAGCTTTGAGCGTCTGAAAGGTGGCTGACCAATAAGGTAGCAAGGTGCTTCTCCCACTTCGACAGAGGTGCGAGAGAACCGGAATACGGCCATGTTTTCGGCACTCTGGCGCTGAACCTTCTGCTGTAAAGACCTGTTTTTTTTTGTTGTGCTCCGTAATGAAAGTGTGGAGGCATGGTATGGATGTGGAATATTTAAGAGTAGTTAGAACTAATCATTTCTCTTTCCCAGGAAATTTTGTGGGGAAAATTACAAAGTGAGGCAGGTAATTTTAAGGGGATTGTAGTAAACCAACGGTCACAATGAGCCCACGTGTAGTTATAAGTTGAGATACTAGCGTGTGTACAATAAGCTGAAATATTTAAGAATTAATAGCGTGTGTACAATAAGCTGAAATATTTAAGAAATAGCGTGTGTATCATAAGTTGAAGTATTTAAGAAATATCATTCCGTGTGACGCTAAATTTAAACTCTGAGAGAGAATCAAGGTGAGTTGGCCGTTTTTCCAGCAACGCCACTTGGCTTGCATTGCACAGGAAGATGTGCGTTTATCTCCAGAGTTCACAGTAGGAAAGTAGAATTACAAAGTGGGGCAGTGTCGTGTGAAACTGGGATAGATATTGATTGAAGTGGGAAAGCGGAAAGTGATGATGTTGTAACAGTTCTTTGTGTTGCATTTCATATTGTTGTGTTGTATATGTAATGTAATTTGGGTATGTGTGTTTTGCATGGGGGTAGCAAGGTAGTTTCGAAAGATTTGTGGGTATGCCTGTTCCTTCTGTATCGCTCGATCTGGAGGAAAGTTTCGTGAGGATGATTGTGAGAGGCGAAGTGTGAGGTATAATAAAAGATCCACCATCCGATCCAGGGAGTGCACTGTTGCGGTAAATAGATTACGAGACCATAGTATAGAGATTCACTAACGTAAAGCCATGCCCACTGGGCGGAATTTCTCATGTGATTTTGTTGTAGGTTGTAGAATTTGTGTGTTTAGGAATAAATCAGATAGTGAATAGAAAGAGATTGGTGGCCTTTTTCATTAAATTGTATGTTGTCATAATGTCCCGAATTTATATAAAAGCCGTTAAATCAAAGACAAAAAGTAAATGTGGTATTGCCAGTGCGTAGTGTGCAGTCAGAGTTCTATAAATCACTGATAGTCAGATGCGTGTTTCCGTTGCGTATTATTCATGCAGGAGGATAATTTGTAACTAAATAGTAAGATACGAGAATTCATGTTGCTCGATAAATTAAGGAAGAATCCACTCGCTTGGCAATCCACTCATCTTGCAGGCCTGACTGCTTGATGCCACAGTATGAGAAAGGCAAGTGGGTGCCTCTCATAATTTCGACCCTGCCAGGATAGATTTTGTTAGGATATTTTGTTGTTAGGGTTTGCTGTTAAATTTTTTTTATTTTTTTTGATGGAATATATTGTGATAGCGCTAAGAAGTAAAGTTTTTTCTGTTTGCAATTTATTTCTGGATTGGTGAGGATCTTTTGTTTTATTTTATGTAATTAATTGCTATATCGCACAAGGCTGGAAGATCGTTTCATAATTTTTTTTTTTTTTTTGCGTAATGTCCGTAGTAACTAGGTCGCAGTCGAAAAACGTAGCCACAATGGAGAATAGCGATTCTGGCGTGAACGTAGCGGTGCAGCAGGAAGTAGGTGTTGACCATGAGTTAATGAGAGGGAACGGCAGGCACTCTGAAGAGGCTGTATTGTTCAGTGGACCGCTGCAAGGGGATCCTTTGTGCGGCGGGCTTTGTTCACAATTGGGGGCTTTTCCTGACGACGCGGGCGAGCCGACACTAGGCCAGGTGTGCGGTGAAAGTGCAGCTACCCTTAGCGAAGCTACGGTTTCTCAGGCGAACGAGGTGAGCGCGTCTAAAGTAGCAAATCACGATATGATACTACAGCTTTTGCAGAGGATGGATAAAAAATTGGAAGCATATAATGAAAGATTAGAAGCAATCCGTAGAGGGAATAAGGAAAGATGGGCAGCGATGGATAGGGAGTACGAGGAGAGAGATAGGGAGTATAAGGAAAGATGGGGAGCAATGGATAAAGATAGTAAGGAAAGTATGGAGGCATTGGATAAGGGAAATAAAGAGGCAATGAAGGGACAGCAACACTCAGTTACCGATGAGCGTCTGCCCGCAGTCAATAATCGGTTAGGTGAGGGGGAGAAGAATCTGGATGCGGTGAAGCAAGTATGTGACGCCGAGAAAGAAAAAGCCAGTAATTTGGAGGTACAAGTATTTGCAAAAGAGAGTGATACTACTGAACGTAGGGACGTTTTGCCGGATGAGCGAATCAAAGAGGTAGTGGTCAGAATGAATACGATTAGTGCAGATACAGAAAAGATCAGTACAAGAGGCGAGACAGGTTCTGACAGTACGCAGCGAGAGGTTTATGCCGATCAGGATGAGATACAATCACCATTACAGTTTAAAGAGGCACAATTAGAAAGAAGTAGGAAACATAGTGAAGAACTAGCACAGTTGCAATTAGCGTGCAGTAGCGAAGGTGACACACCACCAGGTGGATTGCAGAGGGAGAGTGAGATAAACTCAAAAAGCGAAAATAGGCAGAAAGAGCAGACGAATTCACAGAGTCAGAAGAACGGTTGTGTCAGATAAAACAGGTGGCAAACCCAACTGGGTATATTCCAAGGCTGTCTCAATTTCACGATTCATTACCTTCATCGTGGGGACTGCGCCTCAAAACGAAGTTTGTGTATAACTATTTGAGGGACGAGGCAAGAGCGAAAATGGAGGAAGACCTTAAAGACTGTAGTAGCTATTTAAATGAATTCTGGTCGAAAAGTAAGCAGGACCAGCTTAAGCAAAGCATATTGATGATGCCAAATTGTAAAGAATGTGGTATAAGGGATTCAGTGTCGTGCTATCAGGAGATGTTCAGACGAAACAGGTACTTGGATGTGACATACGAACCGCGGAGTTCATTAGGATCCATATAACGAAGTTGCCAGTGAAATTGCGCAGAGATATAGCGATAGCAGGCAGAGGCGTAGACGATTCTGTGCCATTTCAGCACTTGTTACAGGAACTGGGTAATGCAAGCAATGTTGTGAACGGAGACGCGACTCATAGGTCAGTTAGTGTCGAGGATAGGAACGGCAGAAACTATGAGAATGGCAGGAGAGCATGGAATCCGGGCATTTCATTCTTGTCATAATGGATTGAAGGATAGGAGAAACTAATCCAACATATCAGCCCTTAATATCTTGCTCTAAAACACATGCAGCTGGCACGGAAAAATATGTAGGAATGAAAATACCATACTTCTGATCAGAGAATAAAACGGCAGTAATGGAATCTGTTAGGCTGGTATCTCAGTAAAATTTGCAACTTTTTATTTCGAACAGTAAAGTAAAAGAGCGGTTTCTTCAAAGAATCCAGTTGCTAAAATGTTATGTAATAATGCCAATGAGTCCAGTTTAATTAGTATGATTTGACTATTGCAGGTACTTAACACGTAATGTAAAAAGTAAACGTTGTGATCGAAGTTTTTAAATTGGATGCCATCTGATCTATAGTATGTCATTGTCGTGGTGACAGTTATAATGAAGTGCTGTGTATGGTTGTTCGGAATCTGGTGTTAGTGAAAGAGGCCACTAGCACCAAAGTTACTAACACTTGGGCTGCCCATTTCTCCCAGCTTGTATATTCTCTGCACACATTTAATTTTCATGTAAGCACAGATTCCTAACTAGCAACTTCTTTGCTGTGTATAGTGGACCATTCAGAGTGAGGCGGATTGTCCATGAAAATGCTGTACTGATTGAGACGATAAAAGGGAAACAATCTCGAGGCTTCATCACATTTCTAACATCAAATTATGGAAAAATTAAGGATAGATCTAAAGTAGGCGATTTATGGTAGATAGTCAGGGTATTTATTTGTGGTGTGTAACGTCGTGCAGGGTCAGATCGAACATAAGAATTTTCAGGCGGGATGTCAGGATGTGTGACGGAATAAACTGGTCAAATGAGTCATGAACAGGAATCGACAGAGTGGTGTATGTACGTATTTTTGTCGTATGAATAAGGATCAAGCAGAAACGACGTGAAGATTAATGAGTGAATAAAGATAGTAGATAGAGAAGCGACGTGATAAATAGTAGTGGATAAAGGTGGTATATGAGGAGAAGCGACGTGAAGCAAGGGGATTAATAAAGAGAGATTCGACGTGATGAAACAGTGGTAAATAAAGGTGAGTAGAATTGAATAATGTGGAGATGTCTTAGATGTATGTTACAGAGAGGCCTGTGTATGCTGCGATAGAGATTGATGCCAATGACGAAGGAAGACCAGGAAATGATGGAGTAATGGACGGACGGAGAGCCGAAATACGAATGAAGAGATGAGGACAACTGCACAATGTGAAAGGACGTAAAGGGAGTATGAGACCCAGATGGTGAACGTTGTGGAATACTGACGTAAGATGTAATATAGGTGTAGATCTAATTCTTAGCATAACAATTGCGATTTGAGAAAAATAATATTTTTTGTTGTTGTTGAAGCCTCGTACCAGTATAACTAATCAAAACGGTACCAAGAATGTGTGCAGTTATTTTTGCAGGTTGATTAATTTGTGTATTTTTGTTCTTAGATGAAATGTCGCGATTCTAAGTTGAGATTTAGCATAAAGTGAATGCAGAGGTAAGCCGATGGAGAGAGGTGCCAGAGTGAAAGGACGAATTCGGAGACTGGAATGCTATCTCCGAAACAGCTTCATGTGTTATGTGGTTGAGTATAAGGGAGCAAAGGTATGGTATGTTGTCGTGAGTGTGGTGGTGTTAAGGTTAGCTGACTTCTAGACCTATTCTGTTAGTGTATCAATGGATTGAATGAGAGGGAAAATGTGATGTCTGGTGAGTGAGAGTCGTAGAGTAGTGTGATCAATGCACACACTCCTGTAAAGGGGATGCTACCGATCCATAACTAAAACATTATTGTGTTTTATTGTTTGTTGGGATGAACCTCGATGTCAGGTCAGGATCTGTCATACGTGTCCTAGAAACGTTGCTATATATAATGAAATGTAAAATATGTGAAGAGATACTGATTTCAGTCTGTCACAAGCACAAAGGTGCATTATATGTTGTAGATTTAGAGTCACCAGTTCCGAAAATGTTTATTGTGTTAGGATGTTAAAGTAGTTTAATATTTAATAACCTGTGGTAGGTAATTGAGAGTTGTGTAGATTATTTTCTCATTTTTTTGTTAGAACACTTTCAAGGGGTATTAATTTCAGTCTGTCACAAGCACAAAAGTTCATTGTATATTGTAGTTTTAGGATAAAGTTTCTAATATTTTCACTGTGTTAGGATGTTAGAGTAGCCTACTCTTTGATATTGTAATTATGAGCGGTATAGATTGCTTATTATTCCTTTTGTTTTATTTTACACTTTCATGTTTTGTATGAGGGACGACAGGTACAATGAATAGCACGAGTGTGGGCTGTCTATAGAAAAGAGATAAATGTTGATGTTGTATGTGTAGAAAACTAGAGTGTATAATTTTAATGTAAGAATTTCCTTTTGTCTGTAATGTTGCGAGATGCACGGAAGATCTGGCTAATTGGGTGTCGTAACGCCCATACCGCTAACGGGCCGAGCTGACGTCGCCATGGTGACAGGCAACACAGCCGCGGCACTCCCCACTCCACTGTCGGACGAGGTACACTCCACGCGCCCGCTACAGCAGGTCAACGGCCTGGGGCGACACGCACGTATCACTGGCCATTCATGAGTTCCGCCACCCTTACGACTGGGGAAGGTATCCCGCGGAGGCAACAGCGGGTGGTTTCTTCTGCTCAACGGCGCGCGCAGCGGCGCTACTGCAGAATGGACGAGGCGCGGCAGAGCCCGGCGAGCATTTGTTACCAGCAACTATTACCTAGTACTGGACTGTGGAGCCGTGAAACAAGATGAGTGCGACTTTCCATAATGTGGAAAGTGAAGGACTGGTGTTTCCACGTTGTGAGTGGTGGAAAAGATTTTGTCTTTAGCAGACAGGACGATCGTTTTGTTTTGTCTTGACCACTGAATGGTGGGATCCATAAACTTTTGACAATGACTTGTTAAGTGTGCTTTGTGAATTGCATGTGGGACACTTGGTATACTTAGAGGACAGTTGTCGTTTGGTGAACAATTATTGTATGAAGGCAAGAAATTAGAGTGGGACATTGACATTGGCGTCTGTAGTAGGAGACATTTCTTGAATTGGCGCGGGAATAAGTGCTGTTTGTTGAAACTTACGACTTTTAATTACACCATGAACTGAAAGGACAGAACCGTGGGTAATAGTAGTTGTAGGGCCATTTTTTGGACGAACAGATTCGTGTGGGTGGTACTCTGAGAGTGACTATGACATTTGTGTTTAATGAGAGATACAGTTTACTGTTCAGTGCGTGTTCAAAATGCCGAATTGAGTGACTCAAAGACTTTCGTCCGGGTAACCATGGGAGAGCTTTGACACCGAGACAGTGGTTCTAGGAAAACTATCAGCAACTTTTTGACCCCAAGAAAATCACAGAATGAAATGTTTCCGTGTGACTCGCAAGATAGGGAATAATGTATTTGTAATTGTGTAAATGTTTTTTTATATGTTTCATTCCTGAAGGGACAGCAAGCGTAATTGTATTTTATTAATATTTGTGTTAGAATAGTTAGTGTTTTTTTTGTTTGTTCTGGGTTATCAAGTTCACGTAGCATGTTTATTAGAATATTTGGTACAATGATGCTTTAATTATAAGCCAGTGGCGTAATACTAATGTAGCGGTTCATGTAGCATTGATCAGTAAGATTGTCACAGGGGACAAGAGTTTGCATTGCACAACAAATATCGGAATTAACTGATGTATTTTGATGTCGTGCATAGTAATAATCTTGTTGGTGTTTTGACTGAAGCCACTTATTTTTATTATCACAGTGGTGATATTTCACATTAAAGTGTAACGAAGGCTAGTCGAAATGCAAGTTCTTGTCGTCTATATGTGTGACAACAGAGAAATGAACAGTAGAGTAAGATAAGAGAGCTACTGGTAGATTCAAGCACTTATTGCTAACTATTTATTGCGAGTATTGATCAAAGTTGATGGACTGACTAGCTCAGCAGCAGGTATTTGTACTGATGGATATAGGATAAGGTTAAACTCATTGTCGAGTAGCTGTGGCAATTGTTTAGGTGATGATAGTTAATGAGGTATGACATGATGTCTTAGACGAACTATATTACGTAACCAGTATGTAACTTGTGGTATATTTCATTGTTTTTCTTCTCAGTTTTTATTTCTCTGTAGGTTTGAGGTATATTTTAGAGTAATGGTATGGAGCCTGACATTCTACGTGTAACTAGTGTACGAATTTTTTTTCTTTTGTTGATTTTGTTTTGTATTTAGACTTTGCTGTGTAAGGGTTTTTACAGCGCAATTTATGAATGTCAGATTACTTGCTCTGTGTTTGGACGGTGAGCTATTTAAAATTTCATGAGTACAATTAGTATTTTTTTTATTTGTTTTAGAATTATTGAAATTTGGATTACTCATAAAAATAACGAAGATCCCAGTAACTAAAGCAAATTTTTATCTCAATATTATTTTTTCATTTCTATGATGTGATGTTTTATTTGTCATGTGGATTGTTATATATTTGTATGTGTACGTTACTCCGGATTGTGGAGAGTACAATAATGCAACAACTGTCAATAATTTGGTCGTCTATTTGAGGTCACCAGGGGCTAAGGTCTCCTCCTGGTTATTTTGATGAATTGCTACGTTTGTTTTAATACAGTTTTCTTAAAAAAGTGTTCGGAACTACCCTTGCATTGCAAGGATAGCACCGTGCCATTTTTTTCTGCATGGGTAGCCGGTGGTGAAAGGGTACAGTACCGCCCAACATTGAAAATAGGTACGAAATTCTTGTCAGAACAACACATTTTTTGTGTAAAAGTAACTCAATTTCAATTAATACAGCGAAGCCAGATACCAGTGTGGGAAAGAATGACAATTTATTTATTTAATTGATCACATGTGCACTCCCTCAAAATAAATCCCTACATCCAGTTTGGTGAGATCTGTGAAATGAATGAATGTATGGTCGTCTGCTAACCACAGATAGTGAATCGGAATATATGATCATCTTTGAGTCGATCCTTTGGCTACCTTTGGTGAGACCAAAGAGATGGAAGTTACCAGAGCTTTGAGCGTCTGAAAGGTGGCTGACCAATAAGGTAGCAAGGTGCTTCTCCCACTTCGACAGAGGTGCGAGAGAACCGGAATACGGCCATGTTTTCGGCACTCTGGCGCTGAACCTTCTGCTGTAAAGACCTGTTTTTTTTTGTTGTGCTCCGTAATGAAAGTGTGGAGGCATGGTATGGATGTGGAATATTTAAGAGTAGTTAGAACTAATCATTTCTCTTTCCCAGGAAATTTTGTGGGGAAAATTACAAAGTGAGGCAGGTAATTTTAAGGGGATTGTAGTAAACCAACGGTCACAATGAGCCCACGTGTAGTTATAAGTTGAGATACTAGCGTGTGTACAATAAGCTGAAATATTTAAGAATTAATAGCGTGTGTACAATAAGCTGAAATATTTAAGAAATAGCGTGTGTATCATAAGTTGAAGTATTTAAGAAATATCATTCCGTGTGACGCTAAATTTAAACTCTGAGAGAGAATCAAGGTGAGTCGGCCGTTTTTCCAGCAACGCCACTTGGCTTGCATTGCACAGGAAGACGTGCGTTTATCTCCAGAGTTCACAGTAGGAAAGTAGAATTACAAAGTGGGGCAGTGTCGTGTGAAACTGGGATAGATATTGATTGAAGTGGGAAAGCGGAAAGTGATGATGTTGTAACAGTTCTTTGTGTTGCATTTCATATTGTTGTGTTGTATATGTAATGTAATTTGGGTATGTGTGTTTTGCATGGGGGTAGCAAGGTAGTTTCGAAAGATTTGTGGGTATGCCTGTTCCTTCTGTATCGCTCGATCTGGAGGAAAGTTTCGTGAGGATGATTGTGAGAGGCGAAGTGTGAGGTATAATAAAAGATCCACCATCCGATCCAGGGAGTGCACTGTTGCGGTAAATAGATTACGAGACCATAGTATAGAGATTCACTAACGTAAAGCCATGCCCACTGGGCGGAATTTCTCATGTGATTTTGTTGTAGGTTGTAGAATTTGTGTGTTTAGGAATAAATCAGATAGTGAATAGAAAGAGATTGGTGGCCTTTTTCATTAAATTGTATGTTGTCATAATGTCCCGAATTTATATAAAAGCCGTTAAATCAAAGACAAAAAGTAAATGTGGTATTGCCAGTGCGTAGTGTGCAGTCAGAGTTCTATAAATCACTGATAGTCAGATGCGTGTTTCCGTTGCGTATTATTCATGCAGGAGGATAATTTGTAACTAAATAGTAAGATACGAGAATTCATGTTGCTCGATAAATTAAGGAAGAATCCACTCGCTTGGCAATCCACTCATCTTGCAGGCCTGACTGCTTGATGCCACAGTCTGAGAAAGGCAAGTGGGTGCCACTCAACATATTTCTGTATTTGAATACGCATGCCTATACCAGTTTCTTGGGCGCTTCAGTGTGTAATGTTCTTGCCTGGAGGCGTTACGTGTTAGACGCTAGGTATAGGCGTTAAGCGTTAGGCATAAATTGTTCAAATGGCTTTGAGTACTATGGGACTTAACATCTGAGGTCATCAGTCCCCTAGACTTAGAACCACTTAAATCTAACTAATCTAAGGACATCACACACATCCATGCCCGAGGGAGGATTCGAACCTGCGACCGTAGCGATCGCGCGGTTCCAGACTGAAAAACCTAGAACAGCTCGGCCACAATGGACAGCTTTTTTCAATTATTCTGCAAACAGGAGGAGCATAAATTGTAGGCATTGTAATGCTGTGTGTTTGTGGCACTGATTCCTATGTTTAATTAAAACTACAGTCTTTGAGTGTATATATACACGCAGCTAAAACGTAGCGCATTAATACAGGGTGATTCAAAAAGAATACCACAACTTTAGGAATTTAAAACTCTGCAACGACAAAAGGCAGAGCTAAGCACTATCTGTCAGCGAATTAAGGGAGCTATAAAGTTTCATTTAGTTGTACATTTGTTCGCTTGAGGCGCTCTTGACTAGGCGTCAGCGTCAGTTGATGCTAAGATGGCGACCGCTCAACAGAAAGCTTTTTGTGTTATTGAGTACGGCAGAAGTGAATCGACGACAGTTGTTCAGCGTGCATTTCGAACGAAGTATGGTGTTAAACCTCCTGATAGGTGGGTTATTAAACGTTGGTATTTCAGCCAATAAAGTTTTTGGTCCCTTTTTCTTCGAAGGTGCTACTGTAACTGAACTACAGTATCTGGAGATGTTAGAGAACTGGCTGTTCCCTCAGCTCGAACAAGAAGCACAACAATTCATATTTCAGCAGGATGGAGCGCCACCACATTGGCACTTATCTGTCCGTAACTACCTGAACGTCAACTACCCGAGGCGATGGATCGGCCGCCAGGCAGCCCGTGACAGAGCACTTCATCACTGGCCTCCAAGAAGCCCTGATCTTACCCCCTGCGATTTTTTCTTATGGGGGTATGTTAAGGATATGGTGTTTCGGCCACCTCTCCCAGCCACCATTGATGATTTGAAACGAGAAATAACAGCAGCTATCCAAACTGTTACGCCTAATATGCTACAGAGAGTGTGGAACGAGTTGGAGTTCGGGTTGATATTGCTCGAGTGTCTGGAGGAGGCCATATTGAACATCTCTGAACTTGTTTTTGAGTGAAAAAAAAATCCTTTTTAAATACTCTTTGTAATGATGTATAACAGAAGGTTATATTATGTTTCTTTCATTAAATACACATTTTTAAAATTGTGGTATTTTTTTGAATCACCCTGTATAATACAGGTTTCGTCTGTATTATCTCTTTCTTGTCAATAGCTGTTTAGGCAATTAAACCTATAGGTGTACAGAGCATAGTTTACAAATTGCACTCGGTTGTGATTGGTAGGTGTACTTCTACATCATCCTAATTTGTGTGTTCTGATTACTGTAGAATGACAGTAGTGTCCCATACGTCGTCAGTGATCGGTGATAGTGATCAATGATCCATGATGATCAGTGATGAATACGCATTATGTGTTAGGGATTAGCCGTCGGGCGCCGGGCGCTAAGTGTACTTCACGCCTCAGTGTCCAAAATAATAAGAATATTTAATTATCGCTGGAATATTTGTAGAGGTCTTGCATATTATGATAAGAATGAAATCTGCATTTACGTTAACCAATTATACAGACACTTTCAGAGGCGGAAAAATGTTTGTGGTACGTCTCCTGGTATTTATTGATTGCTCAAGTGTTGGAAACACTGGACCCAAATGAAGACGAAGCACCATTCTTTAAATTATAAAAATTCATAATCTAACTTACTTAAAACCATAAATGAGACTGAAATACTTTATTCAGGGAATATGTAAAACAATTCCATAGAATTTAGTAGTGAGAACAATTTTCCGATTGACAAATAAAAAGAGCCTTTAGGCTTCGTTAGAATTTTGAAATAGCATTTATTCTGAAGTGCTAATGGTGAACCAACGCCTAACTTCAGTGTAATGGAACAAAAATGGTTAAGTCGTTTATAGACCTTAAAGGAAGAAGAAATAATTTTACTAATCAGAGTCCCAAATGAGAAAGATAAAGTTAACCGGGAGCTGTACCAAAATTCAAATAAAATTTTACAAGCAAGAACAGTTACAGAATAACAGCGGTATCATAAATACAGCAAAACATAGTAATTAGTACAATCCGCCTTAGCCCATCAGGCGGAAGTACACTACCACGTTCGGCGCCAACTGGTCAACCGACACGTCACGCTGACCTCTAGACTAAGCACGGGTGCTGGAACATGTCCGTAACACATAAAATATTCTCCTAGAAATACACACAACATTTAAATACCAATTTAAGCAACCAACTGCACTGTCGGGTGTGGATTCAGCTTAGGACAAATCGATGAAACAAAATCTTTAGGTGAGCAAGCTAAGAACGCAATGAATAATTTGGGTTAGGATGTTATATGCGTCTTCTTCTTCCGGAATAGTAAACGACTCGCGATGAGCCCGAGAAAGAGGTTAGGTAGGACAAGTGACTAAATTTAACATGGGAGAAACGCTCCTCAAGAAATAGGACGAACTGCATGGAAATTTAGGTGTGCTCTCTCATATTGCTGTTAAAACTGAACAAGTACACTCAAGTTAATTTTCACTTTAATCTTCTCACCAATAGAAAGCAAGCTCCACAACAGAGCTGCGGAAAGTAATTAGTTCCGCTTGGTTTCACAATATAAAGAATACAAATAGAGCAATATAATCAATACTAACGGCCCTAACGTCTTAAACAGAAATGCAGTGTCAATACAATTGGGGCCAACGAGTTAACAAACAGGCATGCACGGTCATCAAAATCATTCAGAGACAGAATACCCCAGATTGCTTAGGAGTGGTCGGCCGTTGCGGCCGAGAGGTTCTAAGCGCTTCAGTCCGGACCCGCGATGCTACTACAGTCGCAGGTTTGAATCCAACCTCGGGCATGGATGTGTGTGATGTCCTTAGGTTAGTTAGGTTTAAGTAGTTCTAACAAGGGTACCTCCCCGTCGCACCCCCCCCCCCCCCTCAGATTTAGCTATAAGTTGGCACAGTAGATAGGCCTTGAAAAACTGAACACAGATCAATTGAGAAAACAGGAAGAAGTTGTGTGGAACTGTGAAAAAATAAGCAAAATATACAAACTGAATAGTTCATGGGAAGATATGCAACATCAAGGAGATTGGGAACGAGGGAGCGCTGTGGTCTCGTGGTAACGTGAGCAGCTGCGGAACGAAAAGTCCTTGGTTCAAATCTTCCTTCGAGTGATAAGCTTAATTTTTTATTTTCAGTTTATGTGACAAACTCTTATGTTTTCATCGCTTTTTTGGGAGTGATTATCACATCCACAAGAAAACCTAAATCGGGCAAGGTAGAAGAATCTTTTTACCCTTTCGCCAAGTGTACAAGTTAGGTGGGCCGACAACATTATCCTGTCATGTGACGCACATGCCGTCACCAGTGTCGTATAGAATATATCAGATGTGTTTCCCTGTGGAGGAATCGGTTGACCTATGACCTTGCGATCAAATGTTTTCGGTTCCCATTGGAGAGGCACGTCCTTTCGTCTACTAATCGCACGGTTTTGCGATGCGGTCGCAAAACACAGACAGCAAACTTATTACAGTGAACAGTGACGTCAATGAACGAACGGACAGATCATAACTTTGCGAAAATAAAGAAAGTAAACTTTTCACCCGAGGGAAGACTTGAACCAAGGACCTTTCGTTCTGCAGCTGCTCACGCTACCCTGGGACCACGGCGCTCCTAAGCTCACATTGTCCATTATGTTGCCTATGTGGCCCATGGACTACTCAGTTTGTATATTTTGCTTATTTTTTCACAGTTCCACACAACTTCTTCCTGTTTTCTCAATTGATCTGTGTTCAGTTGATCAAGGCCTATCCACTGTGTCAACTTATAACTAAATCTGAGGGGGGTGCGATGGGGAGGTTCCCTTGTAAGTTCTAGGGGACTGATGACCACAGATGTAAAGTCCCATAGTGCTCAGAGCCATTTGAACCATTTTGAAGCTTAGGAGTGCCGCTAGTGCGGGTATACTACAGGGCAATGAGCAAAACCACTCTATATGTAGTGTCGGCAGACTTGCCAACACTACGCACACTAATTGAAAGAGGCGGCCTAGATGCACGCGCTAACTCACGAAGGATGGAGTGAGGTCTGAAACAGGAGACTTAATGAATGTGATAAAGAAAATACGTATCTTTGGAATATACTTAACTTTTAATACATCCTTGTATACATCGTTCTTGATGAGACATCTGGAGATTGTGGCGATACAAGTGACTCTTTATATACAAGCTATTAAAGGCTAATGGCGCCTTGCTAAGTCGTAGCCATTAACTTAGCTGAAGGCTATTCTAACTGTCTCTCGGCAAATGAGAGAGATGGCTTCGTCCGTATAGTCGCTAGCAACGTCGTCGTACAACTGGGTCGAGTTCTCGTACGTCTCTCGAGACCTGCCGTGTGGTGGCGCTCGGTCTGCGATCACACAGTGGCGACACGCGGGTCCGACATGTACTAATGGACCGCGGCCGATTTAAGCTACCACCTAGCAAGTGTGGTGTCTGGCAGTGACACCACACATTAGAACGTAGACAAATGTCGGCAACTGTCAGTACAACTAGCGACCGTTGTGATTGTGGTGTGAACCTTTATTTCGGAGTCACGAACTAGCCATCAAATTAAGCTGCATCAATCATCGCTTAAACGCTGCACAGAAAAGAAACCGTCACTCGAATGAATCAACACTTAAGTACGTGCTCACCGGATTTCGTAGGTGCTGAAGGCAGCTGAAACGGGTGGCAGCTGCAGGGAAGTTGACGGACTAAATTCCTCATGGTCACACCTCTAAAAGCAGATCCTACTGCAGATGAAGAACACCTTACGGACTGCTCGGCTTTGTTCCAACCAGATGTCTCAAGCAGCGTCACACGACCTGCGTTTTGCGTTACCACCATGTCTTCTATGGGACCTAGTATCCTTGGAAGCCGGAAGGCCAAGGGTTAACGCAGCACCGCTTGAGTCGACAACCGCCACTGAGCTCCTTCCACCTCAAAATCCTCATTGCCACGCTGAACCGCTCTGCGCACCAGAATCTTTGCCTCAGAGATGGACTAGGAATTATTGACAAGCCGCGGAACGACTCAGTTTATTTTAAATGTCCATAGAAATTGCAGGTGTTTTATTGACTTTTTTGTTTGTTCGTATGGCTCACATGAAGTGTAAAAATTCATTGAATACAACGTCAGTCTCTGCACATAGCAAGAATCCACGTATAAAACTAATTAAATGTCAATATCTAAGTTCCTAATCGACATAAGAGCTGTATCGCCAGCTTTCATGAGGTAGCTCCAACTCCCCTTGTAGGAACGCAAGGGTAATTCACTTCTAATGTGCTTCACTGTCTGGTTCGGAGCCCTACAGTTACAAACCAGAGACTCTGTAGCACACCATTTTTGACGTGAGTCTGCGCAACGACCATGCCCAGTGCGAGGTCTGTTCACTTTGACCCATAGTTTCCCGTCGAGCTCTTGTCAGTAGTATCACAGTTATCCTTTTCAAACCGCTCACGTCGTTCAGGATTTCCACTAAGGTGACAGTTACGGTCCCACAGGTCTCCCACCTCGATATCAGTGGCATCCAGCTGCTCTGCTTGTCATAACGGTGGGTTTCTTAAACTGAGTCTATTTCGTCATAGTATGTCTTCCTGTATGGATGATTCCAGGTTCACCTGTAGCTTGCGGTATTCTGTAAGCTAACCCTCGCTTTTACGGATTGCGGGTGGATAGATGTTTCTCAGAACAGGAAGCCAACAAATGGGTGTCTGTCCTATTGTCCCAACTATTAACGGTATAGTGTGGTTCAACTGGACGTCGAAGAAGATGGTGTGGCAGCTGTTCAGCCACACGGGGAACAATACTCGGCTGCTGAGAAGACCAGTGCAATGGATGATGTGCACAAGGTATCTACTGAAGCACCCATGTCATTCCACACAAGTGGGTAGGTATATTGAACGTTCGTGCTGTTTAATCTAAAAGTTCTTTTCAGTAGTGTCAATAAGCAAGCTGCGAGAATTTTAATAAGTGATAAAAACTATTTAGTTGAGGCAATATTTAATCTGAAACTTCGCTGTGCTTGCAAAGTGTGAGAGATCTCGCTCTTTAGTCACAGTTCCGACTGCAGCAGCCGTTTGTAACACTAGCCATCGGTTGTACTTGTTCTTGTGACGCATGATCGTCGCCCCACCCCCCTTCCCCCTTACATTCAACTGGTGACTAAAGTGAAGTGTCAGGTGATTACAGAGTACTCTTTATCACACTCACTACACTTTACGTACTTCGTGTTGCAACGTAAACATTACGTATTCTGACAACCATCATAGTTGAGATAAAACAGTTAATCTATGCCTTGGAAGTTTTTATTGCACTTGACCTCAACTAGGCCCCCAATCATTTACAATAATTTTGATCAATTATATTTTCCTGGTGATACGTTATCTTCACTTTCTCCTCTATGCTGACACATAATTTATACGTCACAATCCCGTTTTTTACACAAAATATAACTTGATGAAACATGACATGCTGGTAATCGATGTAAAGATCGGCCTCTTTGCGTTAGTGACGGTATTTTGTGGACTTTTGGAATACAGTGACATCAAAAATATGGAAAACAATTACCGCAAGTTTCTGTTGTGTATTAAACAAAATGTGGTCCACAGATCGACCTTCGAACGGTTCTGTCAGTACCGACAGCTGACAGTAAGAATAATTTGTGGTACAGAGATCAAACTTATGGCACCCTTTAACAGTAAGCAGATAGATTAGGAAATAGTAGTTGTTTCTGTTTCTCGTTTTCAGGGTTTACTCTATGGCATTCAATGTAAAATTGATTTTTGCAACTAAGCGTTCCTTAATTGATTATTTGTGTTTTATAAGCAAATGTGGGTTTTTATTATTTACAGAGAATATGTTGTATAGCCATTCCAATATTTCATAGTGAATGAAATGTAGATTCGAATGAAATATTCTGAGTAGCAGACAATAGATATTTTGGAAGTCATTAATGCAAAGAAAGTTGACAACATTTTCGATATTTTAGGCAGTTCAGTTAATTTGACGTTTTTTTAATAAATTTTTCGACGTTTTAGGCAGTTCAGATATTTTGACGTGTTTTTAATAAGTATTTCATATACATATTAGTGCAGCGCAGATGATGCTACATTGTAATAGCAATACCTGGATTTGGTTCCAGGATAGGAGAGAAGAGAGGTCTGTGACATAATTTTTGGTCAATAATTCAGGTCGTTCAGGTACTTTGGAGCACAGCTCAGATGGTTCAGATGGTGGCACTACAATGCAACTGTCTTTCTTATTTTAATGGAGGCTGAAATTCTAGGTGGGAGAGAGAGATGGTATATTATAGAGTGAGCTTTTACGGAATTTAATATAAGTAACATTTACTTGGTGTCATTTTTATGCGTCCTTGTAATATTACACCCTATCGGTTGGAAAGAAAAGATGGGAGGTGGGGGGGGGGTGTATAAAGAAAGCAGTTGGTCTGTGCATAAGTAATGTCGAAAGCACTTGTATTCCAGAAATAATTAATAATTAATATCTTAGGGTTTCAAGTGGAAGTTACATAATTTTCATAATTATTACCACACATGTGGCACCATATTTACGCATTACTCAAATTGTACCACACTGACTTGTTGGAAAAAGCGGGGAGGGGGGGTAGAGAGCATTAACGCACAATTTGTCTGTTTCCATTTCTTTTGTAAATTTTGAACTCTTCACTGAGACTGATGGGAGATATGGGGGAAGGGAATTTTAATTTCCTGATTAACCGAAATGAACTGTTTCCCCCATCTTGTATTTTTCATTGGTTGTTTCATTTTTTTTAATGCACTATGATTGCTAGGAGGTAAAGGGAGGCACTTTTAATTTCCCATTATAACAATTAGGCAATATCTGCCATCTTGAATTTTTAATATTGGGCATGACTAAGTGGAGATAAGGACTACTCCACAGTGATTCGCTGTTAATTGCGGAATTAGCATCTGGTTTTTAATTTCCCTCTAACACGTCTGGGCTGTTTTCGCCGTCTTGAATTTCTCATTGGGTCTTTCGTATTTAATACTACACGCTGACTGGAAGTGGATGAGTGAGTATGCGACTTTCCACTGATAAGGATGATGACGTCTCTGGCGATGTCTTCAGTTTAACGTCTTAATGACATTATGTATGACTTCACTCATAATGATGATGACGTCGTTAGGTCATATGAAATGTAAAGAAAATATTGACGTACCGTTGTGTACTGACGTAGGTGCGGACTGTACGTCACTTCATGTCTCTGACGAGCAGTGCTTCGTTGACCAACTGTGCGTTACTTTGAGTTATAAATTTACGTCCCTAAAGCCCGTTGAAAGCTCCCTATTTCTATTTTTTACAGTACCTTACAGTATTTTGTTATGGGATACATGACCAATTTCTCTGATCAGTAGTTATTCTGAATTGAAAAGAGAAAAAAGCAATTTTGATGTCTTCTCCATGATGGACACTAATACAACGAAGATACCTAACTGATCACGTTACATAAAGCTTGTGACTGTTTAACAATGTGAAAAGGCTTCACTGAGATTTTGAAGGAGTTAAAATAAATGTGAGATGATGAAACTAGTTGCTTCATTCTGTAGGGATCAACATCCTTTCGAGGGCACATGGTTCCGACCGTGGAAAAATTGATAGTTCTAAAGCGGCGGAAAGGTGAAGTATTACTGATTTTTAGTTTTGAAATTTGACGTGACTTTGGATATAAAATAGTGCTAACACCAATGCAGTTCACTGAAAGCGTTAGCTTGCATCTTTACATTTAAATGTTTTCTGTGAAATCATTAGTAGTCTATTATCGTCTCTTCGAACAATATTGTGTGTTCCAGCCTGTACGCAAAGAAATTCCGAAGGAAACTGCTTTTCTGGGCAAGAGCAGTTTTGGCGTCGCTATGGAACTAATCGAGTACGGATGGAGTGTGAGTCCATTGCCCTTTGAATAACTCAACAGAGCCACCGACCCAGCCATCAGTCGTTTGCCTGCCACATTTAGTGAGCGTGACACGCTGCGAGTCGATAGCTACTTATGTCTGATTACAGAAGTCCAGTGTAAACAAACAGACCTACCACGTTCTTCTCACTCAATACGTACACTTTTCTGCAGCATCACTGAACTTACATTTCACCATACAACGCTTTCACTTGTTACGTACGCACGTAATAAAATATCCCTCGATTATCTCTGTAAAGTATCGAAAGTACTGTTACGGAATCACTCTTAGTCGAAACATGTTGGATATAATGGCACAAGAGATCTGGCCTGTTGGTGCACTTTCACGTTGAAACTGATATTAGTTACTATGAGAAAACTAAATGAAATCGAAACATCTGTATGTTCAGCAAACTAGACAACGAGGCAATAGAGTCATATCTCACTGCGGAACTAGAAACATTTAGCCGGTCGCTGGTGGCCGAGCGGTTCTGGCGCTACAGTCTGGAACCGCGCGACCGCTACGGTCGCAGGTTCGAATCCTGCCTCGGGCATGGATGTGTGTGTTGTCCTTAGGTTAGTTAGGTTTAAGTAGTTCTAAGTTCTAGGGGACTTATGACCTCAGCAGTTGAGTCCCATAGTGCTCAGAGCCATTTGAACCATTTGAACTAGAAGCATTTAGCTTTGCACGGTAGTATGTGGGGCAGCTGTGGCTGAAGTTTAAAATAATAATTGACGGTCCACTGGATAGATATGTATCAAGTAGAACAATTCGTGATGTAAAGAAACCGACTACTGCGTAATAGGTGTAAAAGCCGGCCATTGTGGCCAAGCGGTTCTAGGCGCTTCATTCCGGAATCGCGCTGCTGCTACAGTCGGAGGTTCAAATCCTGCCTCGGGCTTGGATGTATGTGATGTCCTTAGGTTAGCTAGGTTTAAGTAGTTCTAAGTCTAGGGGACTGATGACCTCAGATCATAAGTCCCATAGTGCTTAGAGCCATCTGAACCATTTGAATAGGTGTAAAACGCAACACAGGGCTGTAGACAGAGAAACACTGAATGAAATGCGTTTGGCTGTAAGATGGCAATGCATGGATCTTCAGTGACTAATGCAACAGTATACTGTCGGAAGATCTCTCACAAAATCTAAAAAGAATTTGGGCACAGCACGTTATATTGGACGGAGAGACATCGATACAGGTAAAGTAGCTTCGGACGTACCTCAGGGACGTGTGTTGAGACCGTTGCTGTTCGTGTTGTATATTAATGACCAGCTACATAATGTTAATAGTAACCTCAGAGATTTGGCAGTTGACACCGTTATCCACAATGAAGTACTGTCTGCAAAAAGCTGAACAAATATTCAGTAGGATCTTGATAAATGTCAAAACGTGGCAACGTGTTTTAAGTACTCAGAAATCTAAATTAAGCATCATGCAAAACAAAATATCTTTGTGTCCTATGACTTGAATTTCAATGAGTCACAAGTGGAATCTCTCAACTCATACAGATTATTGACTATAGCATTCAGCAGTGACATGGAAAGGGATGATCACATAAGACTAGTCGTAGGTAAAACAAATAGCAGAGTTCGGTAGATTGGTAGGGTACTAGGAAAATGCAATCCTCTACAAAAGAGACTGCTTACGGAACACTCGTGCGAGTCATTTGTAACAATGGTCAAGTCTGTGTGATCCGTAGCAGATAGGACTAACAAGAGATATTCAACATATACAGCTTGGGGCATCACAAATGTTTACGGCCCTTTTGATCCGTCGGAGTGCGTCACGGAGGTGCTGAAAAATCGGAACTGGCTAACACTTCAACAAAGACAAAACTACCCCGTGAAAGTCGACTTACAAAGTTCTGAGACGGAGCTTTAAACGAGGACTCAGAAAATATACTGCGACACACTGCGAATCGCTTCCATAGTGATCGCGAAGACAATGTTTAACTACTGCTGGCAAAGAGGCGTTTAAGCATTCTTCCTCCGCTCCATAAGTGAGTGGAATAGTGGGCAGTCTTAATAACTCATACAATGCGAAGTACACTTCCCTATGCACTTCACTATGATTAGCAGACTATACATGTAGCTGTATATGTAGATCTTGAAGAGGATACGTCAGTCGGCACTGAGATGAACCATAGAAGGCTGCGTGAAAATTTACAACTTTCCATGCGCGGTGGCACTGAGCAATAATACAGTAGAGGGTAATGTACAGCAACATGCGACAGAAGATTTTTTATATTGCCCGTTGCGGGTTATGAAGGACGGGAAATTGTTAATTGGTAATGGTAATAATAGCATTCCTGTTGCATGTGTTGTCGTACTTTTATAGCTTGAAGAGGATTTTGGATAAAATAATTCTGTATATTTGGCCGCGTCATTGTAAACTACTAACACAGCGAAACTGCCGACGTTTCGACCGCTTTGCTGCTGCCCTCTTCAGGGCTTCTCGATAATGACTCTATCTCTGTTCTTAAAGTACTTCAATGACATTTACAATGACTTTAAAGATCTGTTCCAACACCGTAAAGCCATTAATGTCATTCACGACACAATATTTACAGTTGTGCAAGCCTGATACTTGACCGCTGTATTTTTTCAGTGTGATGTAGTCACGTATTTTGCCATTTGTGAAATGCAGTAGCGATCTGCCATTACCAGAGATACATGTAACAGGTAAATGAAATAATATATGTAAAATGTCTGGATATCCTGCAGGATACAGGTTACACTGCCGTAATAGAAATCATGGAATGCCTCCTCATATCGTGTAGTAAACGCTTTTTCCCGGCGTTGTGCCGTAACTTAACGTGCTATGGACTCAACAAATCCACCGTAGAAATATTCAGCCACGCTGCCTCTATGGCCCTCCATAACTTTGAAAGTGTAGACAGTGCAGGCTTTTGTACATGAACTGACATCTCGATTATGTCCCCTAAATGATCGATGGGATTCACGTCAGGAGATCTAGGTGGCCAAATCCTTCACTCGAATTGTCCAGAATATTCTTATAAATAATTTGGAACAACCGTGCCCCAGTAACATGGCGAATTGTAATCCCAACATTCCGTCCTTGTTTGGCAACATGAAGTCTGTGAATGGCTGCAAATGGTCTCCATGTAACCGAAAGTAACCATTTACAGTCAATATTCGGTTGAGTTGGACCATATGACACAGTTCATTCCATGTAAACACAGCCCACAACATTACAGAGCCATCACCAGCCTGCAAAGTGCCTTTGTTTCGAGCGGTCTGCGCCGCCCTCGGACCCTGCCAACAGTTCTTACCAACTGAAATCGGGATTCATCTGATCCAGACACGGTTATCCAGTCGTATAGGGTCGAACCAATATGGTCACGAACCCAGCAGAGGCGCTGCAGGCGATGTCGTGCTCTTTGCAAAGGCATTCGCGTCGGTCGTCGGCAGCCATAGCCCATTTACGGAAAGTTTCGCCACACTGTCCTAACGGATATGATCGTCATATGTCCAAATTAATTTCTCCCATTGCCTCACGCAGTCTCGCTTGTTTCTTAGCACTGACAACTCTATCCAAACGCCGCTGCTCTCGATCGTTAAGTGAAGACCGTCGGCCACTGCGTTGTCCGTAATGAGAGGTAATACTTGAAATTTAGAGTTGTCGGCAGACTCTTCACGCTGTGGATCTCTGAATTATGAATTCCGTAAAGATTTTCGAAATACAATCTCCCGTGCGTCTAATTGCAACTACCATCTCGCGTTCAGTTTGTTAATTCCCGGCGTGCGAGCATCGTTACATCGGAAACCTTTTCACATGAATCACCTCAGTGATTTTACCGCCATCTGTTATATGCGTATCGCTATATCATGTTTTATGTCACCTCAGCGTACAGCTTATCACGTTATTATGACGTCCTATAAAGTTATCTGATTTCCTAGTAAGGTCCACACAATGATGTAACGTTTCCATGATATTCAATTTTATCCTCTTCCCAAGCATACAGAAGATGATGAAACTTAACGTCACTGGAATCACCTGACTATGACAGTTTGAAACTAAAATAAAACCAGTCAAGAAGCTCTTTGTATCTTGCATTTTCGTATCTCATTAGGATGATCTGATGACCAGTGTCATGATGTACTCTGCACGCTTTCCCCTTTTTTCTCACAGATTTACCTGTTGCGTATCTGCGGGTAAGGTAAACAAATCACCTTTGCAGCAAACACGAGAATCTAAATATTTTGTAATATCTATAAAAGTACATTTAAACGTCCCCTTAGAAAAATTATACAAGACTGTGCCTAAACTGACACACAATATTTTTTAGCACAACGCAATCTGCCTTTCAATAAACCCTACAAAGGAACGTCCCTGACTAACATTAACCTATACCTTTCACAAATCACTTACCTCACAAAAATCTTCGTTACTCGAACTACTGCAATACAGCGAGCGCCACTACTGCCAGCTAAATAAAAGATTCAAACTACGGAAGGCACTAACTACCGATAGGCATAGTTAGCAAATGAAAGATTTTAATAGAGAACAAACAATGTATTACCTTAATAGTCATAATATATATAGCAGTTCATGACATTCAGTCTTACAAATTTCAAAATTCCGCCATTTCTCTCCCCACATCCACCACTGCTGGCGGCTCACCTGCAACTGCGCAACGCTACGCGCTGTTAACAGCCAACTGCCCAACACTACAATGGCCAACAACAATGCAAACCAGCCACAGACTGCACACAGCACAGCCAGTGATTTTCATACAGAGCGCTACGTGGCGTTACCAATAAGAAAACCTAAACAGCCTACTTACACATTTTGTAGGACTCTTCGAAAATATTGGAATTGTATTGTTCATTGCTCAGTATATTCTACATGTTGTTCCACCTCAAAAATGTTCAAATGTGTGTGATATCTTATTGGACTTAACTGCTAAGGTCATCAGTCCCTAAGCTTACACACTACTTAACCTAAATTATCCTAAGGACAAACACACACACCCATGCCCGAGGAAGGACTCGAACCTCCCGCACAGTCCATGACTGCAGCGCCTTAGACCGATCGGCTTGTTGTTCCACCTAATAATAAATATTAGCTGCAGATGAACAGCGTTTAAGAAAAGTACAGAAGAAAACCCATTCCCATGTGCTCCTTCCTACTTGTCCAAGAGTAAGAGGGGTGTTTAGTGAGCTGTGGCAGACTCGTAACAAGAAATTGGAATCTCATCTTGCTCTAACGAAAATTAGTAGCATGCGTACCCATTATCAACCGTTTTTCATAATCTGATTACCAGAGTCCGGATTTTAAATCAAGTGCGTGTTGCACGCTCGACTTGGTGATTTGGGGAGTAGATGCGTTTTACGAAGATTTTTGTTTTTATACAGTAGCTTGAATTTAGCTACTTGTATCACGTTAAATCATTTTCGTGGCTTCAGTGCATATATTACGATAACTCCCATGACTACACCTCTTTTACTTGCGTTTTTTCACATGAATTACGCCAAATGTACGAAACATGAGTAATACTGTACTACCAATTTTTGTCGCAGACTGTAAACTTCAAAAGTCAAGCGGCATCGTTCGGCTTGGAACACGTTAGCAGAAGTCAATACCTCTTACCTTATCTCACCGCTACCATTGCTTTCTATCTACGGGGAGTGGTACAAATTATTGTACTTGAGCTATGCGGTGTGAAATGTCTGTTGCCAGCACTGCAGGACGTACTTCCCTCTGTACCGCTACTTTCCGCCGCCCCTTATCCTTTCACCGCAATCGCCTTTGAGGTGAGCTCAACGTGAAATTTACAGACTGTATAACTAAACTAATCTCCTCCCTAACGATACTGACAGACCGTCGTGCTGTCGTGTCCCCTTGGCGTCACTGGTTGCCGATATGGAGGGGCGTTGTCACTTTTCATGATCGGAGCCAATACTTTTTAGTCAAGCGGCTTCTGAATTTGCCTCACAAGGGCTGAGTATGCGTGAGAAGGTACTGTTCATATACGCCATAAAAGAAATTGTTTCGTTTGCGGATAGTAGACTAAAAAAAGTTTCAACTAGATTAGCATGTTTCTTATGTATGCCGCACTGCAAAGATGAAATTACACGAAAACCTAACCGCAAAGTGTGCAGTCATTTATTTGTAAATACCAACCAAGAGAATCCAAAATGAATTTTTTTGTGGGTGAAATCCTGATTATGAGTTTGTGAAATTGACAAAAAGATATATGGTGCTGAAAATTCAAAAATGTTCTGTTTCTAACTTTCCCCGAAATTTCTTCATTTAAGTGTGCCCCTGTCGCTTCTCTTGTCGAGGGAAGGTCATTTTCTGTGTACAAAAATGTTCTTTCAGATAAATGCATGAGCCTAATTGATGAAAATTTGGAGGAATTGGCTATTGTGTACTGGTTTGGAAGGAAATAGGAATAACGATATAAGTGAATTTTGATATCACATGTTTTTATTGTTTTGGTGCTTCATTATGCATTTTCAGTGGTAGGGTACTACATGGATGCACGGACGTTGAAAGATTTGATAGAGTATGGAAATCTGGGCTCTAGTGGTTACCTAGTTTCAAGAAACAGTAATCCATGTTAACAAAGGAAGTAGCAATATTCATACTGCTGACAAATACCAACGCGCTCTTTCAAAAAATTATGGTAGTAATAGGAGATAGCTAGCAGATATATCAGGTTATAGCATCTTCCTGAAAAGTACCGATTTTTAATTAATGTAACGTTTAATACCTGCAAACAAAAATTATATGTAGCAGATCAGTGACAGCATTTTATTAAAATAGTGCACATAAGTAATTTCTGCGAGCTGCTTATCTTCCCTTCTACATATCGTGACTCGTTTCATATTACTAAGGAACATCGTTAGTGACGGCGTATCTTACTGAAGATGATGAATCGATAGACGAAGCTGAGGGAATGCAGATGTGTGTACTTCTGGTTGCGTCTCGTGTGTGTATTGCAAGCTGAGTCACCATTAGAGACTGCACACAAGCACTTCAATAACTTACACATTTACCTTGCTCGAACTGTGCAATGGCATACCCAACGACGCCTTTCAGGTGGCCGGTGCCCGGAAAGGCGATTTTATAATAAATGTAGCAATTATTTACCTGAAAGCCGTCTCAGTGACTGCGAAACACCAAAAATACTTACCAAATTACCTGTCGTCTCTGTGCAAACAAGAGAAGTTTGCCTAGTGCCATTTAAAACATGTACACAGTGCCTTGCAACCAAGACAAAAGTTTCGTTCGAGTTACAGAACTATTCTTAAGCCAGCTTGTATGATATCTGCATCGATACTAATAAAGATATTTTACTTGTGTTGCCATAAGATTAGACGTCTTGAAAAATGAAATATACTTGCGAACGGAACTGATCACTATTTACTTGTCTGTACATTTTCCAGATATTGAATACTGATTTACGTAGTTGTTCTACATGAACAGCACTGATTACGGAGAGATATTTTCACTTTTTATTGCAGATTTCAAGTGTGTTAGATTCCGATCCAACTTATTCATCAGGAGATCGCCTACCATTTAGTATTCAGTCACTGATGGGTGCAGATTTCACTTAAACTGATGAATATTTCCCTGTCTTGTATTGTATTTATCTGTTTCCTTTGCCACTCTTATCCCCTTCATTTGATTTTAACTGATGTTACTACACTACTGTTTAGTTCAAAGTCTAATGGAACTAGTGAAGCTTAGAGATACAGTTACCCATTAATCGACTCAATTAAATTTTTAGCTCCAGGCTCTTACGATGCTATGGCTGTATACTGTCGATTAAGAAGGATCGGAAACAAACAGTAGATCTCGCTCAACAGAAGCGTTTCCACCTTCTGCATAATACCTATTGTCTTCCGTTTCGAACAAAAGTAATGATTCGCTCTTTAGCAATGACTACATGAATATAGAACTACATGGCAGAATTGGGAAAAGAGGTTTTAAAAATTAATAGGCCTGTAAATTTCAAATTACGCTATGCTACATTTTTGGTTGCTGTATTAGTAGGTCATTTCTTTGTCGGCGTAAGTTTTGAAATACTGCTAGGATAAACGAATTTCCTTGTTCTACTGAAAGCTATTAATGTATATCTGTAGATTTTAAATAAAGGCTCAGAGATAACTTTAACAGTAATCACAATTTGTAAGAGTTGTTTCAGACACATTCGTGACGTGACAGTGCCGCTTCTTACACTAACCTTTCGCTGCCCACTTGGAGTTCTGGCGGATTCCAGGCACACTCTTCTCTATGACCAATCGCCATCTTGCCTCCCCAGTGCCCCGTCTTTGAACAGCTTCCTCCTGAGTAGTACTTGATTAGCTGACAAGGCAGCATGGATACTCAGGTCAGCAACCCTTAATAATTCGATTGTTTTTGTTGAAAAACGTGGATGGGGGCCGAGCGATCCCCTCGTGTGAGTCCGTGTAAAAAATTTGACACATATGAAACCGTTTTTTCTCTACGATTTTCACTCTTTTGAGATATGTAAGGGTATTTTCACTGTCTCTCATGGATAAAACTGGGAATGAGAAACAGTGATTTATTGTCCATACTGGTATTTTGGGAAGGTATTATTTTTTCCGACCTGAATGGAACATTTTGCTCTTTCAGGTTTTCCTGCGTTGAGAAGATGTCTGGTCGTTGGGAAGGTCCTTGCTTCATCGGTGTGCAGCAAATTATACCAGAGTGGGAGTGACAAGAGAGAGAAGAGGCACTTGAAGACTAGGATACTGAAGGAACAGACAGTGAAATGGAATGCGAAATTTTGCCAACCGACGATGCAATATCCGACCGGTTCTTCGTTGCTCCTAAAGACACTGAGAACCCATTGCAACAGCCATATTTAGACGACTGTGAAGGCAGAGAATTCGTTTAGGGGAAGAATGGAGACACAATTTGGACGACGGTGTCATTGGAAGCTGTACAACCGGAACTGCCCGAGGAAATATTATTACTCACCTTCCTGGTGGAAAAGGAGCTGCCCAAACAGGCAAAACACCTTCCTCCTTCGTTGAATTATTCATGGGAGAAGATATTACTCAGAAAACTGTGCATCGCACTAATGAAGAAATCAGTAAGAGACAGGCTTTGCCATCTAAGTAAGAGACGTACAATGGAGCCACTAATTACATAGAAATGAAAGCTCTTATTGGATTAATCTTTCTTTGTGAGGCTACCAAGAACTATGATGTGAATCTTGATGGTATTTATTCTAGAAAATTTGATCTTTCGTTTTGCAGGTGTGTGACGTCCGACAACCTATTCAAATCCCTTCTTTTTAAGATTCGATTCTAACGCAAAAACATGTGACGAGAGAAGGACAAATGATAAATTAGCGCCCATTCGTGTACTGTGGGACACTTTCAGTGCAAACTGTTGGAAATATTCTGCCCCTTCCGAGTACTGACTATCGTTGAAACTCTTCTTAGTTTCAGAGGGAGGTGTCCCTTCAAAATGTATATCCATAAAAAACCCGATAAATATCGAGAGAAGACTGTGTCACTTTGCGACGCACGCACATTTGATTTTTGCGGTGGGATACCATACGTAGGTAAAAATAGAATTCAGAGGAAGACTCCCTTCTTTTGCCAACATGCTACGTCATTCGCCTATGTGAAGACATACAAAATACCAAAATATGAGTCGGAATGCAACAGCCGACAACTGGTTTGCATCGTGCGAATTGGCTGAGAAACTTAGTGAACTTAAACTCACTTTTGTTGGCACCATGCGGAAAAACAAAGGAGAAGTACCTCATGGGTGGCTCACTGTTAAAGATTAGATCCTATGAAATCAAGATTTGTTTACCATCCCGACAAATTGCTCACCTGTTATTCTGAAAAGAAGAACATGCACGTATTAATTTTATCCACGATGCATGGGTCAGGAACCGCAAATCCTGATACACGGCCCCCTGAAGTTGTTCGGTTCTATAATTTGACTACAGGAGGAGTTGATTGTTTTGAGAGAATTTGTCACTCTTACACGGTAAAGAGGTACTTTTGATGTTGGCCAGACCATATGTTTGTGGAATACTCGATATGATAGGAATAAACAGCGGGGTTTTATTCACCTCAGCTACAGGTAAATCGTCTCGACAGTTTGTTTGAAAAATCTTTCAGAGCTTGGCTGGACCTCATATGAAGCGAATGCAGACTGAAGTGAAGTTTAGGAAAACCCTAAATCTCTTAAGGACAGTTCTTGGACCTAAGGAAGACACCAGTCGCTCTTTCTCTGTATACGCCACTCCTAAACAAAATGAGATGCGATAGAAAAAATGATGACAAATCCAACAAAACATGCACCAAATGTAACTGTCCAGTTAGCAAGGTCGACCATATTTGATGTGCTGCGGATTCACAAAGTGAAGCCGGAGAAGACTGATTCTCTGATGGAGATTTGCAATATTAGTTTGTTTCTATTTTTTGGACTGCTTAAGTTTGATTACTTTTCTAAGTCTGATTTTGGTATTGTCAGCAGTACAGGTTGGGTTTGCTTCGTCTACATCTACATCTACATACATACTCCGCAATCCACCATACGGTGCGTGGCGGAGGGTACCTCGTACCACAACTAACATATTCTCTCCCTGTTCCACTCCCAAACAGAACGAGGGAAAAATGACTGCCTATATGCCTCTGTACGAGCCCTAATCTCTCTTATGTTATCTTTGTGGTCTTTCCGCGAAATGTAAGTTGGCGGCAGTAAAACTGTACTGCAGTCAGCCTCAAATACTGGTTCTCTAAATTTCCTCAGTAGCGATTCACGTAAAGAACGCCTCCTTTCCTCTAGAGACTCCCACTCGAGTTCCTGAAGCATTTCCGTAACACTCGCTTGATGATCAAAGCTACCAGCAATAAATCTAGCAACCCGCCTCTGAATTGCTTCAATGTACTTCCTCAAACCGACCTGATAGGGATCCCAAACACTCGAGCAGTACTCAAGAATAGGTCGTATTAGTGTTTTAAAAGCGGTCTCCTTTACAGAGGAACAACATCTTCCCAAAATTCTACCAATGAACCGAAGACGGCTATCTGCCTTCCCCGCAACTGCCATTACATGCTTGTCCCACTTCATATCGCTCTGCAATGTTACGCCCAAATATTTAATCGACGTGACTGTGTCAAGCGCTACACTAGTAATGGAGTATTCAAACATTACAGGATTATTTTTCCTATTCATCTGCATTAATTTACATTTATCTATATTTAGAGTTACATTCCCGTACACCACAGCATCATCAGCAAACAGCCGCACATTGCTATCCACCCTACCCAAAAGATCATTTATGTAGATAGAAAACAACAGCGGACCTACCACACTTCCCGGGGCACTCAAGATGATACCCTCACCTCCGATGAACACTCACTATCGAGGACAATTCCTAAATTTCTAAAAACATGCCCATTTTATTCATAGTGTTTTTGAGTTTGTATTTATTTCTGACATGAATAAAATACTTCGAGGTTATACATTTTCTACGTTTTATACCCCTAGTCAGTATAGTTGGTTGATTGTAATTCGTTTCTGATGGCAGTTTTCTAGAAATATCCGAAATTAATTCCTCGCTTCTGAATTTGCCACGAAAATATGTGAAGTTCTGTAGGTACCTCTACTTATACGAGAAATGAGGCTGTTCTCATACTCATTGTTCGCTCAGGCTTATATATTTCTGCGGTTTCAATAAAATAGTTACCAGCTTCGGTGTTGTAATTCAACAGTGTACCAACTTCCGACCAGTTTCTTGCATTATTGGTTTACTGATATGACTGAATGCTTCTTTTAGCCCTACAAGCTACGATTTTGTTTCCTGAGGGTTGAAATTTGAAGGGTATACTCGTAGGCACTGCTGAATTTATTGTATTTGTTTTGACGCCGGTCTAATGAGATTACGTCCGCAGCTAGTGGTCTCGAGGTCGCGTTCTCGCTTCTCGAGCACGGGGTCGCGGATTCGGTTCCAGGCGGGATCAGGGATGGCTGGATGTTTGTGTTGTCCTCATCATTTCACCATCATTCATGGAAGTGGCGAGTCCGCAGCTCGGGGTCGTGCGGTAGCGTTCTCGCTTCCCGCGCCCGGGTTCCCGGGTTCGATTCCCGGTGGGGTCAGGGATTTTCTCTGCCTCGTGATGACTGGGTGTTATGTGTCGTCCTTAGGTTAGTTAGGTTTAAGTAGTTCTAAGTTCTGGGGGACTGATGACCATAGATGTTAAGTCCCATAGTGCTCAGAGGCATGGAAGGGGCGAGATTGGATTGAGCAAAGGTTGGGAATTTTATACGGCCGCTGATAACCGCGCAGTTGAAGGCCACACAAACCAAATATCATCTTCACCATCATCATCATCCAGTGCGATTACGCGTTTGTGAGCGACAGGGTTGCACGCTCCCACGTGAGCAAAGGCGGGTTAAAACATTCTCACTACGTGACTCCATGTATTCGCACTTACTGTACTGGCGCCAACAATGCTGTAGCCGTGATCGTGTCGTGATTGTCAGATTCTTTGCAGATCGTATTTTAATTTCTCACTCGTGCAACTCATAGAGTGTTCAAGTTTTATGATTTTTCATTTCGTATTATGAGTTAGTGAGACAGTGCTCAAGAATCCCGCAGTTTATGATTTGTTCAGTCCAAGAAACATGAACGTAGATTTCAAGTGTTCTATCTACAGTAGAACTGGTGTGCAAAAGCAGACAAACGGCACGGAATTGATGTTTATATGTGCTTGTACTTTTCGCGTTATTTATAGTTGATAGTAACATCTTACGAACCTTTTTATATGCTGTCCATGTCTTAAGTAGTATTGTTCGAACTTAACGTTTCTTCATATTTAGATGTTTCATTACCAAAAATTAGGCTCAGCACCAGAATTAATGTATTCAACGTATATTTCTCGTGTACAGATACATCCGTCACTGCGTTCGTTCCTTGAAAACGCAAACTTTGTTGTGTGTCACCTCCTTTCTGACATCTGCTTGCTAAGCAACGTAATCGCATGGACTAGTACTTATACTGTGTAACTTTTTAATAAAATTGTGGAGTAAAGTGGCTCTGGTTATGTAATCTACTGGTCCCAGAAGCTCCTGACTGCACCTATTTCTAAGAATTAATTTTTGAGTCATAGTACCAAAGAGGAAACGAATATTTTTTGCGAATTTGCATTATGCTGCAAGTGAAAAATAGGTTGGTAGCTTGTCTGAAAATTGAAACAAATAGTTGTAGCTCCATCATAAGTTGCATTGAGAAGCATATTTTTTTTATTTCTTGATGGTGACTAGTTTCGGACACCTGTTCCCATTTTCAAACCATTCGTGCTGTAAGTGTGACAAATTAGGCGATAGTTCATGTACAGAATCTACCAATGCAGTAATCGAAGCAGTATGAGGCCGACTTAACAACAACAAAATGCGCCACACATTAGAGAACTCTATGTCTCTAATGACTGTACATCGGCTGTTGCCTGTATTTGTCACACTTATAGCACGAAAATTAGTCACCATCAAGGAATAAAAAATATACTTCTCAATGAAAACTTATGACGGAGCTAGAACCATTTACTTCGAATATCTTTTGCATGTATTTCAATGAAGAAAAAAGATTATGCACTTACCCGAAACAAATGGCGAAACGTTAACTTTGTGTGATAGCTTTTCTGCAACGTGTGTGTCTTCCTTTTTTTGTTTAACTTCCGATTCTGTCAATAGCAAGATGAAACAATTTCTGACATTCTGTAGTATTTATAAATCTTAGCTCTACCGTCCGACAGTTCGCTGTACCTTTTTGTTGTTGTTGCTGTTATTGTGGTCTTCAATACGAAGATTGATAAGCCGCACGTATCCATACTAGTTTATCCTTCGCAAACCTCCTCTTCATTTCTCCATAGCTGCGCAATTTGCATCCATTTGAACCTGCTCAGAGTTTTTAAGCCTTGGAATTCCTCCACAATTTTTACCCATCACCCTTTCTTCAGTTACCAAACTGACAATCCCTTGATGCCTCATGATGTGTCCTATAAACCGGCCCCTGCTTTCAGTGAAATTGCGCCATAATTTTTTGCTCGATTCGATTCAGAAGTTCATTTGTTGTTCAGTTTGCATATCTTACAAATCGCATTTTTCAGTCCATTAAATTACGAGCATGCAACCGCGCAAATAAAATTTCTTACACTGGTATTTTGGCCGCAAACCCTACTTTGTTGCCCGTTTTTGCCGTTCCTGATAGGTCAACGTCCGTTATGACTGATTTCGATTTGTTCTTCCTCTACTTCACCCAGTATTAGAGCAATCACTGAGAGTCCACCAACAGAAAATTTTGCTATTTTAGTAACTCGGGCGCAATGTCAAGCGACGGCGGTATTAGATCGAGACCTATTGACTCACTAGCCAATGACGTTAGAGTTGGGTGTGAATCAAGCCTAACAAAAAAAAGCACTCCGTCTTCAGGCCACAAGTGGCCCGTCGGGACCATCCAACCGCCGTATCATCCTCAGTTGAGGATGCGGATAGGAGGGGCGTGTGGTCAGCACACCGCTCTCCCGGTCGTTATGATGGTTTTCTTTGAGCGGAGCCGCTACTATTCGGTCGAGAAGCTCCTCAGTTAGCATCACGAGGCTGAGTGCACCCCGAAAAATGGCAACAGCACATGGCGGCTGGATGGTCACCCATCCAAGTGCCGGCCACGCCCTACGGCGCTTAACTTCGGTGATCTCACGGGAACCGGTGTAGCCACTGCGGCAAGGTCGTTGCCAAGCCAAACAAGTGTTGCTTTTAATTGATGTTGTTTCCCCTTAATCGCATCTCAAGCAGTTTAGTGTTTTGCTTATAAATGACACTCTTAACTAAGAACACATTCCAAGAAACGTGATGAATTCTGCAGTAGATACTATATTTAATAGTGAATGAGGTACATTTGTCGCTGCATCGCAATGCACAGCAGGCGAGCCGTCTGTACGGAGTGAGAGTGCTACTGGACGTTAGCGAGTTCGAGCAGCAGCTCCTGGAAGATGCGGATGCCCTGCAGGAGGGTGCTCACCCTGATGAACTCGTTGTGCCCGTGCAGCAGCGGCGGCGTCAGGTTGATGGCCGAGAAACCCAGCGCCGGCACGCCCACCTGCAACACGGAAGTGACGAAAACGACGACGGACTCAAAGTCTGCACCTTGTGTACAAAGATACACTGCCGTTTATTATTGGTGGTATTTCACTCAAACATAACATAACGAGACTGGCACAAGTTGTGCGACATTTTAATAGTCATAAAACTTACACTACTGGCCATTAAAACTGCTACACCACGAAGATGACGTGCTACAGACGCGAAATTTGACCGACAGGAAGAAGATGCTGTAATATGCAAATGATTAGCTTTTCAGAGCATTCACACAAGATTGGCGCCGGTGGCGACACCTACAACGTGCTGACATGAGGAAAGTTTCAAACCGATTTCTCATACTAAACAAACAGCAGCTGACCGGCGTTGCCTGGTGAAACGTTATTGTGATGCCTCGTGTAAGGAGGAGAAATGCGTTCCATCACGTGTGCGACTTTGATAAAGGTCGGATTGTAACCTATCGCGATTGCGGTTTATCGTATCGCGACATTGCTGCTCGCGTTGGTCGAGATCGGATGACTGTTGGCAGAATATGGAACCGGTGGGTTCAGGAGGGTAATACGGAACGCCGTGCTGGATCCCAAAGGCCTCGTACCACTATCAGTTGAGATGACAGGCATCTTATCCGCCACGTCTCGATCCCTGAGTCAACAGATGGGGACGTTTGCAAGAAAACAACCATCTGCACGAACAGATCGACGACGTTTGCAGCAACATAGACTATCAGCTCGGAGACCATAGCTGCGGTTACCCTTGACGCTGCATCATAGACAGGAGCGTCTGCGATGGTGTACTCAACGACGAACCTGGTTGCACGAATGGCGAAACGTCATTTTTTCGGATGAATCCATGTTCAGTTTACAGTATCACGATGGTCGCATCATCGTTTGGCGACATCGCAGTGAACGCACATTGGAAGCGTGTATTAGTCATCGCCATATTGGCGTATCACCCGGCGTGATGGTATGGGGTGCCACTGGTTACACGTCTCGGTCACCTCTTACTCGCGTTGACGGCACTTTGAACAGTGGACGTTGCATTTCAGATATGTTACGACCCGTGGCTCTACCCTTCATTCGATCCCTGCGAAAACCTACATTTCAGCAGAATAATGCACGACCGCATGTTACAGGTCCTGTACGGGCTATTCTGGATACAGAAAATGTTCCACTGCTGCCCTGGCCAGCACATTCCCCAGGTCTCTCACCAACTGAAAACGTCTGGTCAGTGGTGGCCGAGCAACTGGCTCGTCACAATACGCCAGTCACTACTCTTGATGAACTGTGGTATTGTGTTGAAGCTGCATTGGGCAGCTGTACCTGTACACGCCATCCAATCTCTGTTTGACTCAATGCCGAGGCGTATCAAGGCCGTTATTACGGCCAGAAGTGGTTGTTCTGGGTACCAATTTCTCACGATCTATGCACCCACATTGCGTGAAAATGTAATCACATGTCAATTCTAGTATAATATATTTGTCCAATGACTACCCGTGTATCATCTGTATTTCTTCTTGGTGTAGCAATTTTAATGGCCAGTAGTGTAAATTAGAAATTAAAAAATATCCTCTAAAAAGTGAAAAAAGGAAAAAAATATGTGCATTGCCTCATTAAGTTTAATATAAATAGTAATATTTTGATCCAATTGTCGTCGCGTCAGAGGACCGCTAAGTAAATAAGAAAAAGTTAACAGTAGCTTTCTAGCATTATTGAAAAACAGAGTTGCCAATTTATTTTTTATCCTGTTTCTTACATAATTACATGCGAACTTAGTTTCACGCATTACTCTGTTTCGAGGCCTACGGCCTACAGTAGTCTGATGGTAGCGTCCTAACTCACGGCGAAACCGCGTGGTGCGCCGTATGAAGCTTGCAGGGCTTGACCAGGTGCGGTGACCCGAACGGGCAGTCGTTTGACGGCAGGCGTCGTTGACATATGTGTCTACGTTTCCAATTTTTCGGAGTAAAGTAATTAAGACTTAGACTCACAGATTTATATTGTTGGTTTGACATGTATCTACACTGCCTAGGTAGTTGATTTGCACTTAAATTTCGTACTTCACGATTTTTAGATGTATTCTGTTTTTATTTTGTTTACTTAGTGGTCTCCCGACGCGACAACAGTTGAATAAAACTATTCCTGCTTAAGTAAAATTTAAAGGGGCAGTAGATACTACATTTTTACCTTTTGGGTTTTTTTGTGTCTTTTTTTAATTTAAGTTTTATTTCATGATTTTTAAATTTCATATTTTGCTAGTAGACCCGGTGCGATCGACAAAAAAATGGCTCTGAGCACTATGGGACTTAACTGCTGTGGTCATCAGTCCCCTAGAGTTTAGAACTACTTAAACCTAACTAACCTAAGGACATCACACACATCCATGCCCGAGGCAGGATTCGAACCTGCGACCGTAGAAGTCGCGCGGTTCCAGACTGTAGCGCCTTTAACCGCTCGGCCACTCCGGCCGACCGGTGCGATCGACACTCTGTCTTCTCATTCACACGAATACTTTCCGGGACGAAACATAAAATAATGACATAAAATTCTGAATACAAATCAACAACATTGGAGGCCGAAGAAACCGGCGTAGGAAGTCACCCTCTTTCATCTAAGGGCGTTGCCAAGAGGGCGGAGGAGTGTACAGAGGTTCAGGGCACTCTCTTGTTCTTGGGGTGGGAAACTGTCCCTAAAGACCTAATAATCAGCAAAGATCAATGGCATCACCGTGCAGAAGACGATGGAAACCAATGCATTAAAGATACGTAATGTATATCCAGAAGACTTGTAGCCCGTAATTGAAAAAGTGTCGATATCTCCATTGGTAAAAGATTCCGAATTAGTCCCACCATTCGGATCTACAGGAGGGTACAGGGAAAGGGGAGGTAACCATGAGAAAAAGACTGAATAACCCACGAAGGAATAACACTGTAAGAATCAGGGCTTGGAATGTCAGGAGCTTGAACGTGGTAGGGAAGCTAGAAAATCTGAAAAGAGAAATTTTACGGCTCAATCTAGATGTAGTGGTCGTCAGTGAAGTGAAATGGAAACAAGATAAACATTTATGGTCAGAAGAGTACGGGGTAATATCAACAGCAGCAGAAAATGGTGTAACGGGAGAACATTTCGTTATGAAGATAGGACAGAGAGATTTTCTGTGAACAGTTCAGTGATAGGATTGTTCTTAACAGATTCGATAGCAAAACATCATCGACAAGAATGGTTCAGGTATACATGCCGACGTCGCAAGCTGAAGATAAAGAGATACATAACGTGTACGAGGACACTGAACGGGTACTTCAGTACGTAAACGGATATACAAATGACCTGGATGCAGGAAGTAGTAGAAGAAATGGTCACGGGAGAATGTGGGTCTGGTACTATGAATTAGACAGGTAAGATGTTAATGGAGTTCTGTGATAAATATCAGTAGAAATAGCGAATACTCTGTTCAAGAAACACATAGTCGGAAGTACTGACTGAGCGTGTAGGAAAGTCGAAACAGTATTCGGGGAAATTAAAAGCAAGGGTGGCAACGTTACAGTGTAGTGGGAATTCCACTGTTCAATGCAGAGGAGAGAGTACATAGGTAGAACAGTACACTGAATGCCTCTATAAGGAGGAAAACTTGTCTGATGACATGGTAGAAGAAGAAACAGAAGCCAGTATAGATGAAATAGGGGATCCAGTATTAGAATCAAAATTTAAAAGAACTTTGAAAGTCTTGAGATCGAATGAGGCAGAAGGGACAGAGAACATACCATCAGAATTTCTAAATTTGTTGTGGGAAGTGGAAACAAAGCGACTATTCACGTTTGTGTGTAGAATGTGTCAGGCGACATACCATCAGATTTTCGGAAAAATGTCGTCCACACAATTCCGAAGTTCTCAAGAGTCGACATGTGGGAGAATTACCACACAATCAGCTTAATAGCCCATGCATCCAAGATGCTGACAATAAGAATACACAGAAGAATGAAAAAGAAAATTGAGGATGTGTTAGATGACGATCAGTTTCTCTTGAGGAAAGGTAAAGACGCCAGAAAGAGGCAATTCTGACATTGCGGCTAAACAAAAATCAAACACGTTCATAGGATCTGTCGACTTGGAAAAAGCGTTCGACAGTGCAAGGGTGCCAAATATTCGAAATTCTGAGAGAATGGGGGTAAGCTACAGGGAAAGACGGGTAATATAGAATAGAAGAGCTGAGTGGGAGCAATAAGAGTGGTAGACCACGAACGAAGTTCTCGGATTAAAAAGGGTGTAAGACAGGGTTGTAGTCTTTCACCTTTACCGTTGAATCTGTACATCGTAGATGCAGTAACGGAAATAAAAGAAATATTCAAGAGTAGAATTAAAATCCGGGGTGAAAGGATGTCAATGATAATATTCGCAGATAAGTGAAAGCGAAGAATTACTACAGGATCTGCTGAATGAAATGAACTGTGTAATAAATACTGAATATTGATTGAGAGTTACTCGAAGAAAGACGAAAGTACTGAGAAGTGGCAGAAATGAGAACAGCGAGAAACTTAGTATCATAATTGGTGATCACGAAGTAGATGAAGTTAGGTAACTGCGACCTAGGCAGCAAAATACCCCGTGACAGACGAAGCATAGAAGTCATAAAAAGCAGACTAGCATTGACAAAAAAGGCATTCCTGGGCAAGGGAAGTCCACATAGGTTTTTATTTGAGAAAGAGACTTCTGACATTGTTCTTTTAGAGCACAGAATTGTACGGCAGGGTGACATGATGGACTTGTGGAAAACCGGAACACAAGAGAATAGAAGCATCTGAAGAACGTTGAAAATTAGATGGCCTGTTAAGGTAACGACTGAGGAGATCACCCTGAAAGTAAGAACGTCCAGGATGATGGGGCATTTTGAGACAACAGGAAATAACTTACATGGTAGTAGAGTGAGCTGTGGAGGAAAGAACTGTAGAGGAAGACAAAGACCCGGATACATATACCTAATGAGGTTGCAACTGCAACTCTGAGATGAAGAGGTTGGCACAGAATAGGAATTTGACGCGGGGGAGGGGGGGGCGGAGGGGATCAACGCGTTCTTGACTTGCTCAGGTTGTGAAGTTTGTTGTCTTCAATAAATCATCCAATTTTTCTGAAAATATTCTTTTGTTTGTGGGTAGAAGTACATGATAACTACTGATTTACATTCCTTCCTAGTGGTTCTAAGCACTTCAGTCCGGAACCGCGCGACTGCTACGGTCGCACGTTCGAATCCTGCCTCGGGTATGGCTGTGTGTGATGTCCTTAGGTTATTTAGGTTTAAGTAGTTCTAAGTTCTAGGAGAGTGATGACGTCAGATGTTAAGTCCCATAGTGCTCAGAGCCATTTGAACTATTGAACGTCTCTTCCGGAAAATTCCTTCATGATCTGCTTTTTTTTTCTCTTTTTTTCTGAGACTATGTTTACGTAGTGAAAATCAGTATTTTAAGTGCTGTGACTTGGAGAAATCTGGAGGAAAATGTAGATGCTGTAACAGTCAAGGGTGACCACGAAGACAATGCTGCGTATAAAGTATCATTTTGTTGAAGAATGAGTTCAAAACTGAACCACCAAGGCCGAACTAGCGTTACAACATTTAAAGGCGTCTTTCGTCACGTCACGCGAAAGTGCGTTTTGATCAGGTCGTGGGTAGGGCGCTACTTTATACTTTATCGGCGTAATGTAAAAGAACAATACAGGACCTTATAGGGCTCGTTTTCATAATAGCTCATTACACAGTTTAAACTGGCCTTGGTTGCCGATAAAACGATAGATTTAAGTTAACTAGTAGACTCTACTTGTGTTTCGATACAAAAGTTTCGTATTTTTATGTGTATGAACACCCACGTAGATTAGACATTAGTCTCTTTTACTTTAACGTGACTTTTTAATGGATAGTAACATCCAATATTTTACCGTCCAAGCCAGCGAGGCGGGTGAGGTTCTAAATTCGCATCGGGATGGAGACAAGTTCATATACCCGTCAAATCGTCCAGATATTGGTTTCCTGTCGCTTCCTTACATCGAAAGACACAAATGCTGGGTTGGTTCTTTTAAAATGGAGACGCTTGTTTCCTTACCCATCCGTACCAACTATATATCTCATCATCGACAGGACGTCAAAGCCTAGTGCACTTTTCTTCCACATCATACCAGAATTAAGTCTTTGCACAACTTACATTTCGCAGGAAACGCGCGTCAGTTGTTCCAGGACAGGATACAGCTCGTATCTTCAGCTTCCTGCAAAAGCAGAACATCACGAGTTCACCAGAGAGATGTCTATGTTTCATAATAAGTAGATAGGATTTCAACGTAACAAACTATTTGTATTACGTACAAGCTGTTCAAGAAATAACCTTATGAGAATGACTGAGCAAGTTGTTGAAGTGACCTCCATTATGAGATGCTGCATGTTTTAATATTTTTTGTGGGATCAAAAATTTAAAACCTCTCACACCGGCCTGATTTAGCTTCACTGATCAGGATAGTAAAAAACATGCGTATATTAAGGGAATTTTCATTCACAAAGCAGGCTTATCACATTCACACAGTTCAATACTGTTCTATCCTGATTAAATTGAGCTTAACTTAAATTCCATAAGGCAGTGAAGCAATTTCGAAGTCTCAGTGCGACGAAAATTGTCAGTCGATCTCCTGAAAAAATTTGTAATAATTATTAACTTTCGGTGATCACATGGGGAAGACCGGAGATTTGCTGGTAAGACCGTATTAGCCTATTTATTGGAAGTAATAAACTGGTTATCTTGAGCATACAAAACGGCAGGTTCGTCCAGCGTAAATCAGACGTTCCCCACTGATCCCGTGCAACACAGTGTAGTAAGCAGACACTGTCAATAATAATCAGTTAAATAATACGCGAACACACTTACTTGAGTTTAGTTCATGTATTAAATTCCTTCTCATACAGAATCTCATCAAGATGGCGACTAGCTAAACAATACATACATATACATCTTCGTTCTTTCCTGGCTAATCGGCAAGATCCGAATCCTTCTTTTCATGAGAGAAAAACATAGATAGCAGAGAAGCTATTCCATGGAGTAAATGGACGCTCCAAGGAATAATAGGGCTTGAAACTACTTTGCATTGATAATCATCGTATATTAAAGTTTAGGAATCGTTAAGATAAGAAGAGATATTTCGAGATATGTACTGAGTTATATAATTTATAAAATTTCTGAAAATATCGCGGAGAGACCGCTGCAAGAGACATTACAATGTTGCATGTCAAAACTACGTAATATTTGTCGAGAAATAGCGGTAACGCATCATGGCGAGCTTACCAGCAGCAGAAAATAAACACCTGTCACAAGGATACACTAGTTTTTAAACACCTTGAATTACTGTCTTGAAGTGTTAGGACCAATGTAGGGAGTACAGCACTTTTGTCGTTTCATCAGGTCCGAGACATAACGTGTACGCGCCAGCAGCTGTTGCTTACAGCTTGTCGGCTGCCCTCTGGAAAGCTGCCCACCACACGTTGTCTGGCCCCAGGTCAGTGACCTGCTGCCTCGCCTCCTTCTGCAGGAACTCCAGCTCCACCTGGTCTCCAGCCTCGGAACACCACTGCCGCATCCTGCGCTCCATCTCGTCGAAGTCGATGTGCGGGTTGAGCCTCATGTCGAAGACTGCACTCATCTCTGGAGGTATCACGTTCGCCTGCATGCCTCCCTAGACAATACATTATCAAAGGTCTTATGAAGACGCTACCAGTAAGGATGGTTAAATTTTCCAAACTACAGATGTATCGAATTTTTGGTAAACGTCTGACTGATATCGATGCTAAGGATATTTTGAAAACTGCCTCTTTATTCGGCACTTTAATTTCTACCCAGTATATTTTTTTCTTAGACGACGATATTCACTGTTGTAACTGCGACCGGAACGGTCGCGGCTTGGACGTGACGGAAAGCGCGGCGGGACCCATGGAGCGGCCCGCGAACAACAGAAACTGGAGAGGACGGACGCGACCAACGAAGGACCTCACGAACAACGACAAGACCTAAACAACAGGGTCACTAGAAAACCTAACTAGACAACCATGTCCACTCGTACACAGAACAAGAAAGTAAATACGCTATCTAAGGCGAGGCGATATGTCCAGAGATGTATGCAAGATTAGACTGACTGGCTGAGTTTTTTTTTTCCCCCTTATTGAATTTCGATTCCCGCAGAAGGGGGCGGGCTGGCAGCAGCTTAGTACTCTGCTCTGCAGCCTACAGACTTTTTAAAACTTAAGAAGAAGATAAGAAACAATATAAGCAGGCGATAAAACAGTGACTTAAATTGTAAAACGGCGGAAAATTGTGGAAAGTTAAAACATAAAGCAAAGGATTGGCAAAGCTAATAAAATACACAGGAAGCAGACAGGTAACACAGTAGACAGACAGTTAAAAAACATGGTGACAGTCTGGTTTCTGTTGGCAAGAGATATAAAAATCACACCCAGCGACAGTATGATGTCCGCTCGCAGCTCTTCGGAAAAGACACATAACACTGAACACACACTGTAAAAACTGCACTACAATGTATGCACAAAGATGACATGCCATAGCCAAAGGCAAATGGGGAGGGGGGGGGGGATCTGGACAGATGAGGGGGAAAAACAAGGAGGGAGGAGAGGAAAGACGAAAGTGTTGGGGGAACCAAAGGAGGGAGAGGACTCATAAGGGCAAAGTGGTGGGGCGAGGGGGGGCCCACTGAGAGATTTTTGTTTTTTCTTTATTGTTATTTTCAAACCCGTACAAACAGGCAGGCTGTCAGCAGCATGTTACGCCGCTCTTGAGCCATAGAGTAGATAAATAAACAACAGAAAGAATACACATAAAGGCATAACGGTGGGTAATAAAACAGTAGATACATAAAGACAAACACGGAGCCGTTCACACTCGACGATAATCCACACTACAAACTGTTGACACGACGCACAAACACTGAAGATGGCGATGGCACAGGTGAACGATGGAGAGTGACGGAGAACACAACACTAAACATGATGGCACACACAAGACACTGACGGAGATGATCTCCGGCTCGCGAATGTCCACGAAGCGTGGCGAGTCCGGGGACCTGCCAAGAGGGGAGGAAGGGTGAAAGTGGGGAGAGGGGAAAACAAAGAGGCCAATGGCTGAGGAGATGGGGGGAGGAGTAGAACTCGCTGAGAGAGATTTTTTTTTTCTTTATTGATTTTCAATTCCCCCCCAAAGGGGGCGGGCAGGCAGCAGCTTACTACGCTGCTCTACAGCCTACAGAATTTTTTAAATAAAGGAAGAAGAAAGAAACAAGGTAAAACAGGTGATAAAATGGTGATTTAAAGTGTAAAATGGCGTAAAAATGCGGAAAGTTAAAACAGAAAGCAAAAGGGGTTGGCAATATAGATAAAATACACAGGAGTCAGACAAGTAACATAGTAGACACACAATTAAAAAACACGGCGACAGTCTGATTTCTGTTCACAAGAGATAAAAGGCACACCCAGCGACAGTATGATGGCCGTTCGCAACAAGTCCCAAAAAACACAACACGGAACACTCACTGTAAAACACGCACTGTAGAACCCTCACTGGAGAACACTGCACGAAAGTGGCAGCACAAAGATGACACTCCCGAGCCAAAGGCTGATGGGGGTGGGGGGGGGGGGACCTGCAGCAGGGGGAAAACAAGCAGGGAGGAGAGGAAAAAAAACGAAAAGGGGGGGGGGGAACCAAGGAGGGAGAGGACTAATAAAGGGGGAGAAGGGGGAGAGGGAATGAGAGGAGGGAAATGTAAAAGTACGCGGGGGAGAGAAGGGGGCAAAGAGAGGGGAGGTGGGGAAGAAAGAGGATGGAAGGGGGGGAGAGGGAGCCCAGGAAAAGGACAGAGGAAAGGAGGGGGAGTGAGGATCAGAGTTGATAGGAGGGATAAATGGAGGGAGAGAGGGCATCATCCAGGAGGGGGAGTTGATGCGAGCCACCTTGGGAAAGGAGATGTAGGGTGTAGAGATGGAGGGTAGGGGGGACACAACGGTGAAGACATGGCAGGGGGCGGGGATCGGAGAAGAGAGGAGCAACCAGGGGGTGAGGGGGTTCAAGAGGGCGGGAGGTGTAGAGGATGCGGATATGTTCGAGGAATAGGAGCAGATGGGGGAAAGGAATGAGATCATAGAGGATCCGCGTGGGGGACGGGAGGCGTATACGGAAGGCGAGGCGGAGTGCATGACGCTCAAGGATCTGGAGGGACTTATAGAATTTGGGGGGGGGGGGCAGATATCCAGGCAGGACTGGCATAACAGAGGATGGGACGGATTAAGGATTTGTAGGTGTGGAGGATGGTAGAGGGGTGCAACCCCCAAGTCCGGCCGGAGAGGAGTTTGAGAAGTCGGAGGCGGTTGTGGGCTTTGGATTGGATGGAGCGGAGATGAGGGATCCAGGTGAGGTGACGGTCAATGGTGAGGCCAAGGTAGGTGAGGGTGGGGGTGAGGCGGACAGGATGGGCGCAGAGAGTAAGAGAGAAATCAGGAGCCGGAAGGAGCGAGTGGTACGACCTACGATGATTGCCTGGGTCTTGGAAGGGTTGAGTTTCAGGAGCCACTGGTTACACCATGCAGCAAAAAGGTCAAGGTGATTCTGGAGAAGGCGTTGGGACCGTTGGAGGGTAGGAGCGAGGGCGAGGAATGCTGTGTCATCAGCATATTGCAAGAGGTGTACTGGAGAGGGGGGGTTGGGGCATATCTGCCGTGTACAGGAGGTAGAGGAGAGGGGAGAGGACAGAGCCCTGGGGCACACCTGCAGAGGGGTAGAAGGTGTAGGAAGTAGCATTATGGGCTGAGAGAGAGAGAGAGGCAGGCGCTTAAATACATGATCAGGGGCATTGATATTGGCCGCTGCTGGGACCACGTTTTCCACTGTGGCGCCCTCACACTTTAGGCTAGGCGCAAATTGAGACGCGTATAGCGCGTGTGGCGCGACGCAGCGCAGCGTGCCCTTTTGTAACATCAGAGGTTCAAATGGGACCGCGCAAATTGCGACGCGACGCGACTGGGACGCGACACGCGCCTGCGCCAGGTCGCGCGGCGTTGTGGTTGAGGCACAGTTTCTCGCGCCGCGCATAGCGCTTGCCTCGCTAGCACCGTGGGAAATTTGAGGCGGGGAGCGGAAAAGTAGCCCGGCCATATGCTCACATCGGAACGGCGCATATCAGCAGTGGTAGTATTGCCAATACGATAAATTTTGCCTTACTGTGTACTGAATTTTATTGCCTTTTGGTAGTGTTTCGTTTTTCACAATTTAAACGCTCCAGCTTTCTTCGTTAGCACGTTATTCTTTTCTGTTATTTATATCTGCATAGTTTTGTTTTGTTTTTCTTCTGTCAAGAAAAATTTATACTTCAGTAACTGATGAGCCACTGGCCGCTGGAATTGCACCATATGCCTCCGCGATGTTTTCAGATCGCAAGAAGGGACAGAGGGTTGAATAAGGAAGCAAGGAATATTATAAAATCATGTGATTAAGAATCAAGGCAGGGAAGTAAGGCAAGGTTATATTCTCGCTGCCTAGTAAACTAGCGTATCTGTACGATCTGTTACAAAAATTTAGAAAGGGATAATCTCCACAGGTGTGATCTCTTTGTGCTTGTGGTAAAAAGAGTCCAAGATCTGAAGTACAGAAGTTTCACTGTGATTACTCTGATATGGATGTAATAATATAATACGACACACTGTACTACATGCATGTGAACAACATATTTCCACTGCAAGCTAGAAAAAGTCGAAAAGCAGTCACAAATAACAATGTTTTAATTGGTTCGTCTTGATGAGAAAAAGCATTTCAATTGTTGCATGGACATTATCAGCATTGATAAACTAATTATACAACAACAGCCGGCCAAGTGGCCGTGCGGTTCTAGGCGCTGCAGTCTGGAACTGCGAGACCGCTACGGTCGCAGGTTCGAATCTTGCCTCGGGCATGGATGTTTGTGATGTCCTTAGGTTAGTTAGGTTTAACTAGTTCGAAGTTCTAGGCGACTAATGACCTCAGAAGTTGAGTCCCATAGTGCTCAGAGCCATTTGAACCATTTTGAACCATCCAACAACAGGCAACACAAATGAAGGAAATGGTCGGTATTATTACGAAAGTTGGAATATCCTAAAAGAGTGTTATGATTAGATATATTTAATTTGTTGAAATGTGCTGCTGACAAAGGCAGATCTACTTTCATGGCAATGTTTTTCGAACTCCATCTCACAAGGCACACATGGCTAGCTTGTGCATTGGTGTCGGGAGCATTATCCTTCGCTGCTGACAATACACTGACCATTGTGTTGTGCGACAGACCAATTGTTTATTTTTCTCAATAACAACTATTTTATTCGCGATCACGTGTCAGTTTGGCAAGCCCTAGGTGAATAACCAGTATCTGGCATGTGCCTATCATTCCGCCTGAAGGAACGCTCGTCATTATTTTAATACTGCTCAGATCAAGAGAAGGGATAAAATCCTTTGGTAAATTTCCATTCCAGTCGCTCAGTGTTAAAAATACTATGGGTTACTGGGATTCCTCCAAAATTCCATCAGAATTGCCAATCTGTTTTTGTGTGAGTTGTTAACCTTTTGTCATTCGAAGAAGCATCACCATTTCTTAGTAAAGGCCACATTTATCTTGGTGACTGGTTTAATTGTACTTCCTTTGTCACAATGTAATTTGCCCAAGTCATCTCACAGGAGCTATTGAGACAGAATTCCGAAACGGAGGGCGTCATTAAACAAGTAATTGGCAATCACAGAGTTCAATAGCTTACGAAAAACCTCATAGCATCGGTTTGCAGTAACATAAAAGAAGAAATTTCATGTTTATTTTCATACTAGGAAGCTCTTGTTTCGCTAGCTGTCGATAACTCTTAAAAAATTACAATCACTGGAATGAAATAAATAAAAAAGAAGTATAAGTAGTGATATATCGCCATAGATAAGAAAGTTCCGTGTGTTTAATAATTGGAAAAACACTCTCCTCCTTGTGTGCTATCATTCGCCAAACTTTCGTTTCGATGTCTCGAGCAGTTTAGGAGATACGAGAGATGTTGCGAGTATTTCATTCTCGCGGGCGTGAGATCGGAAGTGAGCGCGCTACATGGGATCCATTTTCTCGAGATCGGAGGCAGATAGAGATCTCCTCCCAAGTCTAAACAAAAATTCAGCATGATAGCTAAATTTCATACGTAGCAACATATGGTGCAATACGCACCAAACGCAAAATCATAGCGGCCCCTAATTTTCGTTGCAAACTTTTTTAGTTTTGCGTAGTGTCTTACTAAAATGTGTACATCACAATAAGAATGGTCATTAGCGAGGTGATCGGCACTTCGTGACGAAGCTGACATATACTGGAGTCCATGTTCTGTTCTGAGTAGTAACAGAGGTTTCCAAATGAAAACCTATTCATAAAAGATAAAAATCAAAACTTGGTAACACAGCTGGAAGATATTCTAGCAAGACGGAAAGAGTATTTCTGAGAAATTTTATATTGCACTGGCCCTCACATAACATTCAATTACGTAATGATCGAGAGTAACAGCAGTAATACTGGCGAATACAGCATTACAGAACAAGAAGTGGTGCACACCATTCAAAAACTGGAAAACAACAAGGCTGCTTGCGTGGACCACTTGTCAGCAGAGATGTTAAAAGAGGGTGGAAAGAAACTACGTGAAATCTGTAACCTTATCACAACGATCTGTGAAACTGAAACTCTATCTGAAGACTGGAAAACTGCAATAACTTTCCTCATACACAAGAAAGAAATTAAAATGGAATGTGGAAATTACAGAGGAATCAGCCTGCTAAACATAAGATACAAGGTTCTGTCAATGACCATTCTCGAAAAAATTAAGTTTTATACAGAAAACATTATCCAAGAATACCGGGCTGGATTTCGACCAAACAGTTCCACAAATGACAATCTGTTTGCTCTATGGCAGATCTTTGACTAATAGTGGTAATCTGACGGGAATATTGACTCTCTGTTCCATGATTTTCAGCGAGTCTATGACAATATCCACAGAATTACAGAAGTAGCCACTACAACACACTAAAATAATTTAGGATTCCCAGCAAAATGATTAGGATGATACAACTGTGCATCGGTGGCTCACAGGCAGTAGTGGTGTTCAGAGGATCCATATCCTCCAACTTCTCAATCAAAACAGGAATACGACAAGAAGATACTCTTTCATTTGGTATTTTCGACCTAGCATTGGAGAAAATCGTCCGATACGAGCACAGTGAAGTAAAACTGCTGACATTCGCAGATGATTTAGTCTTGCTCAGTGAAACAGGAGAAGAGCTGAAGGCACAGTGGCACCAGAATGGGACTTTTCGTAAACTATCTCCCGAGTAGTACCTACGGTCCGGAAAGGTAGATGCTTACCAAGAAAGAAAGAGAAAAGCTGAATGCTTTAGAAAGGAAATCGATGAGAAAAATCTCGGGACCTGTATTGGAGAATGACATCTGGAGAGTTCGAAAGAACACTGAAATTTATCACTAAATGAAGCAACCCATTGTCGTCCAGAAGTTAAAAAGTAGAAAACTGCAAATGGGCGGGGCATGTGGCTAGAATGGAAAGCAACAGAATTCCTGAGGGCTTCGAGAACACTCTCTAAACAACACAACCATTGGACCGACCTCGCACACGGTGGAAAGATGACATAGAGAAGGACGTCGAAGCCTTAGGAATCCACGCAGGTTGGAGAGAGACAGCGAGAGATAGAAGCATATCTTTGATGCAGCTCGTCGTCTACAGGGCGTGTGATTGCTGAAAAGAAGAAGAAGTTCTGTTCCGGATTCGGTTAAGTGCTAGTTACTAGAGACGTGTTTTTAGAGGACACTGCCTTTTTCTGGATGTGGTCAGTGCTATTGTGGAGATTCTGTTGTGTTGGCAGAAGAGCCAACATCGTGTTACGAATGGAGGCCGAAATGCACGCGTTTTAGCTCACGCAGGCTGGCGTGAGGAGGGAAGGACTATACTGAGTTTTGGAACATGACAAGTAATTAGAATTCAGAAAGCGGACGTAATTAGTTTGATACTTAACTTTAATCCATTAATGATCCGCTGTACAACTGGGGCGAGTGCTAGGGAGTCTCTCTCTAGACTAGACCTGCCGTGTGGCGGCTCTCGGTCTGCAATCACTGATAGTGGCGACACGCGGGTCCGACGTATACTAACGGACCGCGGCCGATTTAAAGGCTACCACCTAGCAAGTGTGGTGTCTGGCGGTGACACCACAGATTCCAGAATGAATAAACATTTGGGTGAAATCATTTCAGTTTACTAACATTGGTGAGACTTAATTGTAGTGGCGAGTTTACGTTGGTACTCTGTGGTTGGAGTAAGAATTAGGCCGCGTGTCTCCGAGCAGCAAAGTGGAAGCTCATAGGTTGCTCAGATTAAGGACAGTGGAAGGTGATTACAGAGTCGTATATGAACTTTTCATTTCGTCTTGTTGTAAATTCCAAAATGTTACCCTTTCCAAAGAATGAAGTAGTTTCTGAGCTTCCAAAAAATGTTATGAGGTGTCCCGAATGCTAGCCGTCAAACCGAATTCCTTATTTGCAGGCTTGAGTACTTTTGTGGGCTTATAGAATCATTTTGTGCTGACGTACGCCTTCGGAAGCACACCGGTGGGCACTAGGAAACATTGTGTAGGAGGCGCCGAACTAGGTGCGCCTGTAACAAGAGAATACCAAGACACGCCGCCAGGCTTCACACCGACAACGCCCCCTGGGCACCGTTCATATAGGTCGCCGCAGCCGACCAAGCTGTCTCAGCCTCTCAATCCCAGTACCTCAGAAGGTAGCACTGGGACTCAGTTCGCATTGCACCACAATACGTCGCATTGCTCTATAGTCTCCCACAGTGATAGTTGTTGCCTCGCACCTTAACTGTGAGGGAACATTTGTCATTGTATATAGTTGTGTGATGGACATGAACAAGATTCAAGAATTAGTATATGTTATTTGATTACTGTTAACCATAGAACTTCAGACTGGACGTTATTGAAGTCAAGTATTCAGTTGGTTCTTGCAATAAAGTGTATTTCAACCAAATGCACATTATGTGTTTTAGTGGAGGAAACTGGCCACGTACCTACTATACCACCCTCTCCTAACCCAGCCAGAAATAACAAACCATTTCAAGACGTCACAGCCACAACAATTGGCGACGAGTTTGATCAAGTTTCGTTTGCTTTTCATGTGTTCTAAGTTGCCGCAGGGGAGCTGTCGTTACAGTGATTCTATTTGCTAATTTATTATTATTGTTGCATGTATTACAGGAGGGGAGCTGCAGAAATAATATATTTCTCTTTTCGCAGGCTTTGCACATTGCTTTTTATATTTGCCCTGTGCATCAGCCGCAGACTGTTCCTGCTCTGAAACTAAGTCAGATTTCAGTTTCAGAACCAGTAAATTGCCACACTGACTGTGGAGCAATTGCTTGCCGCACAAGCTATGTCGGCTGCCCAACCGGCCAACCAACCGATCCAACAAGTGGCACCAAACAGGAAAAAAAAGTTGAAATGAGCGTATGGCATCGTTGGCCTGGAGGCCCCATTCGGAGAAGTTCGGCCGCGAAGTGCAAGTTTTATTTGATTCGACGCCACATTGGGAGACTTGCGCGCCGGTGATGAGGATCAAATGATGATGACAACACAACATCCAGTCCCCGAGCGGAGAAAATCTCTAAGCCGGCCGGGGATCGAACCCGGGCCTGCTTGCACCCAGTTAAGCAGGCAGACTACCAAACAGGAAAATGAACAAGAATGGCTGGAATATCTCACCTATTTCCCGGTCCACAGCCAAGTTCATCGAATTCAAACTACTGAGAAATATCACTATTTTCTGACCGTCGCGGGACCCTGTGTTTCGTATAATTCAGAAACTCTTCCCTACGTCTCCTCCCGACGCACTCTACTAAGATGAAGCATTGCGAACAGCAGATTCAAATCGCGGCACCCAGATTTCAGTTCATTCGCCTTAGGAAAAAACCGAACACACCCACCGTCACTAGTATTCTCACTAATTCAGGTGCTGTTGTGACGACTTTCATAATGACATGACGATCCGTGATGCGATCACATACAGTATCCCTGATAGCAGAACTGGAGAACTGATTCTCAAGTACTCAGATCCTCTGCTCCATCAAGTGTTGCAAATATTGGAACAATTCGATTCCGCCGCCTTAGCCGCCGATGAATTTGATCAGTTCCCGATTTGTCTGGTCGAGTCGCCTATTGCCTCAGCCCCCACAATGAGCGCACACACAGACGCGCAGACAGCCTGCTAAATATGTAGTCAGGCCTGTAAATCTAGTTATGTCTTGCCCTCGCTATCTTGCTCGCCATAAGCGGCAAGATTCCCGCTATGCAACGCGGTATGATACTCATGTGGAAAGAAAGGCCATGTCGATGCAGATTGTTTGCAACTGCAAAAGAACGCCAATTCTGGACGCTCTGGCAACAACAGGTCTCATGCACATTAAGTGAATGCGGTGCTTTCAAAACCGACTACAGGTTCTAGCAGTAATTCAAGTAAGGTTTTCGCCGTCATCTCGCCCCCGTGCACTGCGACGCCATCCCTAAAAGCTATTTGTAACACTACAAACTCCTTGCCGTCGTGTTGACTTTCAATTGGGCACACGTGCCTCTGTAACTTTACTTAATCGTGCCACGCCTGTCAAAATGTAGCACGCCCCTCACTCCTTACAACGGACAGGAAATCTCATTAATAGAACAGTGTAGTTTGCCTGCCACTTACAAATCTCACACTATGACTATGAAATTCCGTGTGCTGCACTCGAGAGACAGTGAAAATATTTTTGGCTTAGATTTCTTTGACTTGTTTGGCCTTAGCATCCAAGACAATGTACTTTCAGTGACTGCCTTTAGTACGAAAGACAGTGAATATATTTTTCTTAAGATACTTCCGGAACTCTTTTCTGATGGACTTGGAAAAGCCATAAATTTTGTAGAGCACGTTACCCTGCAAGACAATGCACAGCCTAAGTTTTTCCACGCTCGACCTGTTCCCATTGCTTTGTGAGACAAAGTAGCAAGTGACTTAAAAGAATTGCAAGACAATGGTGTAATTGCTCCCATAAAAATTAGTCAGTGGGCAAGTATTGGTTCTGATGCCCAAGCCTTCTGGTCACATATTTGTGTTGACTACAAAACTACAGTCAATCCACAGACAATAATTGACATTTATCCATAGCCTCGCCCTGAAGAACTTACGTACACGCTTGGCGCAGGCCATTACTTTTCTGAGATTTGCGTCATACTTGTTTGCAAATACCACTAGAGGAAGAATCACAGAAAGTGTTCGTTGTTAATACACACTTTGGCCTGTTCAAGTCTTTGCGTTTGCCCTTCGTCAGTACCTCTGTACCCGCCATTTTTCAGCGTTTCCTGAACCAACTGACTGCTCAAGTGCCGTTCTGTTCGAACAACCTTCACGATATTGTCGACTCAGGTCGTTCGCCAGAGGAACACATTACCAATATGCGTATTCTTTATCGAGTGTTGTCAGATGCAAGACTCAAGTGTCTTCTGAAAAGGTGTGACTTTTTTCAGACAGAACTACAGCACTTAGGTCAGTGATAAACAGTCAGGGTGTGCACCCCCTCCAATCTCACTTGCTTGCAATCCGTCACCTGCCTGTTTCTCGCAGTGTATCTGAACTGCAGTCACTGCTAGGAAAGTTGACATACTACATTCGTTTCATACCGAAAGCTTCACAGATCGCGGTCCCATTGCATCGCCTGCTTCGGAAAAATATGCCTTTCGTGTGGATCAAAGAATGCCCCGACGCATTTCAGTAACACAAAAATGCTCTCTTCAGTGACAGATGATTAGTACATTTTGAGCCTGCGACACCAGTGATTTTGCAAGTAGACGCTTCCTCTTACGGAATAGGCGCTGTGCTTTCCCACAGAATTGGTGCACAAAACAGAGCTATTGCTTTTGCCTCAAAGCCTTTAACTCAAACTGAGTGCAATTATTCACAAAATGAAAAAGAAACTGGCGCTATTGTGTATGGTGTGACGAAATTCCACACTATCTGTTTGGTTGCAAGTTCTATTTACTGACAGATCATAAGCCTTTGCAGTCCTGGTTTCATCCATCAAAGACGGTTCCTACACGTACTGGTCAAAAATTGCCACGATGGGCTTTGCTTCTACACCAGTATCAGTACGAAATTGTGTAGAGATCCACGGCAAAACATGGCAATGCTGACGCCCTTTCTCGTCTTCCGATCGGCCTCTAACGCATCTTCTTGTCAGATAGATGCACATACTCTGAATTGCTGCAACTTTTCCACTGAATTACAGAAAAATTGCACAGGTCACGGAAGCGGACCCTGATCTGAAGATTTCGTAGCATTACATTCGCACCTCTTGGCCTCGCTCATTGAACAGTGTTCGGAACTCAGCAGTACGCCGGTACTTTGTTCGTCGGCATAACCTTTCAGTACAACAAGGTGTGATCTTAGTACAGTCTGATACTGGACAGTCGCGTGTGCTCGTTTTCATAGTGTTGCAAAAGGATGTGTTACTATTGCTTCACGAAGGTCATTCGGGAATTGGTCGCACTAAACAGATAGCGCGCCGGCACTGTGCTTGGCAGGGCATGCACGCCAACATTGAACAGTGTCGTCCGCCCCCGATAGCTGAGTGGTCAGCGTGACAGATTGCCGTCTTGCGGGCCCGGGTTCGATTCCCGGCTGGGTCGGAGATTTTCTCCGCTCAGGGACTGGGTGTTGTGTTGTCTTCATCGTCATTTCATCCCCATCCGGCACGCAGGTCGCCCAGTGTGGCGTCGAATGTAATAAGACCTGTACCAAGGTGGCCGGATCTGCCCCGCAAGGGACCTCCCGGCCAATGACGCAAAACACTCATTTCCATTTGCATTGAACAACGTCAAAGTATTGCGCATGCCCGGAGAACCCGTAAGCTCCGCCACAAACATTCGCAGCTTGGCCTAAGACTCAATCGGGAAGGCAGTGAGTGAACATTAACTTTGCAGGACCATTCTGGAACACTCATGCGCCTATTGTGGTAAGTTCCAATTTGCTGTGCCTATGAACTCTACCACGTCATGTAGCACCAATCAGGTGTTGTTCTCAATTATTTGCTCTGAAGGATTGCCTGAAGTCATTGTTACGGACAAAGGACCTCAGTTCACGTCACATGAGTGTGAACAGGTTTGTGAACTAAATGGCATTCGTCATCTAACAAGTGGGCGTTGCACTCCCCAGGTCAACGGGGGAGCAGAACGCTTCGTATGCAGCTTTAAACAACGAATGGCCGAACTTCGTATCTCCTACGCACGGGAACAATCACTGCAGCTCTTTCTCGTATTTTATCTCCTTCACGCGACGGACCATCACCGGCGGAGCTTCTCCGTGACCGTCGCCATCGGACGCTGCTGCACTTCCTCCACCTACCGCAGCATCTGGCGCCGCCGATGCTCCGCAAGTATAGCTTTGCACTGCATGATCTTGTTCCTTACAGGGTTTTTGGCCGACGTCAGCACTGGGAACGAGGCGAGATCCAGAAAACCTTTGGCGCATATGTGCATCTAATTGCTGTATCACTGTCTCACGGAGCCCCCGGCCTTCGCAGCCGCCTGCTGGTGCTGCCAAGGCACCTCAAGACGTAACGCCCTCGCCACCGCCGTCGCCGCTCTTCGAACGGATGGGCCTGGACCCGCCATCGCTGTCGCCATCGCCATCGCCGTCGCCGTCGCTCCAGGAAACGCCCTCAGTACTGGACGTGTATCCTGAGCAGTATTTTCGGGAAGACGTTGCTCTGCTCTCACAAGCCATATGGCGTGGATACGGCTGGGAGTACGCCGTCCTCCACATCTGTGGCTCCTGGCTCATATCTAAGTCCAGGAGGGGTGGGGGGGGGGGGGGAGGGTAAGGAATGTGCGCGCTTACGCCTTCGCCAGCACACCGGTCGGCAATATCAAACATTTTATAGCAGGCGCTGAACTAAGTGGACAGATGACAAGAGAAGACCAAGACACGCTCACAGGCCACGCGCCGATAACGCTCCCTGGGCTTATAGGCCGCCGCCGCTGCCGACCGAGCTGTCTCAGTCTCTCAATCTCAGAACCTCAGTACGTCGCATCGGGACTAAGTTCACATTGCACCTCAACACGTCACACTGTGCTCTAGTCTCCCACAGTGATAGTTGTCGCCTTGCATCTTAGTTAGCTGTGAGGGAACGTTAGTCGCTGTATATGGTTGTGATACGGACACGATTCAAGAATCAGTACATGATGTTTGATTGCTGTTAACCACAGAACTTCCAACTGGACATCACTGAAGTTAAGTAGTCAACTGGTTCATGTAATGAAATGTAATTTATCGCTGTGGCCGAGCGGTTGTAGGGGCTTCAGTCCGGAACCGCGCTGCTGCTACTGTCGCAGATTCGAATCCTGCCTCGGCCACGGATGTGTGTGACGTCATTAGGTTAGTTAGGTGTAAAGCAGTTCTAAGTCTAGAGGACTGATGACCTCAGATGTTCCCAAAGTGCTTAGAGCCATTTGAACCATTTTTGTAATATATCCACGTGAGCACTTTGTGTTGCAGTGAGAGGAAACTGGCCACCACCCTCTCCTTATCCAGCAAGGAACTACAAAACATTACAAGAAGGCACAGCGACAACATATTTCTTGTGTTCAGTTACAGTACAATTCATTAACAGTCCACTTCTTTCGCATTCATTTCAAGATATATCTTATCATTCTTTGTATTACGGCACTACAGCAAGCCGCGTTGCACCATTTGTGATCTCTGTTTACGATCCACAAATACACTCAGGCGTATCAGAAATCAAATATTGAATTCTGATCGCTACTATTGATTGAGCGTTTCAAGTATTTTATGATGTCTCTAATCTTCTATGCTGCCATATATCGATGAGATTCTGGAAATACTTAATGAATCTTAGTTTGGTTGCGTAAATTCGACGTAATAGCTTAAAGCAATGACTGCATTAAATATACAACGAAAGCATCAACCAAAATAGAATTATTAAAACCCTATATATCAGAGAAAAGTATCGGTAGTGTCGATATTTCGCTTACAAAACCATGAATACAAAATTTTAGAGCCGGCCAGTGTGGCCGTGCGGTTCTAGGAGCTTCAGTCTGGAACCGCGTGACCACTACGGTCGCATGTTCGAATCCTGACTCAGGTATGGATGTGTGTGATGTCCTTAGGTTACTTAGGTTTAAGTAGTTCTAAGTTCTTGGGGACTGATGACCTCAGATGTTAAGTCCCATAGTGCTCAGAGCAATTTGAACCAAAATTTTAGAGCGTTTGGAAGGGATAAGAAAAAAACTTTTTTACGTGACAAGAATGGCACAGTTTCACCGTTTCCCCGACAGGATCCACGAACCTTCTGATGCGAATGACGTTCAAAGTGCAGTGTGACGAATATCGTTTTAAAGATGTTGCTTAAAATGTCATTTGTTTACATTATTGCACAGCTGGCATCTACGTGCTAATTATTGAGTAACACACTAAAAACAATCACGTGTTTCACGAATAATGTATGCAGCTTAAGTCAAAGTGGAAACTAACTAACCTGACATATATCAATGCCTCTCGTGCGACGAACGCTGTATCTCCCCCCACAAACCCTACGCCCTGAGGAATGTCATCAGCTGAAAGTTTTGTACCCTCTGATACCTGAATGGATAGAAACCCCCTCTCGCGCATTAACGTAGGAGGCATTTAGTTTCTTGGTTATGGATAGTGTGCGGTAGGCGGGGTTATGTTCAGTTAGCTGTAACACAGCTTCCTCAAACTGAACAGTTCACACACGGCGGGGTTTACCGGTTCTCAGTCAGTTTGGATCCTGTTTCACTAAGATGACCATGACGTCTTTGAAATGTGACGTAATTTGGTGACCATATGCCTGGAAATAGTTGTGTATAGAGGCCCCTCGCTGCTCGACTGTTGCGTCGTGAGTCCCCAGAAATAAGGTGCACATCAACTAACTTAGTTAAAACGCAGTCAGGCACCAAAAACCTGTGAACATCGGTAGAAACTTCCATATGAACACAACATAAACAATAATAATTTATTGATCTAATGAATGATCTCCCTGAATCAAATGATCTCCCTGGAAACGTGCGAGTCTCAACTTTGTCTTCGATATGGATAGAAGCTAATGTACCAGTAAATCGAAAATTGTGCAAGGAGAAAAATGAGCTGAAGGTGTGAACTGAAATTAGTGTTAGGGAGAGCATTGGACTCGGTAAGTCCGTGCAGCTGTGGTAGCTACTGTGTGTAACGCCCCAAAGACAGAAAACCCTAATTAACAAAGTTTGTGAAAACTTAAAGTGGGGAAGTGAACCACCTTGACAGTGACAACAACTATTGGTGGTAAAAAAATTAATTACATTGATAATTTTGATTAACAACTATAACACTTAAATATTGAGAGTAACATACAAAAGAGGAGATAAAAGGAAAGGGTTGTCATGCATTATCTTTTAAACATCTATAGAATAAATTTTAATTCATATGAACGAAGGTTAAATCCAAGGAGGTAATTCGGTCAAAGATAACATTTACCAGGGAAGAGAGTTGTAGCCGCATTGAAAAGGAAATTCAATGCGCCTACAATGCAACTCGGATATGGAAATGTTTAGTTAGTTGCTCTTGAGTCGCTCTAGAGTACTATTGCGATAGTCTTCTGGAAGCAAACGCTATTAGATTGTTTCAGTTGTGAAAGTTCGATAGTTCGTGAGAGAGAGATTTAAACCATACTCAGTCATTCGACTGAATAAAGTAATCTTTACCGTTATAAACGCGACGGTGATTTTAATTGAATGATACTGATTGACTGGACTTAACCTTCGGACTAAAGAACAGTTGCGAACTTGATAGTAAAGGACCAGTGACACGAAAACTATTCGTAGTCTTGAGCAGGACACAATAAAACAAAGTCATGAAGAAAAACCAATACGCCGTTCAATCAAAAGTTGTTGTCTACGTCACGATTACTGGACTGATGAGAAGTTAATCTCGAATGACATATCGGTGTGTGTGCGTGATAGGGAGAAAAATTAGTTATAAAAAGATTAATAAACTATTAGTCAAGAGATAAATCAGATGTGTTGCCTACATGATTCAAGGAATAATATTATGTATGTTCATGCTAGTGATCGAGTCTTGTAAACATTTTAAGTGACTGTGTGAAGACAGGAATAACAGACAGTGAAAGGTGAATAATATAAAAATCAGCATTACGGCGTGTTACAAGGACGTTACTTCAATATAAGTGATCTCTAGAGCTACGTTGGACCGTTGTTAATAATTTGACGTAGCAACGGCATAGCAACGGAATTACGAACAGCAATTATTAATCCTCGCTAAGGATAATGTGAAAAACTACTGCAATGATAGGATTAAGAACCAAGATTTCACTGCTCAACGAAACTAACCGGACATAAGATAAAAGATAAACAATTGATCAGTTAACACAAACTGATAAGACTGTTACGACGAACAATAGAATATTTCTTAACTACGCGAGGAGCCGTGTTTTACGAGAGTTACAGTTGTTGTTCCACGTCATAATGACAGGGACGAGCATCATTACGAGTCACGTCTTCTCCCGACGAGTGCAGAAGGAGGGAAGGGACGTCACAAGTGCCACGACGGTGCAGTGTTTATCACGTTTGTCTTGTCTGCAGGAGCCATGGGATCAAATCCTGGGCTGGGTACAAATTTTAATTCATTACTTTAGCTTGTATCCTTATCGAATAATAAAGTAATTCGATACTTTAAGCAGTAATGAAAACGTACCCTTCCTTTCAAATGTAACTGTATTGCAAATCTGATTCCAGTGTCACTGTTATGCGCACGAAGCCGTCAAAACAAGTCCAGAGTTGAACCATTCAAGAGCCCCAAGCGGGGTGACATCTGTGTCACGTAATACAAGTATTTATTTTTATCTTCAGTAATAACTCAACAAATAAGTAGTTCCTTCACATCCTAGATATAAATATACTGCCTGATACGCAGTACAACTCAACTGGTCATAAGAATACTGACTGGTCGCAAAAGCCTACCACCATTCTAAATGTCCAAAAAAGGTAAGCGTCCACAATGGAGGGAGAAGTCGAGATAATTCACGGGCTGGGAAGTCACGTGAAATTTCTTCAGTGATTTCAAAATCGAAACAAATTTACAAATAATTTGACAGTATGAGCAAACTTACCACTATAACACGGCAACCCATCTATCCTGGATGGATGCAGTGATTCGATTGTGAGTGGTGCACTAAAGCCATTGAATCCTCTTCTGAGGCAACCTGGCGAACAATTGTTGCAGCTGCTCCTTGAGATCCTGGATACTGGCACAGGGACACAGCTGATGTTCTAGCTGGTCCCACACATGTTCTATTGATGACAGACCCGGGTAATTGTAGGCCATGGGAGCACCTTAGCATCACGCAGGCAGTTAACAGAGAAACATTTATAGTGTGGATGAGCATTGTCCTGTTGAGAAATGGCACCTTGATACTACCACATGATGTCCGAGACGTGGCGTTGTGCCGGCCGGGGTGGCCGAGCGGTTCTAGGCGCTACAGTCTGGAACCGCGCGACCACAACGGTCGCAGGTTCGAATCCTCCCCCGGGCATGGATGTGTGTGGTGTCGTTAGGTTAGTTAGGTTTAAGTAGTTCTAAGTTCTAGGGGACTGATGACCTTAGAAGTTAAGTCCTATAGTGTTCAGAGTCATCTGAACCATTTTGAACGTAGCATTGGGCCGTCAAAGTTGTCCCGTTCACTACCAGCCGCAGTATGAAGTCATACCCGCTTACTCCTCATATCGTAACGCCAGGAATAACATCGTTGTGGTTTTCCAAAGTATCAAAAGAATGAGAGTTCTCTCCAGGTTGCCGTAACACTCGTCAACGATGGTCATTAGGGGTAGCATAAGACCGCGATTCATCGCTGAACACAGTGTGTCGGCACTAAACTTGGAATACTATGAACACCGTGTGAGACAACAGTATAAGTGACATGAAATTTACCACATGCTGGAACGTGGAGTCGATTAGCATTTCAGCTCATACGCCCGAAGTAGTAGGGTGTAACACAATCTGCAATCTGTATATAGGGAAATATCATGCTGCATGTTTCAGGTATCGTATTTCAGAATTGGATGTTTATAAGACCATCACGTTTGGCCCATGGAGAAGGAAGAAATGTCTACCAGGACACATGGGAATTAAAGACAGGATCCTGATCTATTTTGAAAGCAGTTTATCGTTCCGCGGTGCTTTTTCTCGTGGTGGTGAGGTATCTAAGACTGTTATGTGACTACGTGGGTGATTGGTTCAGGAGGCTCTACTAAAGGCCTTGTAGGATTTCAGCGAACCCCCCGCGACTAATGATCGAGAGGGCAGAAATTTTGTTCGCCTCATTTGCCATCATTTATTTTCAATTAAACAAGCATAACGTGGTCGTACGACAACTGTATCCAGCAACACGCACTGTTAGCACGGCGGTCATTGCTCTGGCTGGCATTGACATGGCAGTAGAGGGATTCGCATCGACAGAAGAGCGCTGAACAGCAAAAGGTAAATCAGGAGACCAAACACTATCTGTGCTCGGACAGGTCCCGGTTATAGGTACAGCATCGAGCTACATGTGTCTGTACACGAAGGCTCCGAGGAGAACGAACGGTACCAAGTTGCATTTGGCACACAAGACCGGCACTTGACATGATGTATTGGGTTCCTTTGGTTATCAGGAGTTCAATTTACGAAGTTTTAAGGGCGGACATCCACTGTAAGGGATAGCCTTTTCGATTAGTAAAGTCCTCGGCCACGGAAATTAACCTAAACACCTTTTAAATTTTGAATAATAATCATCAATTTTGGCGGCCGCGGACTTACGCCATAAGAAGTCACGAAGTCACCCACGTCCTATCAACGACTTTGTATAGAGGGCGGAGGAAAGGACAGAGATTAAGGCCACTCTCTGGCCCTTCGGGTGCGGGACTGCCCATAAGATGGAATAATCAGAAATGATGAATGGCATGATGATGCAGAAGACAATGGAAGCCGCAGCACTGTAGACACATAATGTGCATCCACAGCACATGTGGCCTGTAGTTGAAAAAAATGCCATGATGATCTGTCCATTAGCGAAAGATTCTGGAATAGTTCAAATGGTTCAAATGGCTCTGAGCACTATGGGACTTAACTTCCGAGGTCATCAGTCCCCTAGAACTTGTAACTACTTAAACCTAACTAACCTAAGGACACCACACACAGCCATGCCCGAGGCAGGATTCGAACCTGCAACCGTAGCGGTCGCGCGGTTCCAGACTGAAGCGCCTACAACCGCTCGGCCATACTGGCCGGCTCCGGAATAGTCCCTCATTCAGATCTTGTGGGGAGGGGACTGCCAAGAGGGAGAGGACCATAGAAAAAGATTTAAAAAGTAATGAAAGGATATCGTTGTACAAGTCGGTTCGTCGATTGTTGGAAGTTTCAACGTGGCAGGGAAGCTAGAAAATCTGAAAACGGAAATGATAAGACTAAGTCTAGATGCAGTGTTAGTTAGTGGAGTGAAATAGAAAGAAGGCAAAGATTTCTGGTCACATGAGTATACGGAGAAAATGGTATAACGGGAGTAGGAAGGTCGGGTATAGAGTATATTACTGCGAACAGTTCAGTAATATAGTTGTTCTCATCAGAAACTATAGCAAACCAACACCGCGAACAGTAGTTAAGGACGGCGCAAGCTGAAGATGAGGAGACAGAAAAAGTATGTGAGGATATTGAACGGGTAATTCCGTACATAAGCGGAGATCAAAATCTAATAGTCATTGGGGACTAGAATACGGTTGTAGGAGTAGGAGAAGAAGAAGAAGAAGAAGAAGAAGAAAGTGTTACTGGAGAATACGGTCTTGGTGCTGGGTATGAGAGAGGAGAAAGAGTAATTGAGCTCTGCAATAAATCTCAGCTGGTAACAACGAATGCTCTGTTAAAGAATCGTAATAGGTGGAGGTATAGTTGGAAAAGGCTGAGAGATACAAGAAGATTTCGGGGATTGCAGATTGAACAAAGTATTTCTAGTGAAGGGACGTGAATTCCCGGTTTGACGCCGTCTTCGTGGCCTTCCGTACCTCGACCATGGTGAGGTTGACGCTAGTGACGTCGCCCATCCAGAGCCCGGGGTCCCGCTGCAGCGTGTCCAGCTGCTCCTGCCGGTAGTCCATGAAGCGGTCCAGCACGACGCGCAGCTTCTCTCCAGGCGTTCCAGGCGTCAGTCTGGCGCCGTGGCCCGTGAAGCCCCGGCAAGTCACACGGGGACCTGCAGTGCAAGAGTGTAACGTACATTCGGCAGTATGCGGTTTCAAAATAATTATGTGTAAACTTTGAATTTTCGGGAAACATTATTACGTACGAGTATGAGCATCCTCAGAGGGTAAGTGTTGTCGATTTTATTGGTTAACCATGAATGCGCGAACGTAACGAACGTAACGTGGTGGAACGCATACCATTCTGGAGAAAAGGGATAAGAACCTGGCTGGTTCTTTTAGAAAGTGAACTTACTTGCAGACGATGTTAGCTTTGCACTGTTTAATTGATGTACAATTACAGTAAGAATAATTAGTTATTCAGTCTGTACTGACAGTAGAGGTAAAATTGCAGTAATTAAAGGAGAATTAATGAACAGCAAATGAAAGAACTTGCAACACGCTGTGCACAATATTTTGCTGACCAGACATTTTTATAACAAAAATTCCAATGAAGAATTAAATTTGGCCGCGCGGGATTAGCCGAGCGGTCTAGGGCGCTGCAGTCATGGACTATGCAGCTGGTCCCGGCAGAGGTTCGAGTCCTCTCTGGTGCGTGAGTGTGTGTGTTTGTCCTTAGCATAATTTAGGTTAAGTAGTGTGTAAGCTTAGGGACTGATGACTTTAGCAGTTAAGACCCATAAGATTTTACACACATTTGAACATTTTTGAATTAAATTCAGAGCCACGATTAAGATTAAAATATTTGTGACCATTGTATAAGTAGATAGTGATTGTAACTATGTAGAAGCTATCTGATTTAGGCTCAAACTAAAGGTGCGAGTAGTGGTCAACAACAGCCCAAATACACAACTGGCCATTAAATTGCTACACCACAGGAAGAAGATGCTGTGATATGCAAATGATTAGCTTATCAGAGCATTCACACAAGGTTGGCGCCGGTGGCGACACCTAAAACGTGCTGACATGAGGAAAGTTTCCAAGCGATTTCTCATACACAAACAGCAGTTGACCGGCGTTGCCTGGTGAAACGTTGTTTTGATGCCTCGTGTAAGGAGGGGAGATGCGTACCATCACGATTCCGACTTTGATAAAGGTCGGATTGTAGCCTATCGCGATTGCGGTTTATCGTATCGCGACATTGCTGCTCGCGTTGGTCGAGATCCAATGACTGTTAGCAGAATATTGAATCGGTGGGTTCAGGAAGGTAAGACGGAACGCCGTGCTGGATCCCAACGGTCTCGTATCAGCAGCAGTCGAGATGACAGGTATCTTATGCGCATGGCTGTAACGGATCGTGCAGCCACGTCTCGATCCCGGAGTCAACAGATGGGCACGTTTGCAAGACAACAACCATCTGCACGAACAGTTCGGCGACGTTTGCAGCAGCACGGACTATCAGCTCGGAGACCATAGCTGCGGTTACCCTTGACGCTGCATCACAGACAGGAGCGCCTGCGACGGTGTACTCAACGACGAACCTGGGTGCAAGAATGGAAAACGTCATTTTTTCGGATCAATCCAGGTTCTGTTTCTAGCATCATGATGGTCGCATCCGTGTTTGGCGACATCGTGGTGAACGCAAATTGGAAGCGTGTATTCGTCATCGCTATACTGGCGTATCACACGGCGTGATCGTATGGGGTGCCATTGGTTACACGTATCGGTCACCTCTTGTTCGCATTGACAGCACTTTGAACAATGGACGTTACATTTCAGATGTGTTACGGTCCTTGGCTCTACCCATCATTCGATCCCTGCGAAACCAGGAGAATGCACGACCGCATGTTGCAGGTCCTGTACGAGCCTTTCTGGATACAGAAAATGATCGACTGCTGCCCTGGCCAGCACATTCCCCAGATATCTCACCAATTGAAAAGTCTCGTCAATGGTGGCCGAGCTATTGGCTCGTCACAATACGACAGTCACTACTCTTGATGAACAGTGGTATCGTGTTGAAGCTGCATGTGCAGCTGTACCTGTACACGCCATCCAAGCTCTGTTTGACTCAATGCCCAGTGGTATCAAGGCCGTTATTACTGCCTGAGGTGGTTCTTCTGGGTACTGATTTCTCAGGATCTATGCACCCAAATTGCTTGAAACTGTAATCACATGTCAGTTCTAGTATAATATACTTGTCCAATGAACACCCGTTTATCATCTGCATTTCCTCTTGGTGTAGCAATTATAATAGCCAGTAGTGTAAGTACCCACATGCAAGCAACACTGCAAATGAGAAAAACGGACATGTAGGAGCTTCCAGAATGAGATTTTCACTCTTCAGTGGAGTGTGCGCTGATATGAAACTTGTCTGCAGGTTAACACTGTATGCCGGAACGAGACTCGAACTCTGGACCTGTTGACTTTTGTGCTCTACCAACTGAGCTTCCCAAACGCGACTCAAGACTCCGAGTTCGAGTATGCAGGAGGTTATCGAGGTTATCCACGGGCGACAAGGGATCAGTGCCCCAAAAATCTGATTGAGAAATCCCTCTGAATACACGAGTTATTAGAGGAACGAGGCACCGCACTATTTCTCCCCTCCTACAGACGACCCACCAATACACTGGCACTTAACAAGATTAAGCCAGTATGACCAGCCGCTTTGCACCTCCAGGACATCTCTGGCCAGCACGTTTAGATTCCTACCTTTTTCCTACTTGGTAAATAGGGATGGTCCCGGACCTTACACGAACAAACACAAAGTTTGGTATCAACAGCGTGAAAGGTGGACATTTGTGGGCGGATAGTTTCAGAATGATACGAAACGTTATGTTAAGAGAGTGGAGCAGTCGTGTGGTCCAACTGTGTAATAGTCGATTTACGGCAGTGACAGTAGTATCTCTGAACTTAAGTATCTTTGGCGCCGCTGTAAAGTGGAATAGTCGACTATTGGACGTGGAATAACGTTGAGCATATTAGAGGAGGATTTTGCTGGAAAAAAATTGTTAGGAATTATTAATGTGATGGAAAGACTTACGGACGCAGCATTTATGGGACAGAGAAAATGAATTTGCGTTATGGTTATGTTTATAAAGTAATAATTTTTGCTTCCATGTGCTGATAATATTAGCAATTCTTGCAACAGAACAGTACACCTCCCTACCTCAGTTCAGGTCATTTCTGTTTAATTCATTTCAATTTGCTTAATCGTAATAGTATTTCCTTGTAAGATTTTTGTAAATAAATTAAAGTTTTCTGTGAGTTTGTATCCTTCTGAAATAAGCATTGTCTTTATAATGAACGGATTAGTATTTTCATTTCAGTGAAGAAGTTTTTTTAGTATGAAGAAATCATCCCAAACTTCCTCCCGGCAGTTTATTTTCACTTTCGCATATTTTAGCTGATGCGATTTCTTGATACTGTGCTGCTGCTGAATATGCTGTAATTTTAGGAGAGATTCTTTTCATATTTTGTTGGTTCTTTCGTGTCTCACCTCATGTTTCCATTGCCCAAATTCTAAGCAGTTATTTTGCAATTCAAATTTGTGATGGGCCAGGAAACAGTGTGTATTTCGCAGGGTTGCTTCGTAATTTTAGTGTTTCAGTTGTGTTGGGAAGTGCACAGTTTGGCTTTGGTAGTGGTTTTTGAGTAGAAGTTTTGATTTAATTTCCCGCACAGTACACGCCTTTTAGTTTTGCCTTTGTGTAAATTTGCGCTGAGACACGCTGTTTGAAATAGTAATCCCAGTTCAACCTTTCCATAACATAAGACCGTAAATTCAGTTTTGAGTAGAAAAGCAGGCAAACATTTTAATGCTCATGAGTGAACGAACGGTCAAGTCAGAGCAAATAACTTTCAGTCTTTCAGCTGAAAGGTAAACGTCACTTCCACTATTATTAGGGCCAGCTACAACAGTACCTTACGTCACTTGGCCCCGCACTCAGTCCCTTTGAGTGGGGACTGCTGTGGTAGCACATTGACCTGTGTAAACCCACTGCCGTTCCAGTTCTCAGGAGCAAATATCAATTTTGCTACCTCTGTTAGGACGTACCTTTGCGCGGCCACCTTCTACTGTGACCCCTTACAACAGAGTCTAAGCGGTGGACGGAGTTACCAGTTAATACTATGGAATGAATCTTCTGCCCTGGGACAGTCCAGAGCGTCTGCAATTTGCAGGGCTCTAGTGTTACTGTTTAGCTCCGGCAACATAAACCCTAACAATTGTGCCTACATTCTGCATTGTGTCGCTGATTTCCTATCTTGACGTGCCCTTAATGGCTCTCAACACCTTCAGTGTAACAAAGTACAAGTCATTACGTCATCAATATGTAACAACTCCCCCATGGGAGAAATTTGTTGACAATTATTTGGCAACAAAAGTATAAGATGGCTTATGTTGTAGTTAAAACATCTTACCTCTGGAAATGACATTATAGACATTCTTGGTTAATGCCTGTAGTTTTCTTTACATTTTGCACTTTGTAAAGTTTGAATCCTTCACTTCCGCACACTTGTAAACATCAACATAAAACACTGTTTCATTTTTCACTGCCCTTATGTACACGTAAATACACATGCATGCAAGTATCATGGTAAAACGATTTTACATTTTTCATGAAGACATAGATTATATAGAACATAAATTCAAATCGTTGGCTGATTAACTGTTCCCTTTTTTACTTTACAGATACAAATACACAACAAACATAACATATTTTTCTCTCTTTCTTTACGTTACATATACACGTCCACATTTATTTGTTTATTTTTCTTCGCATTACTCACAAATGAACATATCAATATAGCACATTATGTACCATCATTACAATAATAAATCTAAAAGAAAACACACTATATTACAGAATTCTTGTTTATAGTTTACTTATGTGCTTCACAATAGTACTTTCTAACGTACTACGAGAGTTTTGCATTTCCTTGCACTATCTATGATCTCTGCTTGTAGGCTCTTTCTTCTTTGTATTCAAAAGTAACGGAGCTTTCATCACGATCTTCACTATTTCCTCTGCTTGACAGAAGAGGCCTTCTACAACGAATGCTTCTCATTTCCAACACTTCCCTTGTGTTTGCTACGGTCATCCTCACACGTACTCTGCCATAAGAATCATCACCAGGCCTTTCCACATATACTTTAAGTAATCTCTAAAACATTTGCTGTAACGGCACGAACAACATATAAACATAACGACCAGTATTACAACTCCTAGAAAAGACCAGAACGAATAATGACACCACGTTATTTCTGAGAAAATATGCTGCTGTTGTAAAGCTGTTTCCTCCCCTGTTTCTATTATTTTATGACCTGCTACTTTAACGCCATCTAAACATTGTATTACATGACCTAGCGTCATGTCTAACTGTCGCTCAAAACTGTTCCTTTTTTTCCATACAGCAATCAGTCCCCATTTTTAAAGCTGGCGCTATGTTTTCACTGGTCACATTAATTCTCATGATTTGTTCGGACGGTATGAACACCTCTATTCCATACCCTTTACATTGCCCATAAAATGTTAGTCACCCTGCACCTTTGGCCAGTACTTGTATTGAGTTGTTGTCATTACACAAAATTGTTAATCCTTCCTCTTTTGGAGCAACGAATACCCATTAGTCTTAAAGGAGTCCAGCCACCATCAATCAGTTTCGCAAACCTCTTGATACAGTCCTCGGGAATTTCCCTTGCGGGTTTTAACATCCTTACTTCACGTATTTTGTGATCATATGTGGATATTTAAACAAAGTTTTGTTTATAAATGTGCGAACGCGATTCGTCTCTTTGCACAACAGTTCCTCGTTCCTCAGTTTTGCATAATGCCGCTTGGATCCATTAAATAACAAATACTCTTTTTCTAGCTGTATGTATATAAATAAAAATTTACTTCCATCAACTTCGGCAGGTAGGGATAATACACTGTGCAGGTTAAACAGTTCGTTTTCTACTAATGGCACACTCAGTAGATTGTATATGGCCGGAGATAAACACATTATCATCAATTGTGAGTAACAACTGACACCGTTTTTTCTGTGAGAGCAAATGGAACTTCTCGTTTTTAATATCATCCCGAATTAATATGAGGTTCCCGGATTCGTTTCTGAGCAGTTACTGTGGCAGAAAGTAGCATCTCACATTCCCCTTCTACCTCAGTGCAAATCGATACCAATTGTATTTACTGTTCATTAAAAGTTTTAATCACAGCTGTATCTTTTGATCAGTACTATTAGCATTTTCATTCATGTACCTATGGAGCTTTTCAATCTTTTTAATAATCATTTCCTCGTTACATGCAAGGCTAGCTACTGTATGGTTGAAACTCGACAAAGCTGCTTTTAATGCTGTTTCTTGCTCTTTTTCTCAACTTAAAAATTACCTCTGTTCATTTTCTATTAAATCAATCTTTCATTCGAAGTAGAACGCAGCCTGTTCATCTAATGCCTTAAGCAATATTTTATTAGTTTCACCGACAAAATTTAACACATCTTGTTTCTTACGTGTCTCATTTCTGCTTAACTGTCCAGTTAGACCTTGCGAATTCCGTTTTGTAGCGGTATATTCTCGATCGCTTATTCCCAAGTTCATTAACCTCTGTTTACAATATCCTACCGATAAATGTGCCAGTCTCTCTGTCTCGCCACCTTATTGATTGTGTGACTAAAGAGTAGATAGTAACTTTTAATTGCCCGGTTTTAGTGTATTTTATGGTATGATTTTAAGCTTTGGCATCTTTACATGTTAAATAGCATGGGCAATCTAAATTTTCAATTTTTATGATATTTTCACTATCATATTTTTAAAAGTTTTAATTTTTTTCACATCTGTCTGTCAGGTAAACGTTGCAAGTCAAATTTGACCACTGCATATGATGTTATGGACACTGATCTTTGTCTACTGATTTAACGACCGATAACTAATTAAGCTTTTTATTCACACTTGCCTAAAGTATGTGTGCACATGCTGGCTAGATGCTTTCGAATAGCTTTTTTGTTGTTTTAGGTTTCATTATGCCACCACCCAAGAACGGTGAAGAGGGAATCATTTTGCAAGCCAAGAAAATAAAGCTAAATTTAGATATTGTTCTCTAAATCTTGCTTACAATCCAAGAACTGGAACAGGAAATCTCGTTCGACATACAAAGATGAACGCAGCAATATTCTACTACACTGTGAAAGACGTGAAATAAATTTTCCTGCCAGTGAAGGATTTACAATTATCGGTACCAATTCTAAAAATACCAACCACAATTCTGCATATAAATCTATACCTTCCAATTCAGTAGAAGTTTTACCTTTCACTTCAGCAGTCTTGCAGCCCTGAATGAGAGTATCTCAAGAACCCAAGCAGTATATCAAACACCAAAACCAAACTTAATTCCAAATTATACAACTAATGAAACACTCCTGCCAATTCATCGTTCCAAGCAAATTGATAGTCAATTACTAAAAATGAATGTAAGAAGAAACCACCCATTCAAAATTGTAGAATATCCGGAGTTCTGAATACTGCTTAATTTACTTTATCCAGCATATACCATACGAACAAGAAAAACAGTTTCTTGTGGTTTATTGCCTGCCATCCACAATGAACTAAAGGAAGAAATTCGAAATTTATTTATGCAAGGAAAAGCTGTGTGTTTAACTGCTGATGGATGGACATCTCAAAATAATGAAAACCACTTCCACGCCATCACAGCTCACTTCATCGATGAAAACGCAAAATCGCCAAATCTGCTGCTGCACTGTATTCACCATCAAAGCCGGCGCGCAGCTGATAATATAGCAAAAATGCTCCGAAATGTTGTACCTGAATGGGGTATACAAAATAATGTTACTGCCATAGTCACAGATAATGCTAGCAACATATTAAGGGCTGTGACAATCGCAGGGAGAAGACAAGTGAGGTTTCCTTAAATCTGGCAGCAAACAGTGGTCTGTAACAGGAAGAAATTAAAACAGAATAAAAGGAAAGAGTACTGTCGGATATTTTAAGCGAAGTTCATATGCGTTATTTAGATTACAGCATAGTAAAAGAACATTAAACTTTTCGATAATGAAACTGAAACAGGACTGTGTAATTCGTTGGAACTCCAAATAAGATGTGATTAGTAGATTTCATACAATGCAGACTGCTATAATAACTACTCTAGCCAGCGAAAAATCTCGGCTAAATAATTTGTCTGTTGTGAAGTAGGAAATTATATCAAAATGCAACGAAGTTTTACACATTTTTATGTTATTACAGAGACTCTTTGCTCAGAAAAAACATGTTTCCTTGTCAAAAATACCCATTTAAGTATGTGCCATGCTTGAAAAATTAAGTGAATACTGAACAGAAAAAAATAAATACGGTACTGAAGAACTATGCCAGACAGTTAACCGCGATATAAAAGGAAGACCTGGTGAAGCTTAAACAGAAGATTTAATTGCTCAAGTGACGTTTCTAGATCCAAGGACCAGGTCTCATGGTCTAGCGCCTAGAAGCATAGAAGAATCAATAGGTGACCTCAAGCAGATGTGTGCTACAGTTAAGTTAAATATTGACAAAAACCATCAATACATTAGTACAAACAATAAAAAGTCTCCTTCAGGTCAACTTGAAGGTCAATCGTTGGTTTTTGGAAAATTTGGTCAGCAAGTTAAGAATTTGATTGGTCCACAAAAACCTGCTGCATCGAGCGTCATAGAAATACACAAGTATATTATTGAAGAATTACTTGATAGGACTCAACATCCTCTATCTGATGGAAACAATGAAAAGATATTTATCCACAACTCTATAAAATAATTCTGAAACGGCTGTGTATCACTGCCACCTCTCTGCCATGTGAGAGGATTTTTTCCGAGATGGGCCAAATAATTAATGAGCGACAGAGCAGAATGAAGCTTGAAAAATTGTCCCAAATAATATTTCTTGGTCACAATTTACAATAATTGAGTTATACATGCTTGTGGACGTGTTTATATATGTTTACAGGAAACGTTGCTGAGTCGATATGTAATTTCTTAGCTAGCTAATAATTGCAATTATTTAAAAATGTTGATTGAAGGAAACTTTTTTTTAAATAAGAATAGTTAAAAAAGAATTAAGTATTGTAGAAATAAATAGAAAAATACTAATGTGATTTGCGTGACATGTGTAGTAATTGATGACTGATTTTATAATGGATCAAAGTGTAATTTTCTGGTAATAAAACACAACTTTATCACAATTGACGTCCTCTTATTCTTTTAAAAAACAGTACTATCTGTTAATATGTCATTGGCCGCATATTATATAACTCCTGTGTAACGCAACTGCAATCCTTCTCGGTCAGAGAACATTCACTTCACAGATACGCTCTGTCTGACCAGCTTTAGTCCAGTGGACACGGATACTGGATGCATGTCTGCTGAGCTGGATGCACATCTGGACCCGACTCCTTTATAATCTCGGACCTACACGTCTCTACTTTCTAAGCCCCTGCCCGTGTGTACTTGCGCATTGTTCTTCTATCTCCGTACGCTGCTTAATGGACGTACCGCCGATCTACTGGGTTCCTTTGGCGCAATCAACTACTACACCATGCTTCGTAAAGAAGTCTCTACCAACTAAACCGGCGTAGGGAGTATCCAATTCTTCTCGTACCAGGTGAAACATATATTTTATTCTTGATTCCGGATCTATTCCAAAATCTAAAACTAACGTACCATACGTATCTATGGCTGAACTTGTGACACCTTTAATCATCTTACTTTCTTCAGGTGTATTCTCGGCCGGGTTTTGCAGATACTTCATACTGAACAAACCAATTTGTGTTCCATTATGTAGAAGCAATTTTAATGGACTTTCTGTACTCTGTGGGCAATTCAGTTCTACAAACTCATTTTTACTTTCACACTCGACTTTGATACCTTTCCCAATTCAGCACAAGGCGACTGTTATCCTATGCTTTTCTTTAGTTTCCCTGCTTGTTATTTTTCACAGAATAACGTGCATTTTCAGTGAACTCTCTATGTGCCCTGGCCTGTGACACGAAAAGCAGAGAACTGGATTTGCTTTCTTATAACGACCTCTATGTCCCAATAAATTAGAACTTTCGCACCTGACTATTTTCGAGCCTGTGACTCCCGACAAGCTTGAGACGATCCTACTTTGAAAATTCTTTTCTTGCGTTAAATGCCCTGATTTACCACAAGTTTTACACTTAACATTACTTCTGTAATCCTTAGACGTCTGCGCTCCTCTTACACGTGAGAAACAATTAGGGTGAACACCCCCCATCTAACACTGATGTCGTTTATCACCAAATCCTTTTGCCTTGTTTGATTTAACTGTCGACTCGTCCATCATAGCGACGTCAACAGCTTCAGTGAGGGCGATGTTTTTGCACCTTCCATGCACAGTTGTCTGTACGCACTGATCATAGATGCCCTGAATGATTACTACTCGCCTTAATTTTCCTACTAAATGGAAAGAACCTGCCTCGTCCTGGGACATCTTCACAAAATTGATGTTGAAGTGTATCTACTTTGCGTTGCCAATCAGTAATCGATGCTCTCTTTGACTGCCTACTAGAAAACGTATCACAAGCATAGTAATAGAAAATATGTTTACACACACAATTTTCCAACAAAGTATTTCTGTCGAAGTCCAGTCGCCCTTGAGCAGTTTCTTTTATGCAGGACCCTGAATAAGAGGTTTTTACGAATTTTAACATATTGGATGGCCTACTTCATGTACTAATTCAAAAGCTATATCCATATTACTAATAAATTCATTTAATGTAACTCTTCAAGCTTCCCCGGCGGATGTGTTGTAAATAGTCTCACGGGTTTGCCGAAAGATCCGGTTGTGCAGATTTCACAATATTTCCTCGGAGCAACTGTCCGACATCTTCATGCGGTCCAACCTTGCTGGTAGCTAGGTACGACTAACGGTATCCGCACACCGACTCCCCGTTTCTAGAACACGCGCGCCAAGAGTGCGCAGGCGCGGAAACAGCGCATGCGCAATGATTTGCAGACAGATGGTACCATATTCAAACTCCCTCCGCCGAAAATCGCAGAGTGGCTCTCCTGCACGTGCACTGTACGCTGTGTTTGTCATCAGTGCTGCCAGACGTTACTCACCAACGGGCGTAATAGACCAACGTCATGACAGGCCTGTTATCGAAGTACCAGGATTTCTGCGTCGTGATTTAAGCGCAGCCAGTGCAGAGTTCCAGGCTGTGCTCAGTTGAAATCCCACATCCTTGTTGATGAGATAATCGGTTGTACGTATATGTATTGCCTCCTTAATGACGCAATCGCAGAAAGATGATGCCAGGGATAAAACGTCAGTCTTTTCATCAATCATCCGATGTCCTGTATTCAGACAGTGTTCCGCAATTGCGGACTTTTCCGGTTGACGAAGGCGTGTATGACGCTGATGCTCATCGCAGCGTTCTTGTACTGTGCGGCATATCTGGCCTCTATACGGTGCCCAACATTAACAAGGAATCTTGAACACACCACATTTCCTCAGGTCAAGGTCATCCGTAACCGAACCCAACAGGTTTCTCATCTTTGCAGATGGTTGAAAAACACAATTCCGTATCTTCCGAGGACTCTACCTATTCAGGACCACATGGCACCAAAATACGGCAAAAAAGGCCAGAGTGGTGGGTGTCTTCGTATCTTCATTCTCCTCCATAGATTGAACTCTCCTGGGCCTAAATACATTACGTATCTGTCTCTCAGAATAACCGTTCTGTCGGAACACTGTCTTCAAATGTTGTAATTCACTCGACAGGCTTTCAGGATCAGATACCACCTGTGCTGAATGAGCTAACGTACGTAATGCACTACCGCATTGTGCAGGATTATGGCAGATATAGATCTGCATGCGTTGGCTTGCGGTAGACGCTGTGTCCCAAGGTCCCATCCGCTTTCCTTCGTACCAAAAAATGTAAAGTACCATCTTTTTACACTTCCATTGTGAAGTTTGTATTCGGATGCAGCGAATTCAGATGCTGAAGAAACGTAGGTAGAGTATCAAGTCCATCAGTTACCTTTGTCTGATGATACATTGTGCAGGGGCAAGACGAGGCAGCACCGCTGCTTTAATCTAAGTGCATTGCTGTGCTGAAGTGAGGTGACCTGAGCTAAGCCGAATCAAGCTGAGCTGAGCAGGAAGCGACTGCATGGCGCCCGAAGTGTCGCATTGCCTTCAGCTGTGCTGTGTCTGACCTTTTCCCACTGCCACCTGCCGTCTGCTCGCTGGACTCTGCTGCTGCTGAAACTCGCGCAGGCCCCCTGCGTCCTCCGCTACTGGGTCGCACTGTCGCCGCCGTGTCGTTGTCCTGGTGGTCCTCCCTGAACCGCAGCCGCAGCTCCGTCTCGTAATCGTTCTGCGACTCCCTCGTTGTCGTGAAGTCGTGTAGACAGGGCTGCCCTGGCCGCGTCTCCCCTCGTCAGGCATCGATCTCCGGACCTCAGTGGCTTTCCTCTCCTCTTCGTGCTTTGTTTTCAATGGAGTGCATGCGCTGCTTCTGATAGGTCTCAAAGCCTCAGTCCAGCTATGGCATTCGGTTGAGTATGTCGGAAGCCACTATCAATCTCAAAATACGCCACACCTATCACAGGATGGAGTGAAGACTGAGAGTTTAAGGTCACTCTGCAGTTTTTGAGCCTTGAGGAGCAAATGCAGAAAGACAAATCCCCAGTGGAGGCAGGATGATGACTTGGATCAGCACCACACTGTCACAGGGCACCGACGAGAGGCGCGGATTTTCGAACGCGACAGGATGTTCGCAGGTGGAGACTTACGGAATTCATTGTTCTGAATAACTACTTCACTCAAGGCTGATTCTAAAGGTTAGTAAAGCAAAGAAGGCAACTGCTTGCACAACAGAAGCCAGTGTCTGAAATAACGTGGGTGAGCGCTAACAGAAGTAGCGAGTACTAACAGCATGTTAAGTGTGAACTACAAGTAAGAAAAACAGACGTGTCGGAGCTTACCGATGATGGCCACGTGTGATATGGATTCGGCTCCCCAACGATCTGACTGAGGACTCCGTCTGTATAGAGGAACATGAGTTTTCAGAGGATCGTAGCGGCGCAGCGTTTCTCCCTTCCTATAGCCATCGCACTAATACATCGTCACTTAACAACCTTTGACCAAGCCGACGAGTCGTTCTGACAAATCACATTTAGATTCCTACCTTTCTCATAGTCGGTACATAGGGATGCTTCTGGACTTTACATTAACAAATTCCAAATTTCAGATGGGACTTAACATCTGAGATCATCAGTCCACCAGGCTTAGAACTACTTTAACCTAAGTGACCTGAGGACATCACACACATCCATGCCGTAGGCAGGTTTCCAACCTGCGACCCCAGCAGCAGCGCGATTCCGCACTGAAGCGCCTAGAACCGCTCGTCCACAGCGGCCGGCTTCCAAATTTGGTAGCAACAGCGTTTAGCTGAAAGCAAAACGTCACTGCACTACCTATTATCGTCAGCAACTCTTGGCCCCGCACTCAGTCCCTTTGTGAGTGGGGATTGCTGTGGTAGCACAATGACCTGTGTAAACCCACTGACGTCACAGTTCTCAGGAGCAAGTATCAAACTTACTTCCTCTACTAAGACATGCATTTTCGTGGCCATGTTCTAGTATGATGCCTTGCAACAGGGTCTAGGTGGTGGATGGAATTACCAGTTAATTCTCTGAAGTGAAAGTTCTCCCCCGAGATAGCTGCCCAGAGTTTATGCAGTTTGCAGGGCTGTGGTGTTACTATTTAGCTCTGCATTGTGTCTCTGATTTCCTGTCTTGGAGTGCAAATCGTTATGTCGTAAATGTATATGACACCTTGTCTGTCTTCTGTCTGCTTGAGACACACAGGTTAGATACTTCAATCTTCCAGCCCACTGGAGGAAGCGCACTCGGAATACTACATCATAGAAGACCTCTGCCTGTCATGCCTAAGTCTGAAGGGATGGACTTGTGACAGACTGATGACAGCTGTGCACAAAACTCTAGCAGTTCTCTACTCCGTTCACCACATCGTGAGTTGATCAGCAAAGAAAATTCAATCCGGCGAGATACGTTTTAAAACAGAATGCTTTCTACTTTCCTGCCTACCACAACAGAGTGGCTTGTTCGTGCCTGTGGATGGTCGTTGCAACTCTGACATTTGCTACCTTTATTTTACTTGCTAAGATTCATTTGTTCGTTCGATGCAGTACTATCTGACTCTTGTTATGTTTTCCATTGTAATGGTTTGATCTCCCCAGACAGAATGTTAAAAAACTATATATATATATATATATATATATATATATATATATATATATATATATATATATATATATATATATGTGTGTGTGTGTTAAATTATGATTGGTCTGCACGTTATTATAAACTGAGGTTCTTTCATTGTTAACTGCAGTTGGGATAAAGATGTTTCCATATATACCCAGTTACATGTACACTATGTTTTGTGCTGTTCTAATTGTCTTTTTGGTATCGGCATTAGTTACCACGTTACTTAATCGAAAGTTACTCTCTTTGGTGACTACAGTTTTCGAAGTTGGCCATGTACCCACACACATGTATACTACGTTATGTGGTGTTCTGACTGATTTTTGTATCGGCATTAATTGCTATAAGTGTGTGTTTTATGGTAGTTAATCAAAAGTTGGTCCTTCGCTAACTATGGTTTTCCAAGTTGGCCGTCTATTATGTAAACAGTTCTTGTATCAAACGTTATCAGCTTTTAAAGATTTATAAATTTAAATTCAGAATTCTGAAATACCTTCTTTATTTACAGCTAATCTCTGTTAAATATTTTGGTCGGTTATCCTGGGATGGTCTGTTTCATATCTTTATTTTGTATGTTTTATATGTTTCCCTGTTTTGTGAGAGTTTTTCAGATGTTTTGGTTGCCACTTATCGACAGATTAATACCCTGGAAAAATTATAAAATTGCATCATCTCACGAGGCGGTGTGCACTTCAAGACTATCGATGACAGAGGATAGCTACTTTACTGTAAACTGAACACATTAACGCACGTTTTATAATTTCTTTCAGTAAGGTCCCGAGTTCGAGTCTCGGTCAGGCACACAGTTTTAATCTGCCAGGAAGTTTCAATTCTTTCAGTGCTTGTGGAGCACGTGATCGTAATTCTTATGCACCTGTGTTCAGCCTGATGGCAATAAATTTTCATAAATTTTATTTTTTTCTATAAAGACCAGCCTTGACATCGAGTGAAATAAAAAATCTCACTTTTTGGGTAAATGGGTTTCTACTGGCAGTTTCCACTTCCAGACCTCGTTCTCACCCTTGCTGTTGGAGATTGTGATATGGAGAGCACATACGTGCAGTATGCTTGTAACACTTCACACATGTGTTACACAGGAACATTTGACCGTAGCCCTTTCGTTGTCTGTGGGTTAAATTTCCATTCTTACAAAACGCATCAGTGTCAATTCGTTGTTTATGACGCCGGAATATTGACCCGTAAGTTTCGTTGTTCCGTTTTTCAATTTTTATCCATTAATGCTCCATTATGAGATGAAAATCTCATGAGAACGTTTGAGACTGCAGCTCGAATAAGCGTTAGTGGTGCTCCACGATTAACATTAGCGGTATCAGGTTCCTTGTCTCAAACTACGATTTGATTGATTGTTTGTATTCCACTGAAGTATGACAGAAAAGCTTGAAAATTAATGTAACTCACGCCATACGCTCCTCTCGCAGTGGAAGACAATCAACTCGTCCTCCATCCAGGGCATGCTCTCATCCAGTTCCAGGCCGACGTTCAGACGACGAAAGTCTTCCGACTGGGTAAATTTCTCCATGCCGTCGGCACCTCCAATCTCCTCGTCTGAAATGGAGACACGTTTTCTCTATAGTGAAAGAACCGTATTCATAGGTAGAAAAGAGGCATACCAGCGTACCTAAAGTCAGTTCAGTTGATGTAGACATGTAATCATCAGTGCAGTAACATATCAACACTTCACCATACTGGGCAGTAACTCCGTTTTTGAAATGCAGTGTGTTCATTATATTGAAGCTAAGAAAGTACACTTGCAGCAGGGCAGAAGGCGGAATACGGAAAATAACTCCCACTATGTTTAAACTTAGTCTGCTTTTCATTTCTAAAAGCTTCAATTGTAATATTATCTGAAGTGAGATAAAGATACAGGAAGACAAAACTATGACATATCGGTTTAGTGACTAAAACTGAGTAGCAAAGTTAAGCGAATTTAATGTCTCATACTTGCGTGGTTTATGAACGTTGTACAAAGTTTCTTCCAGGACATAAATGCTGCAATGGATATCAGTTGACTGTGAAGATGCAGTAACATAATTGATCCTGCAGTCTTGTCTACAGCCCAGTAATTGTGTGTACAATGCCAGGTGACAGTCGCACCGTGGATCCCAAGTAATTAATGTTTTGTTATCTTCCTATGTTGCATTAAGCACATAATTGTTCTAGCCAGGTACGCATACCACTATATGCGTGCTGAACTGACAGATCAAACTCCAACGGCAGTACATAAGCGTACCAAGACTCTGCATAGTCCAACATAGACTGAGTAACCAATACAGCCACACAGGAGAGGGGCAGTGTGAGTGTGTCCTGCGTTTAGACCTACAAGAATTCACTTGTGAGTTATTACTGCAGACTACTTCTCTTATAATTGTAACAGTCTACAGACCCCATCTGAGAAACATTTCTGAGAAATGCAGATGCATTATTGAGGTGCCTGTCAAGAGTCTAAGAAAAATTAGTAGTTTGTGAAGAGTACAATGTAAATTTCTTAAACGATTATGGTAGAAAAGATGAACTGGAATAATTATTTGGCTTTTTCAGTCTGATTGAAATGGTAAATCTTTCAATGTGTGTGTCACAAGACAGCAGGACTTTGACTGATAACATTTTTATTGATATTGCTTAGGCTGAAACAATGTCTACCCAACCGTCAGTGGACTCTCTGATCGCGATGAACAATTAATGAAAGTAAGAGAGCATCTTATACCTGTGAGGCATGTTCATCCATTGCACGGGGGATTATTAACGAAAACACAGTTCAGTGTGTTATGAATAAATTAAAAGAGATTGTATTACGTACAAAAGGAGGTGCTGATGTGAAATTCGACATATTCCATGGTAAATTGGTGTCAATATTTGAAAGCAGTTTTCCTAAAAACTTGTCCAGAACGTCCGTAAGGAAACAAGTAAGCTATGGATAATTAAAGGGATTAAAATTTCTTTTCAGAGGAAAATGTAAATTTATATAGATGTCAGAATAAGTCAAAGCAGAAATTAATAGCGCAGATGGTGTGATTGCATGGGATATTGTGAAATGGGAGACACGGGAACCACTCAGTGTACAAAACGGCACCACAATGAAAATAAGAGATAATGTTGTGACTGATAATTCATAAGTTGCAAACATTTTCAACTGCCACTTTCTAAATGCAACAGCAGAAATAGAAGTACGCGGTTTCGCTGACTAAGTAAGAGAATATATTAAAACGCCATCCTACAAAAGTTTAAACAACTGGGAGTAGCATCAACATCCTTTACTTAAATTAATAGATCATAAAATTAAAAAAAAAGCAAAAAGAAGCATCTATGGTGTTAATCGATTTTTAAACATAATTCTGAAAAGTTGCTCTAAATTAATAGGGAATGTCTTTAGCGATATACAGTACGTATGTAATGCATCACTGGCACAGGGAATGTTGACAGAAAGACTTAAATTTGCAATTATTAAAGCGCTTTATAAGAGTACAGCGAAGTCGTATGATGTAAATGGCTGGTTGGTAAACCCCGAAGTACGGTTTCAGCGTCCTGAACAGGGGAGGTGTTTTCTATCCATCGCAATAACTTGCACTTTCCGTTCGTTCGCATAGTATGAGAGCTGTGCGCGTAAGCGTACCTGATGAGTGTAGGAGGCTGTAGTGTGTGTGTGTGTGTGTGTGTGTGTGTGTGTGTGTGTGTGTGTGTGTATGTATGTGTGTGTGTTTAGCACAGTGTCATATTCGTGATGGAGATGGCGAAAGGAGGGAGAGGGTGAAAACAGGTGCCGGCAAAAAGCCTACTCTTCTTGAACACCACCAACGGGCACGCCAAGCTTAATGCCCCAACCCGCGGCCGGGTCACCGTCACCAGTGTTGCACGCCCCCACTTAATGAGACACTGCGGAGAGTTTCGAGGTTTAATCCAAGCTACTGATGCCAAGACTAGTGATCAGGAACTTGCCTCCACCATCCCTCCTGTCCCCTCTGCCTTGAAGCAAAGGGAAAACTGTCAACAGCTCGTGGCATACGCTGGCTGTCACCCATCCAAGTACTGGCCACGCCCGACGGTGCTTAACTTCGGTGATCTGACGGGCATAAGAAAGACTTAAATAAATGTCGTTCAGTTTCTTTATTGATTCCGTTTTCTTAAAAGTTCGATAAAGTTACGGACTCAAGAGTAGTCTCTCATATAAGCAGAAACAATTTACCTAGCTCATTACAGTTTGAATTACAGAAGCGTCGCTCGAATGATAACGCTATTTTTATGCATTCACTCACCAAATATTACGCACCTTAAATTATAAAATATCGCTAGTTGGTGTTCTTTGTGATTTCTCCACAGCATTTGATTGCAGAGAAGATGCTACTGTATCAGATAAACTTAAGTTTTATTTTAAATTTACACTCTACTAGTTTGAATCACACATAGCAAACAGAATTCGAAAATTAGTGCTGAATAACTAAACCAGTAATAAAAGGGGAGAAAAGTTTAGTGACCGTCGCGGTATCACGAATGGCGTCCCACAAAATTCAATTCTGGGTCCTTTCCTATTCCTCATATGTGAATGACATTCCATTTAAAATTCATCAAGTACAAGTGGTAGTTTTTGTAGATGATAGTGGTGTTATAATAAATACCATGAGAGCCAAAGTAACAGAAGAGATTGCCACTTACTTTTTTTTCAGAAAGCGATTATGTTGATACCGAAATTTGACTCTCCCCAAATTTTGACGAAACACGCTAAATTCAATTGTGTACAACAAATAGTCTTACCAACAAGTGATGCGGCACATGAATAGAAGTCGGCAACTTTTGCTATTCGCACAATTACTAAACCTGGAAGCAAGAGTTTCACTGAGTTATAGCTTGTGTAATAATTTTCTGGGGTAGCTCACCGCTTAGATATAAAGTGCCGATTGCAAAAAACCGAACAGTGAGAATAAAATGCGGTGTTTACCCGTTGGGCCTCACGTAGGCATCTCTTCAAGGGGTAATTCGTTTTAGCTACACCATCACAATACACATATTCACTAATGAAATTCGTCATAAATAATCCATCACACTATGAGAACAATAGTGATGTCTGTACCTATAGGTACAGAGGATAAAAGACATTAATTACCCTCTATTAAGGCTAGGAAAGGAGTTAATTATGCTGCAACACTGATTATTTGCTCTATAACAGAGAATGACTGACACGAATCATAGCAACTTTTAAGTCATACTTAAAACCATTTGTCCTGAGCAGCTCCTTTTGTGAATTTTTACTTAAAATTTGGTTGCCCATAAAATAACCTCAAACCAGTTTTTAAGTGCAGTTGCACGAGTAGGACCAAAAAGAAATATGTTTATTAATTTTAACAACAATCACGTACACACATGAACTGAGTCGTTCCACATCATTTCGATAAAAGAAACTTTCAGATCATTTCCGGAACATTTAACTAACTAACTCTACTTGCCGAGAGAGGCTGCTGAAACTCTCCCTTGTGAGCTGAGAGTCGTACGCAGCACACGGCTTCATGTCGTCTGTCTCTTCTTCAGAACCGGCCGCGGTGGTCGAGCGGTTCTAGACGCTTCAGTCCGGAACCATGTGCGTGCTACGGTCGCAGGTTCGAATCCTGCCTCGGGCATGGATGTGTGTGATGTCCTTAGGTTAGTTAGGTTAAAGTAGCTCGAAGTCTAGGGGACTGATGACCTCCTATGTTAAGTCCCATAGTGCTTAGAGCCATTTGAACCATCCTTTCTTCAGTCTGCTTCTATTATTCCGCAGTCGTCTGAAATATCAGTTTTTTTTTTTTTTTTTTTTTTTTTTTTTTTTTTTTTTACGTCTTTCAGCTTCTGGCCAACCAACCCGTCGCCCATTCGAATGGCATATGGAACAGGCTCTTCTTCCTGGAGGGTCCATTGCATCCCGTATTTTTAAAAATAATACATTTTCTTGTATTTTATGACTGTCGCCCGCATCTCGTGGTCGTGCGGTAGCGTTCTCGCTTCCCACGCCCGGGTTCCCGGGTTCGATTCCCGGCGGGGTCAGGGATTTTCTCTGCCTCGTGATGGCTGGGTGTTGTGTGCTGTCCTTAGGTTAGTTAGGTTTAAGTAGTTCTAAGTTCTAGGGGACTTATGACCACAGCAGTTGAGTCCCATAGTGCTCAGAGCCATTTGAACCATTTGACTGTCATTCAGCCTAATCTTCCATTTTTCCATACCGTCCACATCACAACCTTGTCATCATGTGCCCTTATCCTCTAAGACCAAGGTTCTAATCTTTCTGCGAAAATTCTGCTTGAGGTATTTCATTTATTTACGTCCGCAACTATCACTATTTCTTTCGTTAAAACTTCCGTATTGAGAGGTCATGGTACCTATATTACTAAACGCCTAACCCAGGGCACGCTCTTAGTTACAGGTTGCCTATTTAACGGCTTAGAGAGCCAACAAAAAATTTATTTTCGATATTTCATGCAGTTACTGGCCGAATTAAAAAATTTGAAATGCTATCTTTATCCGCTCATCATGAAGTATAATCTCGTGTTAAAGCTTAAAACAGTGCGTTAAGTATTACAGTTAGAAACTGCTTATACAGGATGGTCAGAAACCGTATGAAAAGCTTGTAAGGGTTATGCAGAGGAGGTTGTTTTTAGAAATAATTGCTCAGAGAAAAATACTATACGTTGCGCCGTTTCAGAGATATTTAACGTTGATGTTAGCTAGTCAGGTCGTCGCGTATGCGAAGTCAAGCACTTGCACGGGCTAAGAAGCGGCAGTTCACAGTCGTCTATAGGTCAGTGAGTTACCACTTATTAAAATGCTCATTACCATTATTACAATGTGCCTTCTTCGGAAGTGGTAAATTTGAGCTAGGTGAGCAAAAGCTACGTTTATGCGGTTAAAAACCAACGAAGAACATGTTTGGCCTCACTGTCTCTGACAGGCTGCTTGAATTTGTGCGCCCTATGACCTGACTGGCAAACTTCAGTGCTAAACAACTCGGATATGGAGCAACGTATAAAAATTTTTTTCTTAATTATTTCTCCGCACCGCCTCCTCTGCAGCACTGTTACAATTTTTTCAGACAGTTTCTGAACACCCTATATATCTTGAGCCAGCAAAACCCGTGGCGCGTAAATTTTCCAGTATTCAAGCAGTATTTGAACACAACAGCACTTGGCCACTTCCAACAAAGTTTGCACATGATATATTTACGAAACTTTTGTAAGCCGGCACCCCACTCCCCCACAGAATGACGAAAGAGAGAAAGTTAATCGCTTACTACATTTTCGCTGTTCATAGACAAACTACTACATCAGGCACGACGTTTTATTATTTCTTCACTACTAGCTCTGTTCGCAAAAAATTCTGCAGATTTTATGTACGCATATCACTGGACATGTATGGAAAATTGTAGCATTTTGTGACTCGTATACCCACCCAAGTCGGTCATCATTATTCTCCGAACCCCTGCCTTCAGAAAGTCTCATGAGCCATTCAAAGTTATATGCATATGGCAAATAATCATCACTGCCAACTTCTCACAACATGTGAAAAGTTCTTGTTGCTGACTTTTTGCCATGCGTAAGAAAATTTTTGATCGCGCTTCGCCTTTCCCGTCTGGAAGGCTCAAATGGTTCAAATGGCTCTGAGCACTATGGGACTTAACATCTGAGGTCATCAGTCCCCTAGAACTTAGAACTACTTAAACCTAACTAACCTAAGGACATGACACACATCCATGCCCGTGTCAGGATTCGAACCTGCGACCGTAGCGGTCGCGCGGTTCCAGACTGTAGCGCCTAGAACGCTCGGCCACCCCGGCCGGCACCGTCTGGAAGACTAATACCTCTATTTAAACAAATTAATACCTCTATTTAAACAAATTTGGCAAGTACACAGATCCTCAGCAGCAGTGTAGTTTATTTTAGATCAGACCTTGTCAACGAAAATGTTTTAGAGCTGAGCACATCAACGTGCCGGTAGTTAACTGCTCGTTCAGTGTTACTGAGCTGATCGAGGAAGTTTGAAGTTGTCGATACGTATCATTAGAGTTCGGCATACCAATTCAATCTTGTGTTAATAAGCTAAAGCTGTTTTTCATTATTGTGGTTTCTTAATATGGAGTATTGATGACTTAATTCGTATTTGTCAGTTTTAGGCCGTCAGCAACCGCGCCACATCTACGGTGGCAGGTTCGAATCCTGCCTTGGGCACGGATGTGTGTGATATCCTTAGGTTAGTTAGGTTTAAGTAGTTCTAAGTTCTAGGGGACTGATGACCCCAGAAGTTAAGTCCCATAGTGTTCAGAGCCATTTTTTGTCAGTTTTGTAGTTATTCATCTGCACTACATAAAAAGCTGCTGTTATATGCTTACATAACTCAAATGAAGTATATTGAATACACTCTAAGAAAACAAAACGACCACCACGAAGGAATTATTTGAATGGGACGGAAATCGCTAAATGTGCTGTATGAGGTGTGATAAACATTCTAAATGTTGACTGTGGCTTTTGCCGAATCTGCTATGAGTTAGGCAAGAGTTTACGAGTTGTATAAACGTTTCAAAGGGGGTCGAGAAGACTGAAGACGACGGCCGCTTTGAACGCCCTAGCGCATCAATTACTAATGACGATGTGGAAGAAATAAAGAAAATGGTTCCAGAAGATCGCCGAATCTTCATTAGAGAGGTTGCTGATGAAGTCGGCTTATCTTTTGGTTCAGGCCAAACGATTTTTTTGGATTTTTTGCTCATGAAACATATAGCATCAATGTTTGTCTCGAAACTGTCGAATTTCGACCTCTAAAGAAAGTCCTGACATATGACGAAACATGGGTGTACAGATATGTCAAACCAAGGCTCAATCGTCCCAATGGAGACTGTCTGAAGAGCCAAGCCCAAAAAATAATTGACTACGTCATATGTAAAGGTTCTTCTCACTGTTTTCTTCGGTTACGATTAGATAGTGCGTCATGAGTTTTAGCCTTATGGCCGTCCAGTCAATAACACCTGGAAGTTATGCGCAAATTTTCATGAAACAATCAGAAGACAACGACCAGAATCTGAAAAACCACTCGTGGAAATGACTTGACGATAATGCTCCTACACACACCTCAGTGTTTGTTCCTGAGTTTTTGGCAAATTTCAAAATCACTGTGTGGCATCAGCCATTATATTTGCCAGACATGGCCCCCTACAACCTATTTCTATTTCCAAGCTTGAAGAGAACTCTGAAAAGACGTGGTTTTACCACCACTGATGAAATAAAAACAGAATCGCTAAAGGTACTGCACACCATAACGAAAAATGAGTTCCAGAAGTGCTTCCAAAATTGGAAAAAGCACCGAGGGAGGTGCATTATATCTAAAGGTCCATAAATACTCTCTGTACATTTTTGATTACATCTCGTACATGTCACAAATTGGCAAGTCAGTAACGTCTTGGTGCACCACTAGCCCTTACACAACCAGTTATTTGACTTGTATCAATTGATAGAGTTGTTCGATGTCCTCGTGAGGGATATCATGCCAAATTCAATCCAAATGACGCCTTACATCGTTAAAATCTCAAGCTGGTTGGAGGGCCCTGTTCATAACTCTCCAAATGTTCTCAGTTGCGGGGGGTGGGGGGGGGTGGGGGGGGGGGGCAGGGACATGGCGAACATGTTGCCCAAGGTAGGGTTTGGAAAGCACGAAGACAAGCAGCAGAAACTCTCACATGCGTGCGTGGGCATTACCATGCTGAAACGTAAACCCACGATGACTTGCTACGAAGAGCAACAAATGGGGTCGAGAATGTCGTTAACGTACCGCAGTGCTGTAAGGGTGCCACGGAAAACAACCAAAGGGGTCATGTTATGAAACGCAATGACACCCCAGACCATCACTCCTGGCTCTCCGGCCGTATGGCGGGGGGCGGTCAGGTTGGTATTCCACCGCTGTTCGGGTTATGTCCAAATATGTCTTCGGTCGTCCTCGGGGGTCCAAGTCTACTCCTGTCAGTGAGATTTCAGGCCACATGTGCCCGACACCAATGCAAACGGGCTTGTTGGTGAACAAAGGTTAATGGTAGTCTGCAAAAGGGGTGCCATGAGCTCAGCCCCCTTTCTCTGAGGTGCCTATTAATGGTCGTTAAGATCACTGAAGGGTCAGTGGGACGTCCTATCGATGATAATGATGACTCTGTGGCTCTGAGTGCCTGTCTTAAGGCTGCTCAGTCCTCACATTCTGTCGTCTCCCTAGATCGACCGCTTCCTTCTTCGTGCTGTGTTCAGCCATGGTTCACCCATTCCTGCCAGAAAAGTGGAATAGCGTTATCTCGCGCCTATTGATATATCTCGCGCCTATTGATATATCAAGCGATTCGTCGCATACTCCAACCGGCTTCTTTGAGCCCAACTACACGTCCTCTCTCAACTGCTGCCATACGAGGGGCGTTTGAAAAGTCCGTGCAAAGTCCGAGAGATTGCACCACCGTCGCGTATCGAGGTGTTTAGTTAGTAGCGTCTTTGGAAAGAGCGCACACCAAGTTTCAGCCATATTGGTCTATTTCTTTGTCTTTGGCATTCGTGTGAATCAGGGAAGTCGAGTAATTGTCAAAAAATGGACGAAAAAGAACATCGTGTGGTGATTAAACATTATGAAAGGCAAAACGCCTCAGGACAATAAACAGAAGCTTGATAAACATTACGGTGATGCTTCACCTTCGATTAGAACAGCTTCTAAGTGGTTTCAAAATTTTCGGAGTGGCCATATGGGCACAAGTGATGCTAAACGTTCTGGACGCCCTGTGGAGGTTACGACTCGAGAAACCATGGATAAAATCCGTGATATGGTGATGGATGACAGGTGCGTGTGATTATTTGTGCTGTGGGCATCTCGAATGAACGGGTACATAATATTTTGCATAAACATTTGGACATGAGAAAGCTATCCGCAAGATGGGTTCCGCGACTGGTCACGCATGACCAAAAACGGAATCGTGTGAAGTGTTGCAAGGATGATTTGCAGCTGTTCAGGAAGAATCCGCAGCACTTTAAGTGTAGTTTCATCACTGTGGATGAAACATGGATACATTATTATACTCCTGAGACCAAACAACAATCCAAACAGTGGGTTACAAAGGGAGAATCTGCACCAAAAAAGGCGAAGACCATTCCTTCGGCCGGAAAAGTTAGGGCGACTGTCTTTTGGGATTAGCAAGGGATAATCTTCATCGACTATCTGGAAAAATGTAAAACTATTACAGACGAATATTATTTCGTTATTGGACCGTTTGAAAACCGAGCTGCAGGAAAAACGCCGGCGTCTGGACCGCAAAAAGTCCTTTTCCATCACGACAATGCACCAGCACACACCTCTGCAGTTGTGGTCGCAAAATTAATGGAAGTAGGATTCCAACTCGTTTCACATCCCCCCCCCCCCCCCCATTCTCCAGACTTGGCTCCCTCGGACTACTATTTGTTCCCCAATTTCAAGAAATGGCTGGTGGGACAAAGACTTTATTCAAACGAGGGGGTGATTGCAGTAACTAATAGCTATTTTGCAGACTTGGACAACTCCTATTATTCGGAAGGGATCAACAAATTAGACAGCGTTCGACGAAGTGTATAAGTCTAAAAGGAGACAATGCCGAAAAATAAAAAAAGGTTTACCCCAGACCCGTAAGTAGTTTTCATTTTTGCATGGACTATTTTTTTCAACGCCCCTCGTATGCGTCTACTGTTCACGAGCTCGTCTGCGAGGTATAATTACGGACAAAATGAGTACACGAAATGAAATTTGCAAAGACGTTATGGCTTGTATCACTATGTCCCCTGTTTACTATCCTGCGTGATGAAATTGATTTGTAGCGTCACACACTCATCCATCGGCCACAAAAGTTAACAGTTTTGCCTCTTCCATCGATATCTGTATGAATATCAATTTGTGAGAAATTTAGGTAACTCCTTCGTGGCGCGTAGTTTTTTTTCTGAGAGTTTGTATCCACTGAAAAACTACAGATGTACACGTCTTGTACTAACGCGAATGCGCCTATGTTGTGAACTACTACCCTTAGTAAACAGAATCGTCCTACTGCCAGGAGAGGCTCGTACTAACCAGGAACCATGGTGATGACGACAGTGCGACGCAGCCTGACGCCCTGTGCCTTTAGTCTGTGCACCGCCTCCATGTGCATGATGGCGAGGTGCTTCATGTCTTGTGATCCTCGACCGAAGACCCGTCCTTCCTCGTCGAGTTCAGCACTGAATGGGTCGTGCTCCCAGAGGTCCTAAAACAATAAATCAGCAGCAGATTCCCAAAACAGTACAATTAATTATACTATGTTTCAACCAGCTTCAAATAAGTGTTAGGTACATCGACCTAGGTTTCGACATCTATTAAGGGTGTCTTCATCAAAATGAAATTTTCATAGAGTGTAAAATTACATTGCTGAAAAGCAACGGTCAGAAAGTTTTATTTCACTTTTAACTTGTGCTTAACTGCTCTAAATTCTGATAATTGCTTCTTAGCAATGTAATTTTACGATTTATCAAAATTTCATTCGTTTAAGACACACTTAGAAGGTGTCGAAACCTAGGTCAGTATACCTAACCTGTTAGCTGTATAATCCTGTGTTGAAACTACACTACCGGCCGTTAAAATTGCTAGACCAAGAAAAAATGTTAGTAATGAACGGGTATTCATTGGACAAATATGTTATATTAGAAATGACACGTGATTACATTTTCACGCAATTTGGGTGCATAGATCCTGAGAAATCAGTACCCAGAACAACCACCCCTGGCCGTAATAACGGCCATGATACGCCTGGGCATTGAGTCAAACAGAGCGTGGATGGCGTGTACAGGTACAGCTGCCCATGCAGCTTCAACACGATACCACAGTTCATCAAGAGTAGTGACTGGCGTATTGTGATGAGCCAGTTGCTCAGCCACCATCGACCAGACGTTTTCAATTGGTGAGAGATGTGGAGAATGTACTGGCCAGCTCAGCAGTCGAACATTTTCTGTATCCAGAAAGGCCCATACAGGACCTGCAATATGCGGTCGTGCATTATCCTACTGAAATGTAGGGTTTCGCAGGGATCGAATGAAGGGAAGAGCCACGAGTGGTAACACATCTGAAATGTAACGTCCACTGTTCAAAGTGCCGTCAATGCGAACAAGAGGTGACCGACACGTGTAACCAATGGCACCCCATACCATCACGCCGTGTGATACGCCAGAATGGCGATGACGAATACACGCTTCCAATGTGCGTTCACTGTGATGTCGCCAAACATGGATGCCACCATCATGATGCTGTAAACAGAACCTGGATTCATCTGAAAAAATGACGTTTTGCCATTTGTGCACCTAGGTTCGTCGTTGAGTACACCATCGCAGGCGCTCCTGTCTGTGATGCATCGTCAGGGGTAACCGCAGCCATGGTCTGCGAGCTGATAGTCCATGCTGCTGCAAAGGTCGTCAAACTGTTCGTGCAGATGGTTGTTGTCTTGCAAACGTACTCATCTGTTGACTAAGGGATCGAGACATGGCTGCACGATCCGTTTCAGCCATGCGAATAAGATGCCTGTCACCTCGACTGCTAGTGATACGAGGGTCGTTGGGATCCGGCACGGCGTTCCGTATTACCCTCCTGAACCCACCGATTCCATATTCTGCTAACAGTCATTGGATCTCGACCAACGCGAGCAGCCATGTCGCGATACGATAAACCGCAATCACGATAGGCTACAATCCGACCTTTAGCAAAGTCGGAAACGTAATGGTACGCATTTCTCTTCCTTACACGAGACATCACAACAATGTTTCACCAGGCAACGCCGGTCAGCTGCTGTTGGTGTATGAGAAATCTGTTGGAAACTTTCCTCATGTCAGCACGTTGTAGGTGTCGCCACCGGCGCCAACCTTGTGTGAATGCTCTGAAAAGCTAATCATTTGCATATCACAGCATCTTTTTCCTGTAGGTTAAATTTCGCGTCTGTAGCACGTGATCTTCGTGGTGTAGCAATTTTAATGGCCAGTAGTGTACATTGGCCTACGTTTCGACATCTACAAAGGGTGTCTTCATCAAAATGAAATTTTGATAAAGCGTAAAATTACACTGCTAAAAACCAACGGTCAGAACGGTTTATTTCACTTTTGACTTATGCTCAGCTGCTCTAAAATCTGATAATTGCAACTTAGCATTGTAATTTTACGATGTATCAAAATTTCATTCCTTTATGGCATCCTTAGTAGGTGTCGAAACCTAGGTCAGTATACCTAACCGTTTGGCTGCAGAATCCTATGTGGAATCTAGTATACGGTTGCTGAATAACAGCCATGATTATAACAGTAAATGTACAGTGCCTACATAAGCATACCATTTGAGCCATGTCGTGCATCGACCTATCGCGCGAGGCTTTCGTGTGCGATTGTCCTTGCTCATAGGGCGTTCACGGGTAGCTGCTAACAGGTCTCTGGCGAGCTTCCTTTCTTTCAGACAGTTGACCGAGAAGGCACGTGGTTCTTAGCTGGAATGCATATGGAGCATGCGGAGCACCTGGCGGTCTGGGGTTGCTGGCAGTGCTTTCGATGGCAGGAGTGTGGGCCGCGTTTCGCTATAGTTAGTGATATCGCGGGAAGACGGGCCTTTTCCAATGCGGCAAAAGGACTGATGCTGCAAGCAGCTGTCTGTCAGCGCTCTATCCAACATGTCACCACGGTAGCCAAAGCTGCATGTTTAAGTCTTTCCTTTAATACCCGGTGAGCAGCTTGAACTTGATGCTTACGTTCAGCAGTGCAGCAGAGCTGTTGGGATTGCTATTACGACACGTTATACCAGCCGATTGTCTTGACAGGTGCGCTAACTTGGGTAATGCTCGTTAACTGGGCGGACCTCTGCGGGCAGCCTATATCTCCCAATTATCATTTCATTATTCAGATCATTTGATCTGCTTGACGAGATTCAGCCTCCCGTGGAAAGAATTCCTTCTAATTACGTTGGTCTTTGATGAGACAAGTTGATAAGGACATACGATCTGACATTCAGTAAATTTTGCCATTGTGAACAGCTTAAAGTTTGGTGTGACTTTTTACACTCCATCTGTGTTGTTGCTGCCAGCTTTGTGGAGTTAGCCTAGCCTGGACTCTCTTAGTATTGATGGAATTGTATATTCATTACCGGCATTCGTGTCTTGCAGCCAAAAAAATGTCTATTTCATGTAAATGAAGAGAAATTATAGTAACGTATTGGAGCTCTCTGCTATATCATGTGGTATCAGGAATCTTTTTTCACCTGTCCTCTCTTATATTTTAAAACAGAGTGGTATTGAAGGAAGTGATGCAGCTAATCACTAAATCTAAGCCTCAGAATGTGAGATTCCACTGCATGTTGCCACGCTACATCACGCGTGTTAATTTCATTGTGATTGTAATAATAGTCTCGTGTATATTTCAGACTCAGTTAATTCGGTTTTCTGAGCCACGTTCTTGTGGAATGTCACCCGGTGCGAAACGCTTGGAATACCAAAAGTTTGCTACAAATGTTCAGTAAAAATTTCATCTTGCAATTTCTTGTTAAGGCTGTTGTAAACGTAAAAGTTTCATCTTCAATTTTCTTATTACAGGTGCTGTATACGACTTTCCTCAAAACATAGTTTAAATTGATTTAATTGTCGCTGGATGAGCACAGTTAAGGTGCAGTGGGATGTTACTGTAAGTTCGTGTGCATTATTTCACGCATTGCTAAAACTTTTTAAGATTTGTTTGATTTTATTTAAAGCCTGTGTCGCAGAAATTATGTAATTTTACTCTCAAATGCACATTGACGTAAGAAATATTTGATCAGTTTCATCATACCTAAATATTTGGCTTGTAGTACTGTAAATTTAGAAATTGCTAACTATACCGTTTGGTTTTGGGGGTCATCCATTTAAATGTGCTCATTTATGTGAAATAATGTAATCTTAATACATTGTATTTCAAATGTGCATCAACGAATGGTGTTCAGTTCCCATTTGCCCACCTCTTTGTACAGGCTAACCCTCACAAAATTTGGGAGGAAGCATGTTTACTGTACCGAAATCTTCAAGTATAGTAACATACCAGCCACAACATGTTCTCCATCAGAGTTACATCTCTGAAATATCAGTTTGTATCGGGTGGTTTGAGACACTGGACTCCCATTATTGCAGCTGCTCAAACATCCAGAGCTCGAACGGCAAGTCAGCAGTTAGAAACGGAGGGAAGGCTGAAAGGTGGAAGAAACTTATAGAAGAGCTATAGAAAATAAAAAATAGAAAAGAAATAAAAAATACAAGGGCAATATGATGGAAGCTGAAGGGGAATTAGGTGAGAATGATATGGGAGGTGTGGTAATGCAGCATGTATTTGAAAGAGCACTGACAGACATAGGTCGTGACAATAGACAACATTTCCCAACACCCATACAGATAGGTGGGAGAACCAACCCCATCTCTATAATAATCAGAATTCCAAAGAACGCAAATGCTGACAGATGTGAATATTACAGAACCATCAGTTTAATAAGTTACGGATGCCAAATACTAAGACAAATTATTTACCAAAGAATGGAAGGATTTCCAGAAGCCGACCTCAGTGAAGATCAGTTTGGGTTTAGGAGACACCAGTAAACTCACGATTGCTGAAAGAGTCGACGTCCCACGTATGAAACAGTTCAGACATCTGTGTACGGACGCAGGAGGAGCTGGCCACTGTTCGCGAACAGCTGAGCGTGTTGATGGCCGCGGTCAGCCGTCTTCAGGCTGCTGCCTCGGAGTGTAGCGGCAGTGGGGAGTCCGGTGCATCGCAAGGTACACCCCAGGTGTTACATGCTTCACCCACTGTCCCTGCTGTCGAGACATCTTCGTGGGTACCGGGCGCGGTTGGGCCACCCTCTCCCCAAGGGGAGTGGCGGGTTCAGCGGCGTTCGCGGCGCACGAGGCGGAGGGTCAATGTGGAGGCTGGCCGTTTGGCATCGCCCGCTCTGCCTGTGAGTGGACATGTGGCTGCTCCTTCAGCAAGGTCCGAGCAGGCACACGGGAGGAGGGGTTTATTAGTTATTGGGAGCTCCAACGTTAGGCGAGTGATGGAGCCCCTTAGGGAAATAGCGGAAAGGTTGGGGAAGAAGGCCAGTGTTCACTCTGTCTGCTTGCCGGGGGGTCTCATCCGAGATGTGGAGGAGGCCCTACCGGCGGCGATAGAGAGCACTGGGTGCACCCGACTGCAAGTTGTTGCTCTTGTCGGCACCAATGACTCCTGGCGTCTGGGTTCAGAGGTCATCCTCAGTTCGTACAGGCAGTTGGCGGAATTGGTGAAGGCGGAAAGCCTCGCTCGCGGGGTGGAATCAGAGCTAACTATTTGTAGTATCGTTCACAGAACCGATCGCGGTCCTCTGGTTTGGAGCCGAGTGGAAGGCTTAAACCAAAGGCTCAGACGATTCTGCGGATATCTGGGGTGCAAATTTCTCGACTTCCGCTATCGGGTGGAGAAATGTAGGGTCCCCCTGAATAGGTCAGGCGTGCACTACACGCCGGAAGCGGCTACAAGGGTAGCGGAGTACGCGTGGAGTGCACATGGGGGTCTTTTAGGTTAGAGAATTCCCTCCCTAGGCCCGACAAGACGCCTCCTGAGACGCGGCAAGGTAGGAATAGGCAAAATGCAACAGGGAATAACAATATTAATGTGCTAATAGTAAACTGCAGGAGCGTCTATAGAAAGGTCCCAGAACTGCTCTCATTAATAAACGGTCACAACGCCCATATAGTACTAGGGACAGAAAGTTGGCTGAAACCAGACGTAAACAGTAATGAAATCCTAAACTCAGATTGGAATGTATACCGCAGAGACAGGCTGGACAGTGAAGGGGAGGCGTGTTTATAGCGATAAGAAGTGCAATAGTATCGAAGGAAATTGACGGAGATCCGATATGTGAAATGATTTGGGTGAAGGTCACGGTTAAAGCAGGCTCAGACATGGTAATTGGATGTCTCTATAGGCCCCCTGGCTCAGCAGCTGTTGTGGCTGAGCACCTGAAGGATACTTTGGAAACTATTTCGAGTAGATTTCCCCACCATGTTATAGTTCTGGGAGGAGATTTTAATTTGCCGGATATAGACTGGGAGACTCAAACGTTCATAACGGGTGGCAGGGACAAAGAATCCAGTGAAATTTTTTTAAGTGCTTTATCTGAAAACTGCCTTGAGCAGTTAAACAGAGAACCGGCTCGTGGCGATAACTTATTAGCCCTTCTGGTGACAAACAGACCCGAACTATTTGAAACAGTTAACGCAGAACAGGGAATCAGCGATCATAAAGCGGTTACGGCATCGATGATTTCAGCCGTAAATAGAAATATTAAAAAGGGTAGGAAGATTTTTCTGTTTAGCAAAAGTGACAAAAAGCAGATTTCACAGTACCTGATGGCTCAACACAAAAGTTTTGTCTCAAGTACAGATGGTGTTGAGGATCAGTGGACAAAGTTCAAAACCATCGTACATTACGCGTTAGATGAGTATGTGCCAAGCAAGATCGTAAGAGATGGAAAAGAGCCACCGTGGTACAACAACCGAGTTAGAAAACTGCTGCGGAAGCAAAGGGAACTTCACAGCATACATAAACAGCCAAAACCTTGTAGACAAACAAAAATTACGCGAAGCGAAATGTAGTGTGAGGAGGGCTATGCGAGAGGCGTTCAATGAATTCGAAAGTAAAGTTCTATGTACTGACTTGGCAGAAAATCCTAAGATAGTTTGGTCTTATGTCAAAGCGGTAGGTTGATCAAAACAAAATGTCCAGACACTCTGTGACCCAAATGGTACTGAAACAGAGGATGACAGACTAAAGGCCGAAATACGAAATGTCTTTTTCCAAAGTTGTTTCACAGAGGAAGACTGCACTGTAGTTCCTTCTCTAGATTGTCGCACAGATGACAAAATGGTAGATATCGAAATAGACGACAGAGGGATAGAGAAACAATTAAAATCGCTCAAAAGAGGAAAGGCCTCTGGACCTGATGGGATACCAGTTCGATTTTATACAGAGTACGCGAAGGAACTTGCCCCCTTCTTGCATCGGTGTACTGTAGGTCTCTAGAAGAGCGTAGCGTTCCAAAGGATTGGAAAAGGGCACAGGTCATCCCCGTTTTCAAGAAGGGACGTCGAACAGATGTACAGAACTATAGACCTATATCTCTAACGTCGATCAGTTGTAGAATTTTGGAACACGGATTGTGTTCGAGTATAATGGCTTTTCTGGAGTCTATAAATCTACTCTGTAGGAATCAGCATGGGTTTCGAAAAAGACGGTCATGTGAAACCCAGCTCGCACTATTCGTCCACGAGATTCAGAGGGCCATAGACACGGGTTCACAGGTAGATGCCGTGTTTCTTGACTTCCGCAAGGCGTTCGATACAGTTCCCCACAGTCGTTTAATGAAAAAAGTGAGAGCACATGGACTATCAGACCAATTGTGTGATTGGATTGAGGAGTTCCTAGATAACAGAACGCAGCATGTCATTCTCAATGGTGAGAAGTCTTCCGAATGATTTCAGGTGTGCCGCGGGGGAGTGTCATAGGACCGTTGCTATTCACAATATACATAAATGACCTGGTTGATGACATCGGAAGTTCACTGAGGCTTTTTGCAGATGATGCTGTGGTGCATCGAGAGGTTGTAACAATGGAAAATTGTACTGAAATGCAGGAGGATCTGCAGCGAATTGACGCATGGTGCAGGGAATGGCAATTGAATCTCAATGTAGACGAGTATAATGTGCTGCGAATACATAGAAAGATAGATCCCTTATCATTTAGCTACAAAATAGCAGGTCAGCAACTGGAAGCAGTTAATTCCATAAATTGTCTGGGAGTACGCATTAGGAGTGATTTAAAATGGAATGATCGTATAAAGTTGACCGTCGGTAAAGCAGATGTCAGACTGAGATTCATTGGGAGAATCTTAAGGAAATGCAATCCGAAAACAAAGGAAGTAGGTTACAGTACGCTTGTTCGCCCACTGCTTGAATACTGCTTAGCAGTGTGGGATCCGTACCAGGTAGGGTTGATAGAAGAGATAGAGAAGATCCAACGGAGAGCAGTGCGCTTCGTTACAGGTTCAAATGGTTCTGAGCACTATGTGACTTAACTTCTGAGGTCATCAGTCGCCTAGAACTTAGAACTAATTAAACCTAACTAACCTAAGGACATCACACACATCCATGCCCGAGGCAGGATTCGAACTTGCGACCGTAGCGGTCGCTCGGCTCCAGACTGCAGCGCCCAGAACCGCACGGCCACTCCAGCCGGCACCTCGTTACAGGATCATTTAGTAATCGCGAAAGCGTTACGGAGATGATAGATAAACTCCAGTGAAGACTCTGCAGGAGAGACGCTCAGTAGCTCGGTACGGGCTTTTGTTAAAGTTTCGAGAACATACCTTCACCGACGAGTCAAGCAGTATATTGCTCCCTCCTACATATATCTCACGAAGAGACCATGAGGATAAAATCAGAGAGATTAGAGCCCACACAGAGGCATACCGACAATCCTTCTTTCCATGAACAATACGAGACTGGAATAGAAGGGATAACCGATAGAGGTACTCAAGGTACCCTCCGCGACACACCGTCAGGTGGCTTGCGGAGTATGGATGTAGATGTAGATGTAGATGATTACCTTACAAATGCGTTAATGTATTAAATATTTAACGTTACGTATGCGAGCGAGATGAAGTATGGAAAAGGTATGAATCTGTTCTCGAAGTTTGTTGGAAGTCTCCAAGTACCGTCATTGTGAAACATTGGATGAATGAAGTCTAGGTATTTGAGCGTCGTCATTTACCCTGCTTCAAGACCAACACACAATTTCTAACTGCCAAACTTGTCCTACTGTGTTGAGCTTTTAACAAAGGATTATGTGTCTTAATGAGTAGATTATGACAGCAATTAAAATTTTTAAATTTGGTCAATAATTCCGCGAAATACTGAAAATAAAATTTTTCTTTTTCTTCCAAGTCGTTAGATAGGCAAACTTAGCTAGTACTGGTTTCGGGTCCCGGATTAGTAGCTAAGTACTATAGACGTGGGGACACGCGAGACAATAGTGACCTAACATATTTATCTTAGAAAACTGTCCACATTATCCCGTAGATGTTAACACACAGTATTCTTTGATCAGTATTTCTGTACATCGGAAACCCGTTAGCACACCAGATACTGTTACTCATAGTTTCACGGGAGCATGGTGTGGTATTTTATGTTTGACGTCCGCTACTTAGCGTAAAAATTGCTGGTGATGAAGGCTTGATTATCTCATTCTCTTTCCTCGATCGGAATGACCATGCTGGTAAAATGCTGCTAGACCCGTCGTGCGAAAATATAAAGGACTTACAGCTAAAGCGATTTTATCTTTTCAAAATGATATATCGAGGCTGTGGTTGCCCTGATTTTAAAATCTTGTGCAGCTGTATTAAATTAGATGATGCTGAGGCTTTTCGATTAGGAAATTATAGACCGAAAGTAGCTGTTTCAATAGCAAAAAAGCTGACAATGGTAGAAGTAGAGAAGACAGAAAATGTAGGGTAGCAGGAACAAACTTTCTCTGAAACAAAGATAAATACAAATTCACACATACTATAAAAGTAAATGTAAGTATCTACGTTCCACATATCTTCCTAAACCATTGAATTAGGTTCAACCAAACTTAGTAAACATACTACTTACTTTCTAGAAAGAACGACTGTGGGGATAAGAACCAAATATTACACAAACGGGTAGGGGTGAAAGATAGATGTAGCTCACAACGCACTAATAACCGGACTATATACTTACAGTATTTCATAATGAGAAAACTTGGTGAAATGCAATAAACTTTACACATAATTTTACACCTTTCAATACATTTTATCGCTCACACACACCACTAAATAGTGAAAGGAAAATGTTAATCGTTTACTATGTTGTCGCTATTCATGAGTAAAACTGCCGCATCAGACAAGCTCTTTTAATTTACTCCTTGTTTACTAATAACTGTATTCACAAAACTTTTTGAGACAGTGTCCGAATATTCCACTGGATTTACCAGAAAAATTATATCATTTTATGACATATTGTTCAGGATGTATGACGTAACAAACATCGAGCTGCATGAAAACAAAACAGCTGGCCGAAATCTGCTAGAGATACAGGAGAAATATGTGTACAGATATGATTGAAATATGTTAAACATATATGGTATCTTCATATAGTTACCATCTTCATATAGGTAAGGCTAACTGGGCATTGACCTTCTTCTTCTGTTCTGGATGAACACGCATTGCCCGAACTCTTACGGGACTCGATAAGAATGTCTGCCACGAGTAATGAGTGTAATGGGCAGGGGCACTACGATGTGCAGTCGCACTATCCTCTGTGCCCTCGGTGGCTCAGATGGATGGAGCATCTGCCATGTAAGCAGGAGATCCTGGGCTCGAGTCCCAGTCGGAGGACACATTTTCAACTGTCCTCGTTGATGTACATCAACGCCTGTCGACAGCGTAGGGTCTTGATTTATCATTTCATCCTATTGTTGTGGTGGTGATAACGCGGAGAGTGAAGAGGGGAGGAATATATCGACAGAGAGGAGGAAGGAGATGATGGACACAGAGGGGAAGAAGAGATGGATAGAGAAAATCGGGGCAGGAAGTGGAGAAAGAGGGGAGAGAGATGGGGCAAAAAGGGGAAGGAAGAGATTGACAGAGGGGGCTGAGCAAATGGAAGAAGAGCGATCAGGGAGAGGTGGACAGAGAGATGGAATGGAGGAGGTGGACAGAAAGAAAGAGGGGAGTAGCACATTGACAGAGCGGGGGAGGAGGAGATGGAGAGAGAGGAAGGGAAGGAGAAGATAAAAACTGGAATACATACATATCCGGGCAACGCTGGATACTCAGCTTGATTACTATAAATTGAAAAGTGGTAGCAGATTCTTTTCTGAACTATTTGTCTGGAGCGTACCTTTGCACCGAAGTGGAACAGAACACACAAGAGAATAGAGGAATCAGAAATATGGTGCTATTGGTGAATGCTGAATGTTAACTGAGTAGATCAGTTACCTATTGAAGAGGTAGTGCATCGATGTGGGGAGAAATGAGCGTCACGGCACAACTTGAGGAAAAGAACGGCTCGGTTGATAGGGATGCAGCAATGATCAGTTAGTTTGCAAAGGAGGGTTAAAAATTGTAGAGGACGATGGGGGCCTGAGAGCAGTAATCGAAATGGGTGTAAAAGGCAATAGTTATCACAGTAAAGAGGTATGCACAGGATAGTCTACCGTGGAGTGTTGCATGAAACCATTGCATGAAACCATAGGATAGATGGTTCATGTAACCTCCTCCATGTACGACACTGGCGTGCTAAAATACATGTGTATGTAAGTGTAGTATGATAGCGAGAAACGGCACAGTGCTATTTTAGACACAATCACAAACATGGAGTAAGTTTAAGATCACATGGGAGTAGCAAATTCCGCGGTTATATATCGGTAGCCTATGCGCTTTTACGTCTGCTGGGTACTCACCTCCCTGGCCGGTACCACGTCCATGTGGGAGTTGAGCATCACAGCAGAGAGCTTGGGATCCGTGCCCTCCCATCGCATCACCACTATAGGTTTCCCAGGAACCAGCTCGATTACGTTGCATTCCAGTCCGATCAGTTTTGCTTGTTCCAGTAGGAACTCCACACATGATACTGCAGACACACAGGAAAAACACAGTAGCACAAGCAATATTTTGAAGAGAGCTTTCTTCTACTGTGAACATTACACTTGGAACAATGTTTTACCCTTTTATTTTACTACCGTTACTCTTTGTGCTACTCTGCTGCTGAGCCTTCTGTTTTTCGTAGCTATGCTTGTGTTGCCCCTGTGCATAAGATAAGTCCCGAAATTATCGAAAGGGGCAGTAGCAGCACAGTAAACGGCTGAAAAGCACATTACTAAACACCCAAGATACGTTTGTTAGCCAACGATTACACGTCGATGTGTGGTGGCGCATCATGTTCGTAAGACAACAACATAAAACAAAAGACAAAGAACGTTAATGAGGAGATGGAGAACGTTAGAGTAATTTACTAAGGTAGTACCAGCACAAATTAAAAAGAAAGAAAATTGAACTGAAATAAGCGCAGCACTGTCTTGAACATCGAAACGCGCTTTCAAATAACGTGAGGAAATGAAGTACACAATACTGCTTAATGTTTTACGTAATCAAGACTATCTCACCAGATAGAAAAGAAGATACCTCCTCCTCGGAAAATGCTGATGCACAGTGAGTCTCCAATTCTTAGGCCGTGGGCGTGTTCGTTCTCACGTTCGTGTTGTTGTGGCTCACATCCAAATACTAGTTTGATGTGGCTTTCCATCCTAGTCTAACCTGGGCAGACCTATTCTTTTCTACATAACTACTGCAACCTACATCCAATTCAACCTGCTTGCTGTGTACGAATTTTTGCCCCCTCTATAAGTTTTACCCACCTAATTTCCTCCATTACCAAACTAGCAATTTCTTGATGCTTTAGAATTTGTCCTGTCAACCGATTCCTTCTTTTACTCAATTTGTGCCACAAAATTTTTTTCCTTAGTTCGATGCAGCATGTCTTCATTCGTTATTTAATCTACTCACCTAATTTTCAGCATTCTTCTGTACCACCATACTTCATAAGCTATTTTCTTCTTGTCTTAACTGCTTACCGTCCACATTTCACTTCCGTACTCTGCTATCTCCAGAAAATACTTCCCCAAATCTTAGTTTGTAATCGGTGTTAACAAGTATTTTATGCTTTTCTTGCTATAGACAGTCTGCGTTTTATATCTTCCTTACCTCGACCATCATCGCTTATTTTGTTGCCCAAATACCGAAATTTGCCCACTACTTTTAGTGTCTCATTTCCTACACAAATCCCCTCATCATTGCCGTAATTAATTCGAATGTATTCCATTATCCTTCATTTACTTTTGTCGACGTTCATCTAATATCCTCTTTTGAAGACGCTAGCCAAACGGTTCAACTGCTGTTCTAGGTTCCTTCACGTCTTTGAAAAAAAATGTCACTGGCAAACTTAATAATTTTTATTTCCACTCCCTGAACTTTCCTTCTCAGCCTGTTCCATGTACAGACAGAATAACACCATAGTGGGCTACAATACTATCTCACACCCCTCTCAACTAATGCTTCCAGCTCCTATCCTAAAATACTTATGACTACACTCTGGTTTCTATGTAAACTGTGAATAACCTTTCGCTCCCTGCATTCTATCACTCTTGATGACAAATTAACCGACGTAAAATGTTCGTCGTTCTATTCGATGAATTTTGCTAAGTTCTGCTAGAGAAATTTTTTAAAATTTGCCATAAACCTTTAAAAAAAGTGAAAAACAAAGATAACAAGATTAATAAGTGCGATATTTGTCAGTTCAACGAACACCCCAAGCTATCTTCTTAAGCGATGTCAACCCCCAGCATAAAAACAGAATGGTCTAGGCAACCTTTTAGATCTTACACCGGAAGCGCCCTTCATAACTAATCTTGTCATAATGCGGAGATGTCGCATCGAGGAGCTTCGTATGACACTGATAAAAGATCCAAAGGTCCGAAAAAAAACCTGTAACATTGTAATTCATTCCAATTTTTATATGTGATGAACGGTTATACGGTGTAATGAGTTGAAACAGAATCCTATCCCACTCGTTTTGTAAACTAGTAATATCTTTCCATGCCTCAAGTCCATATATCTCACAAATTTTTGGTACTTACGACGTTTGTAAGAAACAAGCATGAACTACAAGAAATTGTTCAGGAGCTGGACACAAGAAGCAGATTAAGAAAACATTCTTCGCCAACAGATGTTTGTTTTGCGAGAGAAATTTCGGGGAATGTGCGTTATGAGCGTATCATTGTGGAAATGAGACACGAATTTTGGAAAAGACAAAACGTAAGAACTATAAGAGTTTGTGAGGTATTACAGGATACTGAAAATTAGATGGATTGATAAGACAATAAATTTGGAGATTCTTCGCAGTATTGATGGGGGATGCAATATGTACGAAACGCAGGAAAGGTCAGATGATGGGACATGTGTTCAGACATCAGGGGATTATGTCCACGTTACTTGGAGAAGCCGTAGAATGCAAAAAAGCGCGGATGAGGAGACAGATATTGAAAAATATACAGGGTGATTATAATTAAAGTTAAACTTTCAAAACTCTGTAGGAATAACACCACTGGTCAGAATAACGTCAAGTTGCAACGGAATGTTATGGAGAAGGGGGAAAACGTATGGCAGGAAAAAATAGTGTGAAAATTGATCAATAGATGGCGTTGTATATGTCATAATGCGTAAATTAAAACCCCTGACATGCGCACGACCCATGTAAGTTGGAATAAACACGCCGGGTTCACGAGTTTTCCTCCTTCCGCGTCTACGACGTTCGCCATGACTCTCTCAATGCACGATCGCGCAATGCTTGTAAAGCTATATTACAAGAATATTGACTGTGCACACGTCGCTCTGGAGAGGTTAAGGACACTGAAGGGTGTGAAGAAAGGTGTTGGTCCGATGAATGCCGGGGGTCTGGAGAAAATGATTAGGAAATTCGAAAAGACGGGTTCTTATGGTGTGCAACCTAGTAGAGGGAGTCAGTGGAAGCAGTGGCCACGGCAATGCAGGAGGAGACGAGGGGTGGTGTGCAAATGTGTAGTACACAGAGAATTGCCCAAACGTTTTACATACCCATGAGCATGGTGCGTAAAATCCTACGAAACATCCTCCTTTGCTATCCATTCAAATTTACCCATGTGCACGAGTTGCTTCCTTTTGACCTGCCAGCAAGAGAGACCTTTGCTTTAGAATTTCTTGCTCGCGTGGAAGTGGGCAATGATCGGCCGTGGAAGATTTCGTGGACAGACGAAGCCCACTTCCGTCTGACAGAATACGTCAATACACAGAATTGTCGAATATGGGCAATGAAAAATCCACTCGCAAATCAAAGAGTACAACTTCATCCTGAAAAGGTCACTATGTTGTGAGGGTTTACGGCATCATTTATCATTGGACCATATTGCTTCGAAGAGATAGGTGCTTCCGGTCCTGTTACCCGTATCGTGACTGGTAAGCGTTATGAGTGTTTTTTGCGCAACCACATCATTCCAGCGCTCCAACAGCGTGTATGTCTGGATGGGATCATTTTTATGCAAAATGGCACACCTCCGCACAGTACAAATCCAGTTAAGCAGCTGCTGAAATGCCACTTCGGAAATGCTAGAATTATCAGCGGCTATTTCCCTACAGCCTGGCCGTCCCGATCACCTGATCCTAACCCCTGTGACTTCTGGCTGTAGGGCTATCTGAAAGATGTGAACTGTGTTCCAACTGCAAACTTAGCTGCGTTGAAGGCACGCAACTTCCATCAGTTGTGGAACATGCTGTTTGTCGATTTTAACTTGTTGCAGGAAACGGTGGACAGCATATTGAACGTGTTTTGTGCCAGTCACATGGCAATTAATAATCCGATTTCATTTTGATTGATGCTTCTTATGCGGCTTTTGACCTTAGGACAAAAAACCGATGTGATTGATGCTTTTTATGCGGATTTAGGACTCAGGACAGTTAAAAACCGATTTGATTGACGCTTTTCATGAGGTTTTTGGTCGCATGACAATTAAAAACCCGTTTTTCCAATCCGATGTGATATGACTTTGCCATGTAGGTGGGCTTACGTAACTAACAGTATCACACCTGTAGACCCATGCACACTGAGTAGTACAGTTTGTTTAACGTCAAACGTACACCTTAAACGGGAGTTCCAAAATCTTCTGGGCCTTTCTTTATGATCTGCGAAAAATGTCGATGATTCATCTGTCTGGATCATTTACAGCTCTCTCTTGATTCTGCGATCGAGTTGAACGATACATCAGTTGCTATGGGTACTTGTTTTAATGTGGATTTTAATTTTAATGGGGCACCTATTACAGTTTCCTTCTCCTTAAACACATTAGTGGCCAATGCAGGAGTTTCACAATGAGGAACTTTGCCGTTCAATTTTTTATTTTATTTTTTTAAATTTTTTTTTTATTTACAGGTGACATGTTCAGCTTCGAATGGGTTGTCCCAGAGGTATTTATTGGTGGAGCACTCCACCTGATTCGATGGCAACACATCCGACGCTGGCGATTGACTGAGCATCATAACTACGGTGTCCACGTCTGGATGAACCTACGTTTCCTACAGCAAGTGCACTTGTTTGTTTACGTCTAACGGTGTGCGACGCTCGTACTCCGGGCCGAACACAAACGCGCGTCCAACTGCTTTACGAGAGAACCCGTCACTCGCAGTATACGAGGTCAAAACGACGATATATTCGCATTTAGCAGTGGAATACGTCCTCCTCAGTGTATAACTCCATTGACCTAACGCAATGTCTTAGAAGCAGAACCTAAAATCCAGGTGGAGCAGAATATGTAAGATTCTCGTGTTTGCTGGTATCTTAGTTTGTAATTAAAGTCAGTAATTTCCACAATACTGGATACAATCTCTAACTCCTAGCCTTCGAATAACATTGAGGAATGCTTTTGTATTAATGAGCTATAATTTTCACTGTTTCCTTACAGTCTAGAATGTTGCTGATGTTTAGATATACACTATTTGATCAGAAGTATCCGGACACCTGGCTGAAAATTACTTACGAGTTCGTGGCACCCTCCATCGGTAATGCTGGAATTCAGTATGGTGTTGGCCTACCACTAGCCTTGATGACAGCTTCCACTTTCGCAGGCATACGTTCAATCAGGTGCTGCAAGGTTTTTTGGGGAATGGCAGCCCACTCTTCACGGAGTCTGCACTCAGGAGAGGTATCGATGTCAGTCGGTGAGGACTGGCGCGAAGTCGGCGTTCCAAAACATCCCAGAGGTGTTCTATAGGATTCGGGTCAGGATTCTGTGCAGGCCAGTCCATTACAGTGATGTTATTGTCAAGTAACCACTCCGCCACAGGCCGTGCATCATGAACAGGTGCTCGATCGCGTATAAAGATGCAGTCGCCATCCCCGAATTGCTCTTCAACATTAGGAAGCAAGATGTTACTTAAAACAACAATGTACGCCTGTGTTGTGATAGTGCCACGCAAAACAACAAGGTGTGCAAGCCCCCTCCATGAAAAACACGACTACACCACAACACCAGCGCCTCCGAATTTTACTTTTGGCACTACAAACGCTGGCAGATGACGTTCACCGGGCATTCGCCATACCCACAACCTGCCATCGGATCGCCACATTCTGTACCGTGATTCGTCACTCCACACAACGTTTTTCCACTATTCAGTCGTCCAATGTTTACGCTTCTTACACCAAGCGAGGTGTCGTTTGGCATATACCGGCTTGATGTGTGGCTTATGAGCAGCCGCTCTAACATGAATTCCAAGTTTTCTCACCTGCCACCTAACTGTCATAGTACTTGCAGTGGATCCTGATGCAGTTTGGAATTCCTGTGTAATGGTCTGGATAGAAATCTGCCTATTACAGATTACGACCCTCTTCAACTGTCGGCGGTCTCCTTCAGTCAACAGACGAGATCGGCCTTTCCGCTTTTGTGCTGTACTTGTCCCTTCATGTTTCCACTTCACTATCACATCGGAAACAGTGGACCTAGGGATGCTTAGGAGTGTGGAAATCTCGTGTACAGACGTATGTCACTAGTGATACCCAATCACCTGACCACGTTCGAAGTCCCTGAGTTTCGCGGAGCACCCCATTCTGCTCTCTCACGATGTCTCATGACTACTGAAGTTGCTGATATGGAGTACCTGGTAGTATGTGGCAGCACAATGCACATAATATGAGAAACGTATGTTTTTGTGGGAGTCCTGATACTTTTGATCACATAGTGAATGACGTCCACATGAAAAGCAAAATTTCGTTACTATGAATGACCAAATTATTACTGAAATCGAATATTTGAAATTGTTCCCGAAGACAGATGAAACGCGAGTATGACAGTCATGATCTTGAGTATAAACTAATTGTAACTATTTGCTTTATAATCTTCACTGTCGCTGATACTGAACCTGAAATTTTGTTTACTTTGTTTGCTTTCAACGTTTTATTTATTACAAATAAAGTATTCTCGAAACTGAAACCGCTTCGTTTAGTCCGATTATTCGGGTCTGTATAATACTGAAGGCGTGATGTACAATTCTTTGACGTATTTTATACGACTTCATGATGTCGAGAACGCATAACTTCAATTTTTACGCATCACGATGAAACTGGTAGTGGATTAATCACGTCTGAAGGTGGTAGTCTGTTGCGGAAACCAGTAATTTGAATATCGCTAATATGATGCGGTCTTGACGTAATGAATAATTAATAAACCTTCAAGTGGGCTCATACTTTCGTTGGCAGTAACCCAATTTAGAACTTAACGTAAGGATGCTGTCCCTTCCGTAACATTTACTTATGGAAAGATCGAGAATTTTATTGAAAATAGAGGAATGAGTCCGTGGAAGGATATATTGAAGTATGTCGTAACGAAAGATACCGAGGACGTTATTTTATCTTCCTCGAGCATCCTAGAGACATGAAACATCCTTTGTTATGAATATTACATTACCTTTTTTTTTTGACAAATTATGTTCATTTTAACCTGCAGAGTTCTCAGTATATTCTCGATTTCTCCGCACACATTTTTCCAACCCTTGTGCTAGTTAGAAAATTCCGTTACTGTGGAAGTCCTACCGTGCTGCCTGAAGGTACTGATGCATCACTTTCTGGATGTCCTTCAGTGGTATGTAGCAATGGAGTTGTAGCTAATAGTTGGCCCACTCCAGCTGATTGTAGATGGAAGGATTGGTTCAAATGGCTCTGAGCACTATGGGACTTAACTTCTGAGGTCATCAGTCCCCTAGAACCTAGAACTACTTAAACCTAACTAACCTAAGGACAACACACACATCCATGCCCGAGGTAGGACTCGAACCTGCGACCGTAGCGGTCACGCGGTTCCAGACTGAAGCGCCTAGAACCGCTCGGCCACATCGGATCGGCTAGATGGAAGGAGTCAAATTGGAAGTACAGGGAGCGTGCTGAAGACATACACGCCCAAATGCCTCAGTTTTTTCCACAGTAACTTGAGAAGTGGGAGGCTGTACGTGCTGTTAGTATGATTCATCCCAAGGGAGTCTTTTATGAAATTACGAGCAAAATTTAAATACGTTTGTGTCTCGCCTGTCCCAGAGTGGAAAAGAGGGGGAAAAAGTAACGAGAATGCAGTCCTATGCATCGCAGAAAACGGTGCCTGTAAGTTTTCCAGTAGATCACACTGTCGTTTCTTTTTTTACTAATGGAGAACCCCAAAAAAAATCGTAAATTAATATCCATAGCAAATGGCATCTCATGATCTCCAGCACGGTCCCTGAACATAAAATAAATTCTCAGAGTCTTTCGTTACGGCGCGGTACAACAAATCCCTGTAGGGACTTAAGCCTGTATTTCGCATAAAATTCTTGATGTTTCCATAGCTGAAGTTCATAACAGGATCACATTATTTCAGAATTGGCTTCTTGCCAGTTATACTATGAGCCCACTTAAATGCTTATTATTAATTTATTACATGATGATATCTTCATAATAGCAATGTTCAAATTGCTGGTTTCTTCTTTTACTTCAAGGCTGTAATCATGGAAAACTGCTTTCACAACCGCCAAAAAATATTCATCAAAAGTGGTTTCCTGTATTTAGAAATCTCTTAAGCCTATCGGTGTGGACAAAGTTCAAAACCGTCGTACAATATGCGTTAGATGAGTATGTGACAAGCAAGATCGTAAGAGATGGAAAAGAGCCACCGTGGTACAACAACCGAGTTAGAAAACTGCTGCGGAAGCAAAGGGAACTTCACAGCAAACATAAGCTTAGCCAAAGCCTTGCAGACAAACAAAAATTACGCGAAGCGAAATGTAGTGTGAGGAGGGCTATGCGAGAGGCGTTCAATGAATTTGAAAGTAAAGTTCTATGTACTGACTTGGCAGAAAATCCTAAGATATTTTGGTCTTATGTCAAAGCGGTAGATGGATCAAAACAAAATGTCCAGACACTCTGTGACCCAAATGGTACTGAAACAGAGGATGACAGACTAAAGGCCGAGATACTAAATGTCTTTTTCCAAAGCTGTTTCACAGAGGAGGACTGCACTGTAGTTCCTTCTCTAGATTGTCGCACAGATGACAAAATGGTAGATATCGAAATAGACGACAGAGGGATAGAGAAACAATTAAAATCACTCAAAAGAGGAAAGGCCGCTGGACCTGATGGGATACCACTTCGATTTTACACAGAGTACGCGAAAGAATTTGCCCCCCTTCTTGCATCGGTGTACCGTAGGTCTCTAGAAGAGCGTAGTGTTCCAAAGGATTGGAAAAGGGCACAGGTCTTCCCCGTTTTCAAGAAGGGACGTCGAACAGATGTGCAGAACTATAGACCTATATCTCTAACGTCGATCAGTTGTAGAATTTTGGAACACGTATTATGTTCGAGTATAATGACTTTTCTGGAGACTATAAATCTACTCTGTAGGAATCAGCATGGGTTTCGAAAAAGACCGTCGTGTGAAACCCAGCTCGCGCTATTCGTCCACGAGACTCAGAGGGCCATAGACACGGGTTCACAGGTAGATGCCGTGTTTCTTGACTTCCGCAAGGCGTTCGATACAGTTCCCCACAGTCGTTTAATGAAAAAAGTGAGAGCATATGGACTATCAGACCAATTGTGTGATTGGATTGAGGAGTTCCTAGATAACAGAACGCAGCATGTCATTCTCAATGGAGAGAAGTCTTCCGAAGTAAGAGTGATTTCAGGTGTGCCGCAGGGGAGTGTCATAGGACCGTTGCTATTCGCGATATACATAAATGACCTGGTTGATGACATCGGAAGTTCACTGAGGCTTTTTGCAGATGATGCTGTGGTGTATCGAGAGGTTGTAACAATGGAAAATTGTACTGAAATGCAGGAGGATCTGCAGCGAATTGACGCATGGTGCAGGGAATTGAATCTCAATGTGGACAAGTGTAATGTGCTGCGAATACATAGAAAGATAGATCCCTTATCATTTAGCTACAAAATAGCAGGTCAGCAACTGGAAGCAGTTAATTCCATAAATTATCTGGGAGTATACATTAGGAGTGATTTAAAATGGAATGATCATATAAAGTTGATCGTCGGTAAAGCAGATGCCAGACTGAGATTCATTGGAAGAATCCTAAGGAAATGCAATCCGAAAACAAAGGATGTAGGTTACAGTATGCTTGTTCGCCCACTGCTTGAATACTGCTCAGCAGTGTGGTATCCGTACCAGATAGGGCTGATAGAAGAGATAGAGAAGATCCAACGGAGAGCAGCGCGCTTCGTTACAGGATCATTTAGCAATCGCGAAATCGTTACGGAGATGATAGATAAACTCCAGTGGAAGACTCTGCAGGAGAGACGCTCAGTAGCTCGGTACGGGCTTTTGTTAAAGTTTCGAGAACATACCTTTACCGAAGAGTAAAGCATTATATTGCTCCCTCCTACGCATATCTCGCGAAGAGACCATGAGGATAAAATCAGAGAGATTAGAGCCCACACAGAAGCTTACCGACAATCCTTCTTTCCACGAGCAATACGAGACTGGAATAGAAGGGAGAACCGATAGAGGTACTCAGGGTCTGAGGGTACCCTCCGCCACACACCGTCAGGTGGCTTGCGGAGTATGGATGTAGATGTAGGTGTAGTGGTCTATGCGATCTTAGGAAAATAAACGTGGTATCTGACGGATACAAAGTTCTGAATACTTTTCTCCACTAGACCATGTTACATTACAAACTTCGTTGCGAATTAGTTCACTCTGACATGTGAAAGATATTACATTGCTGAAGATTTGGCTATTGGTTCATGGGGTCACGACGCTCAGCAAATGAGCTCAGCAAATGATGATAGAGTACTGTCCAGACCTATGGTGGGGCTTCTGATATTCCAGAGCTACGTCGTGCAGTATGTGGTGCGTTACAGGCCAGTGAAGTATCACTGTGTGAAATGGGATCTAGTTTTAACAGTGAAAACATGCCTACATTCTTCTTTCGTCACATTGATAAGTACAATGGAGAGGGTTTCCGCCTCATGCAAGACACATTTGTAGTTTTGTTTTCACCCTGACGTGTTTCAGCAGTTTTTCTGTTATCTTCAGTGAGTTCATTTGTTCATTTTTCTTATGCAAAATCGTTGATTCATGTCAACCTTTAAATAATCTTTTGGTAAAAATATTTGCGAATGTGGTCAAATATGTTACATTGGTTTGCATACAGTACAGAGTTGAAATATTTATCAATGAGGTGAAGCATTCTGGGTTGTCCACACACTACATTTGGAAAGGTTCTATTTTTGTAGTACATATGGGAATAAAGTGGATGTGTGCATTTGTTTATATATCTCACATGAAACTACTGGAAGTTTATGGTAGCAGATCTAGGACTACAAGTCAATCTACAGCTTTTAATCTGCAAACAACAAAAAGTCATTTTATTTTACCTTTTATTATGCATTTTCGACCGAGATTAATTATGTATCAAGTTAACTGACGCTTTATTTACACTTTTTGATGTCATAGTGATTTTGCTTTGTTTATATCGAGGTAACACTCTTATTTCTCGCGTTTTTGTTGATAGGTATGCATCTATTACGATTTGTTCGCCAAATACAGAGTTTCGTCGCCATTACGTGTTGTTGTGGCTGCCTAGTGTTCACTTGTTTCTGGTGTGATTGCTTGGGATATGGCGCGCAGATCTGAAGTGTCGTTGATGTTTGTGGTGTTTAGTTCAAGTGTGCACGTGTGTGTTTTCCTGTTTTTGTATTTTGTTGTTTACTTTGTCTATAGTATTTGTATCATACCCATGGTCCTCTGCTGTTTGTTTTATTCTGTTCAGTTCTTCTTGTAACCACGTTCGTTCATTGGAGGTTTGTTCAGTCTAAATTTTTAAAGCTAGTTTCTAGGCGCTCAGTCCGGAACCGCGCGACTGCTACGGTCGCAGGTTGGACTCCTGCCTCGGGCATGGATGTGTGTGATGTCCTTATGTTAGGTAGGTTTAAGTAGTTCTAAGTTCTAGGGGACTGATGACCACAGATGTTAAGTCCCATAGTACTCAGAGCCATTTGAACCAAAGCTAGTTTATAAGTTAAGGGGTGATTGGATTGGTTGTGAATGGTGGTGCTGGTAATTGTGGGTTTCCTGTAAACTGTAACCTCATGTTTATTGTTTCTCTTGTGTCTGGTGAGATCTTTGAAACTATGTTTGTCATTTGTGTTTCTGTGATGAACTGTATTTGTTGGTGGATGGCATTTTTGTCGAGATGAAGTTCTTTGATACACGGTTGTGATTCCACTGTTGGGCAAATTATATCGTCTACCTATCTGTACCAATATTTTATTTAGTACTTACTTCATATTTTCTATACATCTCTTCAGCAAATATCAAAACACAAGCATCGAACTCCAAAATACAATACTTCACATAAAATTCATCAAATTGTGTTTGTCCTATAAAATAATATGCAGCCATGTAATCATAACTGTAAACATGTTATCCACAGCACAATGAACAAAACGGAAAGCCAAATTGGTGTGGATAATGAAAGAAATCAGTTCTCTGTGGTCTTAGAAAAGGAAAAAGGTTCAATACTGAAGTTCACAGAACTAGTAAATTGTTTTAAGTATACGTCATTCTTTGATGAATCAATACACAGTGCTAAAACATACACAGATCACAGAATAGAACAAAAACAGGCAACCCAACAAAAAAATCACCAAAATGATAAATCCCACAAATATCTATGAATCTTAAAGTCAATACAACAAAGAAATCTTTCACAAAAGTGTGATTAATCTAAGAGATATAAATTTATCCGAACAAGAACGCAACCTGCTTGAAAAGGTCCCAAATATAACATTAACACAATGGTGTCACACAGGACAATAGAGCATACCGTAACAGAAACTGAACACATCATAAAGCAACAAGAAAGACTGAATACACCTGAATTAAATCTCAACGTAACAAGTGAACTAGTAGCTGACAGAATAAAAAACATAAACAGAACAAAGCAACAATAAAAGAAAACAATTACAGCTGAAGAAAAAGCTACAGAAATAATTAAAAATAAATATAACGTTATCACAAAATCTTATAAGGGAAATTCGATTTTCCTCGAAAAGAAAAAGAGTATATTGCCAAAACATTAGAATTCACCCACAGCAACAACATCACAGAATTAACAACTGACCAATAAACTAGTACCAAAGGAACTTACAGGTAACTCTGAGAAATACAGAACTAATATTCATAGACACGCAGATTAAAAGAACGACACAGAAAAATCAAAAGGTCCCTACTCTAAAATCATTGCCTAAATTTCACAAACCAGGTATCCCTATACACCCACTGATTAACTTTACCAAAGCACCAACTTACTGCTTAGCCGCACAGACACAGCCACACTGCTACAGACAGTATACAAACAAACCAAAAAAAGGTCTTGAGAACTCAAGTGAATTAAAAGAAAACATGAGGAATGAAAACTTACCAAACACAGCAACATTAATTTCATTTGACATAATTTCCATATATTGAAAGGTGGCTACACTGAGCCACAGCGCCAGAGATCGCGCTAGAGAGTATTGTTCCGCCGCCTCCACTGGCAGTGATTATTGAGATGTCGTAGTGGGCAGTGCTTGGGGAGAGCTCGTGGTAGTCAGTGCTGAGATGTCGTAGTGAGGAGTGTTTGTTGAGATGAGCTAGTAGGCAGTGCTTGCTGAGATGTGATACTGAAAAGTTCTTGTTGAGATGTGATAGTAGCGAGTCGGTGTGGAGAGATTGTAATGTCTAGAGTGCTTTTCATCGATATAAATTAAGGTAACAAACTACTTTTCTTTTCTTTCTCATTATTTCAATGTCCTGAATAATGCTTCATTACAGGTTCAGTCAACAAAGCATCTGGCTTGTGTTCTTGTATTAGAGTGTAATTCTGGTTTTCTTGAGTAATTATGGTATTTCTATTTTCTTTAATTAATTCAGTATAAATGATATTTAAAATTTCTTGTGTTGTTGAAGAAGAACCGTGCCAGATGCGTACGTTGAGTCATACTTCCACACACAGAACAGTTACACTTGTGCTTTGGTTTCGTAGGTTTTATAGTTGCTGGGGACTTAATTAATTAATTGTGTTAATGAAAATTTCCATTTCATTCTTTGTTGTTGTTCTATGCAGTCAGATTGCGTAATAATACTAGTCAGGGCCAACCGTTTACGATACATAGCGTAATCGGACATACAGCTACCAAACATTTAAAAATTAAAATTATTTGCATTTATTCTAATTAAGCCCCCATGCACGTGGCGACCGCTGCTTCGGATCGTCCCTTGGAAATCTTCTGATTACAAAAATAGTAGACAGTAGCATTGTTGTAGTAATTTGTAGTTTAGTAATTGTAGTCTATATTGTATGTGTAGATTTGGTAATTGTCATTTTTCTAATGGTATTTTTTTTTTGCAAAATTTCATTTCTGTTGTCTTGTCTACGGGTTTGACAATTAGTGCAATTATTTCAATTGTTCGATTAATCGTGCTTGAGGGAAACATTTCGAGTGAATGGTATTGTTGTTGATAAAGAGTCATTGTGTGTAATTTTCGTACTGTGACGAGTTTTGTATGTTTTGTAAATGATTACGCGATCGATGAAAAAGGAAAAATGGTGGATAGTCAGAATGACGAAATTGTTGACATGGCGAACTCGCCAACACAGGAGAACAGTATGATGAATAATGAAGGGGAAAACAATGTAATAAGTCGGGAAAATAGTCCGGAATCATTTCAAAATTTTTCTCAAACAGAAAATTTACAGAATATGAGATTAACGATAGAAAATTCTGGAATAGTATCGAACACAGATAGCTTTACAGCTATGACGAATGAAACTGGTTTTGCGGGAAATGTTAGGGGCGAAAAGAGTTTCGAACCAGTTACTATGGAGCAGTTGATGAGTGCAATATTAAATTTGGGATCTGAATTAAAAACAGAGATAGGAAGAATTAACACGAAGAGTGAAATTATGACAACACGGATATGCTCAAAAATAGAAACAATTAAAACCGAATTAAAAACAGTGGGATCACAGTTACGATCTGAAATTAAAACCGAGATGGAGACAATGGAAACACAGTTAGGCTCACGAACAGGGACATGTTTCAAAATCACGAAAGATGAATTAAAGAAAGAAATCAGAGAAGAAGTACAACCGATTTTGAATTCTCGCAATAATAGATTAATTGCAGTAGAGATTAGACAAAGGGAACAGGTTCGAGAACAGGAAGAAAGAGATCGCGTGATAGTACAAAAATTTTCAGAGTTAAATTTACAACGTGCACACGATAAGGAAGAAATATTTGAGAGAATCGAGGAATCCGTACCAAATGACTTAACGCAACAGTGTGAACAGTTAACTACTAAATGTGACAATACCGAAACCCGAGTAGCGACACTTACGGAAGACGTAAACTTATCGGAAAGAGTTGAGGAGATTTCTGATGAATTGACAAATCTTATTTTAAATGGGGACAGAGATTCGGATGATACAGCTCCATTACCATTTGCTGAAACCGAAGAGTACCAGAACATAAATAAGCATGTTGAAATTCAGGGAAAATTTAATGAACGCGTTAAAAGGGAATTTGAGGCATTACGAATGCAAGTCAAACAAATCGAAGGCGAAATTATAGGAAAAGGCAGCAGAAGAAATTTAGAATCACAGATAGCAGAGGGCTTTGAAGAAAATAATTTGTTTCATTTACGGGATGCAACAAGAGAGCGCAGGGCGCGCGAACTTGACAATAATCGACATTCAAACTGGGACAGACGCGGTAGGTCTTTGTCGCCACGAGGCGAAAACTTTGACTATAAACACTTTTTGACTGTTCGGAAATTTAAGATCTTCCGCGATTCTAAGAATGACATACATCCATGTGCATGGTTAGATCAATTTATGTACGCACTCCCACCAAATTGGCCACTAAGTCACAAACTGAAATTTATGCGCAGCTATTAATGTCCTCAGGGGATTCACTATACTAAGTGAATATGTGCCGTAGCGTTCACAGGGCCCCGAGCTGTAGTGTTGCTATTTCCCTTTTAGTTTTCTGCACCGCTGCCTACTCTTTCACTATTCTTTGCATCTATAAAAAGCAATTCTTCTACTATCCATCTATCTAAACACTAGGTAAAGAATAACCGGATTTGACTGTTTTACCCAAAAGTGACTTTGCAAATTACCGTTTGGACTTACTATATTTTCTGCAGCATTCATTCGTAGTTTAAATGAAATTTTACCTGTTTATCTTCGTGACAATATTACTTCATATGTTGACGATATTCTTATTGCTAAACATTCTTGGAGTGAGCACAACAAAATTTTGGATTCTTTATTACGTATTTTTGCAAGAGTTGGCATTACAGTGAACTTGGAAAAATCTGAATTTGGTCGTTCTCAGGTGAAATTTCTCGGTCACATTATTTCTATAGACGGTATTCTTCCTGATCCAGAGAAACTAGACGCTATTCGTAATTATGCTGTTCCTACCACAAAACGTGATGTTCGTAGTTTCCTTGGTGTCTGTAATTTTCTTAGACGCTTTGTTAGATTGGATGATTTGGCCACACCTCGTTTACACATTTCAGTTATGCGCACTTTGGTCCCAGAAAATGCTTTCATAAATTACGGGAAAATTGCTATTTCAGTAATATGGAAAAACGTATTCGATTTGTTCTTGCCAAATGCAAATTATGTCAAAAGGCTAAGCCGCCAACAATTTCTCACAGAGCACCGTTGTTTCCTATCATTCCAGCGAAATTAAAGGACATGGCTGCAGTCGATTTGTTCGGTCCAGTGGTTCGTTCTACTAATGGTTTTGCGTACATTTTCGTAGCAGTGGAATTGACATTCACACCTTTACGCAAAGCAACAGCTCGTTCAGTATCTAATGCTTTCATCAAACATTTTCTTAAAGAAGTTGGTCATGTTGATAAGGTTATATCAGATAATGGATCACAGTTTCGCTCTAAAATTTGGCTTCGTACTCTACGGCGTCGTAAGATTAAACCAATTTTTATTTCACTTTTTCACCCTCAGTCTAACGCTTCAGAAAGATGGATGAAAGAAATTAATAAATTATGTCGTCTTTATTGTCATCAGAATCACAGAACTTGGGATCAGTATCTTCATATTTTTCAAAACATTCTGAATGAACTCCCTAATGACTCAACTTCTTTATCGCCTATACTGATATTAAAAAACAAAGTACCAACAAATCGCATTTCTGAAATCGTTCCTTTTCCGCCTTCACGGAAGCTGCGGCATTCTGAAGTTGTGAACCTGGTTCTGCAAAATATTGCATCTGCGGCTGCTAGAAGACAGAAATCAGCTAAACGTCCTGGTCGTTTAAAAATTTTGTCAGTTGGTCAAAAGGTATCAATTAAGTCTCATCGTTTGTCTTACAAAGGAAAGGGATTGTGTCGCAAATTTTTTCTGCTTTATAACGGTCCATATAGAGTTCGCAAAATCATTCATGATAACACTGTTGAAGTAGAAACTCTTAAATCTCGGCGCTCTATGGGAATACATCATATATCGAACGTAAAATTTTTGTGGAATGACATACTTTAGAGAAACTAACAGCTACATGTAAACATGCAGAGAATACAAGGATACAGCGCTGTGTTTTGGCGGCGGCACATACTCAAAGCAACAGTCAGTCTGCGCGCCGCACAAGGCAGTCGTTGACCGCAAACAATTACTTCCCACGTCACGCGCCTACAGCTGATCGAGCGCTCAGTGCGAATGCACTGACAGCCGTAAACAAATACACAGTCTAAATTCTCCGAATAAATTCTGTATAAAGCTATGGTGACTTTATAAATTATGTTATTAACGTTCAGTATTTTTCAGGATACGGTTGCATAAAGTATTTAAGACCTTCAGGTAAATTCTGTGTGTGTTCGACGTTAAGAGGACTTGCTATGGAGAAAATTTCAGGAAGAATGTAATTTTAAAAAAAAAAGTAATAAACAAAAAAGGTAACGATTAATTGAGTTTATTTTTCAGGTAACATATTTCCACTTAGGTACGTACTTTAGACGTAATTTGCTGCTTGCGATTACGTGACTCATACTTTGTGCTAAATTTCATGTTCTATGAATTTACTTGTGAAGCGACGTGCTTGTGTACATTTACTGATTTTGACAATGTTTTATTAATGAACAGTGTTATTACTTGCGTATATTATGCATCGCTTGGCTGATATGCTTTTTCACTGATGTTATATTTTTTTTATTATGTGCCTGCTGTGCTTATTTATTTAAATTGTAATTGTCAACTGATTAATTGTGCTGACTGTGGTTATGTATGTAAGTTATACTTTGTGATTTATCTGCTTGCGCCTTCATGTTTACTTATTAAGATTACGTATGAACATTTATTTGCTTATGCTGATATGATGATAATGGCCTGTTTATTATGTAAGATACATATTTGCTGCTTTGCGTATGGATTGTATATTAACACATTTCCTTTTGTTGTCATAACTACTCTTCAATTTAGAATATAGCAATGCTGATGTACAGTGTACAAACATGGAGATTAGGTTACACTATGGTATTAATTGTAGATTGTTCGCTTGGCAGAGCCTCGTTATAGGGATTGTGCTGCATCCACTTGTTGACATTCTGTTCGCTACTGGTATATTGTCGCGATATTGCATGTTTTGCTTACGCTCAGTGCCTGATATTTTTAAGATAAGAAAATGAACTGCTATAATGCTACGAACGACATTAGTACAAAAAACTTCATAGAAGTCACATGAGATGGAGGTTTTATGGAAGCTGTATAAATTTATGCTAATAGGAAGGAAGCTAACGACATGACATACCAACACTAGGTTGGACCATTGACAGTTATTACACTGCATTTTTCGTGAGTAATTGAAATAGGAAGTGACACTTGACACAAGAAATACTCCACATGTTTGCTTCTGTTTGCCATAATTCTTGAAGTGGTGTACACACTGTGAAATATTATGATCATTAACACTTCGTAATCGTACTTACTTACTGAAAGTTATTCAAACTAAAGGCTGTTAGAGGTCATGTATGCATTTCTTTTATTTAATGATGGACAAGGAACCAAAATGTATCTTATAATTTATAATGAGTAGAAAATTTGGGTCGGATGGATTACACAGAGGTTGTGTGTGGACACTGTGTCTTCGGATTGTATGGGATGCTGAAATGAAGTTGCACTAGGATTTTGTCTGTACTTGTTCGAGGAGACTGACTAGAGGAAAGAGTTGTTATGGAAGTGAAATGATATTGGTGCTGAGGTTTATATATATCGACGTATTGACGAGGTATGATTGAGGTATTGAGATTATGTGAAGTTGATGATTATTGGAGTTTTTGTGGACAAGAGGTAAGGTAAATGATATTGATGATCGACGTATTGAAGAGGTAGTATTGAAGTATTGAGATTATGTGATGCTGATGATTATTGGAGTTTTGGTGGGTAAGAGGTGAAGTAAGTGAGGAGCATATTTTTTTTTTTTTTGTTGGTCTATATGGAACAAGGAGGATAAAGATGGCAGACTAGAACACTCAAGTAGAAGGAAGATTGTCTACACACACACTTTGTTAAATCACTAAGCAGTATATACTTTTTTTTTGGAGAGAGGAAGTAATTGCATATCTTGGCTCACTGACAGTTGTTCAGCAACCGTACAATTTGATCTAGCTTGGCAAACATTGCTCTTGACATGATGACTATGACGCTGACTAACTATTATTGACTGTTATACATTGCTGCCACTACTAATTGATACACATGATGAACATAAATTTTGACAGAATTGCATTTACACAGTTAACACTATTCAATTACACAGTAGCACTAATGTGGATGAAAGATGAGTGAGTGTTTTTTGTGTGTTTTCCTTTCCCTATCCCAAATTGGTACCGACCTATCTCCTAAATATTATTTTACTTGTTGTTGTGGCTTGCACTGACACCCATAAAAATTATAGGTTTACTGATATTTGTGTATTTGTAATATTTAATATGACAATTATCTGATATCATTTGTGTGTTTATTATGATTTGTATGTTTAGTGTAAAAGCATTGTATGTGTATTCAAACTATTGTTCATGCCTGAACTGTCTGATTAGTGATGGTGCTGCACTTTTCAACTTGATGTGTGACATTTAGTCATGTTTAATTTCTGCTGATGAACAGTGTGATTAGTGAAAGTGAATATTATGGAGTGCGGTCAGCACCTGTTCAACATTGCTGGGTGCCACTGATGGACTGCTTCTACTGAAATGGTGTTACTTGTTGGTGTCTGCACCTGTTCAACATTACTGGGTGCCACTAATGGACTGTTTCTACTGAAAAGATGTTACTTGTTGGTGCTTGCACCTATTCAACATTGCTGGTGCCACTAATGGAACTGCTTATACTGAAATGGTGTTACTTGTTGGTGTCTGCACCTGCTCAACATTGCTGGGTGCCACTGATGGACTGTTTCTACTGAAAAGATGTTACTTGTTGGTGTCTGCACCTGTTCAACATTACTGGGTGCCACTGATGGACTGTTTCTACTGAAAAGATGTTACTTGTTGGTGCTTGCACCTATTCAACATTGCTGGTGCCACTAATGGAACTGCTTATACTGAAATGGTGTTACTTGTTGGTGTCTGCACCTGCTCAACATTGCTGGGTGCCACTGATGGACTGTTTCTACTGAAAAGATGTTACTTGTTGGTGTTTGCACCTGTTCAACATTGCTGGTGCCACTAATGGAACTGCTTATACTGAAATGGTGTTACTTGTTGGTGTCTGCACCTGCTCAACATTGCTGGGTGCCACTGATGGACTGTTTCTACTGAAAAGATGTTACTTGTTGGTGTCTGCACCTGTTCAACATTGCTGGTGCCACTAATGGAACTGCTTACACTGAAATGGTGTTACTTGTTGGTGTCTGCACCTGTTCAACATTACTGGGTGCCACTGATGGACTGTTTCTACTGAAAAGATGTTACTTGTTGGTGTCTGCACCTGTTCAACATTGCTGGGTGCCACTGATGGACTGCTTCTATTGAAATAATGTCACTTGTTGGTATTTGCACCTGTTGACCATTGCTGGGTGCTACTGCTGGAACTGTCAACTACTTGTTTCTTGGGCTATGGAAAGCGTTTATGTGAATATTTGTATAAACTGATTTTTTGTGTATTACTGTTTGTGAAAAGTTATGAGACTCTTACCTGCACATATTCGTCATTGCTGACGCTATTGATTGAACTGTTTAACCACATAATACTTGTGTAAACTATTATGTAAAGTCACATGTATGAAAGAATTTGTATTGCTTACTGTATTCTATATATTAGGTTATTGAAAGGTCAGTGCAAAGCCAAAATTTTATCTAGTTATATGATATTTACGCATTAATATTATCTTTTATTTTTGTCTGTAGTTTTTTGACGAATTTGGTGGTATTTTCACCACCAATGCTGGCAAAAATACCATCAAATTCTAGCCCGTGGAGGAAGGGCATATGAAAGGTGGCTACACTGAGCCACAGCGCCAGAGATCGCGCTAGAGAGTATTGTTCCGCCGCCTCCACTGGCAGTGATTATTGAGATGTCGTGGTGGGCAGTGCTTGGGGAGAGCTCGTGGTAGTCAGTGCTGAGATGTCGTAGTGAGGAGTGTTTGTTGAGGTGAGCTAGTAGGCAGTGCTTGCTGAGATGTGATACTGAAAAGTTCTTGTTGAGATGTGATAGTAGCGAGTCAGTGTGGAGAGATTGTAATGTCTAGAGTGCTTTTCATCAATATAAATTAAGGTAACAAACTACTTTTCTTTTCTTTCTCATTATTTCAATGTCCTGAATAATGCGTCATTACAGGTTCAGTCAACAAAGCATCTGGCTTGTGTTCTTGTATTAGAGTGTAATTCTGGTTTTCTTGAGTAATTATGGTATTTCTATTTTCTTTAATTAATTCAGTATAAATGATATTTAAAATTTCTTGTGTTGTTGAAGAAGAACCGTGCCAGATGCGTACGTTGAGTCATACTTCCACACACAGAACAGTTACACTTGTGCTTTGGTTTCGTAGGTTTTATAGTTGCTGGGGACTTAATTAATTAATTGTGTTAATGAAAATTTCCATTTCATTCTTTGTTGTTGTTCTATGCAGTCAGATTGCGTAATAATACTAGTCAGGGCCAACCGTTACGGGACTTCGTAATCGAACAGACAGCTACTAAAGCAAGAAATTAAAATTATTTGCATTTTATTTTAATTAAGCCCCCATGCAATATACACACGTTCCACCAGGAGAAACCATTAACATCAAAAAAATAAATCTCCAACTACAAGGAAACATATCCACAACAAACATACAAGAAATTTCAGTTGCACTCAAACTCATCACAAAGCAAAACTACCTCACATTCAGCCAGAAATTTTACTGTCTATGAGGGGGACTGCCTGTCGGATCCCAATCAGTGGCCTCCAAGCTGATATTTTCATCAGTGAAATTGAAAGTCAAATCTTTGAGAAAATATTAAAACAAACCAGTAAAAATCAAAATGCTAGTACAGATATGTAGGCGATGTAATTTTCGTAACAAATGGAACGCAGTCTCGTATAGAAGCACTTTATATAGGCATGAACACCATCCACACGCAAATACAGTTCGCCATTGAAAAGTAATCAGATGGAACACTCAATTGCTTAGATCTCCATATACGCAAGGGAAACAAGAACCATGAGTTTATAATTTATAGGAAACCCACTACGACCATCACCATTATTTATAACCAATGCACTCACCCCATAACTGAATGAAGTCAGCTTCAGATATTTACTTCACAGACAAAACAAAACTCTAGTGAACAATCATGATTACACAGAAGAACTGAACACAGTAAAACAAGAGAACGGGTATTGCACAAAGGTTGCAGAGGAAATAAACAACAAACTGCAAAAAAGACACACACACACACACACACACACACACACACACACACACAAACACAAACACACAACTCGCGACGAATCAGCAGACAGTAAGCAATAAATAGGACATAATGTCTTACAGCAACAAAGTCATGCACCGAGTCGGAAGTATACTGAAGAGAGAAGGACTCAACATAGCATACAGAACCAAAGATACAATACAGAATGTCTAGGAAGAAGTACAATCACAACTGACGAATACAGCCAGTGTTGTATGTATCAACTAACTCGCAGCTGCTCTCAGTCAGTATATGTGGGTGAAATGTGCGGGAATTTTAGAACAACTCGGAGCACTAAAAAATAAATAGCTCACACTCAACATTTGCAGACCACCTAACAGCATGGCATCACCACCAAACAAACACAGAAGTCGATTTAAAAGCCTTAAAACTAGTTGAGACGTCGAATTTACTGCATTTACGTAAAACGTGGAAGGGAGGATCCACCAATAGAATTTTCTTTTCACACAACCTGTTTATTTAAGAATATGTAATCATAGATTTGTTTTCTTTACAATGTTAACCAATTTGTGAAATGAATACGCTTTTGCAAGAGAAATAAAACACGAACAACATGACAATAACTACAAGACGACCGGACCTGCAGCCCGCCCATTATCGGGTGAAACAGCGGTGTTTTCTACCGCGCTGCACACACTTCCTCTTATTAAATGCTCTTCTGCAACACATGGAAACTATATAAGCGCCATTAATGTGAAGAGTGTTCAGTTACTCAGATGACTTAACTTTGAATTTAGAAGCAGTATGACAGTGATAAGGTTTACTTCAAGGCAAGCAACCTCGTAATTTCAATCAGCAACCACGGTGCGACTGAATCCCAACTTGTCCCTTTTGACAATCTTATTCTAAAGCCCTGATTGTCAGTTACGAAGATCGCTCTGAAGCAACGTTTTAAAACACTACGTATGAACACTTATTACACGAGAACTCACTAGGCGGAGCCACAAGATCCAGTTAAAAATACACCAATAATGACCTGGTCTTTCAAGGACAGCAAAGCACAGCTTATTATGAGAGGTTGCTCCTATTATAAGTAATGCAATTACAATCAAGGAATTGAACTGGTTAACATCTAAATCTAACCACAAGACCCCTGTTTGTTTAACGGCAGCCTGTGCCTTGGTACAATTGTTCCGATTGTATTTACGTTCAGGAGCTGATTCAGTGGAACGTTAATGATCGGGCAGAAACCAGAAATGAAAGGCAATATAATATCGGAACAAAGTTGTAAACGACAACTGATGTCTACTACAATATTACGGCCTATATTTACAACCAAAGAGCCGACCGAGTAAAACTCTGATGCTCGGGTACAAACCAGAGAATGATAAGGAGGGCCGGTAGACAATGACACCAATCACCACGGTGATTACAGAATGTTACTCCCCTTTATCAGCAAGTAGTTCCATGGATCCACGGTACGTCGCGGCGGTTACTGACTGAGTGGTGCCGATGACAGCCAGGTAGGAGGGGGCAGCCAGGCCACGAGCGGTCGTCCGACACGAATGTTGCCAACCATTGGCGGAATGTCGGCCTGCTGCTTGTAGTCGACTATCACCCCGGTGAAGCACTCCGGTATCTTTACTCTGCGCAGACCCTCCTTGCGTAGCTCGTAGCCTCGACCGCTCGGACCTCGTGACCGCTTCCTGTCGCGACGCTACCACCAATCCCCGAACTTAGTGCCTCCTCTCTCGGGCCAGCGAACCCGTATATATCTCGGCAAGCAAAGACATTCTAAGGACACAACCCACAGATACCAACCGTCCCTCATAGGTAATGGCAATGGGGCCGCAAGAGGGATAGTCGATACTATACCTCAGCCAGTGGCGCGAGATAGAACAGTCTACTAATTCAATTGCGCCACGGCTCACTAGTGACAACCTGCACCAAAAAATTAACACCAGAAAGAAGCTATAACTTCGAAAAATCAGTAGCCAAAGGTAAGAAAGTTTTAAACGAATACACATCACTATGCAACAAAACCCTCTGCAATTAAACTCCCTTCACCGCATATTGCACACCATCTACATGTCTATCCACAATCCACAACTCCCTCACTCCCTCGCTCCCTCTCATTTTCTCTATCGCCGTCTCTCTCTGTCTCTGTCCCTCCTTCACTTGGAAACACATACACGCACGTACTCACTCACTCACACACACATACACACACACACACACACACACAGAGAGAGAGAGAGAGAGAGAGACGCATGCACGCGCGCCTGAACTAAACACTACAAACGTTAATGTGCGTGAAATCTGATGGGACCTAACTGCTAAGGTCATCAGTCCCTAAGCTTTCACACTACTTAACCTATATTATCCTAAGGACGAACACACACACACACACACACACACACACACACACACACACACACAACACACACACCCATGTCCGAGGGAGGACCCGAACCTCCGCCGGGATCAGCCGCACAGCCCATGACTGCAGCGCGTCAAACCGCTCGGCTAACCCCGCGCTGCACAAACGTCAATAACACATCAAATCCCAAGCAAGCATGCAAAGAACAAATAAACACTACATAGCTCTAATAAGGCGGAATGGTGACGAAACATCTGCGCGTGGCGAACAAATCGTACGAAATTCATACGTATAGACAAAAGCGCGAGAGATAAGCATTTTACCTCGACATAAACAAAGTAAAAACAGCACGACATTAAAAAGTGCAAGTAACACACTGATCAATATGATACGTTCTGATTCTCGATCGGAAATGCATAGTAAATAAAAATAAATTAAAGTTTCGCTGTTTGCAGATTTCAAGTTGCAGATTGCCTAGTAGACTAGAGCTACTACCATAAGCTTCTAATGGCTTCATGTGAGCTGTGTAAAAAAAGCTATATATATTCACTTTATTTGCAAATGTACTACTAAAACAGAAGCTTTAGAAATATGGTATGTCAACAAGACAGAATGCGTTACTTCAGTGATATATGTCTCATCGCTGTACTTTATGCAAACCAACGTAAAATGTTTGACAGTAATCGCTCATTTTGCAAATGTAAATATTTTTACCGATAGCTTGGTCAAAGGTTAACATGTAACAACAATTCTGCAGAAGGAAAATAAACAAATAAACCCAGTGAAGATAAAAATGTGTTCAAACATGTCTTGGTGAAAACAGAATTCAAAGGTGTCTTGCATCAGACGGGATCGCTCTCGGCCGCATAATGGATATCGACTAGTAGCAAGCCTATGCAGAGAGATTTTGGCGTTCACTGCTTTACTCTTTGAATTAAAAAATGGCTGTCGCATTATATATTCAGTTCGCCACATATCATTTTGTGTTTCAAACCAATGAGAGAAACAACTAAGTGTTAATATAGAACCTATTCGTTTGTGTCTGAACGATATCTGACCTACAACAAATCTCGTGTAAATTATATTCCCTCAGATTCGTACATTGTAAGTAGCAGGTACTCATAAAATATCACCGCCCATTTGTGAAACCTGGTAGTCAAGGGAAGGCAGGATTCGGATACGATTGTGGACGGGGCCGTAATCAGTTACTGTTGGTTGCCTTTTACAATTGCACGCAATTTATTTTGAACTAGTAATTCCAGACTCAACAAAAAAACACACGTTCTTAATGAAGGAATAAACAACTATGTAAATAATATTGTTTTCAGTGAGTTACAATTTAGCAAATCACCATTAAATACAGATACAGCTGATGTTTTAAAAGCAAGCCACTGTGATCTGGGCAGAAGGCCAGAAATGGCAATAAATTAAGAATGGTTTAAAACTCGCTGCAACTTACAAATTACAGCTATTGAAATATTAATGGCAAGTCGCCACAAACACAGCAGAAGGCATCAGACGCCAGGAATGGCAGTAAACAAGGTTGTAAAGGCTTAGTGCGTAAATACAAATACCAAATTAGAATTATAAGGCAAGCGACCACAATCATGACTGGAGGCCTTACACCCCAAGAATGGCAACAAATTAACAATTGTTTAAGAACTCGCAACAATTTACAACTTACAGGTATTGAAATTTAAAGGTAAGTCGCAAACAAAGCAGAAGGCATCAGACGCCAGGAATGGCAGTAAATAAGGTTTTAAAGGCTTACTGCGTAAATAAAAATAGCAAAATTAGAATTTTAAGGCAAATGACCACAATCACGGCTGAAGGCCTTACACGCCAAGAACGGCAATAATATAAAAATTTTAGAAACCTGCTGTAAAACAGCAAATACAGTAGCGAAGGTTAATTAAAAAACAAGCAACTGATCATCAAACGGCTGAAATAAGATGATGATAAACTTTGTAACACAACCCTTAACAATCACTGAACACTACACTGCTACATTTATTCCAGAAGGCGACCAGAACTATTAACCAGACATATGTAACCTTTAATGTAGACATTACAAGGTATTGTAATAAATAATACAATAATAAAACACAAGAGCCAGTACATAAGTTCCTTAAAGGCTACTGAGGCAGATTATACCCACAGAAGGCGTGGACTGAAGGAGCGTTACACTGAACTACTGGCCATCAAACTTCCTTTTAGAACACACATATCTTACAAGAACCAAGGGGCCACAGACGATGCTCCAGGAATCGACCTCTGAGAAGGTCTGGCCACAAACATTTTAGCGAGCGATGAGATAGGCAGCCAAGAGTTGCATTCACTTCACAAGATGGTAGCTCAGACCAGTGTCAGTCTAACGAATGACTAATGATAAAACGCCCGGAGCGAGAAATGAATCATTACCACCAGAGTAGAAGAATCAACAACCGGCGTACAATCAAGAAAGCTGTCAAAACACGCATTACCGGACAGCAGCGGTAAGGCGAGGAAACGCACTCTGCCGTTACATACACGAACCCCCAGTGCAGGTAACTGGGGCGTTAGTGGCCACCAGGCAAGAAAAATTACCGCTGGTAGTACTTAACAAGTTGTAACAAGTTGAACGCAGTAAATAGTAATAAGAAGTCTAAGAAAGCTAATCAGATCCGCCTTCCCCAAGCACTCCACACGCTGCTCTTCGCCTCGGCGACACTACGAGCAGCAGCACGAACCCAAGTCACTGGAGAGTCGCGAGATATCACAATGGTGGAGGTTTCTCTACTTGGATTGAGATGCACTCATCTTAAGGCTTGCTGGATCCGCTTTAGGACGAGGTCGTGGACCCTCGTGACCACAGCCCTTCCAGCCGGCAGTCCATGCGTGCCGCCAGCGGTCCTGGCGTGTTCTGGTACTGCGCGGACCTGGCTCCTCCTGAGTCCCCAACCGAACTTCCCACTCACACGACCCAGAAAAACAATGACATCGCCACAAAGACAGGGCAACAGTTACTACATATCGTTAATCGCCGCTGCTGCCACTAGCGGACAGGAAACGCTTGCGAAACGGAGTGGCGCCAGTCAACACGAGAAGAAGACAAACAACCGCAACCATGCCAACTAAAGGACACAGTCTGGCTTCCAACAGAGGGCGGAAACGTACAAACAGCACCAAAGCGAGGCGCAGCATGGCTCAATAGGTCTGGTGATTAATAAACACTGTTTTAGTTTGTGAGGAATTGTGATTCGTTTTTCGAAACGCTTTCCTCCGCTTTCACGACTCTGGTATTGGTCCTTCCTTGCGTGTCACCCCTCCGGCTCAGATCGTGATTACCAGGCAGTGTAGTTAAGTGGTGGGCTGTATCAAAAACTCTTCTCAGTGTCTCACGGAACGTCAAGTGACCAGTCCGGCGGTGCCTGTAATGATTCTGGGAAGACGTAGGCGATGTGCCAGGGTCACGTTTCGCACTCATCCGTTTATGCCAAAGTCATCAACGCAAACAAGACTTAGAAATTTAAACACAGGTATCTCAGATCCAGCTATGAAACATTTACAGCCTCAGAAGAGGCAACTAGACAAGCTTGCTCCAGGTTCTTAGCCATATACTATACGACATAAATATTTTACTTGTAATGAAATTGACATGAGTATTTGATTAATACCACTGTAGAGCATAAATGTTGCTTATTTGATACAATAACTTATCGGTGGTGGCGGCAATGGTTGTCAGAATTTCCGTTCAGCCTACAATGGTTTACGATATTTTACAATGTGCTGATCGTCAGTTTTATCCATTCCTTACGAGCTATCTTCGAATATACCTTATAAGAAATTTTCCGAATAAAAAACGCTTTTAAACGTGTAATTTACACACGAACGAAGGGCAGGAGATATTTTAGAAATGACATTTCAGTTAAAGAATTCATTCTCCTGGAGTTTATTTCCATCTAGGCAGTATATTTATGTAGAATATTGTCTATTTGAACCATTAATGACCAATTTAGGATTCAAAACACGGCCATTTCATGAGGACAATTTCATAAATACATCATTTCGAGCAGTGCGGCTCGCTTCGACATTTCGATTGTCGATTGTGTCGTTGTGCGGCGATCGTTGCCCCAGCGCGCCTCTTCGAGTAACAGCGGCGCCTTGCTAGTTTGACGGTGGGCTCCAAGCAGCAGAGTCTGAGAGGAGGGTACGCAGCGTAAGGGAAGTGGCCACAGAGCGCCGTGCTGTTAACTGGTGAAACAGTGACCCTACTGGGGCAGGTGGGTGTTTTGGACCGCTAGCGGTGTTGTGTGCAAGGAACGCGGCGGTGACTGAACCGCGCCCGCCCTTTGTGCCTGCCGGGCTATGTCTCGGGAAGTACGCTTATGAGGGACAACCTGAAACGTGGATTTGCCGCCACCCACTGCCAGATACGAGCGGCCGGTTGCTGTTCCTGGCGTGCACGTTGAGACTCTGTTTCACTTTATGGACCGTTGGTGCCGTGTTGTGGAGGTGCTATCTGAACCTTTCCTCAGTCAATTAATATTTTGACCTTCTACATTAATCTTGCGGTCGTCAAATTGTGTGCAGTTATTGTGTGTTGGGCCGCAAGGCGGCCTATCAGAATAGGTCAGAAGCTGTGCCTACTCTAAATTGTATTTTTCCCGTGTGAATTAGTGAGTTTAAATTATTATTCTACTCGTTTAATTTGTGTTGTGATACAGGGTGTAACAGCCGTCTTATTGCCGGTTCTTTTTAAGAGCTCTGAAATTCATAAATCTTTCTTTGTTGTTATTATAAGCAGCTTTAAGTAAGCATGTGGTTTCATCTTTTAGACCGCTTGTTACACCGGTCAATGGACTGTGCGTCTGGTTCCGGCAGAGGTTCGAGTCCTCCCTCGAACATGGGTGTGTGTGTTTATCCTTAGGATAATTTAGGTTAAGTAGTGTGTAAGTTTAGGGACTGATGACCTTATCAGTTAAGTCCCATAATATTTCACACACATTTGAACATTTTTTACACCGGTCAAGAAGAAAATATCCAACAATGAAAATGGGTGTTTCTTAAGTTTTTCGAGCCCCCATGCACGAATATGTTATTTCTTTTTTTGCAGCACCTTCAGTTTTCATTACATAGGAATGGTTACAAAAAGCCAATAGGTAGATTTCTCAAGAAATGCATCCTATTAAGGCCGCTCTCACGGCACGACTACAGGAACGTTTCCGTTTCATTAATCCTTTACAACACGGGAACAGTGCGTGTGACACATTATCTGTTGCTCTTCAAGCCCGTGTTCTTGTTGGTCGTGAGGAAATGCTTTCTTTGTTTGTCTGTGCAGTCATGAGTGCAAACAGTGCGGCCTAAATATACCTTGTACTAAGTGCTCCGTGTTGTTTTAGTGGTCCATTTGTGTTAGTGCTTGTACAATGTCAAGAATATGTTTAAATCGCACAAATAATTTTTGTTACGTCTGTGGGGAGAACACTATTAAATAAAGCAGACGACATGTAACACCCGTAATGAAGAAATTGAGATACCTATTTAGGGTGCAAGTTAGGTGAACTGTTCGTATTATCTTAATGGTTAGGTGAAGAAAAAGGGTAAATTGCATTGGTTTTTGCTATTTTGATGATACGGAAGGAACCGACCAATTACGTAAGTTATTGCTACTTCCGCATGTTTCAAAAAACAGGGATGAACGGCAAGGACAGAAAGACGATCAAGTATCCCTCCATAAAGTCAACTAATCGACTCGTACCGCATAGTTCTCCCTTACCTGTCCCCATTCCTCCAGAGACGTGGCCACTGAATGTTGAATCCCGGGTAAAATCCAACAGAGACGCGGAGAGTGTCAGCTCTGATTTCAATTACGAAGAAAGTACGGCACATCTCCTGACACAAAATGACTTGAATGACCTTTTTAGGGATTTAAATCTTTCTAAGGCACAAGCTGAACTTTAGGGTTCGCGTGTGAAACAGTGGAATTTACTAGAGAAAGATACTAGCGTTTGTATCTTTCGATATCATCACGATGCCTTCGCATCATTTTTTGACATGGAAGACTCATTCTGTTACTGCAGTGACGTGAATCGTGTTTTTAATGGTGTGGGAATGAAACTTATATCAGCGGAACGGCGACTATTCGTTGATGACTCCAAAATTAGCCCCAAAGCGGTACTCGTACACAATCGTATTTCCTCCTGTACCATTTTCCTCGTTGTACCATTAATTTCAAGGAAACATACAGCTGTATGGAACTTTTGTTGAATTAAATTCAGTACAACAGCCACAAGTGGAAATCTGTGCTTATTTCAAAGTAATTAGGTTACTTACAAAATTGCAATTTGGGTGTGGAAACCATTGGCGTTTTCTTTGTGAATGGAATAGTAGTGAACGAGTCATTCCGACAGACAGATCTGGCCTGACGGTACACACTGCATGGGGGCTTAATTAAATGTAATGAAAATAATTTTAATTTCTGCTTTAGTAGCTGTCTGTCCGATTACGAAGTCTCGTAACGGTTGGCCCTGACTAGTATTATTACGCTATCTGACTGCATAGAACAACAACAAAGAATGAAATGGAAATTTTCATTAACACAATTAATTAATTAAGTCCCCAGCAACTATAAAAACCTACGAAACCAAAGCACAAGTGTAACTGTTCTGTGTGTGGAAGTATGACTCAACGTACGCATCTGGCACGGTTCTTCTTCAATAACACAAGAATTTATAAATATCATTTATACTGAATTAATTAAAGAAAATAAGAATACCATAATTACTCAAGAAAACCAGAATTACACTCTAATACAAGAACACAAGCCAGATGCTTTGTTGACTGAACCTGTAATGACGCATTATTTAAAACATGGAAATAATGAAAAATAAATCAAGTTTCGTTACCTTCATATATTGACCAAAATCACTCTCATAATTACAATATATCTCCACACCGACTCGCTATTACCACATCTCAACAAGAACCTTTCAGTATCACATCTCAGAAAGCACACCCTACTAGCACATCTCAACACGAACTGACCACCACGAGTCCTGGACAAGCACTGACTACTACGACATCTCAATAATCACTCTGTGCCAGTGGAGGCGGCGGAACAATGCTCTCTAGCGATCTCTGGCGCTGTGGCTCAGTGTAGCCACCTTTCATATGCCCTTCCTCCACGGCTAGAATTTGATGGTATTTTTGCCAGCATTGGTGGTGAAAATACCACCAAATTCGTCAAAAAAAATACAGACAAAAATAAAAGATAATATTAATACGTAAATATCATATAACTAGATAAAATTTTGGCTTTGCACTGACCTTTCAATAACCTATTATATAGAATACAGTAAGCAATACAAATTCTTTCATACATGTGACTTTACATAACAGTTTACACAAGTATTATGTGGTTAAACAATTCAATCAATAGCGTCAGCAATGACGAATATGTGCAGGTAAGAGTCTCATAACTTTCCACAAACAGTAATACACAAAAAAATCAGTTTATACAAATATTCACATAAACGCTTTCCATAGCCCATGAATAAGCAGTTGACAGTTCCAGCAATAGCACCCAGCAATGGTCAACAGGTGCAAAAACCAATAAGTAACATTTTTTCAATAGAAGCAGTCCATCAGTGGCACCCACAATGTTGATCAGGTGCACACAGCAACAGGTGACTTCATTTCAGTAGAAGCAATCCATCAGCGGCACCCAGCAATGTTGAGTAGGTGCAGACACCAACAAGTAACACCATTTCAGTAGAAGCAGTCCATTAGTGGCACCAGCAATGTTGATCAGGTGCACACAGCAACAGGTGACTTCATTTCAGTAGAAGCAATCCATCAGTGGCACCCAGCAATGTTGAGCAGGTGCAGACATCAACAAGTAACACCATTTCAGTAGAAGCAGTCCATTAGTGGCACCAGCAATGTTGAGCAGGTGCAGACATCAACAGGTGACATCTTTTCAGTAGAAGCAGTCCATCAGTGGCACCAGCAATGTTGAGCAGGTGCAGACATCAACAGGTGACATCTTTTCAGTAGAAACAGTCCATCAGTGGTACCCAGCAATGATGAGTAGGTACACACAGCAACAGGTCACATTTCTCAGCAGAAGCAGTTCCATAAAATACACTGTCACTGATCACACTGTTCATCAGAGTTTATAAGCAGAAATTAAACATGTCCTAGTGGCACCAATATTGTAGAAAAGGTACAAGTAACAGTCCATAATTTTTTTACAATCACTGATCACACAGTTCATCAGCAGAAATTAAACATATCCTTGTAGCACCAATCATGTAGAAAAGGTGCAAGTAACAGTCCATACTATTCACCATAACTACTGAGACAGTTCAGTCATGAGCAATAGTTTGAATGCACATACAATTTCTTTAACAAAATATAATCAATGCTCTTACACTAAACATACAAATCATAATAAACACACAAATGATATCAGTTAATTGTCACATTAACTATTACAATACACAAATACCAGTAAACCTATAACATTTATGGGTGTCAGTGCAAGCCACTACCAACAAATAAAATAATATTTAGGAGATAGGTGGGTAGGATTAGAAAAGGAAAACACACAAAACACATCCACTCATCTTTCATCCACATTAAGTACTACTGTGTAATTGAATAGTGTTAACTGTGTAAATGTAACTCTGTCCAAGATTTGATGTTCATCATGTGTACCAAGTACTAGTGGCAGCAATGTATAACAGTCAATAATAGTTAAGTCAACGTCATAGTCATCATGTCAAGACCAATGTTTGCCAAGCCAGATCAAAATGTACGGTTGCTGAACAACTGTCAGTGTACCAAGATATGCAAATGCTTCCTCTCTCAAAAAAGTATATACTGCTTAGTGATTTGACAAAGTGTGTGTGTAGACAATCTTCCTTCCACTTTAGTGTTCTAGTCTGCCATCTTCATCCTCCTTGTTCCATATAAACCCACAAAAACAATATGCTCCTCATTTACTTTACCTCTTATTCACCAAAACTCCAATAATCATACCTCTTCAATACGTTGATACATATAAACCTCAGCACCAATATCATTTACCTTACCTCTTGTCCACGAAAACTCTAATAATCATCACTTAATCTTCCTCACTTACTTTACCTTTTATCCACCAAACTCCAATCCAATAATCATACCTCTTCAATACGTTGATACATATAAACCTCAGCACCAATATCATTTTACTTCCATAACAACTCTTTCCTCTAGTCAGTCTCCTCGAACAAGTACAGACAAAATTCTAGTGCAAACTTCAATTCATCATCTCATACAATCCGAAGACACAGGGTCCACACACAACCTCTGTGTAAACCATCTGACCCAAATTTTCTACTCATTATAAATTATAAGATACATTTTAGTTCCTTGTCCATCATTAAATAAAAGAAATGCATACATGACCTCTAACAGACTTAGTTCGAATAACTCTCAGTAATTAAGTACGATTACGGAGTGTGAATGATCATAATATTTCACAGTGTGTACACCACTTCAAGAATCATAGCAGAAGCAAACATGTGGAGTATTTTTTGTGTCAAGTGTCACTTCCTATTTCAATTGCTCACCAAAATGCAGTGTAATACTGTCAATGGTCTAAACCTAGTTTTGGTCTGTCATGTCGTTAGCTTCCTTCCTATTAGCATAAATTTATACAGCTTCCATAAAACCTCAGCTCATGTGACTTCTATGACTTTCTTGTACTAATGTCGTTCGTCGAATTACTGCAGTTCATTTTCTTATCTTAAAAATATAAGGCACTGAGCGTATGCAAAACAAGCAATAGCGAGTAAATATACCAGTAGAGAACAGAATGTCAACAAGTGGATGCAGCACAATTCTTACAACGAGGCTCTGCCAAGCGAACAATCTATAATTAATACAATAGTGTGACCTAAACTCTATGTACGTACACGGTATATCAGCATTTCTATACACCAAATTAAAGAGTAGTTATGACAAAAGAACAGAAATGTGTAAATATGCAATCCATACGCACAGCAGCAAACATGCCTTACACAATAAACAGGTCATTAGCATCACATCGACATAAGCAAATAAATGTTCATATGTAATCTTAATAAGTAAACATGAAGGCGCAAGCAGATAAATCACAAAGTATAACTTACATATCTAACCACATCAGCACAATTAATCAGGTGACAATTATAATTTAAATAACTAAGCACAGCAGGCACATAATAGAAAAATATGACATCAGTGAAAATGCATAGCAGCCAAGCGATGCATAATATATACAAATAACAACCCTGTTCATTAATTAATCATTGTCAAAATCAGTTAATATGCGTAAGCACGTCGCTTCACTAGTAAATTCATAGAACATGAAATTAGCACAAAGTATGAATCACGTAATCGCGAGCAGCAAATTACGTCTAAAGTACGTACCTAAGTGGAATTATGTTACCTGAAAAATAAACTCAATTAATAGTTACCCTTTTTAGTTTATTAGTTTCATCTTCGAAATGACCTTCTTCCTGAAAATTTTCTCCAAAGCAAGTCGTCTTAACGTCGGACACGGACAGAATTTACCTGAAGGTCTTAAATACTTTATACAACCGTATCCTGAAAAATACTGAACGTTAATAACATAATTTATGAAGTCCTTATAGCTTTATACAGAATTTATTCGGAGAAATTAAACTGTGTATTTATTTACGGCTGTCATTGCATTCACACTGGGCGCTCGATCAGCTGTAGGCGCGTGACGTAAGAAGTGATTGTTTGCGGTCAACGACTGCCTTGTGCGGCGCGCCGACTTGACTGTTGCTTTGAGTACGCGCCGCCGCCAAACCACAGCGCGGTATCCTTGTACTCTCCGCATGTTTACATGTAGCTGTTAGTTTCTCTAAAGTATGTCATTCCACAAAAATGTTTCAAAATTATATCATTCCACAAAAATTTTAACGTTCGATATATGATGTATTCCTTTAGAGTGTCGAGATTTAAGAGTTTCTACTTCAACAGTGTTATCATGAATAATTTTGCGAACTCTATATGGACCGTTATAAAGCAGAAAAAATTTGCGACACAAGCCTTTTCCTTTGTGAGATAAACGATGGGACTTAATTAATACCTTTTGACCAACTGACAAGATTTTTAAACGACCAGGACGTTTCGCTGATTTCTCTCTTCTAGCAGCCGCAGACGCAATATTTCGTAGAGCCAGGTTGACAACTTCAGAATGCCGCAGTTTCCGTGAAGGCGGAAAAGGAACGATTTCAGAAATGCGATTTACCGGTGCTTTATTTTTTAATATCAGTATAGGCGGTAAAGAAGTAGAATCATTAGGAAGTTCATTCAGAATGTTTTGAAAAATATGAAGATACTGATCCCACGTTCTGTGATTCTGATGACAATAAAGACGGCACAATTTATTAATTTCCTTCATCCATCTTTCTGAAGCATTAGATTGAGGGTGAAAAAGTGAAATGAAGATTGGTTTAATTTTACGACGCCGTAGAGTACGAAGCCAAATTTTGGAGCGAAACTGTGATCCATTATCTGATATAACCTTATCAACATGACCAACTTCTTTAAGAAAATGTTTGATGAAAGCATTAGATACTGAACGAGCTGTTGCTTTTCGTAAAGGTGTAAAACACACATATTTTGATGTTAATTCCACTGCTACGAAAATATACGCAAAACCATTAGTAGAACGAACCACTGGACCGAACAAATCGACTGCAGCCATCTCCTTTAATTTCGCTGGAATGATAGGAAACAACGGTGCTCTGTGAGAAATCGTTGGAGGCTTAGCCATTTGACATAATTTGCATTTGGCAAGAACAGATCGAATACGTTTTTCCATATTACTGAAGTAGCAATTTTCTCGTAATTTATGAAAGCATTTTCTGGGACCAAAGTGCGCATAACTGAAATGTGTGTACCAAATCAATTTATTGACCCACTCATCAGGAATACAAACTAACCAAACAGAGTTTTCGACCGATTTTCGTTTAAAAAGAATATCATTGCGAACTAAATAATGCTGTCTAATCGCTACGCTTTCCTTTCTCCTCCACTTCTCCTTAATGTCCTTCCAGATTGGATCCTTGTTTTGCTCCTTAGCGATGTCCTGGAGCGAAGACGAAATAAAGTTCTCAAACGCAACACCTTGAATATACATCAAACAATAATGGTTTTCTTTGCAGTCCTCTTCAGCTCTTTGTTTCAAACCCATAGGTGCACGTGATAAAGCATCAGCAACAATATTTGAAGATCCCTGTATGTAAACAATGCTAAAATCAAATTCCTGTAGATACAACGCCCATCGTGACAATCTGCCGTGAGTTAATTTTGTTGACATAAGAAATTCCAGAGCTCGATGATCGGTGTAAACCTTAGTATGTCTGCCAAACAAAAATGTGCGAAATTTTGTGAAAGCCCATACAACAGCCAAAGCTTCAAGTTCCGTAATCGAATAATTCTTTTCGGATTTAGAGAGAACACGACTTCCAAATGCAATAGTCTTCTGTACTACAACGCCGTTTTCTTCTATCTCTTGAAATAAATGTGCACCTAGGCCTTTGTATGATGAGTCCGTCGCCAAACAAAAATCTTTAGATAGATCCGGATGTGAAAGAAGTGGAGCAGCAACTAAAGCATCACGAAGTTGTTCAAATTCTGATTGAGCTTCCTCATCCCAACACCAATTAGATTTCTTTCCAGATAGTTCACATAAACGAGGTGTGGCCAAATTGTCCAATCTAACAAAGCGTCTAAGAAAATTACAGACACCAAGGAAACTACGAACATCACGTTTTGTGGTAGGAACAGCATAATTACGAATAGCGTCTAGTTTCTCTGGATCAGGGAGAATACCTTCTGTAGAAATAATGTGACCGAGAAATTTCACCTGAGAACGACCAAATTCTGATTTTTCCAAGTTCAATGTCATGCCAACTCGTGCAAAAATACGTAATAATGAATCCAAAATTTTGTTGTGCTCACTCCAAGAACGTTTAGCAATAAGAATGTCGTCAACATAAGAAGTAATATTGTCACGAAGATAAACAGGTAAAATTTCATTTAAACTACGAATGAAAGCTGCTGAAGATACAGTAAGTCCAAACGGTAATTTCCGAAACTGGTAACAGTTACCAAAGGCTAAAAAAGCAGTATATTTTCTACAATCAGGGTGGAGTTCTATTTGCCAAAAACTTGCGCGCATATCAATCGTGGATAAAACTTTAATTCCATGGAAATGTTGAAGAAGTTCATCTAAATTTTGTGGACGGTCAGTTTCAGGAATAATAATATTATTTATTTGTCTGGAATCCAGAACCAAACGAATTGATCCATCCTTTTTAAGAACAACGTGTAATGGGCTGGTATAAGGACTGACTGCTGGCTCAACAATGCCCTGATCTAACATGGATTGAAGTTCATTCTTAACCTTGTCTCTGTAAGCCAAAGGAATAGCGTACGTTTTTCCTCGAAATGGTGTGTGTTCTTTCACTTTAAATAAATATTGTAAGCCTTGTATAGTTCCTGTGTGATGACTAAACACTGTAGCATGTGAAGTCAAAATGTGGTGCAGCTCTTCTCTTGCAACGTCATCTGGCACTTCAGCTTTCTTAACCTTTTCATTAATTAATTCTTCGCTATTAATTACATCATCCATCGCGTCTCTGTATTTATTGTCATTGTCATGAATAAACACATTGTCGTCATAATGCTCAACGAAAACATCAGAAATAAGAAACCTTAAACATTTTGTATCTGATACTGATCTTGCTAAACACTCGAAAAATTTCAAACATTTCGGCATTCCGGCAACAGTCAAATTCACACTTCCTTCTTTAAAGTTCAAAATTGCCTTATGTGCGTTAAGAAACTCCATACCTAAAATAATCTGTGTACTGAGTAATGGAACAATAATAAAATTAGCAGAAAATTCGTATCCTTGACAAATGAAATTTAGGTTGGTCTGTTGTTTAACTTCTACACCTTTTCCAGAAATCGCTCCTCGAATTGTAGTTTTAGAAATAGGTAACACAGGACAGGCAATAGTTCTTTCACATATACGAAAAACTGATTCACTAATGACGTTCAATGGGCTCCCAGAATCTAAAACTGCAGTGAACTTATTCTTACCCACACATACTTCAATAACAGGATGTAAAAATGCGTCTACATTATTTTCCTTTTCATCTAGCAAAATGTCTCTCATGTCTTCCAGGCGTACGTAGTGTAAAGTCGTAGTGTCATTACTTTCTGAACCGTCTATACTGCTGCCAGAAGCCGAAGCTGCTAGTCATTGTCGATTGTTTGCGTCACGTCTTTGATTATTGCCGACATTTCGCGGATCAATTTCTACTATTTCCACTTGTCTCTCTGAATTTCTGTCACGCGGAGGATGCCAATTAGGTCCTTCCTGTCTGTTAGATGCAAATTCTTGGTTGTGTCTGTTATTAAAATTTCTGTTTTCCTGTCTGTCTGCATAACTACTTCTTGTATAATTTCGACTGTCACTTCTGAAATTATTGTTAGACCTACTACCCTGATTATTTCTGTAGTAAGAATTTCTATTACTGTATGGATAATTTCTGTCTTGATGATACCGACTACTGTTTCCGTATGAATGATCATTCCGGTAGGAATTACCGTTATTATAATTGTCTGTGTAATTTCTGTTAGAACGTCTGTTATTGTCATAAGGCTGGTATCTATTGTCCTGTCTGTTACGTCTGTCATTCTCAAAGTTACCCAAATAACGTCCGTTCCGATCACTATCCCTTTTCTCTGAAAATGTATTGTAATTACTGCTACTGAAAAAATTACAAGAAGTCCCGTCGTCGTTGTCATACTCAAGTTCTTGTAGCAAAGTCTTAAAAGTCTCAATGTCGTCTTTACATCTTCCGGCTAAAGCAATTTGTCTTATGGATTGTGGCAGCTTAGTTAAACAAATGCGAATTAATTCAGTCGGACTGTAAGGGTTGGAAAGGAACTGATTCTTTCGAATCATGTCTTCAAAATATTCTGCTGGCGTGCGGAATTCAGACTGTTTGAAATTACGCTGCATAATAAGACTGTGTTTGACTCTGTCTTGCGTGTTTTCGGACCAATATGCCGATAGAAATGCACGATAAAAATCATTCAGATTATTACAATCTCTAATGAGTGCACGCATCCGCGTCGCCGGTTCGTTTTCTAAATATCCACACATAAATTCCAGTTTGTGACTTAGTGGCCAATTTGGTGGGAGTGCATACATAAATTGATCTAACCATGCACATGGATGTATGTCATTTTTAGAATTGCGGAAGATCTTAAATTTCCGAACAGTCAAAAAGTGTTTATAGTCAAAGTTTTCGCCTCGTGGCGACAAAGACCTACCGCGTCTGTCCCAGTTTGAATGTCGATTATTGTCAAGTTCGCGCGCCTGGCGCTCTCTTGTTGTGTCCCGTAAATGAAATAAATTACTTTCTTCAAACCCCTCTGCTATCTGTGATTCTAAATTTCTTCTGCTGTCTTTTCCTACGATTTCGCCTTCAATTTGTTTGACTTGCTTTCGTAATGCCTCAACTTCCCTTTTAACGCGTTCATTAAATTTTCCCTGATTTTCAACATGCTTATTTATGTTTTGGTACTCTTCGGTTTCTGCAAATGGTAATGGAGCTGTATCATCTGAATCTCTGTCCCCATGTAAACTAAGATTTGTCAATTTATCTGAAATCTCCTCAACTCTTTCCGATAAGTCACCTAATTGTTCTTTCTGTTTATTTACGTCTTCCGTAAGTGCCGCGACTCGGGTTTCAGTGTTGACACATTTGGTAGTTAACTGTTCATATTGTTGTGTTAGATTATTTATTCTGTCATTTGGTACGGATTCCTCGATTCTCTCAAATATCTCTTCCTTATCGTGTGCACATTGTAAATTTAACTCTGAAAATTTCTGTACTATCACGCGATCTCTCTCCTCCTGTTCTCTATCCTGTTCCCTTTGTCTAATCTCTATTGCAATTAATCTATTATTGTGAGAATTCAAAATCGGTTGTACTTCTTCTCTGATTTCTTTCTTTAATTCATCTTTCATATTTTTGAAACATGTCCCTATTCGTGAGTCTAATCGTGTTTCCATTGTTCCTATCTCAGTTTTTAATTCAGATCCTAACTGTGATCCCAGTGAGTCAAACCGTGTTTCCATTGTTTCCATCTCTGTTTTAATTGTTCCTATTTGTGAGTCTAGTGAGTCGAACCGTGATCCCAAATTTAATATTGCACTCATCAACTGCTCCGTGTTAAGTGTTTCAAAATTCTTTTCGCCCCTAACATTTCCCGCAAAACTAACTTCCTTCTGCATAGCTGTAAAGCTATCTGTGTTCGATACTATTTCAGAATCTTCTATCGTTAATCTTGTATTCTGTGAATTTCCTGATTGAGAAAAATTTTGAAATGGTTCCGGACTATTTTCCCGACTTATTAAATTGTTTTCCACTTCATTATTCATGATACTGTTGTCCTGTGTTGGCGAGTTCGCCATGTCAACAATTTCGTCATTCTCACTGTCCATCATTTTTGCCTTTTTCATCGACCGCGTAATCATTTACAGAATATACAAAACTCGTTACTATATGAAAATTGCACACAATGACACTTTATCTCCAACAATACCATTTACACGAAATGTTTCCTTCAAACACGATTAACGAACAATTGAAATAATTGCACTAAATCGTCAAACGCGTATACAAGACAACAAATCAAATTCAGAGAAAAAATACCATTATAAGAATGACAATTACCAAATCTACACATGCAAAATAGACTATAATTACTAAACTACAAATTACTACAACAATACTACTGTCTACTATTTTTACAATCAGAAGAATTCCAAGGGACGATCCGAAGCAGCGGTCGCCACGTGCATGGGGGCTTTATTAAAAATGTAATGCAAATAATTTTAATTTTTTTTTTGGTTTAGTAGCTGTCTGTCCGTTTACGAAGTCTCGTAACGGTTGGCCCTGACTAGTATTATTACGCTATCTGACTGCATAGAACAACAACAAAGAATGAAATGGAAATTTTCATTAACACAATTAATTAATTAAGTCCCCAGCAACTATAAAAACCTACGAAACCAAAGCACAAGTGTAACTGTTCTGTGTGTGGAAGTATGACTCAACGTACGCATCTGGCACGGTTCTTCTTCAATAACACAAGAATTTATAAATATCATTTATACTGAATTAATTAAAGAAAATAAGAATACCATAATTACTCAAGAAAACCAGAATTACACTCTAATACAAGAACACAAGCCAGATGCTTTGTTGACTGAACCTGTAATGACGCATTATTTAAAACATGGAAATAATGAAAAATAAATCAAGTTTCGTTACCTTCATATATTGACCAAAATCACTCTCATAATTACAATATATCTCCACACCGACTCGCTATTACCACATCTCAACAAGAACCTTTCAGTATCACATCTCAGAAAGCACACCCTACTAGCACATCTCAACACGAACTGACCACCACGAGTCCTGGACAAGCACTGACTACTACGACATCTCAATAATCACTCTGTGCCAGTGGAGGCGGCGGAACAATGCTCTCTAGCGATCTCTGGCGCTGTGGCTCAGTGTAGCCACCTTTCAACACATGGAACGTAGTTGGAGGAACGTAGCAAGCGTTCCATTGGTGAATTTGAGAGACATTTTGTGACCACCACTTCACATAAATCTTGGACTTATTAAGTCGTTCGTTGTTGCAATGGACAAAGATGGACCTAGTTTCATGTACTTATGTCAGAAATTCCCTGTGTTGAGAGAAGCCAGAGTGGAAGCAGGTGTGTTTGTTGGCCCTCAAATTACTTTATTCACGATCCTGATTTTGTCACTGCTTTGCTCCATCTTGAACTGGACTGCTGGAATTCTTTCATAAAAATGTGTTCTGATTTCTTTGGAAACAAGAGAGAAGATAATGGAGGTGTGTTAGTCAACGAACTACTACAGTCTACCGTAATTCGTTGAAAGGGCTCATTCTTAACTCACATTTGTATTCCTTCTTGCTAGTGCCCTTGGACAAGTCTCCAATGAACTAGAAGTAAGATTTCATCCGACCATATCTACATTGGAGCATCGCTATCAAGGGCAATGTGCAACAATTATGATGACTCACTGCTGTGGGACACTACTGCAAGATAGTAGTGCCACAAATAAGAGGCGCAGAAAACCTCCAAAAAAATTTAGGTATTCGTGAAAACATATTTCATTTGCAGTTCACGCTCTCTATGCTTTTTTAGCATTTACAGACGAAATCATATAGCTTAAGAAACACAAAACCTGAATATAATTAGTGATTAATGCAATTTACACAAAAACTGTGGGTGCTGAGGAAAAACTAATGCCAGATTCGTGTTCATGTAAGGATAACCTATTTTGGCGCTCGCGAAATTTTACAAAGTTGAATTTTGTAGACCAGTGTTATGTCGTGGCTTCATGGTTGTCATTAAACTATGACGTTAATATGAGCATGGTGCTGAGTTCTGCTTCTGGAGGTCTGCTGTTTGGACTCACCAAACCTCTATTAGTCACAGGCCAAATGATTCTAATTGTTTATTACTAGCAACAGTTCCCTAAACATTCGCACAAGCTGTAATTACAATTGAGGGAAATATTCAAAATGGCTCTGAGCACTATGGGACTCAACTTCTGAGGTCATTAGTCCCCTAGAACTTAGAACTAGTTAAACCTAACTAACCTAAGGACAGCACACACATCCATGTCCGAGGCAGGATTCGAGCCTGCGACCGTAGCGGTCTCGCGGTTCCAGACTGCAGCGCCTAGAACCGCACGGCCACTTCGGCCGGCAGGGAAATATTCAGGTCACTTATTTAAGCCGGTCGCCGTCTGGCGTATTATGAAATAAAATCTCTTGAATTTTTTGTATGAACATTGACGTCAGTTTTATTGTGGCTACTGACAAATCTTAGAAGGTCGTCTGTAGGATTAGGCCTCATCATTCGAGCCTGGCCGAAGCCTAAGTGAAGGAAGGCCGGCAACTGCCTCCAATGACGTCATGGCCTGCGTGCTATGCGCAGACGGAGGCGCGACGGCATTGTAACGGTTCACAGCATGAAACTTCCTGGCACACTGTGTGCCGGACAGAGACTCGAACTCGGGACCTGTGTCTTTCCCGAGTGCGAGTCTCGGTCCGGCATGCACTTTTGATTAGCGAGGAAGTGTAACACCAGCGCACACTTCGCTGCTACATGAAAATCTCATTCCAGTTCACAGCACCATCTAGAGTTTGAACATTTGATGCTAACGTGTAAACCGTCACACTTCGTACATTTCACGCAGATTAAACAGTAGCTGTAAAGATCATATAAAGGGGAACTGAAATTATAACCACTTTTACTCGTATCTATGCAGCTTAGCTCAAAGACCATTACTTAAGTGTTTGCTTCTGTTTAGCGCTTTTGTGAAACATGCAATCCTGGATCTTGATGTAATGTCAAAAATACCTTTTTTTTCGCATGGCAGAGGAAAGCAGACATTCACGACGAAAAAGTAAAAACGAAACCATACGCCACTACACATAAATCTGCATTTATTTGGAAAATTCAAGTAACTTACTTCTGCTGTTAGTTACAGGGATGTTATTCCTTATTTTAGAATAATTATTTGAGAGAATATTCCCCAAAATGGATCATGTTTTTTAAATGATTTCCTTAAAATCTTTACCACAAGTGCACGTCTCTGAAAAGCAATAAGTCAACTAGCATTTCCAGAAGTTGTTTGAAAACTTCCCTATGATATGTGCTGCTTAGAGACAAACATTCAAATTCATCAGATATAAGGGTACCTTACAGCTATCCACAAATATTTCTCTACTGAAATCTCTTAAAATTACTATAGAACGTAAAAGAAATGGAATTTCTTTGACGCAATGTCTACAAAATAATACGAAATCCTTGGTAATCTTACACGAAGAGTCACTTAAACCTAGTTCATTTATTCTACTTGTAAAAGTATTATAGTTCGTAATCGCATCCTGCACACACATTACACTGAAATTTCGTTTCTTTCGACACAAAATCTTGTTTGCTCTTTCCTCTGGAGATTTTCTCTCAGCAGATAGATCAACAGGCATATAGGACGGTTGTCCAGGAAACAAAGAAGGAAAAGCATACGGTGCCGATTTCAGCGGGCCGCAGTGGCCGAGCTATTCTAGGCGCTTCAGTCCGGAACCGCGCGACTGCTGCGGTCGCAGGTTCGAATCCTGCCTCGGGCATGGATGTGTGTGATGTCCTCAGGTTAGTTAGGTTTACGTAGTTGTAGGTTCTAGGGAACTGATGACCTTCGATTTTAAGTCCCATAGTGCTCAGAGCCATTTGAAGCATTTTTTTTTTTTTTTTTTTTTTTTTTTGTCGTACGAACTGTTGGCACAGAAACATCTGCTCTCCTCATTCTATCTTCAAATTCTCATCGAAATGCTTAGGATAACCATAGGTTTCTTCTCATGTGTGAAATTCGCGCAATGAGTTGTTCACAACCACTTAGCGCGATTGTCTGCGTCTTTTCGAAAAGAAAATATTGGAATATATTTTCCTTATTCGGCAGTTAGTTTACAGTACAACCGGGTACATAGGAAATATGTTCCATTTCAAACATCTACTAAATGTAACCAATATATATATATATATATATATATATATATATATATATATATATATATATATATATATATATGCTGGTTACTTTTTGTGGATGTTAACTTAGCAAGAAAAACATGACACTCAGGATTACGCAAAGACTGTTTGTGCTTACCTACTTCACTGTGGACTGTTTCCTAATATGAAAGCATACTAGTCTTGAAACAAATTCAGTTCAAGAAAAACCCACGTGCGGATGATGGTCCTGACACTATTGCTAAAAGCTTACTGAACGCGTGAATTCAGCACCGGATGCGTAAGTGCCTACCCCACAGATCGGCACATAGCGTGGCCGACGAGAAAGAAATTCCGCGGCGCGTACAACACAGCAGTTGAGACTGCAGGTCTAGGTGTGCAACCAGCTGTCACCGGAGGGGAGCGAGTAATTGTTTCAGAAGAGTTTAATACTTCTTGACTGGTTATTTGAAAGCACGAAAGTTCTCGATAGTGCACGCCAAAATTAAGACGTTTAGTGGGTACCTTTTCAATGACATATTGATTTACCGTGGGCCCTGCACGGAGCTGAGTGGTCGCGAAGTGTGATGGACAAGGCGACTAGTGTGATGTCACAAGTCTGTGGTAAGACCCATGTATCTCGTTGGCCCCGGCACTCAGATCGTGACGTCACGCGGACTATCTGTCAGTTGTCGCAGGCTCCATATCTCGTAGGACACGGCCTGGCCATTTTACGTCACGCCCCTCTCTGGGCAACCTACTAACGTTGTAGTGCTTTGTGTGGTAATTTGTCTGCAGTTGTGTTAGAGATTTCGGTAGAGCCCTGTCTGGTGTCGCCGGTTGTTAACTTGCCTTGCCGCGCGAGCCCGACCGTTGTTCCCTAGCAGTGGCGTGGGCGTCCTATCTGAGTTTGAAACGTCCCCTTTAAACAATTATACAAGACTGTGCTTAAACTGACACACAATATTTTTCGCGCAACGCAATCTGACTTTCAAAATTTCTACAAAAGAATGGCCCTGACTAACATTAACCTATACCTTTCACAAATCACTTACCTCACAAAAATCTTCGCTACTCAAGCTACTGCAATACAGCAAGCGCCACTATTGCCAGCTAAATAAGATTCAAACTACTGAAGGCACTAACTACTGATAGGCATAGTTAGCAAATGAAATATTTTAATAGAGAACAAACAATGTATTTACCTTAATAATGTTGAAAACTCATAATATACATAACAGATCATTGTATATCTTACAAATTTCCAAACTCCGCCATCTCTCTCCCCACATCCACCACTGCTGCCGGCTCACCTCCAACTGCGCAACGCTACGCGCTGTTCACAGCCAGCTGCCTAACACTACAATGGCGGACAACAATGCAAACTGCCCACAGACTGCACACAGCACAGCCAGTGATTTTCATATAGAGCGCTACGTGGCGTTACCAATAAGAAAACATAAACAGCCTACTTACAAGTTTGTCACTGTGGCTTCATACAGAGGCTTGGCCAACTAAGCAGTTTGCTTAAACATTCTGTTGTTCTATCTTAAGTAATGCTTTTGAATTTAATCATGGATGTTTCACACTTCATTCAGTTTTTTAAGAGTTTTTGTTGCCTGTAGATAGTAACTAATTCAAACCAAAGTTTTAAAATTCTCAATTTTTTACTTTTACTTTTGTTAACTCAATTAAATTAAGACCTTTCAATAATTTTAAATTTCAAGTAGAAGCTCCTAGCACATATGAAAAATAATCCAAACACTTGCAGTTAGATTTTCTTGAAATAATTCGTTACTGTCACATTACTGACTCACTACGCTGCGGTGGTTTAACATCTTTTCACATTTTACTGTATGTTTTGCCGGCCGGTGTGGCCGTGCGGTTCTAGGCGCTTGTCTGGAAGCGAGTGACCGCTACGGTCGCAGGTTCGAATACTGCCTCGGGCATGGATGTGTGTGATGACCTTACGTTAGTTACGTTTAAGTAGTTCTAAGTTCTAGGCGACTGATGACCACAGATGTTAAGTCCCATAGTGCTCAGAGCCATTAAACCATTTGAACTGTATGTTTTATTAAATAATGTGTCTAATTTGTTTCAGGTGTGAATAATGCTGATGTTACCCGCTTGGGTCTCCCATTCCACCCCACAGCCGAGTGTGATGAATACTAATGCGGTTCGTTAAAAGAATGCAATGCGTCTTCAAATATGACTCCAAAAAGGCAACCACGGCAACTAATCGGGCGATGTTGAAACAGTCAGCGAAGATGTAAGCGCAACTTCTGTAAACCTGAGCACAGTACTAGTTTTTAGTAGTGCTGGTTTGAAGACGTTGACCACATCACTCGTGATTTTGTTTCAGTACATATGCTGACCAGTTACCTAATGCTCCATGGTATGGTGAATATGACCGCACATCGGTTGCACTATTTTCCTTTTATGCGATAAATATCAGAGTTAATGGCGTCAACGCACACAGTTAAAGAACGCGATACTGGAAGAAAAGAAAAGTAAATACGGGCTCTAAAAAGCATACCTGAAGAGCTATGGACAGTTCTTCATCTTTGATACTGTGAACAAATTTCTTCTACGGAATAAGTGCTCGCACCGGTAGCACCTCAGGTTTGTATTTTAGAGCCCATGTGTACTGGATATTATTTTCCTTGTTTTGCTCCACACTACCATCTATCAAAATATGTAAATCAGAAAGATTGCCGCAGAAATATTTGTTTGACACAACCAAAGATGAAGAAATGGCTACAGCTCTTGAGACGTGCATTTTGTAGCCCACATTTAGTAGATTTCTTTGCTTATCGTACCGTATACTTTCAACTGTACGCGTCTACGAGATTAAGTATGATACCCATCTACATCTCCATCTACATGGATACTCTGCAAATCACATTTAAGTACCTGGAAGGAGTGTTCATCGAACCACCTTCACATTTCTCTATTATTCCAGTCTCGTACAGCGCGCGGGAAGAATGAACACCTATAGCTTTCCGTACGAGGTTTGATTTCCCTTATTTTTTCGTGGTGATCGTTCCTCCCTATGTACGTCGGTGTCAACAAAATATTTTCGCATTCGGAGGAGGAAGTTGGTGATTGGAATTTCGTGATAAGATTCCGTCGCAACGAAAAACGCTTTTCTTTTAATGATGTCCATCCCAAATCCTGTATCAATTCTGTGATACTCTCTCCCACATTTCGCGATAATACAAAACGTTCTGCCTTTCTTTGAACTTTTTCGACGTACTCAGACCTATCTGGTAAGGATCCCACACCGCGCAACAGTATTCTAAAAAAGGACGGACAAGCGTAGTGTAGGCAGTCTCCTTAGTAGGCCTGTTACATTTTCTAAGTGCCCTGCCAATGAAACGCAGTCTTTGGTTAGCCTTCCCCACAACATTTTCTATGTGTTCCTTCCAATTTAAGTTGTTCGTAACTGTAATACCTAGGTATTTACTTGAATTTACGGCTTTTAGATTAGACTGATTTATCGTGTAACCGAAGTTCAACGCTTTCCTTTTAGCACTCATGTGGATGACCTCACACTTTTCGTTATTTAAGGTCAGCTGCCACTTTTCGCACCATTCCGATATTTGTTCTAAATCGTTTTGCAGTTTGTTTTGATCTTCTGATGACTTTATTAGTCGATAAACGACAGCGTCATCTGCAGACAACCGAAGACGGCTGCTCACATTGTCTCCCAAATCGTTTATATAGATAAGGAACAGCAAAGGGCCTATAACACTAGCTTGGGGAATGCCAGAAATCACTTCTGTTTTACTCGATGACTTTCCGTCAGTTACAACGAACTGTGACCTCTCTGACAGGAAATCACAGATCCAGTCACATAACTGAGACGATATTCCATAAGCACGCAGCTTCACTACGAGCCACTTGTGTGGTACAGTGTAAAAAGCCTTTCGGAAACCCCGGAATACGGAATCGATCTGAAATCCCTTGTCAATAGCACTCAGCACTTCATGTGAATAAAGAAGCAGTTGTGTTTCACAAGAACGATGTTTTCTAAACCCATGTTGACTGTGTGTCAATAGACCGTTTACTTCGTGGTAATTCATTACGTTCGAACACAATATATGTTGTAAAATCCTGCTGCATATCGACGTTAACGATATGGGCCTGTAATTTAGTGGATTACTCCTACTACCTTTGTTGAATATTGGTATGACCTGTGTAACTTTCCAGTCTTTGGGTACGGATATTTCGTCGAGCGAACGGTTGTATATGATTGTTAAGTATGGAGCTAATGCATCAGCATACTCCGAAAGGAACCTAATTGGTATACAGTCTGAACCAAAAGACTTGCTTTTATTAAGTGATTTAAGTCGCTTCACTACTCTGAGGATATTTACTTCTACGTTACTCATGTTGGCAGCTGTTCTCGATTCGAATTCTGGAATATTTACTTCGTCTTATTTTGTGAAGGCATTTCGGAAGACTGTGTTTAGTAACTTAGCTTTGGCAGCAATGTCTTCGATAGTATCTCCATTGCTATCGAGCAGAGAAGGCATTGATTTATTCTTGCCGTTAACATACTTCACATACGACCAGAATCTTTTAGGATTTTCTGCCAGGTTTCGAGACAAAGTTTCGTTGTGCAAACTGTTATAAGCATCTCCCATTGAAGTCCGCGCTAAATTTCGAGCTTCTGTAAAAGGTCGCCAATCTTGGCGATTTTTCGTCTGTTTAAATTTGGCACGTTTGTTTCGTTGTTTCTGCAACAGTGTTCTACACCGTTTCGTGTACCAAGGAGGATCAGCTCCGTCGTTTGTTAATTTATTTGGTATAAATCTCCCAGTTGCTGCCGATACTATTTCTTTGAATTTAAGCCACATCTGGTCTACATTTAGGCCTATATTATTAATTTGGAATGAGTGGAGATTGTCTCTCAGGAAGACTTCAAGTGAATTTTTATCTGTTTTTTTTGAATAGGTATATTTTTCACTTACTTTTCGAGGATTTGGGGATTTTAATATTCAACCTTGCTACGTCAGCCCTGCGTTCACTAATCCCTGAATCGGTTTAGATGTTCGTTATTAAATCAGGATTGGTTCAAATGGCTCTGAGCACTATGGGACTTAACATCTGAGGTCATCAGTCCCCTAGAACTTAGAACTACTTAACCTAACTAACCTAAGGACATCACACACATCCATGCCCGAGGCAGGATTCGAACCTGCGACCGTAGCGGTCGCGCGGTTCCAGACTGAAGCGCCTAGAACCGCTCAGCCACACCGGCCGGCAACTCAGGATTATTTGTTGCTAAGAGGTCAAGTGTGTTTTCACAACCGTTTACTATTCGCGTGGGCTCATGAACTAATTGCTCGAGATAATTTTCAGAGAATGCGTTTAGCACAATTTCGGATGATATTTTATGCGTATCTCCGGAATTAAACATGTATTTTCGCCAACATATCGAGGGAAAATTAAAGTCACCGCCAACTATTATCGTATGTGTCGGGTACGTGTAGAACATGACACATATGGATGATATTAACCCATTCGATGGGAAAATTGCACGCTGACCTCTTTACACTGCTGTGTAGTTCGTGAGATGTAAAATATTGTGTAAAGTTACTTCGTAATACCGAGCAAAATTCGCTAATTGACTACGATATCAACGGTTTCTTTCAAATACAAAACGTCATCAACAGCAAAAAATCCTTTCACAAAGTTTAATGCAACTGTGAGCCAAAGCATAACAAGATGAAATTTCAAAATTAAAAAGTATTTTATTTCCCATAACGAACTATGAAACGTCCCCTTAAAAAAATTATGAATGGCTGTGCTGGACAACTTCTACGTTATTTGATTTTCAAACTGCTGAGCAAAACTGAACGTCCTCAGACATTTCTCTCTTTACTTATTCTGATCATCATTAAACTGACACACAATATTTTTAGCGCAACGCAATCTGACTTTCAAAAATCCCTACAAACGAATGGCCCTGACTAACAGAACCTACATGCTTCACAAAAATCTTCGTTACTCAAACTATTGCAATACAGCGAGCGCCAATACTGCCAGCTGAATAAAAGATTATAACTAGTGAAGGCACTAACTACTGATAGGCGTAGTTAGGAAATGAAAGATTTTGATAGAGAACAAACAATGTATTTACCTTAATAATGTTCAAAAGTCATCACATATATATCTATCAATTCATGACATCCTTCTTTACAAATTTCCTTTTTCTGGCGGACACACGTCCAGCTAGTCCTCTCAAAACTCTGGCATCTCTCTCTCCGCATCCACCACTGCTGGTGGCTCACCTCCAACTGCAGAACGATACGTGCTGTTCACATCCAACTGCCCAACACTACAATAGCGAATATTCCAACAATGCCAACCAACCACAGACTGCACACAGCACGGTCAGTGGTTTTCATACAGAGCGCTACGTGGCGTTACCAACATAAAAACCTAAACAGCCTACTTACAATTGTAGTGTGCAAATTTTTGATTAGTACCCTAAAAGAGTGCACGACCAACTGTGAGGACAGTTATTTTTTAGTTTGTAAAAGCGTTTTAACTATTCTTCAGGGTTTCAGGACACTTAGAGAGACAGACACTGCATCGTTATTTACAGTTCGTCTGGAGGTGAATGTCGGTAATCGAAGTATAGTGAACTCAAGTGTCTTACCGTAGTCTGGATTAGGGTGGTCACTGCGAATCCGCAGGTATCTTCTGAAGGTCTGAACGGCAAGGTCGTCCAACTGCTTATTGTCCATGTCTTCTCGCCTTGGAGTCTACTAATTGCACAAACGAACAGCACGCTGTGAGTGTTGGAAGCTTCAGCGCAGTATCAGGCACTTTGTCCTTGCTGATAAGCGCGGCCTTTGCATAATGAACGGCTCGAATACACCCGCTGAACTCTGAGCACGCTGTATGTTTCATTTCTGAGTGGACGTCAGAGCCATCACTTCTCCGCTTCCACTGATCTGCGTTAGTTCTGACATACAGGGGAAACCAAAATAGAAAATGTACGGGAGGCTATAATATCTCTTTCATTGTAGCTCTCTAGTCCTCCTAAAGGTGTATCTCCTCCTCATAGTATGGCAATTGTCAACCATGAATTACCACTCAAAACCTCTGTAGTTGTGCAAGAAAAATTAATCTTACATCCTACAAAGGTAATCGGTCCTCCAAGTAGTTGCTGCTGTCCTGTAGGCTTCGGTGTAATATCAAACGTATCAACATTCTTCTAAACTGGTAGTCGATAGATAGATTTGTCATTTATGTAAGGAAACAACTGATTTTTCTTTTGCAATAATCGGGATGATCATGGATTGAAGAAATTAGTAAATTTTTTTAAATTGAAATGAATGGTTGTTAAAAGTCACTTTTTATAACAAAGATTATTATTAGGAGATTTTTAAAACATTTACATGGGACTTGAGATAACAATACTACATATGCGCGAGGCTGCTTTTTTACCTTATACAATAATGCTCAGGCTCCGGCATCGCTGCACCACGACCGGCCCAGCCAACACGATACACCAGATCAGACTGCTCGCTAGCAACAACATACTGCTACAGCTACACAGTTCCTACTGCAGTCAACACTGCTCTCTGGTCTGAGATTCTCTTATACCCTACATATCGCAGGCAGCGCGTGAGCAATACATCGAAATTACATCTGCTCGGACCTCTTACAATGTCTTTTACAAAATTTCGTCTAGTGCGTGTTTTCAGTTGACTCACACAAAGGCAGTTCGGCAACAATATAATCACAGGTTCTACATTCAGTACCCTTTAGCTGTGAAGCTCACGTAGTGCTGACTTCATTGCCTAATCCAAAGAAGAAGAATTTTATTTTCTAAATCTCAGCTTTGCAATAAAAGTCTACGGTGCAGGGAGAGAGATATTAATACACGCACGTGATGAAAGAAACTACCGCCGATGAAGGCGATTTTGGTCAGCTACGAGAATGAGAGATAGAGCAAGGAGAGGAGTGGAATGTATTTTGTTTTAATTTTGGGGACGGAGTACATCTGAAGAGAAGAAAAGCGATGATGGTAATATACCGAGAAGTATGATGCGACATAGCTCATCGATAAGAACAGGGTAAACGTTTAAAGGCGAAATACATCTTTGAAAGTGGAATGGTAAAAACGACTGTACTCCCGTTTCAGTGTTAGTATTACATAAGCGCATGTGTTTTACATAAGACCTGCTGTATTTGCTGTATCTACAACTACATCTACCAAATTATTCTGCTATTCACAATCAAGTACCTGGCAGAGGGGTCATCAAACCATCTTTAGGCTACATCTCTACACTTCCACTCTCGAAGAGCACGCGGGAAAAACGAACACTTAAATCTTTCCGTATGAGCTTTGATTTTTATTATTTTATTATGTTAGTCACTTGCACTTATGTAGGTGGGTACCAACAAATTATATTAACTCTCTGAGGGGAAAGTTGGTGATTACAATTTCATGAGAATGTCCTACCGTAGCGAAAAATTCCATTAATGACTGGCACCGCAATTCGTGTATCTTACCGGCTGCCTGTCTCCCTTATATTGGCATAATACAAAACGAGCTGCCCTTCTTTGAACTTCTTCGATGTCCTCCGTCAACCCTATCTGATGCGCAACCCACAAATTGGTTCAAATGACTCTAAGCACTATGGGTCTTAACATCTGAGGTCATCATTTCTCTAGACTTAAAACTACTTAAACCTAACTAAGCTAAGGACATCACACACATCCATGCCCGAGGCAGGATTCGAAACAGCGACCGCAGCAGTCGTGCGGTTCTGGACTGATGCGTCTAGTACCACTCGGTCACAGCGGCCGGCGCGCATCCCACACCTCACAGCAATTTCCCGGAAGAGAGCAGACAAGTGTAGTGTACGCAGTCTGTTTAGTACACATATTACATTTTGTAAATGTTCTGCCAATAAAGGACAATCTTTAGTTTGCTTTCCCCACAACTTTATCTATGTGATCGTTTCACTTTAAGTTATTCGTAATTTTAATCCCTACGTATTTAGTTGAACTGGCAGCATTTATATTCATGTGATTTATCGAGTAACTAAAATTTAGAGTACTCCTTCTGGTACTCGTGTACGATTTAATAGTTAATTACCGTGTTTTTCAGCATACAGATATTTTATATAAATCATTTTGCAATTCGTATCATCTGATGAGTTTACATGACGGTAAATGACAGCATCATTTGCAGGCAATGTAAGAGGGTTGCTCAGATTGTCTCCTAAGTCATTTATGTAGTCAGGAACAACAGAAGGCCTATAACACTTCCTTGGGGAACCCCAGATATTACTTCTATTTTAGTCGATGACTTTCCGTTAGTTATTACGAACTGGGACTTTTCTGACAGGGGATCGAAATCCAGTCGTACAACTGAGACGATACTCTATAGGCTCGCAGTTTCATTAGAAGTCGCTTGTGAGCAACGGTGTCAAAAGCCTTCTAGAAATCTAAAACTATGGAATCAATTTGACGACCCCTGTCGATAGTACCCATTTCTTAGGGAGAATAACGTACTAGTTGTGTTTCATAACAACGACATTTTCAGAATCCGTGTTGGCTATTTGTCAATAAATCGTTTTCATCGAGGTGCTTCAAAATGTTCGAGTACATTATATGTTCCAAAATCCTACAGCAAATCGACGTTAAAGATATGGGTCTCTAAATCAACGGATTACTCCCATTCTCTTTCTTGGGGACTGGTGTGTCTTGTGCAACTTTCCAGTCTTCGTGTACTGATCTTTCTAGGGGCGAGTTGTTGTATGCGATTGCCATGTATAGAACCATTGTATTAGCATACTCTGAGAGGGACCCGACTGGCATACAATGGGGACCGGAAACTTTCCCTTTCTCTTGTGTTTTAAGCTGCATCGCTGCACCAAGACTATATCTACTTCTAAGTTACTCATTTTGGCCGTTGTTTTTAACTGGAGTTTTAGAGTATTTAATTCGTCTTCTTTTGTTAAGGAATTTCGAAAAACCTTGTTTAGTAACTCTAATAGCACTGTCATCAATAACATCACCATTGTCATCACACAGTTAAGGAACTCATCGCGTCTTGCCACTGGTGTAATACTTTACATAATGATTAAAAAGCGAAATACCATATCACGCAGCCTAACATGAGAAAAAAAGTACAACTACGCCCGGCATCAAACATTGGAAAACGAGTATTCTAACGTGAAACTTTACCCACCGACTAAGAAGGCACCACAGATACTTATCGTACACATGAGTCCACTATTGACAAACTGATTTTCTTTGGCGAATATATTCACCGAGCTAAATTTTGATACAAACTCTTTGTCGTGGAGTTCTATAAGAAATCAAACGCTGGCGTCCAATTTTAGAGTTTTCGTTCATTCTTTATAACTTATCATTCTGTCTCCTTGATGAACTTCATTTCTGACCACCAAAAACTTTTTCGAATGTTGTTCATTTTGTTCATTAGCTTCATCTTCAGTCGTCCTATACATAACAGACAGAAAAAAATTACATTGCCTGAAAGGTTGTAGAAATAAAGTGACAAGGCAAAACATTATGACCACAGCCCACCGCGACGTTAGATGCCTCCTAATGGCGTTGCGGGCACGTGGCACGGTTCAAATGGCTCTGAGCACTATGGGACTTGACATCTTAGGTCATCAGTCCCCTAGAACTTAGAACTACTTAAACCTAACTAACCTAAGGACATCACACACATCCATGCCCGAGGCAGGATTCGAACCTGCGACCGTAGCAGCCCCGCGGTTCCGGACTGCAGCGCCTAGAACCGCACGGCCACCGCGGCCGGCACGTGGCACGGTAACGAAAACATAAAAGTGGATCACCTCAGCAAAGATTGGGCTGCAAATGGGGAAATCCACTGAGATAAGAGCAATGACAAAGTGCAGATAATTACACTCATGCTCATAAATTAAGGATAATGCTGATACATGGTGAAACAACGACCTGGTGGGCGGTTTGCGGGTTTACATCACCTCGGGGTATGACCATGCGGCGCATTTGACCTGCGGTCGTCGCACAGTGGCGATGGAAGCAGTCCACATTCGCTGAGGTGTGTTGGTGCGTGTCAGTGTACGGTGCAGCGAGTAAGTGTGCAGACGTTTTCAGACACGCTAATGGTGACTGTGTGTTGAAAATGGCTCAAGGAACACATACTGATGGTGTTATGAGGGGTAGAATACTATGGACACTGGAGACTAGTCAAACACAGCAGGTCGTAGCACGAGCCATCCGTGTGCCACAAAGTGTGATCTCGAGATTATGGCTACGATTCCAGCAGGCAGGAAACGTGTCCAGGCGCAACAGTACGGGACGTCCACAGCGTACAACACCACAAGAAGACCGATATCTCACCATCAGTGCCCGCAGACGGACACGGAGTACTGCAGGTAGCCTTGCTTGGGACCTTACCGCAGCCACTGGAGCAGTTTTTTCCAGGAACACAGTCTACAGACGAGTGAACAGACATGGTTTATTCGCCCGGAGACCTGCAAGGTGCATTCCACTGACCCCTTGTCACAGGAGAACCCGTAAAGCCTGGTGTCAAGAACACAGTACGTGGTCATTGGAACAGTGGTCTCAGGTTATTCACGGACAAGTCCAGGTATAGTCTGAACAGTTATTCTCGTTAGGTTTTCATCTGGCGTGAAACAGTAACCAGATACCAACCGCTTAATGTCCTTGAAAGAAAGATAGATCCTTTATCATTTAGCTACAAAATAGCAGGTCAGCAACTGGAAGCAGTGAATTCCATAAATTATCTGGGAGTACGCATTAGGAGTGATTTAAAATGGAATGATCATATAAAGTTGATCGTCGGTAAAGCAGATGCCAGACTGAGACTCATTGGAAGAATCCTAAGGAGATGCAATCCGAAAACAAAGGAAGTAGGTTACAGTACGCTTGTTCGCTCACTGCTTGAATACTGCTAAGCAGTGTGGGATCCGTACCAGATAGGGTTGATAGAAGAGATAGAGAAGATCCAACGCAGAGCAGCGCTCTTCGTTACAGGATCATTTAATAATCGCGAAAGCGTTGCGGAGATGATAGATAAACTCCAGTGGAAGACTCTGCGGGAGAGACGCTCAGTAGCTCGGTACGGGCTTTTGTTAAAGTTTCGAGAACATACCTCCACCGAAGAGTCAAGCAGTATATTGCTCCCTCCTACGTATATCTCGCGAAGAGACCATGAGGATAAAATCAGAGAGATTAGAGCCCACACAGAAGCATACCGACAATCCTTCTTTCCACGAACGATATGAGACTGGAATAAAAGGGAGAACCGATAGAGGTACTCAGGGTACCCTCCGCCACACACCGTCAGGTGGCTTCCGGAGTATGGATATAGATGTAGATGTAGAAAGGGACCTGTATGGAGGCCGTGGTTTGATGGTGTGGGGTGGGAATATGATTGGTGCACATACCCCCCTGCATGTCTTTGACAGAGGAACTGTAACAGATCAGGTGTATCGGGACGTCATTTTGCATCAGTATGTCCTCCTTTTCAGGAGTGCAGTGGGTCCCACCTTCCACCTGATGGATGATAACGCACGGCCCCACCGAGCTGCCATTGTGGTGGAGTACTTTGAAATAGAAGATACAGGCGAATGGAGTGGCCTGCCTGTTCTCCAGACCTAAACTCCATCGAGCACTTCTGGGATGCTGTCGCTCAACGTATCGCTGCACGTCTTCAAACCTCTAGGACACTTCAGGTGCTCCGACAGGCAATGGTGTAAGAATGGGAGCCTATACCCCAGCAGCTGCTCGACCATCTGATCCAGAGTATGCCAACCCGTTGTGCGGCCTGTGTACGTGTGCATGGCGATCATATCCCATATTGGTGTCGGGGTACATGCGCAGGTTAAAGTGGCGTTTTGTAGTACATACGTTTCGGGACGGTTTTTTCAACCTGTCACCAATACCGTGGACTTACAGATCTGTGTCGTTTGTGTTCCTTATGTGCCTATGCCATTAGCGGCAGTAGTGCCACGTTGAGTAGCACAACATTCTGCAATTTATGAGCATGAGTGTATTATGCAGAGACTGCGAACGAGAGCCTCGAAAAAAGCGAAGCTGGTCTAATGTTCACCTGCTACTGCCGTCGTGTACGGAAAGAGCTAGAAGGACAGTGAAGCTACCGCTAGGCACCCAATGGTTGGACGTCCTTGCCTCTTCACAGAACGTGGGGGTCAGAGGCTCGTGTACTTTGTAAAGTAGGATAGATGGTGATCTGTGGCATCTCTGCCGAAAGAGCACAGTGCTGGTGCTCGCACAAATGTTTCGGGGCACATCGTACATTGTTGAACAAGTAGCTCCGCAGCAGACCACCCCTATGTGTTCACGTACTGACCCAACGATATTGTTAAATGCGATTGCAATGGGAACGAGACCATCGGGATTCGACCGTCGATCAGTGGAATCGTGTCGGCTTTTAGGGTGAATCGTATTTTTGCTACACTAGATCGATGGTCGTCACCACAAACGTCGTCATCGAGCTGAACGGCGGCGCGAAACTTGCAGCGCGCAACGCACGCAGATGGAGGGACCAGTATTATACTATGGGGGACATTCTCCTGCGCTTGAATGGGACCTGGTGAAAACACGCTAATAGGTGCAAATGTTCTGTATCGCGTCATGACTGACATCTTCCCCTACGGCGAAGTCATCTTTCAGCAGTATAATTATCTGTGTCTCGTAGCCAGCACCATGCTACAGTGGTTTGATGAACACAGTAGAGAACGCACGTTGATGTCGCGGCGACGAAATTCGCCTGATGTAAATCTATGGAACCCATCTGAGTAGCTATTGGGCGCCATCACCAGGTACGCAAATTAGCGGCCTGTTATTTATGCAAATTACATGATCTGTGCGTAGACGTCTAATGCCACAGAGCTACATAAATCTATCAACTAACAGTCGGATCCCTGATAACCACAATCAGTGATGTATTTCGTACCAAAGGCAGTCAGACGAGCTATTAACTAGGTGGTCATCATGTTCTGACAGATCAGTGTAAGTCGTCGATGTTAAGAAAACTGTTATGAGCTTACAGAAAATGCTTTCAAGGAAGCTGAAGTCCCTGGGCTAGCACGACAGAGCGGATGCGGCTTATGTATGGAAAGGGCCAAAATAAGTTTGTCAGTTGCGCTCAACATGTAAACTTTATTTGCTAAAACACACAATCACACAAGCAAGAATCAAAACTCTCAAGGTTTTAACGAAAGACCTCTTTTGATTTAATTTAGATCTGTTGAAGGGCACATCGAAAATCCAAAGCACAAGGCCTAATGAAGGAATTGAGGTACAGGAGTTCTTCTGGAGGTTTCACTTCTTCAGAAATTTTTGTTTTTATTTTCAATATAAATAGGCTGAAAGCCTTAGCTTACATTTTTCCCATAGAACTCGGCTGAAGGCCTCACATTAATCAAGAGCAGTGTTACGGCTTAAGTCCGAGACAAAAATTTTCACTGGTTAATCGAAATAAGCTGAAAACTCGGCTGAGGGCTTAAGAGCTTACAATTTGAAAAGGCTGAAGGCCTTATCTTAAAATATTTCGTGTAAAACTCGGCTGAAGACCTCATACTAAAGAATAAAAATCTTATCACTGAAGGGCAAAACAAGGATTGAATCTTTAATTTAAGAGAGATTAAAACTCGGCTGAAGGTCACACACCATGCATAAAACAAATTTACGGTTTAAGGCCTAAAGGGAACAGCTTCTAAATTCCAACTAATTTAGGCTAAGGGCTTTATGCTAAAATGCTTCACATAACTCTCGGCTGAAGGCCACATACGAAACCCAAACAATCTCACGGCTTAAATCCCAGACAAAGAAATTTTTAATTTAAGCTGGAAAATTAGTCTGAAGGCCACATAAAAACTAGAAAATATTTCTTACGGCTTAAGGCCTAGACAAAATTTTTCAACTTTTGTTTTGAAAAGGCTGAAAACTCGGCTGAAGGCCACATAGCAACAACCAATTTAACGCCTTAAGGCCTCGAAATAGAGCTTTGCAATTTTAATAAGCTAAAACTCGGCTGAAGGCCACACAGAGTACTTAAGACTAAAAAGAAAATCAATACGTAGAACACAAGGAGCGGCGCTCAGGAGGTTCCAAGGATCGGCCTGGGAAGGTAACAGTACGCACGTTTACGTGAGACAGGCAGCCAGACCGACAACCACTTACTTGGAAGGCAACCCAACTGAAAGCCAGCTGGCGAACGAACCAACAAGATCCGTTCTGCTCCACCCGACTAGCAAAACGACAACAAAATGCCAGTAGCACAACGTTCTGGATTCTGTTGCCCAATCCAGCCAGGTCAGAATAAACGCCCAAACCTACCAACAACACCTCAGCTGTCGAACTACACGCCGTGCGGGCAGCATCAACACGACAAGGAAAATACACTGCCAAAAACTACATCAACGACCAGGGCAGGTCACCGGAACGTCAATGGCCACAGTGTAGAAGATACCACTGGTACACTTCATTAGTGAAGGAATGAATTAAATTAAGTTAAACACGACACAGGAAGACGGCTGGAATTCTAGCCGACTTCAATGCACACCCGTGGTTGCTAGCGGGAATCTCCTGGAAAGCGACAACCAGGATGTGATAGCAGTTGAGGCTTGACAGTAGGTTAAGTGAGCACTCAACTTTAGTGTCCAGGATCGGTGGGCGACGAACTTCGCAACCCTCGCAAGAAGCGCCTCACAACTCCAACCTCGCGTGCACACTGGCAGCGGCTCCGGCTTGACTAAGCGCCGGGGAGACATCCTCGTTGCTCTGCCCCCACCGACCGACTGCCACCACCTGGAAACGGCCAAAGTACCAGTTAGACGTCGGCTTATGGGACGACCGACCGAACGACCAACCAACGGTCATTCCCGCTCCAGCCTCCTTCAGGCGGACAGTGCATGTGTGTCGCCAGCAGTCGGCATGTACTGGCTGTCTTCACCTCACCGGTGCTCCGTCCCCGACTCTCCTTCGTCGCCGACCGCTGCTCCGTCCTCGACTGCACTGCTGGTCCGTCTCAGACCTCCAGACACACAACGGCCGAGAAATACTATCTGTCGCTCCAGAGATGGTACGACAGTGCTCTATCGATACGCGCTGCTGCTGCCACTCACGGGCAAATAAGTCAGGAAGTTAGTGACGCCAGTAAATGAAATGAGTCGTGCACGGCTCAGAAGCTAACTAAGAGTCAAAAATGTTAAAGAACAATCCGTAGTGAACATACGTAAAGGCTAGTCAAATATGGATCGAGCGGGGTCTGAGCTTTCTTTCGCTGTAGGCGAAGGGGGATGTTTGCACACCCTACTCTGTCACTTACTGTTTCGATAGTAGTGACAGACCCACGTATCATCAGCAGCTACTAAACGATTGGGAATGTCTTCTCATTCCTATTCTAAACCGCTTAAATAGGAATTCGATGTTTCCAAAGATTCCTGCTTCTTTTTGTCAGTTGTCGCGGTAACTAATCAGAAGAAATATTGCGATAGTTCGGAGATCCGAGAATAAATGCCCACATGGTGCCAAGGCTGTCTATAGTATGGTGCAGAAGTTTCGCTGGGAATCCCTTACAAATCCCTAGTACATCCTCGATCTCTCTCCACGCGATGCTTTCGCAGCACTGAAGAAAGATGACACTCGTGGCCGTCAATGGCTCCGGTGGCCACTACAAACGTTTCTCATGAAGCACTGACAGTCTGGTCTCGCAGTGGGCAAATTAATTAATATTTATGGAGGTTATTTTTGAAATAATAAACAGTTTACTTCATTTGACCGCCCCTTGTGAAATGCTCTGAAATAACTGAGAATACAGCTCTTCAGCTACACGGATAAGCCCTAAAAATGAAAACTGTGAAGTTATAGCACGTGGTTGATGTGTCAGTCCTGAGGTTCTCAACATAGGATCCCGTTAAACAGACACACAGCAAAAAGAGTCTGTAAAAACAGTTCATAACAATGGAACACAACTTACCAACGAATTTTTGCCAAGGAGAATAGTAACATAAAGACGCTAATCGCGTGCGTTCAATTTTGTAGCACCTTTCGCATTGTTAGGTTATTTTATGTAACTGATATTTGCTTGATAGCTGACGCACATGGCAATATCTCCATTTATTAGTATCCTGTGATGTATGGCACGCTACAGCTCCTACGTACATTTGGCTGGCTTCCACGCTGTGATACATAATTCGAATCGTAGAACTTGAGAATGATTGTCGCTGGACTCCATGTGTCAGCCGACGCAGGTGACAGCCGTTAGTTTTCTTACACCCTGCCCGTGGCTTTTTCATTTGAAATAATCCAGTGTCTCTTGTCCCCATATCAACAGATGTGTGTGAAAATTTGATGTAAGAATGTAGATAATGAACAGGGATAAAATAATTTTTCAAGATTTTTCTGATGAAAGGTACATTTAGGCCATTTTGGAATGTGCATCATTTTCATAAACGGGTGTCGAGAGACTAGATGGCTTATAAGATTGTAACCACTATAACTTCTTTATTAATGAATCAGTTTCATTCAATCAGTTCTCAATACAAAGTTAAAAGAATGAACTATATTATAAATATATTACACCGCTAGAATCATCCATATTAGTGTTCACAGATCTTTTGCGAAATCCAGGAATTTTTTACCAAAATCGTAGTTTTCATAAGTTTAATTTTTTTCACATAATGTCTATTTACATACTTTACAACATGAAAAAATTATTTAGATCTGATACTGCAATGAGTGTTGCTTCTCATGATTAAATAACAATACATGATAAAAACAAGGAAAACTTCAGTCTAGCGTCAACACTCACAGGGCGTGTGTGTGTGTGTGTGTGTGTGTGTGTGTGTGTGTGTGTGTGTGTGTGTGTGTATTTCGTATCTAAAGACGAACTTTTTTGATTTCGTGCTTTCTACGTTCCTACCTTTTTCTTTCAATGCCTCTTCTCTCTGGTAACGTGGCTGAAATTTTAATGCTAAAACTTCAAGAGAAATTTAGCAGAAGTTGTCTTAAAGAAAATCTCAAAATACTTACCTTAGCAACAACTTCATGTGATAAACGAAAATAAAGAAGTTACACCATAGAATACACGGTACAGAAACCACAGCTACTACTAAAAGATGGTATTTTGTGAAAAGTAAGCTATAAAGTGGGAAGCAGGATAGGTAAAAATGTGGAAACATACGTTTTTTAGTATGATGATTATATTAGGTTCATTCGTAAGTTCGTAGCGCTTTCGTTTTCAGTGTTTGTATTTCGGTTGCTACGGGTTTATTTATTGATTGCCATTTTTTATTTGTAGTTCACTATTCGTATTTGAGTTAACATATTATCATTTTGTCTTATGGAGATGTGTTTGGAGCTATGGATGTTAGAAAATGGAGTGCCAAGTGGAGAAATCGAACATTTCCGAGGTATTCTTCTGTTTGAGTTCATTGAAGGGGTGACAGTAACTGAGGCAGCCAGAAACATTTGCGCCTGTATGAGGATAATTTTGCTGGCCAGAGCACGGCAAGAAAACGATTTTGTCGTTTTAAGTAGGATTGTTTGGACTTTAGCCACTCTCCAGGTTCAGGAAGACCTTGGGGGCGTGACGAAGACCGTTTAAGCGTATTACTCGACAATGATCTATGTCAGTGTATTTGAGAACTGGAAAATGTGTGTCATCGTGCCGCCAGCGTGCGATAGTTATATGCACTGGGGAAGTTTCAAAAATCTGATGTATGGGTACCGCATGCTCTAAGCCAAAATCACAAATATCGGGGACTAGCCATATGTGCGTCTCTGGATGCTCGTCAGTAACTAGCTCGTGAACAACACCGACCATTCCTGTCCCGTATCATTACTGGTGACGAGAAATGGTGTCTTTATGTTATCACTATTTAGGTTTTTATATTGGTAACGCCACGTAGCGCTCTGTATGAAAATCACTGGCTGTGCTGCGTGCAGTCTGTGGCTGGTTTGCATTGTTGTTGGCCATTGTAGTGTTGGGCAGCTGGATGTGAACAGCGCATAGCGTTGCGCAGTTGGAGGTGAGCCGCCAGCAGTGGTGGATGTGGGGAGAGAAATGGCGGAGTTTTGAAATTTGTAAGACTGGATGTCATGAACTGCTACATATATATTATGACTTTTGATGACTATTAAGGTAAATACATTGTTTGTTCTCTATTAAAATCTTCCATTTGCTAACTATGCCTATCAGTAGTTAGTGCCTTCCGTAGTTTGAATCTTTTATTTAGCTGGCAGTAGTGGCGCTCGCTGTATTGCAGTAGTTCGAGTAACCAAGATTTTTGTGAGGTAAGTGATTTGTGAAACGTATAGGTTAACGTTAGTCAGGGCCATCCTTTTGTAGGGATTTTTGAAAGTCAGATTGCGTTGCGCTAAAAATATTGTGTGTCAGTTTAAGCACAGTCATGTACAATTTTTCTAAGGGGACGTTTCAACATAAGGGAAAAAAAAAGGAATGAGTAGCCAAAACAAACCAACAACTCCCGTTACAGAGACCTGCGAGTAACTACGAAAGGTAATGTTAGGGATCTGGAGGAACAGCGACACTGTGGTGTACTACGAATTGCTTTCTCGATGAATAACCACCACTGCTGACGTTTATTGTCGACAACTGAGACGTGTTGCAGACGCAGTCCAAGAGCAACGACCAGGAAGACTGCGTGAAGTGATGCCAATCCCCGATACAACCGTCCCGCATGCTGCTAGACTGACAAAAAACTCAGTACAGGAGTTGGGAAGTCACTCCGCACCCACCTTATTCACCTGATCTGGCGCCCTGATTTTTATCTTTTGCGCTATCGAACTACCTTCAAGGAATTTCCTTTTCGGAGAAAGATGGTTCGACGAGTCCTTCGCCTGAAAACCACGTGATTTTTACAGTCGTGGAATCGAAAAGTTATTCCGGCGTTGGCAGACAGTTGTAAACAGTGAAGGAGAATATAGGATGTCCCAGAATAATGTATACACTCTTTGAAACAGAACATCTCTTTAATGAAAGGGGTTAGAAATACAATTTCAGTGTGGTGTTAGGTGCCTCATGGTCAGACTTAAGGTGGTAAATGTTCAAGCTGGTGTCCGTCCATCGCAATACACCGTCGACAACGACTTGCAACTAAGCAACATGCCAACTTTATTGTTTCAAACGGAACAGCATCACAGGCTTGCTCAATTTTCTCTCAATGATCATCCAGTGTGTGTGGCCTCACATTGTAAACTGTGTTCTTGAGAGTCCCCACAGAAAGAAGTCTAGAGAAGTCTAAATCTGGAGATCGAGCGGCATACTCCACACTGCCCCTTCGACCAAGCCATCTAGCAGGGAATGTACGATTGAGAAATGCCCTCACATCCAGGTGAAAGTGAGGTGGCGCTCCATCCTGTTGAAAGTAGTAATCTTCATTTCCAAACACAACGCTAAGACCAGGAGTTATCATTTCCAACATTTCCAAGTACAAGTCGCCCTTGACAGTGTTGTCAAAGAAGTACAGCTCGATTAAGCCTCTAGAAGACAGACCACACCAGACTGTTACTCCTGGTCGATTAACATGCCTTTGCTCTGTTACGTATGGATTCTCCCTGTCCCAGTACACGCAATTATGGGGTTAATTGTTGCATCAAGTTTAAACGTCGCTTCATCTGACCAAAGAATTTGATCTTGTAAACGTTGCTGTTCTTCACATCTATTAATGAACCACTCACAAAATTCGCTTCGCCTATCAGGATCAGCCTCGTTAAGAGCATGGACAAGTCTTGCAATGTAAAGCTTAAAGTTCTGAGACCGCAAAATTCTATGAACACTGCTTCTGCAGATCCCAGTCTCACGAGGATCGTGTGTATGCCTGGATTACTGCATCAGCACTCTCATTATCTGTTAAACTTCTCATCCGCCCGCTATGTCACTTCTTCATATCGTGCACCGTACCTTCGACTTCAAACCTATTTCTGGTTCCTGTAATTGTAACTTTTGTCGGTGGTGGTGTTCCAAATTCAACTCTCCAACGTCGGCTTACCGCACTCACATTCTCTGTTTTTCAGTAATACTTTAGCACCCATTTTCGTTGTTCAAACGATAACGCCATGTTTGCTGACAATATTGAAACAAAAGAAAGCATTGTCATGTTTTTCACGGCCTTCTAAATTATTACACATAAAAATTGTATTTCTGTCTCCCTTAATTAAAGAGATATTGTGTTTCAAAGAGCGTATACACTATTTTGTACTGATGACTAAATTCTTGTTATGTGTATCTGTTGTGTTTATTAAACGCATGGAAAAACGCTACGAACTTGTGCATCAACCTAATATAAATAAAACTCCTGCTAATAAGCGATTGTCTAACTAACCTTTCAGGTATTAGAAAAAGAGTGTATAAGACAAAAGAGTCATTTTGCAATAAGTGACAAATGTTTTACTGTAAATATTAACGTAAGTGTACTCATTTATCACCAGAATGGAAGACGAACTGCATAAATTTTACTGGAGCTGGAATCCTTACAGGAGTCTGTAAAGGTTATTTTCAAGCAATGTATCCAAACTGATCGTTCTACATTGGACACATTAATGACGACAGTGGATGAATTTGCTGAGTATCTCGTTATATGACTTCAAAGCTCCTCCCAACATAATTACATATCAAAATCTTAGCGTCGCTACTTAAAATCAAGCAATGAAAGACTCTATGATACATTGTGCACCGCTCTCACCTATGCTCTGGAACAAATACCACACATATAATATGTCATTTACTTCAGTGATGGCAGTTCTGCAAAATAAAAAAGCTTTAAGAAATTTGTGAATTTGTGACAATGCCGTGGAGTTGGTGGTACTATCAAACGTTTAGCAACAAGAGCAAATATACCGTGTTCATCAAATACTCACGTTTTAAGTCCAAAAGACCTGTTTACTTTTATCAAAACTCTCGTTCCTGAAATTTAATCAATTGATGTTACAAGAGGGGAGATAACAAACTTCACAAGTATTTTACAAAAACTATATGAAACTAGTTCTGCTGTTCCTGGTGCAAGAAACAATCATTTCTTCAAACCACTGAATGGCAGCAGGTTGCAGATAAACAGTATTTCATCAGCTAGTAAATTGACACTAGTTCATCTTGGGCTACAAATCAGGGCCTCTAGCACTATTAAAGAAGAGTCATTGATCGCAGTTGTCTACGATAACCGACTGTCGCCTGGAAAATTTGGAAAACATATCTCTGAAGAACATAGAGATGCAAAGATCACAATTATGAGGCCAAGTGTAACTTCTTCAGATTGTCGCCATTTCAAGCTGATGTTTGCTGAATCCCTAATGGAAATATTTCAGTGACTTTGCATGCTCCTAGCTCAAGCACGAACACTGGTCGCGTATATACTTTCGGATCAGACACAATATTACACATTTACAAATTGTTTGAAAAAAAGAACTCTATTTATAATGTTATGAATGGGTTTTATGTGAACTGGACGTAATTTGTTGTACACTAGATAAGAGTCAAAAAAGAAAACGAAATTTTTTTAGTTTTAAATAACTGAAACAAGGACAAACACTCTTCTAACTTCACTAATCTTGAAAAGTTTCATAACAGGCATTATTTAAAACAAAATTTAAGCTGGTGAAACTTGTGATTTTAGTGAAAAAAGTCCCAAAATTTGGAGAAAAGATTTTTAGAAACGACTCTAATTAAATATTTGTAAATATAATATTTATGTGCGTAACTACAGCATTTTAATAATTTTATTTCATGATTGGTCCTTTTATCTTTCCAATGACATCAAACTGAGTAAAACTCATTCATAAACTAAGAGGTTATAGTGATTACAAACTTCTAAGCCACCTGTCGTAACGTCGCCCTTTTGTGAAAATTTTTGAAAATTTCACCCTAACCACACTCTTGATCCAAAAATTCAGAAAAAATGTATTAATCCGCTTTCATTACGTACTTTATTACACAAATTTTCCTAAACATGTCTGACATGAGTGCAATACGATTTCTTTATTTTGGGTTATTTTTAAATGAAATGAGTCTCGTGTTAGTGTACAAGCCTGTTACTGTGATGTAGTTTGCACCTGTTGACCAATCGACGAAAATGTGTAAGTAGGTAAACACGACAAAGTTTCATTTTCTCAGCAGATTCTTTTTTAAAATGGTTTTCGACTCCATAGAACATTTCTGTTAAGTGTTTGTAGTAATGATCTGTAATAATCATTTTAGTGGGTACTCTTGTCACCGACAACTGTTAAATCATTTCAGGCAATGTGTACTACCTCTTCTCTGTTACATACTGGACTACGGATAGTCTTTTGATCGAAACTAGTTTCGGCAATAAAGCCTACAACCTAGCAGCGAATTTCTATGTTGTTAATTATTTGGAAGTTGTGTAACACGGCCTACAGCAGATACTCGTCTTTCTCCTGCCGTTTTACCTTGTTTACATTTTAATATTTGGAAAGTACTATTTATAATTCCTCGTTTCCTTGACTAGCTTTAAAAATCAGCGTAATATTTGGTCTCATACCTAACTACCTAAGTGTAACAGTTAAAGCAACCAAAGCGGATGTATGCAGCCAAAAGATTTTATTTGTTTCACTCACAATGCCTTTCGGAGCTGTAGATCGATTATTCGAGTGGATTATACTTTTTCAGCTTATGAGCATTTCTGTTTATTATCAACGTGGGTTCTGTAACCCACTGGTTTACATGAATAACATAAAGATCCGGATGGGCAACTTACTTAGATAATACGTAGGCATAAATGTAATACACCCGAAACCTTTTTTTTCTCCGAAATTGCTCCTTGTACCAAAATGCTTTATGAGAGTTAGTAAAACTTCAGTTCACCCTGAGGAATCCCGCTACTGGAGATTATTTTTCGTGCTCCAGCCGCTCAGAGATAATACTTCAGGATTATATTAGATGAGCCGGCTCCATCTAGCCCGCATATTGGTAGCTTTATGAGCCACTAATACATGCGTGTAGGACCCAAAGAAAACGACCCCACAGATGTAACTACTAAACTCCTAGTGATCGACTGGCGAAGTATTAGCTACGAAGGCGCAGAGCTTCGGCCATAAAAATCAGTGAACGTCAGAAAGCTGATCAAAACCAGAAACTGAAAGCAACTAAATTTTTTGGGGAAATATAAACTTATATCTACTAGATAGACCAATGAAAAATTGAGGTTTAGTAATTTACATGAGACAAGAAATTCATATCTTCCGCGATAGAAACTGAAGTTGCATGCGGAATGGGCTGACAAGACTCAGCAACAAGGGAGGGCATTCATTTGTCAGTACGCCATTTTATGGACAATGAGGTTCACTCTCAGGTCTATCCCAAAACTTTACCGAAACCTTCACTTCGTTAGTAGATATATCATGCCATACCTCCATCAATCATCTAATTTCATCACTGGAAAATTTTTTCATCTGACAATAGATTGTTCTAAGTGATGAATGTGACAAGTATCCCGCTAAACATTGCTAAAAGCCTTCACTGAAACTTTTAAAACCCCGAGCTTTAATAAACCGATAAAAAGTTCCTCCGTTTATCCGCGCTGCCGTGGTGCAGGCGACATACAGTATAGTTCGGCTAACCCTTTCGTGGATTATCTAAATGAATCGCCGAAGGATTGACTTGTACCTGTTTTCCGTGAATCTCTCGTATATGTACTCCCTTCTAGCAGTTCCTGTAGCGCATTGGATTCTCCAGAAGATGCAAGCAGGCTACCTGTGATTATAAGTGGACATGCAGTAGCTAATTTACTTGACATAATCCTGGAATGCCATAACGATGCTTGTATTAGCCAACATCGCAAAACATTAGTAATTTAACATTTTGAAACGATTACTCCCAAAAGTTAATGAAATTCGAGAGCGTGGTAATACCAACATGCAAGAACAGGCTCAGAGTATATTGTATCTCCAACAGGTGAGATTGGCGCACGGTCCAAATCTCTTTTTTACATCTTAAAACTACGTAGCTACTCGCGTATCTTCGGTAAAGCTATATTCATTCATGAATAAGATTTTCACTCTGCAGCAGAGTGTGCGCTGTTATGAAACTTCCTGGCAGATTAAAACTGTGTGCCGGACCGAGACTCGAACTTGGGACCTTTGCCTTTCGCTGAAAGCGCTCTACCATCTGAGCTATTCGAGCAAGACTCACGCCCCGTCCTCACACCTTCACTTCCGCCAGTACCTCGTCTCCTCCAAACTTTACATAAACTCTCCTGCGAACCTGGCAGAACTAGCACTCCTGGAAGAAAGGATACTGCGGAGACATGGCTTAGCCACAGCCTGGGGGATGTTCCCAGAATGAGATTTTCACTCTGCAGTGGAGTGTGCGCTGATATGAAACTTCCTGGCACTTTCCCGCGAAAGGCAATAGTTCCGAGTTCGAGTCTCGGTCCGGCACACAGTTTTAATCTGCCAGGAATTTTCATATCAGCGCACACTCCGCTGTAGAGTGAAAATCTCATTCTGGAAACATCCCCCAGGCTGTGCCTAAGCCATGTCTCCGCAATATCCTTTCTTCCACGAGTGCTAGTTCTGCAAGTTTCGCAGGAAAGCTTCTGTGAAGTTTGGAAAATTAGGAGACGAGGTATTGGCGGAAGCGAAGCTGTGACGACGGCGAGTGAGTCGTGCTCGGATAGCTGAGATGGTAGAGCACTTTCCCGCAAAAAGCAAAGGCCCCGAGTTCGAGTCTCGGTCCGGCACACAGTTTTAATCTGCCAGGAAGTTTTATATTCATTCATCTCCTGAATTAACAGATTTACTGTAGGGCTATTTTATGGTATCAAATTCGTGATGACCCGAAGGCTATTCCTGCTTCGTTCTTACTTCGTAAAACTTCGCAATAAAGAAAATTCTGAGTTTCGTTCCACACTTCTTGTTCACTCAGGTATTTACTGCCAAGCAAATTTCGCTCTCTTGTTTCGCGTACCTTCCGCGACTCCTGTTATTCATTGCCGCACCATGTTGATTATTAAGGCAGCGAGTTACTTCTGCTATCTGCCGAATTCTAGTAAACGTAAAATTTAGAAAAAAGTATTTTCCTAAATAAGGAGAACCTCACACATCCTCTTCGGTGATTTCTTTTCAAAATTTCAGATTTTTGAAACAAAAATAATATTTTGAAAATAACAGTATATAGGAGTAGCCTGTAGAATTGGTCCAAAACTTCTTCTTATGCAGTATACACACGCTTTTTCCAAATTTCTAGGAAAAATGTAGAATCTCATCATTACCTACTTCAAACAATTTTTTAAAATGACATCTTTGGAAAAATACCAAAAGCAAACAGATTTTACAAATATCTATAATATCAAAACCACACTGATTTTCAATTTCTTAGTCTTCGACAAAATTGTCTTTTCACTTCCCGTACTCCCGTAATATCAGCCCCATTACTATGTTTAATATGATAAACGATCAATACAAAGTAATGTAGAAAATGCCATACCGTACAAGACAACGAACACAAAATTTTATATATGCTGTTTGAATAGAATTTTTTTGTCGTTTTCATTAGTGAGATATAATTTCATTACACTACCTATGCACAAAACGAGTCACTCATATCTTTCGACGGTTTGATTTCTTCGTCCTATAGCGATCCATAACAGCGTTATTTATCATTTAAGCATTACATAAACACAAAAACCTCATAATTCTTTCACCTCCTGTCACCTTGTAATCATGGCTCGTAATTTCCCCTGATTTGATGCATCATTAATGTTATTATAGTTAAATGTACCACAGAAACATTTCAGACACGACATACTAATAAGCCTTCACAGTTTCCATACTGCTAGTATATTATTAACTATTTTCTTTCTCTCTCAAATGACACACAAATGTATTTCAACTTCCCAAATAATTAATTAATGAATCTCCGCCCCTTAGACATTGACATATCCTTCAGTTATCTTCAGTCAAACAATTTCATTTCCAAAACAATCGTATTTAAAATACTGATTTGATGCATCATTTATGTTATTATAGTTACATGTACCAAAGAAACATTTTAGACACAACATACTAATAAGCCCTCACAGTTTCCATACTGCTTGTATACTATTAAATATTTTCTTTCTCTCCCCAAATGACACACAAATGTCTTTCAACTTCCCAAATAATTAATAATGAATCTCCGCCCCTTAGACGTTGACATATCCTTCAGATAAACGATTTCATTTCCCAAACAATCATAATTAAAATACAGTGACGGAAAAAAATCGCAATACCAAAAAAATAATTAATTTGGAATAACGTAATTTCTGGAATACATTTGTCTGGATAACGTATTTAAGTGATTAACATTGCAAAACCACAGGGTAATGTAAGCGCGAGATTAGCCATTCAAAATGTGATATACTGGTACACTAATTACCGGTATAACAGCCAGAATGTTGAATGCAAGCATGCAAAGGTGCATGCTTGGTGTTCTACGCGTGCTGGATGTCAGTTTGTGGGATGGAGTTTCATGCGTGTTTTCACCTGTTCGGACGACACAACGAAGGTTAATGCTGATTGTGGATGACGCTGCAATTGTCGTTCGATGATGTCCCACATGTGCTTGATTGGAGACTGATTTGGTGATCTAGGAGGCCAAGATGACAGGTCGTCTGTCTGTAGAGCGCGTTGGGCTACAGCAGCAGTATGTTTGCGAGCGTTATCCTGTTGGCAAACACCCCCTGGAATGCTGTTCATGTATGACGGCACAACAGGTCGAATCGCCAGATTGACTTACAAATTTGCTGTCAGGGTGTGTAGGATAACCACAAGGGTGTTCCTGCTGTCATACGAAATCGCATTGTGGCGTGCGGTTAGGATTGCAGTATTTTACAAATCGTGGCCAGGAATACAACATAACCTATTACTTATGATTAGCGTAACATGGGGTTTCATTTAATCGCTAAAGATAGTTATCCTGTCAGAGAAATGTCCACCTGAGAATATGTACCAATGTTGTCTGTCAAGCAGTGTAAACAGGACAAAATTTTTTCACAAGCGTAATCTCACACAGTTTAGCGAGCTATTGTTCAAGGTGGCAACATTGTTCCTTAAACAAAATGAACTATTTTTCAACACAATACCACACGCGCACAACACTAATATATACTTTTCTGTCAAAAAATATTTGCTAATAGTTCTTACGAAATAATCCGGGTTCATACATTAGCAGAGAACAATTTCACCACGTAAGATACTGTTTGCACCATATTTAAAGATTATTCATAATATGAGTCGAATTTTTGATTTTTTAGTGGGTTCTGGGCCACCAATACATAGTTATTATCGTGAAAATTGACCATCAAGATTGCTGTGTCCTTAGCAGTTTGCTTTAAAGTTGCCGCAGAAATATTTCACTAATATGGCGGCCAACGTAAGACAGCCACTTATCAGTTCTGTTTCAGATGTTGTTTCACTCTCAAATAACATATATATATATATATATATATATATATATATATATATATATATATATATATATATATATATATATATTTGAGCCATTTGAACCAGCCTGTCAGCGTGGTATGAACATGGACCAATATTTGGACTTATGGTTTGGGATGCTGTAATATCCACGACTATATTTTATTCAGAACAATATTCACGACGGCATTGTGTGTGTATTTTGAGCGAACATTCTCGTGATATCAATAAAAAAGGACTCCGTCGATACTAAAATAATCATTATTAATTATTGTCAGTGTTCTAATTTAATTTGATGTGAAAATTATATCTCAGACAATACACATGGAAAAAGATAATGGAAATCTTCATCTTTTGTTACCTAGAATAATCCTTCTTCTGTTCGACCTGTTGTAATGATCGAACACCATTGATGTCTTGTACCACTGACATCGTTACAAAATTGTTATCTTGCTAAGCAATATTTGAAAAATAGATTTGCTGTGTCATTGAAATCGATACGTGTGTTTGAACTTTTAATTTGATATGATTCTTGTCCTCTATAAATGATAAGTTTTCTGTTCAGCGCTAATGCAGCGAAGCCATTGATCTACAGCGCGGATTATTCGTAAAGTGCTGAACAATGAGTGATTAACATGAACAAATACTTTTAAATGTTAATGCATACAGTTAATATATATATATATATATATATATATATATATATATATATATATATATATATACACTCCTGGAAATGGAAAAAAGAACACATTGACACCGATGTGTCAGACCCACCATACTTGCTCCGGACACTGCGAGAGGGCTGTACAAGCAATGATCACACGCACGGCACAGCGGACACACCAGGAACCGCGGTGTTGGCCGTCGAATGGCGCTAGCTGCGCAGCATTTGTGCACCGCCGCCGTCAGTGTCAGCCAGTTTGCCGTGGCATACGGAGCTCCATCGCAGTCTTTAACACTGGTAGCATGCCGCGACAGCGTGGACGTGAACCGTATGTGCAGTTGACGGACTTTGAGCGAGGGCGTATAGTGGGCATGCGGGAGGCCGGGTGGACGTACCGCCGGATTGCTCAACACGTGGGGCGTGAGGTCTCCACAGTACATCGATGTTGTCGCCAGTGGTCGGCGTAAGGTGCACGTGCCCGTCGACCTGGGACCGGACCGCAGCGACGCACGGATGCACGCCAGGACCGTAGGATCCTACGCAGTGCCGTAGGGGACCGCACCGCCACTTCCCAGCAAATTAGGGACACTGTTGCTCCTGGGGTATCGGCGAGGACCATTCGCAACCGTCTCCATGAAGCTGGGCTACGGTCCCGCACACCGTTAGGCCGTCTTCCGCTCACGCCCCAACATCGTGCAGCCCGCCTCCAGTGGTGTCGCGACAGGCGTGAATGGAGGGACGAATGGAGACGTGTCGTCTTCAGCGATGAGAGTCGCTTCTGCCTTGGTGCCAATGATGGTCGTATGCGTGTTTGGCACCGTGCAGGTGAGCGCCACAATCAGGACTGCATACGACCGAGGCACACAGGGCCAACACCCGGCATCATGGTGTGGGGAGCGATCTCCTACACTGGCCGTACACCACTGGTGATCGTCGAGGGGACACTAAATAGTGCACGGTACATCCAAACCGTCATCGAACCCATCGTTCTACCATTCCTAGACCGGCAAGGGAACTTGCTGTTCCAACAGGACAATGCACGTCCGCATGTATCCCGTGCCACCCAACGTGCTCTAGAAGGTGTAAGTCAACTACCCTGGCCAGCAAGATCTCCGGATCTGTCCCCCATTGAGCATGTTTGGGACTGGATGAAGCGTCGTCTCACGCGGTCTGCACGTCCAGCACGAACGCTGGTCCAACTGAGGCGCCAGGTGGAAATGGCATGGCAAGCCGTTCCACAGGACTACATCCAGCATCTCTACTATCGTCTCCATGGGAGAATAGCAGCCTGCATTGCTGCGAAAGGTGGATATACACTGTACTAGTGCCGACATTGTGCATGCTCTGTTGCCTGTGTCTATGTGCCTGTGGTTCTGTCAGTGTGATCATGTGATGTATCTGACCCCAGGAATGTGTCAATAAAGTTTCCCCTTCCTGGGACAATGAATTCACGGTGTGTTCTTATTTCAATTTCCAGGAGTGTATATTATATATTAACTGTATGCATTAACATTTAAAAGTATTTGTTCATGTTAATCACTCATTGTTCAGCACTTTACGAATAATCCGCGCTGTAGATCAATGGCTTCGCTGCATTAGCGCTGAACAGAAAACTTATCATTTATAGAGGACAAGAATCATATCAAATTAAAAGTTCAAACACACGTATCGATTTCAATGACACAGCAAATCTATTTTTCAAATATTGCTTAGCAAGATAACAGTTTCGTAACGATGTCAGTGGTACAAGACATCAATGGTGTTCGATCATTACAACAGGTCGAACAGAAGAAGGATTATTCTAGGTAACAAAAGATGAAGATTTCCATTATCTTTTTCCATGTGTATTGTCTGAGATATAATTTTCACATCAAATTAAATTAGAACACTGACAATAATTAATAATGATTATTTTAGTATCGACGGAGTCCTTTTTTATTGATATCACGAGAATGTTCGCTCAAAATACACACACAATGCCGTCGTGAATATTGTTCTGAATAAAGTATAGTCGTGGATATTACAGCATCCCAAACCATAAGTCCAAATATGTGTCCATGTTCATATCACGCTGACAGGCTGGTTCAAATGGCTCAAATGGGACTTAACATCTGAGGTCATCAGTCCCCTAGACTTAGAACTACTTAAACCTAAGTAACCTAAGGACGTCATACACATCCATGCCGGGGGCAGGATTCGAACCTGCGACCGTAGCGGTCACGCGGTTCCAGACTGAAGCGCCTAGAACAGCTCGGCCACAAGGGCCGGCCTGACAGGCTGGATGCAGGCCTTCAAAGGGGCCTCCTCCTAACCAACACATGGCCATCAATGGCCTCGAGAAAGAACCAGCTTCCATCGGAAAACACAAAAGCCCTCTAGCCTCCCCTCCAAAGAGCTCGCGCTTGGCACCACTGAAATCGTAAGTGACAGTGGTTTGGGGTCAGTGGAATGCATGCTACATACAGGGCGTCTTTGGTCGGAGCTGTCCTTGAAACAGTAAAAAAAAAAGATGGTTCAAATGGCTCTGAGCACTATGGGACTTAACATCTATGGTCATCAGTCCCCTAGAACTTCTTAAACCTAACTAACCTAAGGACATCACACAACACCCAGTCATCACGAGGCAGAGAAAATCCCTGACCCCGCCGGGAATCGAACCCGAGAACCCGGGCGCGGGAAGCGTGAACGCTACCGCACGATCACGAGCTGCTGACTTGAAATAATCGATTTGAAACACTTCGTTCAGTCACTGGTGCCAACGGCTACTCAAATTGCTGCTGCAGACGCAGTACGATGCACCAGAGCCATACACCGAACACGATCGTCTTCCCTCTCGGTAGTCCCGAGACACGCCTTCTTGTGACCGTACACCGCTGCCAGCATTCATGGACAGTGGTCACATTTCTGCCAAGTCTTTGTGCAGGGCAGTAGAAGAAACATCCACCCTCTCGTAGCCCTGTTACAAGACCTCAATGAAACTCAGTGAGGTGTTGATAATGGCATCTTTAATACCTTAAATGCATTCTTGACTAACATCAGCTCTAGTCCTATCTCAAAGGTAGCTAATGCTCAAGACCACTGCAGCGTGTATTTAAAGCAAACATCACTTACATCCTCATAGTGGCGCTACTGGCGCCATTCTTCTCCAGCTGGCGCGAAATTTGTTTCAGATGCTGAAACACGCCCATCAACTAGGATTTATATCGGACAACCCCTTGTTTCAAATGGCTCAGATGGCTCTGAGCAGTATGGGACTTAACATCTGAGGTCATCAGTGCCCTAGAACTTAGAACTACTAAAACCACCTAACCTGAAAACATCAAACACATCCATGCCCGAGGTAGGATTAGAACCAGCGACCGCAGCAGTCGCGCGGTTGCGGACTCAAGCGCCTAGAACCGTCGGCCACACCGGCTGGCAACCCCTTGGTGTTGAGATTTTTCCCGTCAGTGTGTATGTTTACAAACATTCCTTAATATTACTACTATTCACAGTTTCTGTTTACAGAAGCCTCGTACAGTGACGCGTCGGTGGTTACGTCACATTATGATTTCGTTGCGTGTCGGTCTTGAAATCTGTCAGCCTCCTTCCGAGAGGCCATTTGCGTTGTATTGCCCATCTGACCATGAACTTTAAAAGCCACATTAGAAGTCATATTCCGCTCGCTTCCTTATCTACACTGCAGTTCAACTCAGGCGGCCTTATGGATATTGACAAACATCTGATAAGACACGTTATACACGATTCTTTAACATTAGTTGCCTCTTGCCAAGAACGTCTCCCCACTCTAGTATACAAATTTAACGCTTTTTCTTTTCAAATTTATCTGACTCCGGTACGGTAGTGAAGCCATAGCCGCAGTAAATCACTGTACTGACGGTGTGGCCTAGCGGTTCTAGGCGCTTCAGTCTGGAATCGCGCGACCGCTACGGTCGCAGGTTCGAATCCTGTCTCGGGCATGGATTTGTATGATGTCCTTAGATAGGTTTAAGTAGTTCTAAGTTCCAGGGGACTGATGACCTCAGATGTTAAGTCCCATAGTGCTCAGAGCCATTTGAACCATTACTTTACTGAAGTCAAATTAATTTGAAACGACTTACTTTTTTCCACGGCCCTTAAGACAGTCACGTCTAATTACACATTTTACTCTATTTAAAACTTCCTTCTTCAACCATCCTCCATCTGTTCACAAAAAACTTGCTCCTTCTTCTGGTACCTGATATTCACACTTGTCATAGCCAAACGTCTTTCTACTCATTACCGCTATATCTGGAAATAACGGCCATTGTATATACTTCTTATTGACGGGATGCAGGACGTGATACTTCCACTGGATCTTGGTTAGGCACCCTGCTCACTGTATACTAACCTATGAAATTCTCATAATACTTGTTTACCATGTCCACAATGTTGAATGATTACTCGTCTTTATTCAATAAATACTCACTTTTCGAAAACACTTTCTGCTATTTCAAAAGCCATTTCTTTAAACCTCATCTCAGAGCTTCATAAATTACTGTCATCATGTCAATAATATTAAAATCCTTCTCCTACTTTTCGTTACGTATTTGCTGTCTGAAAATACATTCCGGTACTTTAAAATCAGTTTCCTTACTTCTTCTTCTGATATCTAGTTGATCATTTTAGTTTCCTTTAATAAACATTTATTCTATCGTTTCACACTTTCGTTTCAATGAAGTTCTGACCATTCTTAACTCTTTGTCAGGTAACGTCATTTTTACTGGACTGATTTATTGCACGATCAGCTTAACAGCTCATGCATCCAGATTGCTGACAAGAATTATATACAGAAGAACGAAAAGAAAGGATATGTTCGGAAAGGAAAAAGGCACCAGAGAGGCATTTCAGAGTTCGCAGTTGATAATGGAAGCGAGACAACAGAAAAATCAAGGTGCGTTCATAAGAACTGTCCACCTGGAAAGAGCGTTCGAGAATATACACCGAAGGGCCAAAGAAATTGGTGTAGTCGTGCGTATTCAAATAAAGATGTATGTAAACAGACACAATACGGCGCTCTGGTCGGTGACTCCTATATAAGAGAACAAGTATCTGGAGCAGTTGTTAGAACTGTTACTCCAGTTACAATGGCAGGTCATCAAGATTTAAGGGAGTTTAAGCGTGGTGTTATAGTCGGCGCACGAGCGTTGGGACACAGAAACTCCGAGGTAGCATGGTAATAGCGATTATCGCTTGAGAACAGGCTTAGAGTACATTCTATCGCCAACTGGCGAGATTGGCGTGCGGCATCGTGCGGCATCGTGCACCTTTGGTAATTTGACAGTCATCGTTTGTCTCCTGAATTGGTTCTAGGCGCGCAGTCCGGAACCGTGCGACTGCTACGGTCGCAGGTTCGAATCCTGCCTCGGGCATGGATTTGTGTGATGTCCTTAGGTTAGTTAGGTTTAAGTAGTTCTAAGTTCTAGGGGACTGATGACCACAGCTGTTAAGTCCCATAGTGCTCAGAGCCATTTGTCTCCTGAATTAACTGGTTTACTGTATAGCGATGTTATGGTATTAAAGCCCTGATGACCTATAGGCTCGGTGCTAGAACACTTGTTGCTTGTAAAGCAAGATTCTCTCTGAAGGTCCGCGTACTTCTCCCCACTCCCATGATTCACTACCACGCCATATGGTGCACTTGTCAGCACCATCGGCTTCCTACTCGCTACCATCGTATTTTGTAGCGCTACTTAAGGCTAGGCGCGCGCTAGCGAGTTTTCGTCGTTGGCTGGAATATGAGCGTGCGCACTTGCGATCAAACTATGGCAGTGATCTAAAAGAGGCACCCTGCCTTCTTTCACGTGCGACGCGATAGTCACAAATGTTGAATGAATAACGCACAATGGCTTGGATCCTCGCGCACTATCGACGCTGTTTCCCAATCACTGTCACACTGTGTTAGAGTGGAGACAGACACCTTCTGTGCGCCAGCAGCCTATCTGAGAACGAGAGTTGCCCATACATACTTACTATAGAGTATAGACTGTCTTAATTTCTTTCATGGCAGGTAAAGCAATTCAAAAGAAGTGGAAGAAACTGAAGGAGTGTTTCGCGAGAGAACTGCCATCGTAGATAAAGTCTCCAACTGGCGAGACTGCAAGAAAACATGACAAATACTTATCTGTACTTTGATGCAATGCTATTTCTGCTCCTCAAATCGGAGACAGACCACCGCCAAAATCGAAATTGCGATAAATATCAGAGGAAGCCAGATTGTTTCTCCCTTTAGGTTTTCTTCACAAAACAACAACAACGATGCAGTACAGAGCACAATAATAAGACAGTCGACTAAATGAAAAGCAAGAGGGTTACTTCATACCAGGAATCTCTCTTAAATATATTAAAAGAGAAACAAAACGAAGAAATTAACGAGGGCAAAAATTTTGCTTTAATGCTGGCGAAGTTAAAGGGAGAACAAAAGTAGCATTGAGCGTGATGAGAAATGGCCGATGTTATCAGCTTCCACCAAGTTTCCACAGCGTCCGAACTTGTGTCATAAAGACACCACACAGCTTTATTCGTTCAGCAGTATTCGTCAAATGCCCTAAATGAAACGGAACCTACGTAAACAGTGTTACTGTGTCCCCCCTCCTACCCCCCCCCCCCCAACCCCCCGGGGACTGACAGCCACAGATAGAACTCAGGAGCTTCTATGCTCAGCTTGGTTTTGCATTGTTCACAGGAAACAAGTTCGTCACTTTAGACTTGTAGAATTGGTTATCTTGTATCTGAGTAAAAACTGTTGTTCGAAATGATGTGTGCTTACATGAAGGTCACTGATAAGCGCTTCTCAGTTCGTACAGACTTCCTCCATGTCGTGTCTTGTTTTGTTATCTATTGCCTGAAACAGTGCGTCACAACTATTATTACTCATTCGACAGTACTGAAAGAATTTATTTGGCCGATTTTGTAACGCTTCATGTATTTCTTAAAACTGGCAGTTCACCATTCTTTGACTTACAATTTGGTGCTCCCAGTAACGATATTTGCGGCATTTTATCGTTCTTCTTAATAGTAAAAGTGCTACCAAATAAGTTGTTTCGATGAAATCTATGGCACTACACATAGTAGTTGCGGTTTTCCTATCACTGTCTGCGCGCCATAATGTACTTCCGCGATAACGGTTGTTCATTCCCGCCGACTGAAAAATTGGCTATGCGCGCCTAGCCTAAGACACTGAATTAATTCCTCTACATGCCGAGTACTGGTAAACGTATAAGTTAGAAAATAAAACACATTCCAGATCTGGAGTAATCTCACTAACTATCTACTCATGATGGAGATATTTTAGATCTGATGGGAACAAACAGACCTGATTTCGTTGAAGATGTCCCCTCTGAAAATAAAACCAAGAAGCTGTTGTCATGAAGATGATTACTAACGTTAGAAGGGCGACTAAAACAAGTGAGAATATTTACATTTTCTGTAAGCTAGATGAAGAGGCAGTAATGCCATATCTCAAACAGAAAGCCCAAATATTTAGATCCGGGCCTGAGCATCTAGAAGTACTGCGGCTCACGCTTAGTAAATCGGTTAACCATGCACTGGATAGACTTGTACATAGCACAATAGTTCATGATTGTCAAGAAACTTGAAAAGAAACGCCGACTATTATGTGTAAAACAAGGCATAGTGCTATAGATACGGCTGTTCTATGAAGACAATTTGGCTGCCAAGATGGCAATGCGTGAGGGCTTTGAAAAGTACAGTAGCAAAATCATATGGAGAGATCTGTCGAAAAACCCAAACAATTTTTTATCAATTCCAAGGGCTGTCGGGCGCGCGGGATTAGCCGAGCGGTCGGGGCGCTGCAGTCATGGACTGTGCGGCTGGACCCTGCGGAGTTTCGAGTCCTTCCTCTGGCATGGGCGTGTGTGTTTGTCCTTAGGATATTTTAGGTTAAGTAGTGTGTAAGCTTAGGGATTGATGACCTTAGAAGTTAAGTACCATAAGATTTCACACACATTTGAACAATTGAACAAAAGCTGCCAATTTCACTAGAGTTAGGGTCCAGACATATCGAAGACACAGGAACTGAAATAGCGGATAGGAAACCAAAAGCATTAATTCAGAAGCCCCTCCTAAGGGGTTGCTTTACTAAACAGATACGGAAAAACTTCCCAGTTTCCTTCTTGGGACAGCACAAAGCTGAAAGATATTTGTGTCAGTATGGAAAAATAACAGGGTCAAATCACTAATATTATACAAGACTCCAAGCCCTGATCAAAATACTGTCAAATATTACACGGAACTAATAGTTGTATTAGCTTCCATTTTAACCATCATCTACCGCAGGTAATTGGAACGAGGAACTGTACACAGTCGTTGTAAGAAAGTACTGATCACGTTGAGCTACAAGAAAGATACAAGTGATCCACACAATTACCGATCAGTCATCGACATCCATCGGTTGCAGAATCCTAGAACATATTCTAAGCTCACATACAAAGAGGTTCCACCAACAGAATGAAGTCCTCAATGCTAACCTGCACGGATTCGGAAAACAAAGTTCGTGCGAAACCCAACTAGCGCTTTTTTTCAAACTACATGTTGAAATTATGGGACAAGGCAGCGTGGCGGATGTAGTATTTTTCGATTTCCGGAAAGCATTTGACTCGCTAATACATCAACGTACATTTAAAAAAAAGTACAGATTTTTATTGGGTGACAAAGAGAATTTGTGATTATAATGAAGATTTATTGATTTGGCGCAGCATGTCATCTAGAATGGAGAGTTGTCCACAGAAGTACACTGACAGGAAAATTCTAGACCACCAAGGAGTATGCGACATAAAAATGTTTGTAGGCTAGTTTCTACTGTGGTGTCACCGCCAGACACCACACTTGCTAGGTGGTAGCTTTAAATCGGCCGCGGTCCATTAGTACATGTCGGACCCGCGTGTCGCCACTGTCAGTAATTGCAGACCGAGCGCCACCATACGGCAGGTCTAGAGAGACGTACTAGCACTGGCCCCAGTTGTACGACGACTTTGCTGGCGACTACACTGACGAAGCCTTTCTCTCCTTTGCCGAGAGACAGTTCGAATAGCCTTCAGCTAAGTCCATGGCTACGACCTAGCAAGGCGCCATTAACCATTTCAAGATAGAGTCTCACTTGTATCATCAAGGATGCTGTATACAAATGATGGAATAAAGTTAAGTATTCTAGCAGCTACGTACTTTTCTTTATAGCATTCATTACGAATCCTGTTTCAGACCTAAACAAGCCTGCGTGAGTTGACGCGTGCCCTTTCGGCTTCCTCGCCTTGTGTCTCGACTGTCTTGTCTAGACACAACATCTACATCTGAAAGATGCTTTCTATTAAAATTTCGCGCCAGTCACATAAGAGTGGCGCTAGTAGCGCCACCATGATGATGCAGATGAGGTTTGTTTTAAATCCTCACAGCAACGGCTATGACCGTTACTCAGCTTTGACGTTGAAAGTGGTGAGGTTCTGTTAGTGAAAAATGCCTTTAAGACGACAAAGACACCATTGTCAACGACTCAATGATTTTGAACAGCGGCGTGTAATACGACTACGAGAATCTGGATGTTCCTTTCACGATACTGCAGAAAGACTTACCAGGAATGTGGGCACTGAACGTCATTGCTGGCAGCGATAGTCTCGAGAACCTACGGTCGCGAGAAAACCGGGCTCTAGACGGCCACGTGGCCTATCGAGAGGGAAGACCGTGGTGTGCGGCTTATGGCTGTGGCGCATCGCACTGGGTCTGCAGCAGCAGTTTGACAGCAGCTGACACCACAGTGACACAACGAACCGTTTCAAATCGGTTACTTCAAGGATGGCTCCACGCACCACATACTGTGCATTCCCCTACCACTTGTGACCTTAGTGGTGTCAAGCGCGATCTCTTTGGAGCGCAGATGGATATCTGTTGTGTTTTCTGATGAAAGGTGGTTCTGCCTCGGTGCCAGTGACGGTCGGTTGTTGGTTAGAAGGAACCTGCCTGCATGCTAGGTACACTGGACCTACACCTGGAGTTATGGTCTCGGTGCGGTTCCCCTATGATAGAAGGAGAACTCTCGTCCTTATCCCAGCACCCTGACTGCAAATCTGTACGTCATCTGGTTATTCTTCCTGTCATTCTGCCATTCATGAACAGCATTCCAGGGGTGTTTTCCAACAGAATACGCTCGCCCATATACCACTATTGTAAGAGGAAAATATGCTCAACAGAGTGTCGACATGGACCTCCTACCCAACAAACCGACATATACCACCTGTACATCAGAATCCCTGCAAGTTTGCATGCTTGCATTAGTGTACCAGCATTATTAGTGTACCAGCATTTCGCATTTGGAATAGCTTCCCTCACACTTACTTTAACCTGTGATCTTGCAATGTTAATCATTTAAATACGTTGCCTAAGCAAATGTACTCCCGAAATTTCATTACTCTGCAACAATTATTTTTTGGTGTTGCAATTTTTTCCGTCTACAAACTATGGAAGAGGGTGATGATTTTGTGGGGACATTGATATTCAACTACGAGGCGAGTTTACATCTGTAACGAAGCGTTAGTTGCCGCAATTTGAGAATGCCGCATGTCCGTGTGTAGTTGGAAACGGATTCGTCAAAAGAGAATGTCTTCTGCGCAATTTCCAAGACAAAGGAGTATGACCCCTTCGTCATTATCGAGGAGTAAGTGTCAGATTCTATGCACCTGGATATGCAACAGTTGCCACAAGTGACTACCGACTCCTCGACCTTCATTTTTCAACAGGATGGGGCTCCACCTCACGGGGAAAAAAATTGGCTCTAAGCACTATGGGACTTAACATCTGAGGTCGTCAGTCCAGGCGGAGGTTCGAGTCCTCCCTCGGGCATGGGTGTGTGTGTTTGTCCTTAGGATAATTTCGGTTAAGTAGTGTGTAAGCTTAGGGACTGATGACCTTAGCAGTTAAGTCCAATAAGATTTCACACACATTTGGACATTTTTTTCATCAGTCCCCTAGACTTAGAACTACTTAAACCTAACTAACCTAAGGACATCACACACATTCATTTCCGAGGCAGGAATAGAACCTGCGACCGTAGCGGCAGCGCTGTTCCGGACTGAAGCTCCTAGAACAGCTCGGCCGCAACGGCCAGCTACGCCATGGGAGCACAACTGTCTGCGCCTTTTTCAATAGAGAACAGTCATATCGGTGGATAACGCGCTGCCGGCCGGAGTGGCCGAGCGGTTTTAGGCGCTTCAGTCTGGAACCGCGCGACCGCTACGGTCGCAGGTTCGAATCCTGCCTCGGGCATCGATGTGTGTGATGTCCTTAGGTTAGTTAGGTTTAAGTAGTTCTAAGTTCTAGGGGACTGATGACCTCAGATGTTGAGTCCCATAGTGCTCAGAGCCATTTGATAAGGCGCTGGTCTTCGGAGTGCTCCTCTAATGCCGTGGCCCTCCATGTCGCCCCATTCCACACCATATTTAGCACGAAGTTTATGTACGTCCAATAGCAACCACACCGTAAGAACAGCAGGAAAAAAATGTGGAAATTTTTGGTAAGTCGTCGGTCCCTCGACTTACACATTACTTAATCTAACTTTAACTAACTTACGCTAAGGACAACACATACACCCATGCCCGAGGCAGGACTCGAACCTCCGAAGGGGGCAGCCGCTCGAACCGTGTCAAGGCGCCCAAGATCGCGTGGCTACCCCTCGTGGTAGGAACAGCAGGAACGCATCGCTGCTGCTGTGATTGACTTTGATGGAAACATGCTTGTGAAAGTATGTATGGAACTGCAGTAATAGTTTGGATGTCTGCCGCGTGTCCAAGGGCGCACACACTGAACATATGTAGAAAATGCGAGACTCTTGGTGCCTGCATCTTTTCATGTAGGCCTATCACCAATCTTTTTATATTGCGTACTTACAAATAAACATTGCTTTGAATCTGGATGAATCATTTAGGCTAACCGTGTAAAGTGAGTACTTAGAGATACAAAGCTGAATATGTCACTCTGATTTTAGTGGATTTCAAGCTGAAAGGTACTAATGAGTTTCTTAGAATAGCTGGTAGTGGAGAACAAATTAAGAAGAATAAGACCTGAATTTCTTGCCAATGTGATAGCTTTTCGGGAAACGTAGAAGCTCATGCAGCTAATACTGTAGAGCAGTTCTGTTGCAGATGTAGAAATCGAGGAGCAAAGCTCTAATAATCTGACATTTCAAGAAAAATTAATTCAAGTTTTATCAAATGACGTTTATCTGAATGGTAATGCGCCGAAACTGAACTGCGGAGTAGACAACAAACATCTGTTAATGTCTCTTTACCTACGACGGATTTTTCAAACCCAGTGTATCCGTGAGATACTTAAATTAGTCAGCATTTTCCATTACGCTGCTTCTTAATAAAGATATTCACTGTGCACTTAATTAATTTATTTATTTCCTTAATAGTACGAGGTAATCCACCCACTAAACCTAATAGCAGAGACTTCGTACTGTTTCAGTCTTATTGGTATGCAGCCGTTAATGCTATTTTAAATAACAAAAACAACTTAATACATGAAAATTTCTCTAAGGTTAAAGAGAATTTAAAGCCTTACGATTGTTATGGTGTTTCTATATAATTTGTTTCTGCCTAGTTGAGCAGATAATAATTTAGAGGGTGATTATAATTAAAGTTAAACTTTCAAAACGTTCTAGAAATGACACCACTGGTCAGATTGATGTCAAACTGCAACGAAATATTATCGGAGAAGAGGGAAAACGTATGGCACAAGTAAAAAAATAGTGTGAAAATTGATCAATAGATGGCGATGTATGTGTCAGATTACGTAAATGAAAACACCCGTCATGCGCACGACCAATTGAAGTTGGTATAAACACGCGGGTACACGGCTTTTCCTCCTTTCGCGTCTGCGACGTTCGTCATGATTGTATCAATGCACCATCGTGCTCTGCTTGTAAAGCTTTATTACAAGAAAGCTGACTGCGCACACGTCCCTCTGCAGAAGTTCCGGGCACTGAAGGCTTTGAAAATAGGCGTCGGTCCGATGACTGCCGTGGGTCTGGAGAAAATGATTCGAGAATTCCAAAAGACGGTTTCTTTTGATGTGCAACCTGGCAGAGGGAAGAGACGAGCTGATTCGGCAACAGTGGAAGCAGTGGTCACAGCAGTGCAAGAGGAGACGTGTGATGCTGTGCAAAGGTGTAGTGCATGGAGAATTGCCCGAACGTTGGACATACCTATGAGCACGCTGCATAAAATCTTACGAAACACTATCCTTTGCTATCCATTCGAAATTTCCCATGTGCACGAGTTGCTCCCTGTCACCTTCCAGCAAGAGATTTCTTTGCTTTAGAATTTCTTGTTCATATGGAAGTGGACATTGTGGCCGAACGGTTCTAGGCGCTACAGTCTGGAACCGCGCGACCGCTACGGTCGCAGGTTAGAATCCTGCCTCGGGCATGGATGTCTGTGAGGTCCTTAGGTTAGTTAGGTTTAAGTAGTTCTAAGTTCTAGGGGACTGATGACCTCAGCAGTTAAGTCCCACAGTGCTCAGAGCCATTTGAACCAGACAATGATAGGCCGTGGAAGATTTCCTGGACAGACGAAACTCACTTCCATCTTACACGATATATCAATACACCGAATTGTCGAATATGGGCAACGGAAAATCCACATGTAAATCAACCAGTACCACTTCATCCTGAAAAGGTCACTTTGTGGTGCGGGTTTACGGCATCATTTATGATAGGGCCATAATTTTTCGAAGAGACAGGTGCTTCATTTCCTGTTACCCGTAACGTTACCGGTAAGCGCTGTGAGTGTCTTTTGTGCAACCACGCCATTCCAGCTCTCCAATAGTGTTGATGTGCGGATGCGATCATTTTTTTGCATGATGTCGCTCCTCCGCACATTGCAAATCCAGTTAAGCAGCTGCTTAAGCGCCATTTCGGAAATGCTAGAATTATCAGCCGCCATTTCCCTATAGCCTTGCCGTCCCGATCACCTCATCTTAATCCGTGTGACTTCTGGCTGAGAGGCTATATGAAAGACGTTGTGTTCAGTGTTCCGATTGAAAACGTAGCTGCATTGAAGGCACGCATTGCGCAACACATTCTGAACGTGACCCCGGAAACAATTCGATCAGCTGTGGAAAATGATGTTTCTCGATTTCAACCTTGTTGCTCTAAACAGTGCACAGCATAATGAACATGTTTTGCGCCAGTCACACGGAAATTAATAATCCGATTTGATTTTGGTTGATGCTTTTTATACGATTTTTGGCCTCAGGAGAATTAAAAACCGATTTATCCCATCCGGTTTGATATGACCTTCCCGTGGTTCATGGGCTTACGTAGCCAACAGTCTCACACCTGTACACCCACGCACACTGAGTAGTACGGTTTGTTTACCGTCAAACGAACACCTTAGGCATTGTTGCATGATTGATTTATCATTTGTTGTCGACCACTATTAAATTATGATGTTTACTACGCCGGCTATTGCTACATGTTGTAACTATTTATTTTTCTTCTGCCATACGTTTTCCCCCTTCTCTGATAATATTCCGCTGCAATTTGACGTCATACTGACCAGTGGTGTTATTTCTATAGCTGTTTGAATGTTTATCTTTAATTATAGTCACCCTGTATATAGTGCAAATGTAAAACAAAATTAAAACTGAAATGTAGTACAATAAGTACGGCAAAAATAAGTTGCAGAATGTAGAGGAAAGTCATATGCCACATTGGAGTTTTTAATATAGTCTAAGTAGCTTGTTGTTTGATATTAGCCTACCTATTAGCCTACCTATTTCACGTGAGAACGTTTCGGGAGAACCTCGAGCTATTCTCATCTGAAATTACGTGTGTTTATGTGGATTTATGGTGTTTCTGTGTTTGGAGTGTTGCATGTCAAGACACTACATGATATTCAGTAGATGTTGGTCGTATTGTTGGTAGTTGTAGTATATTCTGTGTGATACCTCAGAAACATACACAACTGATGTTACGCAGATTACATGCTGATTGAGCATTTGCTACATGTATTACATGAATTGTAGCTTTACATCAAGAATAAAATTATGTTTGTAAATTTATTTGTATAAATATAATGTAGTTCATTGCTACATCAGTCCAATGTTTCTTAAATAACGTCATGCATAAAATTTTGAGTTTTATATACGGTTTACACAGAAGGTACATTTGATATAGAAAATAAATTAATCGTAGCTACACTTAAAGAAGAGAATATACTTCTGCCTACGCATGTTGTTGTTGATTCAGTATCGTATCAGCATTATTTGCTGTTGTTGTAGTCTTCAGTCCTGAGACTCGTTTGATACAGCTCTCCATGCTACTCTATCCTGTGCAAGCTTCTTCATCACCCAGTACTTACTGCAACCTACATCCTTCTGAATCTCTTTAGTGAATTCATCTCTTTGTCTCCCTCTACAATTTTTACCCTCCACACTGCCCTCCAACGCTAAATTTGTGATCCCTTGATGCCTCAGAACATGTCCTACCAACCGGTCCCTTCTTCTTGTTAAGTTGTGCCACAAACTCCTCCCCAATTCTATGCAATACCTCCTCATTAGTTATTAGATCTACCCATCTAATAGTCAGCATTCTTCTGTAGCACCATGTTTCGAAAGCTTCTATTCTCTTCTTGTCCAAACTATTTATCGTCCATGTTTCACTTCCATACGTGCCTACACTCCATACAAATACTTTCAGAAACAACTTCCTGACACTTAAATCTATACTCGATGTTAACAAATTTCTCTTCTTCAGGAACGCTTTCCTTGCCATTGCCAGTCTACATTTTATATCCGCTCTACTTCTACCATCATCAGTTATTTTTCTACCCAAATAGCAAAACTCCTTTGCTACTTTAAGTGTCTCATTTCCTAATCTAATTCCCTCAGCATTACCCGACTTAATTCGACTACATTCCATTATCCTCGTTTTACTTTTGTTGATGTTCATCTTATATCCTCCTTTCAAGACACTGTCCATTCCGTTCAACTGCTCTTCCAAGCCCTTTGCTGTCTCTGACAGAATTATAACGTCATCGGCGAACCTCAAAGTACTTATTTCTTCTCCATGGATTTTAATACCTACTTCGAATTTTTCTTTTGTTTCCTTTACTGCTTGTTCAGTATACAGAATAATATCGGGGAGAGGATACAACCCTGTCTCACTCCCTTCCCAACCACTGCTTCCCTTTCATACCCCTCGACTCTTATAACTGCCATCTGGTTTCTGTACACATTGTAAATAGCCTTTCGCTTCCTGCATTTTACCCCTGCCACCTTTAGAATTTGAAAGAGAATATTTCAGTCAACATTGTCAAACGCTTTCTGTAAGTCTACAAATACTAGAAACGTAGGTTTGCCTTTCCTTAATCTAGATTGTAAGATAAGTCTTAGGGTCAGTATTGCCGCACGTGTTCCAATATTTCTACGGAATCCAAACTGATCTTCCCCGAGGTCGGCTTCTACGTTTTTCCATTCGTCTGTAAAGAATTCGCGTTAGTATTTTGCAGCTGTGACTTATTAAAATGATAATTTACGGGTAAGTTTCACATCTGTCAACACCTGCTTCTTCCTCTAGGGTTGCTGGTAATATTTTGGTAATAAGGAACTCATTACCTGATTTCTTTACTTCGTATTTCTCACTATGCTAATGTACTGTAACGTAGACAGTCAGTTCGACGCTTATTTCCTTCAGAGTTCTGACGTAGTATGTATTTTCGGTACCGTGTTTTAAAGCATTTTTTGCTGAAACCACGTCCAAAGCCTTCTCAATACTATGAATTCCAGGTGAAGTGATAAATAAGACTCAAGTCTCCATTCTAGAATATCTTACCTCATTTCATACAAGTCCATGGATATCATTAAATACGTAGCTTTTTTCCTGCTTCATCTCTATAATTACACAAAATCTTAAACAAAATTTCGTATTCGTGTACTAATTTACTCTGTTAAAAAAATAATCTATAGTTATCCTGACGGTTAAGTGTCAAAAGGGCACAGCGTTTCGACGATCGATCTCATCAGTACCATCAACTGCACACCTGATGTAGGCGACAGAATCGATTTGCCAAAATACTGTGCCCTTTGGACACTAATACCCGACAGGACAACCGTGGACTGTTTTGTTACAAAATACACCGTAGAAACTGAATAATGTTTTATTCTAGGTCTAGATATTTTGCAGCTGATGAAATGTGTACCTGACAAATATGTTTTGTTTTCTTCGCATACATTTCGATTGCTTGAAGAACAACTTCATTACGTGTTCTCACAGCGTCTCGAAGACATTTTCTAATAGTTTTCTTCATTTACCAATTATCACTGTGTCTGGGTTATCGTTTGCATGAATCCCTCGTCTCTGCTTTGACAGTTGTTCGATCCATTCGAGATATTCTTTTGTTTTGATTTATTTATACTCGCAACACCTTCTGCTGTGAATAATAGTAGTTTGCATATATTTCATGCCAAATGGTTCAAATGGCTCTGAGCACTATGGGACTCAACATCTTAGATCATAAGTCCCCTAGAACTTAGAACTACTTAAACCTAACTAACCTAAGGACATCACACACACCCATGCCCGAGGCAGGATTCGAACCTGCGACCGTAGCAGTCCCGCGGTTCCGGACTGCAGCGCCAGAACCGCTAGACCACCGCGGCCGGCTATTTCATGCTAAGTACGTAAGATTCTGTAATTGTTGATTACTGTAATTAGATTCATTTCCTAGTCTAAATGAATTTACATAGTTTACACTTTTTAGTTTTTGTGTGACAACTTTATTTCTTTCTAGCTGTTTTATAGATTTCGATTCTGATCATGCGAGAATCTACGATCAGTCGAAAGAGGTTACGACTATCACGTTATATACATTAGTTAATGAGTGATAAATTTTAGTATTTTTATTTATAGGCCCATCTGGTCCCTGTCTGTTTCGTTTTGTATTACAAACTAGCTCATGGGAGATGCAGCGCTTGCTCGTATGGAACAAGGATACGGGATGTAGTTCCAAAAGTGAACTAGCTCTCATCACTTCTAGTGCCTTGTTAGTATGTGAATGATTACTGGGAACATTCACTTACTCCCACCATCGTCCACTGTTTCGCTGTAAAGAGCAAACACTATAACTTAAAAATTTTGTAAGTCCTCTGTACTGAATGTATACGAACGAAAGATTCTCACCAGATGATGTGTTTACGCTGTGCTATGTTACTGTACAATCAGTTCACAGCTATTGCCAGCAAGATTAAGCTTAAATGCGAATTCATTCGGGCATTGTTTGGAACAGAGGATTCCTCTGCTTGAAGAGATGCATAATTTCACTTTTCCAATCTGTAAAACTGCGTTATGTAACTTCATTACCTGATTACGAATACATTCCACTTTTCTATACAAAATTCATGTACATGATAAAAGTATTCACAGCTGTGTGTTAGTAATAAAAACTTTTACTTAAAAATTAACAATTTCTGTCTTTCACATGTGATCCGCATGGCGCATAGTAAGGGGAGTTGTCTTGGGGTAACAAATTTGAAGCAGATTTCCGCCTTGTTACTTGACCAAAATATTAGCTTCTGATGTAAGTATTTGGATAAAAATCGTTTTAATTGTAGCCTAATGTGCAAGAGAATCACATTTCACTCGTAATGGGACCTGTTCAAGCGACATTGTCTCTTATATACATGAATTATAGTTGTACTAAGTGCTTTTGCCTTATTGGTTTTATTTCTGTGATTCAACCTTAGATTTCGTATCGATCCAACTCTAGAAGCTCTCCTGATGAACTCTGTGAGGAGAGGCTGGAATTCGACCAAACGAAGCAAAATATTTTCTCAGTATTTTCGGGAGGATGACGTAGACGGAACACAGTATCGTCAGTCCGTATTAAGGAAAATGCTGGATTATGCAAGCATCCTTGTCAAGTAATATACTTCTCTTCTTGTTTCTTCGAAACGTATAACAAAAACAAAATTACATTAACGAGGATACATGAGTCGTATTACATGATTAAAATGTGCATTTACGACCAGAAAATCGTCAGAAAATATCAAAGTACGGTAACATTTCTTAATTGAAACACCCGTTGCGTGGGAATGACAGAAATTAAGAACAATAAGTAATCGTAACCAATATTTGGTAATGTACTGAGTCACAAATGGCGGTGGTTTGGGGTCAGTGGAATACACGCTACATGGCGTCTGGCTCGAAGCTTTCCTAGAAGAATTGATATGTAACGGTTCGCTGTATAACTGATTCAACTGCTGCTCAAATTGCTGCGGCAGATGCAGTAAGATGCGCCAGAGCCATACGCCAAACACAGTGGTCTTCCCTCTCGTTAGTGCCACGTGACCGTCCAGAGATCGGCCTATTTGTGACTGTACATTATCGTGACCATCGCTGCAAGCAATTCTGAAATATAGTAGCAGAAACATGCAACTCCTAGTATCCCTGTTACACGACCTCGTTTAAATTCAGTGAGGTGCGATATTGGCATCTTTGTCGCCGCTACTCCCAGCCCCCTCCCCAGATGGCCCACAACTCTTTCGTGAGTACGTTCTTAGTTACCACGGGACCCTAGCCTCGCACCACTACTTCTCTTTCTGCAATGCAAGCCTACACTTCTACTGTTCCTTTCACCTGTACCGTTCCACCATACGGTCTTTCTGATGTAGACCCCACTTGGACCCTATACTTGATTTAGGACCCTGGTTTCCATTTAACTTCCTGCACTCCCTACATCTTTGCATTAATAAATATACGGTACCCACCGTTGGGTTTGATCTGCCACCACTTTTCCAAACTTATCAGAATTGCTGGTCATGGAGGAAAAGTCTATTCCACCTTGAGCTTTAGCACCCTTCCTTCCTAATAACGGAGTGTCCCCTATAGCCTGCACTGTAGCCATCCAGTTCTGACAAGTTATCAAGTACCTGCACGGTCGTAGCACCCTGACCACGCAGGCATCGCAGCGTTGGTCTCTGAACTGATATCTCCCAGCGTATGCCAAGGAGTATGTGCCTGTCGTGATTGGGGCACAGGGTCTCCAAGCAATGGCTTACTGGCTAGGTAACCATTGCTGAGGCTGGTTGGTGCCATGTAGAGCGTTGGCACCTAGATCGATTACTTGCATACGAAGAGGATGAAGCTTTCTTCCACTGATGGTCAAACGGCCACAGCAGTCTCTTCCAAACAAAAGAATTCGTTCAATGCAAAAAGATACGACCACAAAATGCTTCCTTCCCTGTCTATACAGTGGGTGGAACATCAGGTTAAGCGAAATACAGAGACATGCTCTCCCCAACACCAGATTTGTAGAAGGGCAGATGGGGATTCTGTTTTGGCCACAAAGCCTTTATTCATTGTAGAGACTAAAGAGGACAAGTTTGGGGAAGTCGCAGCCATCTCAAAAATGAAGAGTAGGTCTGTTGTGATTAAAACACCATCCCCCTGACCATTGTTTGCTTGTGACAAGGTAGATAACATTCTGATGACTTCCAAGCCTAATAATAGTCTAAACATGGTTCAAGGCATCATTTTCCATCGTGACATCTTCTTGCAGTTTGAAGATGAGCTACACACCAACTTGCAGCGCAGGGTGTACACTTTGTCCATTGCAGCCATAGGGGGCCAAAGCACAATAGAAATGCTCCAAGGCTTCCTCTTGGCCTTTGAGAGTGATTCGTTGTCCGCAAAGGTCAAGGTGATGGTATTCTGATGTGATGTGAAACCGTATGAGCTACCCCCTCCCCACATGCGGTGCTTCAAATGTATGAAGGGAACATGTCTTCACGTTGCGATGGTAGCCCAGTCTTCACCATTGTCCCTGCTCAACAGACTACATTGTCTTTCAGAAAGAGAAAAAATACAACAGTGTATAACTCTGGACAGACTGACATACAAAGACGCCAATGAAAAGTATGAGCGTCTACATCCTACATGCTTGAAAATGTCGTATGCTACAGTTAATCTCGCGCTTAAATTAACCTGTGACTTAATTATTATATCTAGACAACATCATTATTCTAAATTAATTATTTTATGTTCTTTGCGATTTTTTGTGACTGTCTTTTAGTAAGTTTCCAAAATAATCAAAAGGTGTGTACTTTGCGTATGCTGTGCCACTGTGAAGTACCTCTTTACTGTTACGTAAGACGCCTCTGCACGCAGTGTGCGTTAGTTTTGGTGAAACTTTCTGAGCTTAGTTATGTGATGCCGTTTCCATCGCTGACAGAACCATTATTCCCCAGGGACAAGTAGTTCTGTGAGAGGTGTTTCCTACTGAGGTTCCACTCCATGATTTGATGCAAACAAACGTATCTATCGACGTTGCTTCTTTCCTGGGATCCAAGAAGCTGTTTATGAATGATGGATAGCTTTCATGTCTCTTAAACTATTCAACGACTGATGATGATATCTGTGTGATATATTACTTAAACTCGCTCTCGCTGCCAATGACACTCCCCTTCATTATGCACCCTACGGGGAGTCCTGAGGGCCACTCAGCCGTGCCTCACCCTCCCCCCCCCCCCAATCCTTTCCGATGGCTGGGGGTTCTCCTCCTGCTGCTTCCTCCTCACGGACATGCCACTTTGGGAGCAATGGCTCCCCACCCACTGGGTACGCCGATCCTCAACCCCCCGCCATGGTCACAGCACCATATGGCTTTCAGACATAGTTTTTCATAATGTTCTTCATTGCCTGAAACTAATTCAGGGAAGCCTTCCAAGTCATATAAACCACTAAAGAAAATAAACACAAAAAGAAATTTTCCAAGATCAAGCAAATCCCAGATGATCTGCTTCTGTGGGTGTGGCAGTGATCCCCCTGGCTCCTGAGACTCCAGATCGCACCGTATAATATGCCCCAAAACCTATGTGTCTTAATACCATACCCTCTCAACCAGTGGTGGCTCCTGAGAGTCCAGATCACACCATATAATATGCCTCAAAACCTATGTGTCTTAATACCATACCCTCTCAACCAGTGGTGGCTCCTGAGACTCCAGATCACACTGTATAATATGCCTCAAAACCTATGTGCCTCAAAACCTATGTGTCTTAATATCATACCCTCTCAGCCAGTGGTGGCTCCTGAGACTCCAGATCACACCGTATAATATGCCTCAAAACCTATGTGTCTTAATACCATACCCTGTCAACCAGTGGTGGCTCCTGAGACTCCAGATCACACCGTATAATATGCCTCAAAACCTATGTGTCTTAATACCATACCCTGTCAACCAGTGGTGGCTCCTGAGACTCCAGATCACACCGTATAATATGCCTCAAAACCTATGTGTCTTAATACCATACCCTGTCAACCAGTGGTGGCTCCTGAGACTCCAGATCACACCATATAATATGCCTCAAAACCTATGTGTCTTAATACCATACCCTCTCAACCAGTGGCAGCAGGTGACGATGGGATGTGACCTGCCTCCTCGGTCCCTTTATGCTCTTACAGTACACAGAAGGCATGATTCTCCAGTGGACTTGTAGTGTTTTTCCCCACCACCTGCCTGATCTGTGAAATTTGTTAAGCTTATCTTCTGCTTTCTGCATTCCCTTCAGGAATCTTGGTACTCAGGAGCATGGGCCCCTGCCCTTCATGGCTACTGTGGATGTTTTAAGAATCGTGCAGATCGTGGTAGGGTCTCAGGTGGAGTTTACACAGTAGTTCTAAACTCTACATATAGCGAAATTGGAAACCACCAAGACCATTAGATATTACAAGTAAATTGAAGGGGGTTTATGCTATCAGCAGCTGCGGGAGATTAAGCCGAATCAGCATCAATGAGCGAAGATGTGTAGTAGACCAGGCTTCAAACCCTCGATCTCCTGCTTACTAGGCAGGTGCGGTAACCACTGTGCCATGTGGGACACAGCATTATCGCAACAGCCAATCAACACTCCCACTGAGCGCCACCCGCCGACAGTCCCTGTCCATTATACTCCTTCAGCTGTGTGTGGCTCGTGTTCGTGCCATATCTCATTTGACATCCTGTTTTTACTGTACTACCGCCTCGTTATGTTAATTTCAATTACTGGTGTCACTGAGTTGAGCCTTGCCTGCCCGTGAGCGGCAGCAGCGGCGTTTATCGATATATGCCCTGGCGTATTATCTTTTCTGACTGCTATTACTTCCCGGTTGTCGTGTGTTTGGAGGTAGTTCAGATCTGCCAGTGAGTTGCAGTGCAGTTCAGACCTGGTAGTGTTTGACTTAGGACATGCCAGAAGTTCAGTCGAGGAGTGGCTGCAGTTAGGTCCGGACAGCCATGGCTCGCCCGACGGTTGCCGATAGATATCACTTGAGTGTGGACTAACTTGGTTGGTCGCCGGTCGGTCATCTTGTCGAACGACATGTATGTTGGCCAGAGATCGCTTAGGTGTTGCCTGTGTGTAACGACTCGTGATTCGTCCTTATTATTGCTCAATCACTGTCGTTAGTATTGTCTAGTCCTTCGTGCAAGTGTTCATAAAAGTGTATGTAGCTTGTGATATCGACTGCTCAGTTAGTTTAGTGCTGTCTCCAGGCTGTGTGCGAGCAGTTGGTCGGTTGGCGTGGAGCAGCGACGAAATCTCTGCAGGGCATAGTTTGGCCGGGCCCGATGGCGGTCTCTATGGAGTGTCGGAGTGTGTGGGGCTGTTCCCATTGCTATGAGGTCCGTGGCTCACCGACCATGGACACGAAAGTTGAGTTTGGATTTAATTTATCAGCAAGTCAAGACTGTTCACACTGTGCCGTCTGGTTCTCGTTGTTGGCTGTTGGGACATTCCTGCGAGCAACAACGTGTGTGTTCGAGTTGGCGAAGGCTTAGCAACCATCCGGTGGAGTCTAACTACATTTGGTTATTTGCAATTGAATTGCATCAGAGGAATTTTCAGCCTTGTGGCCGTTAACGTTCTGGTTACCTGCCCTGGCCGTTAACGTAAATTCAGGCAGTGTCCTTTCCTCACCATCTTGTCCCTGTCCAGCACGGTGTGTAGTTTGACAGGTTAATGTATGCTTGGTTGTGAGCGTCCATGCATTTTATGTTTTGCACTGAACTCCTGGTTGTGTGCAGGTCGAGTGGGTCCATTGACTGTCTGTTGGTTGTTTTGTCGTCGGATCGAGAATGGTTGGGCCGACTGCCTGTCTCACCTAAGTGAACGCTAGTATTTCAAGTGCTGGCCGACCCCTGAAACTTCTGAGCGCCAGTAGCTGCAATGCCTATTCTTATTTTCTGTTGTGTGCATTTGTATGGCTCATAGCCGATGGTTTTGAATTAAAGTTGGATTTTTTTAGTGGTCTTTTAAGTCATGGGCCTTCAGCCGTTTTAAAATTAAAATTCCTTGCTTGTCAAGTGTTAGATGTTTGGGCCTTCAGCCTGATTAATATATTGTTTAAAGATAAAGCCGTGGGCCTTCTGCATAATAAAAATTATTTTAGTTGTGTTTAAGTCCTGGGCCTTCAGCCGTTTTAAAATTAAAATTCCTTGCTTGTCAAATGTTAGATTGATTGGGCCTTCAGCCTGATTAACATATTGTTTAAAGATAAAGCCTTGGGCCTTCTGCATAATAAAAATTATTTCAATTGTGTTTAAAGTCATGGGCCTTCAGCCATTTTAAAATTAAAATTCCTTGCTTGTCAAGTGTTAGATTGTTTGGGCATTCAGCCTGATTAATATATTGTTTAAAGATAATCCCTTGGGCCTTCTGCATAATAAAAATTATTTTAGTTATGTTTCAAGTCATGGGCCTTCAGCCGTTTTAAAATTAAAATTCCTTGCTTGTCAAGTGTTAGATTGTTTGGCACCTTTAGCCTAATTTAAGAGAAAGCTTTATTGTTTAAATTTATTTTACCCTGAATTTTAAGTCTTGGGACCTTCAGTCATTTTGAAATTAAGGATCTTTGTCTTTCGAGCATTAGGCCTAATTGAAGATAAGGCCTTCTGTCTATTTGTTTAACTTTACCTTGAGTCTTAAATCATCTTACTTACGGATTCACACAGGAATTTGGACGTATTTGTGTATTCGCACCGGAAAAAGTGGATCCATTGCCCAGCCAGGTTTATGAATTATTTCAATGCTTGTTGTTTTGTCACACCGCTTTTCCACATTCTAGTTGGTGCTTCACATAATAGCCCCAACATCCAAGAGAATGGGGTCCTGCAGGCTTCTTTATTAAGTTTCCTTCTCTTTTTAATGGCAACAGGAGCATTTCGAACTAGCCCTGTGAACAGCCTGCTTGCAGAGGCTGTGGTCCTTCCACTACAGATCACGTGCCAACGACTACTACTCAGTTATGCTATACATGTTCACAGCTGTCCTAAGCGTCAAAGCTACCACGTTATTATTCCTAGTAAGGAAGTCCACCTCCCACAACAGGCGCAATTACAGTTCAACTACAGTGTCTTTATTCTGAAATCCAACTTCTCCCACTGTCGCCTTTTGTCAGGGAGCAATTGCGCGTGCCCGAATGGCGTGTACCCCGACCTCGGTTCTGCCTCAATCTATCCTTTGGATTCAAATATTCCATTGATCCCATCGTGTTTTGCCACGTACTTCTGGCTGTTCCCGATGCACTTCCAGTTTCATAAGGGGTATACACTGACAGTTCAACTGTCCATGAATGAAACAGTTTTGCATAAACACATGCAAGTTGCAGGAAATTACACTCCTTGCCGAAGGTATGCAGTGGCTTCATTGCTAAATTGGTGATCATCAAACAAGCCCTTAGCCACACTCTTTCGTGCACCTGCAAGATGCTTCTAATCTGTGGTGACTACCTGAGCAGCTTCAGGCTATAGAGCAGTGCTGCCTTCCTCACCTATTAGTCCCAGTTATCCATTATATTCTTTAGGACCTCCATCAAGCGGGACAGCCAGTCGTCTTTTTTTGGACCCCTGGACATGTTGGGATCTCAGGGAATGAAAATTCCAACCACTTGGCCAAGTTAGCTACCAAGATGCTACTTTCGGAAATGAGGGTCCCAGAACTGGACCTTCGGTTGACTCTACACCATTAATCGTCGGAGGTCTGGAAATCAGAATGGTTCGCCCAGGAGTCGCCAAACAAACTAAGGGCAATGAAGAAGAGCACACCATGTGGCAGTCTTCTCTTTTACACATCTCATTGGAAATCCACTGTCCTTCGATGGCTAAGCATAGGCCACACTTGGATAATCCGAAGCCATATTCTCAGACATTAGAAGCACCTTAGTATCGATGTTGTAGCCACCTGTTGGTGGCCCACATCCCACTACACTGTCCAAATTTTACTGCTTTGTGGCAATATCTTAAACTTCTTGACACGCTGCATCTGACGCTAGCGGACGGTGCCAAAGCCGATGACCTGGTTTTGTGTTCCACCCGTGAGCGCGATTTCGACATGCCTCTGCGAGATGGGACAATTTTACTTCATTGATCGCATGACGGTTTGGAGGTTCACTGCTCGCTTTCTGTGGCCAGGGCTCCCATGTTGGCCCTTGCTCGGCTGTCTGGCCTGGCCCCTCTGCTTCCCACCTTTTTATTCTCCTTGTTCTCTTTAGTTTGCCATTTTTAATGTTTTATCTTTGGTAAACTTTCATTATCTTGTCTATGTTGTTTGTCTCCTTCGTGTAACACGCAGCGACATGGTGCTGGTGTGATGCAAAGGTTGCTTCACCCACAGCAAACATTGCTCCAGGGATTTCCAACTGTATTCTGACAGAGCGGCTTTCCAACTTACCCCTCTCACTCCCCTCCTACTTCTGCTTGTCTTTTGTCTGTCTCACTGTATCTTCCTTACAATCGAGTTTCCCGGGATTCCCTTTCCCAGCACTTGCTTTCTCAGGATTTGCTTTTTGTATCCTCCTTCTGAAAGTTATTTGTGGTTCGATACATGTAAGATGAAGGAACTGATTTCCTCGATGTTACGTCCCTTTAACTCCAACAACCAACCAACTAATCCTTGTTCCCATAAAGGCATTCTTGACTAACATCAATTCACCACGTCCAGTTTCAAAAGTAACGACCGTGACAGCATGCATTTAAAGTAAACCTGATTTCCATCCTCTTAGTTTCTTGTGGAATTGGCTTGAAATTTGAACAGATACCATCTTTCAGATATCGAGTCATGCATATCAACTTTCGATTGCTGCACAACTCGTTTCTGGTGTTGCGATTTTTTTTTCAGTATATATCAGAAGTCATCTGCACTTCTTCTGAAAAGCAGCTTAAAGGAGCATTGAAACTCAACCACATAATACACATAAACTTGATTTATTTCACCCCAGTAAAACAACAAGGTATTTTTGTTCTCTGAACAGTTTTTATTTTCCACACCAGAGCTGTGTCTTCAGTTATATACTGCGTATTCCAATGTTTATTGTGGTTTGTCATAGGCGAAGCTTACAAAAAGTTCTTCTGTGAAATGTGATGTCTGTGCTTGGTGACTTCGAAGAAGTCCTAAAGTTTTTGACTGTTACTTTGTGAAATTAAATGCTGTGTATAGTGTAAATGTTGCCCATAATGTCTTAATCGAATATGGGTACGGAAGGGTTGGTGTTTTCAACCACGAGCGGCGCCCAGCTAAGTGGGTAAGTGGCGGCCCTGGAGACCTCTACAGGACGTTGGCGACCTCCTGGAGCACACCCTGGAAGATGTCGATGCCACGCAGCAGGGAGGCTGCTGTAATGTACTCGTCTATTCCGTGCGGAAGTGGTGGAGTGTTGTTTATCGGCATGAATCCCAGCGCAGGAATTCCAGCCTGTAACACAAAGAGGGCTGCAGCACATGATTCAGCTTCTGATCTATTTAAAAAAAAAATCTAATGTGGCCAAAGAAATTAGAGCACTACAAGACCATAAATTATGTAGCAGTTTCCAGGAAAATAAAATCAATATCTTTCATCAGTATGTTAGGGAGTTGACAAACAAGACAGACTAACTTATTGTATGCCTAGAAAATGTGGAAATTTCTGAAGGGATAGCTGTCCTGTGTCTCTGAACACCATGTAACCACACGGAGAGATAAGTTAAATGTCAGGGATTACAGACGTGCTTCATTTCCGTATAGAGTTAACACTGCGAAAGGAGGAATTTTAACATATGTTAAAGTTGGACACAAAGTGAAAAATAAAGAAACAAAGAGTTTTTGTGTTGATCAGAACCTAGAAGCATGTGCTTGTGACTTGTTAGTGCAGAATACTTCTCTAATAATTGCAACTGTCTACAGATCCCCTATAGAAAACTTTCAGCTCTGTATGAGAAATGTAGATGCATTACTGAGCTACCTGTCAGACAGGAAAAAACGGTTATTAGTTTGTGGTGTTTTCAATGTAAATTTCTTAAAAGATACTGACAGGAAAAATTAAGTAGAATTATTATTTGAGTGTTCTAATATAATTTCGGTAGTCAATTTTCCATTCGTTTGCAGCACAATAGTGGGACATTGACAGATAGCATTTTTATGCACAGTGCTCAGGCCGAAACAATTAATGTGCACCCAATTGCTAATGAGCTATTAAATCATATTTGAATGTTCCTTTCCTAAAAAATTATCTAAGCGATCAATTAAAAAAAGACACTTAAGCCGTGGATAATCGTCAAAAGAGAGAGACAGGACAGCCAGTCAGCGTACAAAATTCCATAATACTTAAACTAAATGGCAATGTCATAACTGATAATTCACAAGCTGCAAGTACTTTTAACAAACACTTTCGTAACATAGCACCAAATATAGTATTGAATGGTTCAGTTGAAGATGCTAGAGAATATATTAGAAAGGTCATGCAACAAAACTTTAAGCAACTAGAAGTAGCATCATCATTTTCCACTAAAATTAATATAATTATAAAATTTCTGAAAACGAAAGCTTTTGCGAGGCAGGAGGAATTTCAAACAAAATTTACAAAAGTTTGTCCAACTTAGTAAGCAATGTCCTTAGTGATGAGAGCAGTGCATGAATGGCACAGGGAATTTTTCCAGACAGGTTAAAATCTGCAATTATTAAACCACTTCAGAAGAAAGATGAGAAGACAGACTTAAACAGTTATCATCCAATTACTTTACTGACTTCTTTCTTCAAGTCAGAAAAAAAAAATGTTTTCGAGAATAGTCGCTCACTTAAGTGGAAACAATTTAAGTAGTACACAAAAGTTTGGATTCGAGAAAGCATGCTTAGCTGGTAATTCTATTTCAGCAGTACATTCACTCATCAGATAGTGCAAGCCTTAAATAATACTATATCACCAGTTGGTATTTTTTATTATGTCTCCAAGGCCTTCGAGCGTACAGATCGTGATACTCTCTTAGAAAAACTCAAGTTTTACGAAACTGATGTCTTTACAAACAGCTGATTTGAATCATACTCGACAAACAGAATACAAATAATTGTGCTGAATAGTTAAGACAGTGTCGTAAAGATAGAAAACTTTAGTGAATGGGGTAAAAAAAAAATCAGAACGAGAGTTCCACAAGATTCAATTTTGGGTCCATTCCTATTAATTATATATGTGACCTTCCATTTAACATTCAACAAGCGAAACTGGTACTTTTTGCAGATGATAGTAGTCGTATAATCTGTAGTGGACTGTTAAGGCAGCCAGTCCACAGTGAAGTAGCCGAAAGGGCACGCGTCAACTCACGCCATCTGGCGTTAAGTCAGGAACAGGATTCGTAATGAATGTGATAAAGAAAAGAACGTAGCTACTAGAACACTTAACTTTTATATTGTCCTTTGGTATACAGCATTCTGGATGATACAAGTGAGACTCTATCTTGAGGTACATGCAACGTTACAAATGGTTAATGGCGCCTTGCTAGGTCGTAGCCATTAACTTAGCTGAAGGCTGTTCTGTCTCTCGGCAAATGAGAGAAAGGCTTCGTCAGTGTAGTCGCTAGCAACGTCGTCGTACAACTGGGGCGAGTGCTAGTCCGTCTCTCTAGACCTGCCGTGTGGTGGCGCTCGGTCTACGATCACACAGTGGCGACACGCGGGTCCGACATGTACTAATGGACCGCGGCCGATTTAAGCTACCACCTAGCAAGTGTGGTGTCTGGCGGTGACACCACATAATCCTATTAGAGAGAAAGCAACAGAAGAGTTGGTAAATGATATTTCTCAAAGAATTATGACATGGTTGTCTCAAATTGGATTCTGCCTAAATTTTGAAAACAACACACTACATTCAGTTCTGTGTAATAAAGAGAGCGTACAGATCGCGATACTCTCTTAGAAAAACTCAAGTTTTACGGAACTGTTGTCTTTGCAAACAGCTGATTTGAATCATACTCGACAAACAGAATACAAATAATTGTGCTGAATAATTAAGACAGTGTCGTAAAGGTAGAAAACTTCAGTGACTGGGGTAAAAAAAAAAAAAAATCACAACGAGAGTTCCACAAGATTCAATTTTGGGTCCATTCCTATTAATTTTATATGTGACCTTCCATTTAACATTCAACAAGCGAAACTGGTAATTTTTGCAGATGATAGTAGTCTTATAATCCTATTAGAGAGAAAGCAACAGAAGAGTTAGTAAATGATATTTCTCAAAGAATTATGACATGGTTGTCTCAAATTGGATTCTGCCTAAATTTTGAAAACAACACACTACGTTCAGTTCTGTGTAATAAAGAGAATCACACCAGTTGATGCAGCACATGAGCAGGAGTCAGTAACTATGGTAGAATGGTCCAAATTTTTGAGAGTACATATTGATGAAAATTTGAGCTGGAAGAAGCATATTACTGAGATTAAGTTCATTTACTTTCACTCGTCATACGACTACTAATCTTCGAAACAAACGTATGTAACTTCTGACATGTTTTGTATATTTCCATACAACAATCTCGTACAGATTACTTTTTTTTGGTAACTTATCAAACAGAAAGAAAGTATTGACGGCACAAAGGCGAGCAGTAAGAATAATATGTGGCATTCACCCACAGATGTCATGTGATGCCGCAATACATATTTCGCCTAATGAAATTCATCACAAATAATTCCTCATAATTTGAGAAGAACAGTGATGTACATACCTATAACACTTGAGGCGGAAATGGATCTAATTTATCACTGTTAAAGCAGTCAGTGGCTCAGAGAGGAGTTCACTACGCAGCAATAAAACTTTTTGATCATTTGACCAACAACTTAAAATGTCTGACAGGTGGCGACGCAAGTTTCAAATCTAATTCAAAATCTTCTCTCCTGGACAAATCATTCTAAAAGATACACTCCTGGAAATGGAAAAAAGAACACATTGACACCGGTGTGTCAGACCCACCATACTTGCTCCGGACACTGCGAGAGGGCTGTACAAGCAATGATCACACGCACGGCACAGCGGACACACCAGGAACCGCGGTGTTGGCCGTCGAATGGCGCTAGCTGCGCAGCATTTGTGCACCGCCGCCGTCAGTGTCAGCCAGTTTGCCGTGGCATACGGAGCTCCATCGCAGTCTTTAACACTGGTAGCATGCCGCGACAGCGTGGACGTGAACCGTATGTGCAGTTGACGGACTTTGAGCGAGGGCGTATAGTGGGCATGCGGGAGGCCGGGTGGACGTACCGCCGAATTGCTCAACAAATGGGGCGTGAGGTCTCCACAGTACATCGATGTTGTCGCCAGTGGTCGGCGGAAGGTGCACGTGCCCGTCGACCTGGGACCGGACCGCAGCGACGCACGGATGCACGCCAAGACCGTAGGATCCTACGCAGTGCCGTAGGGGACCGCACCGCCACTTCCCAGCAAATTAGGGACACTGTTGCTCCTGGGGTATCGGCGAGGACCATTCGCAACCGTCTCCATGAAGCTGGGCTACGGTCCCGCACACCGTTAGGCCGTCTTCCGCTCACGCCCCAACATCGTGCAGCCCGCCTCCAGTGGTGTCGCGACAGGCGTGAATGGAGGGACGAATGGAGACGTGTCGTCTTCAGCGATGAGAGTCGCTTCTGCCTTGGTGCCAATGATGGTCGTATGCGTGTTTGGCGCCGTGCAGGTGAGCGCCACAATCAGGACTGCATACGACCGAGGCACACAGGGCCAACACCCGGCATCATGGTGTGGGGAGCGATCTCCTACACTGGCCGTACACCACTGGTGATCGTCGAGGGGACACTGAATAGTGCACGGTACATCCAAACCGTCATCGAACCCATCGTTCTACCATTCCTAGACCGGCAAGGGAACTTGCTGTTCCAACAGGACAATGCACGTCCGCATGTATCCCGTGCCACCCAACGTGCTCTAGAAGGTGTAAGTCAACTACCCTGGCCAGCAAGATCTCCGGATCTGTCCCCCATTGAGCATGTTTGGGACTGGATGAAGCGTCGTCTCACGCGGTCTGCACGTCCAGCACGAACGCTGGTCCAACTGAGGCGCCAGGTGGAAATGGCATGGCAAGACGTTCCACAGGACTACATCCAGCATCTCTACGATCGTCTCCATGGGAGTATAGCAGCCTGCATTGTTGCGAAAGGTGGATATACACTGTACTAGTGCCGACATTGTGCATGCTCTGTTGCCTGTGTCTATGTGCCTGTGGTTCTGTCAGTGTGATCATGTGATGTATCTGACCCCAGGAATGTGTCAATAAAGTTTCCCCTTCCTGGGACAATGAATTCACGGTGTTCTTATTTCAATTTCCAGGAGTGTATTTTCAAGTTTAGTTGCATGAGTAGCAATAAAATGATGTGTTCATTAATGTTAACAGTAATCATGTGCACATATCCTGTAAACTGAACTTCTCAGTACTTCATGAAATTCAGTGAAGTTCCTGTTTTATGCCCAGTATTAGTACGAGTGACGCTCGATAAGTAGTGCAACAAATTTATTTTCTCGTATAGTTTCGATTGAAAACATGCGGAATTTGTTGTGGGACATTGTGGAATATTCGCACTTCAGCGCCTGTAGTTTCATGAAGTTCCGATGGTTGGCGGCATTGTACATAGCCTCCAGAATGGCGTCCGTAATGAAGGTGCGCTCTAAGCAGAGCGCTCTCATTGGGTTCTTTTGATGGAAAAACAGAGCATCGCAGGTATTCATAGGCGCTTGTAGAATGTCTACGGAGACCTGGCAGTGAGCAAAAGCAAGCTGAATCGTTGGACGAGAGGTCTGTCTTCATCGCAATGAGGTCGCACAAACCTTTTCGATCTCTTGCATGCCGAACGGCCGTAAATAACTGTGACTGCTGCAATGTTGGAATGTGAGGACACTTTCATTCGAGGTGATCTACAGAACACGATGAAACACCACGTTGCTTCACTTGACGTCTCTGTTGGTGATGCTGACTCACTTGTCCGCAAGTTGGGATACTTAAAGGTGTGTGCCCGTTGGACTCTTAGCCCCATAACTGAAGATCATAAAGAGGAACGAAGGGCCATCTCAGCGGAATTGCTTGAGCGTTACGAGGTTGATGGGGAGTTTATTGATGTAGCAAGGCGTTGGCTCCTCCGTCGATTAGGAGAATGGTGCTATGCAGGCATACAGGCAACCACAGTATGGTTGCGTAAGTCCATCGCATTGAATGGAGATTGTGTGGAAAAATAGGGTGCTGTACCCAAAAGATTGGGGAGTAAAGTATTGTATTGTAATACTGAAAAAAAAAGAAAGGAATTTCCTTCCATAAAAGAGATATGTGGCTGCCGTACGTTGCACAAAATAAGGTTCCCCTTTTCTTATATTATGTTCTTAGTGAGAATAATCAATGTTATCATATTATTCCATGGGCCTAAATTTTTAATGTAATAGGATATATGTTGATAATGGTGAAGTATCACGAAACATGTACGGGTGAAAAAAGAAGGCAGAATCATTTCACAACTGTTTAGCGCTTCCATAGATGTCCTTGAAGTCAAATAAATGAGTCATGGAGCAAAACTGAGTGGTAAACTGCATTATCATTGCTACGAAAATGATATGGTCATGATTGGAACAATGTCATCTAGTGGCATGGTAGGCAGAGAGAGGCAGTTGTTTTCTAAATTCAAGGATATAGGACAGAGTAAACGTTCTAATCAAAGGTGGGCAGATGACACCAGAAAACATGAAGGATCAACAGTGTTTTCTAGATTCCAAGAGAGTTGATGACCTAATAAAAGGTGGATAGATGACAACATAAACATGGGCAATTACAAATGAAAACAACAATCCAATACTAAGTTCAGAGAAGGCTTTTGACAGCAGGAGACCTTTTTTGGGCTTTTTCTTTGTGACACTGTTGTTTTTCTCAAAGTTTCACACTCGAACGCTGCCAAAATTCACGTGCTCGTAACAATGCCCAATGACTGTCGCAGATTAAGTGACGCTTTACAGTTACTGATTAAAAAATTTCCATCGACAATGAATTCACGGTGTTCTTATTTCAATTTCCAGGAGTGTAGTTCCCCGCCATACAGCGAGCGTACGTAGTCCAGGAGTCTAGAACAGCATATGTGCCTATCCTTTGCCAATAGACAGAAGCACCTAGCGAAGGGACGCCAGATTGTAAGGTCAAACAGACGAAATTTTAGTCGCATTCAAACGTCCTAATGGAAGGAGGATAGATGGCATTACTGGACAGCGAATAATCTACGTGGATCCTTAAAGCTGAACATCGCAATGAATAGAAGACTCAAAAACAAAACCTTCTTCAGAAGTAGACATTAAATGTCTGAAGATCTGGAAGAGTGGTAATCCAACAAGGGATATCGTAATTGTTCTTCTTATTAATGTTGACAGGAAGAGAAGTTTTGTAATGTTGTTGGTAATTAAAAAGGAGAGGATTGATCTCTTTCTTTTTATTCTGTTACTGATACAGTCACTAGAACATCTCACAACGTAACCAGTTCAACCTCTCAATTATGATTTTTAGATAATATAAGAAGAAGACTGACTCAAAATTATAGCTTTACAATAAGAGATTCGTATTGACAAACAATAAAAAAGTATTCAAAAGGGAGGAGGAAACGAAATGAAACTTCACATGCTCAAAGGGTATATGATGTTTCTTCAGTGACTATAAAATCGAGTCAAATTTGCAAAGAAATTGGCAGCATGTTTCACCCTCTCTGGTCTACGTGCAGGCATTTATTCGGTTGGGAAGGGTAACAAAATATTTTTATCTCCTGCTGAGGCTAGGTGGAGCACAACTGCGTATGGGAACATAAGAGGATGTACGATGTCCAGAGCCTCTGGCGTCAGAATTCCCTCAATCACTACCACTAATGATATGAAGTCATACTCAGTGGCTCCCAACAGCATGCCTCTCCAAAACACTGGAGAAATGGGAACTCTACGGAGGACGCCACCATGTTTGCCGAATAAGGTCATCCGGAGTGGAACAGAACAGCAGCTCATTGATGAACACAGTGCAAAGCCGGTCATCAGCTGTCCCTCCTCCCTGGTGACGGTAGTACTTTAAAACGCATTTATTTGTATTGTGGTGTTATCTCCACACTATGCAAGGGAGTATATCAATTGGAAGTAGCGAATACTCTGTTGAAGAATCACAAGAAGAGGTCGATGACTCGAAAATGAAATGAGCGTGTGGTAAAGGCTGGGAGATAGGGGAAGATTCTATCGTGGTTAGGTAGAGATCCCGAAATCAGGGGTAGATATAGGAACAGCTCACAATTTTGTAATGATTTTGAGTAAGCTGAAATTTAATAGACTAGTCAAGAAGAATTGGCACGGTCCCCCCCCCTTCAGATGTTCAAATCCCCTTGCCTCGGGCATGGGTGTGTGCGTGGTCCTTAGCGTAAGTTAGTTTAAGTTAGATTAAGTAGTTCGTAAGCCTAGGGACCGACGACCTCGGCGGTTTGGTCCCATAAGACCTTACCACAAATTTCCAAAAGAAGAATCAATGCGCAATACGGAAAAACGGCTAAGGACTGAAGAGATACACTTAATGTTCTATGAGGCTATAACCATTGCCATAATGAGTAGGTCAGCAGGCATTTCAGTTGAGTTGGAATGAAAATCTCTAAAAAGGGTAATCACAGACATTGAAAAGGACAACACAGGTGCAACTATGGTAAGTGCGAAGAAGCAGAATACAGATGAAATACAGGGTGTAACAAAGAGAAGAATCCTATCTTTAAAAAATCATAACTAATATGTATTTGAGGTATGTGCGTGAACAACGTACTGTTGAAAGAGGAAACTCCAGAGTTTTACATGATTCTCGCTGGTAGCAGCAATGTGCGGCAACTTCAGTTGTAGTAAAAATGGTGCCGGGACAACAGAAGACATTTGGAGGCCTTTTGACTACTTTTTGAAAGTGACTGTCTCAAGAAATATGTAAAGCGTTTCGTGTTCCACGCTTTGCGCAGTGCGGGTCAGTAATAACTGTTCAGCGTGACTTTCGTACTAGGTATGGTGTGGATCGTCCTACAGCACAGAGCATTAGACGATGGCATGAATAATTCGGAGAAATAGTTTGTTTGGGTAAAGGTACACTACTGGCCATTAAAATTGCTACACCAAGAAGAAATGCAGATGATAAACGGGTATGCGTTGGCAAATATATTATACTAGAACTGACATGTGATTACATTTTCACACAATTTGGGTGCATAGGTAGTGAGAAATCAGTACCCAGAACAACTACCTCTGGCCGTAATAACGGCCTTTATACGCCTGGGCATTGAGTCAAACAGAGCTTGGATGGCGTGTACAGGTACAGCTGCCCATGCAGCTTCAACACGACACCACAGTTCATCAAGAGTAGTGACTGGCGTATTGTGATGAGCCAGTTGCTCGGCCACCATTGACCAGACGTTTTCAGTTGGTGAGAGATCTGGAGAATGTGGCTGGCCAGGGCAGCAGTCGAACATTTTCTGTATCCAGAAAGGCCTGTACAGGACCTGCAACATGCGGTCGTGCATTATCCTGCTGAAATGTAGGGTTTCGCAGGGATCGAATGAAGGGTAGAGTCACGGCTCGTAACACATCTGAAATGTAACGACCACTGTTCAAAGTGCCGTCAGTGCGAACAAGAGGTGGCCGAGACGTGTAACCAGTGGCACCCCATACCATCACGCCCCGGGTGATACGCCAGTACGGCGATAACGAGTACACTATTCCAATGTGCGTTCACCGCGATGTCGCCAAACACGGATGCGACCATCATGATGCTGTAAACAGAACCTGGATTCATCCGAAACAATGACGTTTTGCCAATCGTGCACCCAGGTTCGTCGTTGAGTACACCATAGCAGGCGCTCCTGTCTGTGATGCAGCGTCAAGGGTAACCGCAGCCACAGTCACCAAGCTGATAGTCCCTGCTGCTGCAAACGTCGTCGAACTGTTCGTGCATATGGTTGTTGTCTTGCAAACGTCCACATCTGTTGACTCAGAAATGGAGACGTGGCTGCACGATCCGTTATAGCCATGCGGATAAGATGCCTGTCATCTCGACTGCTAGTGATTCGAGGCCGTTGGCATCCAGTAGGCGTTCCGTATTAGCCTCCTGAACCCACCGATTCCATATCTCAACCAACGCGAGCAGCAATGTCGCGATAGATAAACCGCAATCGCGATAGGCTAAAAAATCCGATCTTTATCGTAGTCGGAAACGTGATGGTACGCATTTCTCCTCCTTGCACGAGGCATCACAACAACGTTTCACCAGACAACGCCGGCCAGCTGCTGTTTGTGTATGAGAAATCGGTTGGAAACTTTCCCCATGGCAGTACGTTGTAGGTGTCGCCACCGGCGCCAACCTTGTGTGAATGCTCCGAAAAGCTAATCATTTGCATATCACAGCATCTTCTTCCTGTCGGTTAAATTTTGCCTCTGTAGCACGTGATCTTCGTGGTGTAGAAATTTTAATGGCCTGTAGTGTATATCGCCGGGCCGTCTCCGAGTGTCTGACACAGATGTCGAACGCATCCGCCATAGTTTCACAAGGAGTCTGCAGAAACCCGTTCTCCGTGCAGCTGGACAGCTCAACAGGCCGACGATGTCCGTCAGGCGTGAGTTGAGTCGACGTTTACACATGAAACCACACAAAATTCAGGAACTGGAAGCTCTTTGCGAAGGTGACAAACAACAACGTGTCGAGTTCTGTAATTTCGTTCTCGTGTTTAGTAACGAGGCAACATTCCATTTAAATGGAAAAGGGAACCGTCATAATGTGAGAATATGGGGTACGGCAAAACCACATGAAGTTGTACAACATGAGAGGGACCCTCCAACATTTAATGTGTTTCGTGCAGTTTCACAGGTAAAGGTGTATGGTCCATTTTTCTTTGCCGAGAACACTGTTACAGGAAGTACATATCTCGATATGCTTGAGAACTTTCTTTTCACACAATTGGAGACTGATTCGAACGACTTCATTTACCAAAAGGATGGGGCACCGCCATACTGGCATCTGGAAGTGCGAGAAGTTTTAAATCGAAGTATTTACTGAACGATGGATGGGTTGCACTACGTAGACCAAATGATTCAGACTTACATTACTGGCCTCAAAAGTCACCGGACCTGACTGTATGTGATTATTTCTTGCGGGGGTTTACAAAAGGCTCTCTTTATGTGCGTCCATTACCAACAACAATGAATGAACTGAGACATCGCATAACAGCAGCTGTGGAAGCTGTAACTCAAGAAATGCTCGCTGCAGTGTGGGAAAAATTTGAATACCTCGTTGACATATGACGTGGATCTCAAGGGGGCCACATTGAAATTCTATGAAAAGGTATGAAAAATTTTTTTTGAGTTTCCCGTTCATCAAAAAACAAGAATCATTGTATATATTTATTAGTTTCAGAAATACGGACGTACCAAATCGGACGATTCTTTTTTATACACCCTGTACTTCAGTTGATCTACGAAAGAAGAAAGTACGAAAATGTTCAGGGAAATTCGGGAACATGGAAATACAAGTCAGTTAGGAATGAAATAAACATTAAGTTCGGGAAAGCTACGGCAAAATAGCTGCATGTCTTTGGTGAAATTAAAAGCAAGGACGGTAACATTAAGAATTAATAGGATTCCACCGTTACTGCAAAGGAGAGAGCAGATAGGTGGAAAGAGTACGTTACAGGTCTCTGTGAGAGGCAAGCCTTGTCTGATGACGTTATGGAAGAAGGAAAAGGAGTTGACGCGGAAGAAATAGGAGATCCATTATTAGAATCAGAATTTACAAGAGTTTTGGAAGACTTGAGCTAGAAAAAGGTAGAAGGGGTGGACAACATTCCGTCAGAATTTCCAAAACCGATGGGGGATGTGGCAACAAAACGACGATTCATATTGGTATGTTGAATGTAAGAGTCTGGAGTATGCCATCTGACTTTCGGTAAAAGATTGTCCACTCAGGTTCGAAAACAGCAAGAGTCGACAAGTGTTAGAATTATCGCATAATCAGCTTAACAGCTCACGTATCCACAATTTCTGACAAGAGTAGTATACAGATCAATGGAGAGGAAAATTGTGGGTCCGTTGGATGATGATCAGTTTGGATTTAGGAAAGGTAAAGGCGCCAGGGAGCCAATTCTAACATTTTGCTTAATAATGGAAGCAACACTGAAGAAAAATCAAGACACGTTCATAGGTTTTGTCGGCTTCGAAAAAAAAACGTAAAATGGTGCAAGGTTTTCGAAATTCCAGGAAAATATCGGTAAACTATAAGGAACGACAGGTAATATTCAATATTTACAAGACTGGAAGACCAGGAACTAATTGCTTGGATTAAAAAGGGTGTAAGACAGGGATGTGGTCTTTAGATCCTGTTGTGCAATTTACACTACCGGCCATTAAAATTGCTACACCACGAAGTTGACGTGCTACAGACGCGAAATTTAACCGAAAGGGAGAATATGCAGTGATATGCAAATGATAAGCTTTTCAGAGCATTCACACAAGGTTGACGCCGGTGGCGACACCTACAACGTGCTGCCATGGGGAAAGTTTCCAAACGCTTTCTCATACACAAACAGCAGTTGACCGGCGTTGCCTGGTGAAACGTTGTTGTGATGCTCCGTGTAACGAGGAGAAATGCGTACCATCAAGTTTCCGACTTTGATAGAGGTGGGATTGTAGCCTATCGCGATTGCAGTTTATCGTATCGCAACATTGCTGCTCACGTTGATCGAAATCCAATGACTGTTAGCAGAATATGGAATCTGTGGCTTCAGGAGGGTAATACGGAACGCCAGCGGCCTCGTATCACTAGCAGTTGAGATGACAGGCATCTTATCCGCATGGCTGTAATGGATCGTGCAGCCACGTCTCGATCCCTGGGTCAATAGATGGGGACGTTTGCAAGACAACAACCATCTGCACGAACAGATCGACGACGTTTGCAGCAACATGGGCTATCACCCCGGAGACCATGTCTGCGGTTACCCTTGACGCTGCATCACTGACAGGAGCACCGGCGATGGTGTACTCAATGAGGAACCTGGGTGCACGAATGGCAAAACGTCATTGTTTCGGATGAATCCAGGTTCTGTTTACAGCATCATGATGGTCTCATCCGTGTTTGGCGACATCGCGGTTAACGCACATTGTAAGTGTGTACTCGTCATCGCCATACTGGCTTATCACCCGGCGTGATGTTATGGGATGCCATTGGTTACACGTCTCGGTCACCTCTTGTTCGCACTTACATTTCAGATGTGTTACGAGCCGTGACTCTACCCTTCATTCGATCCCTGCGAAACCCTACATTTCAGCAGGATAATGCACGATCGCATGTTGCAGGTCCTGTACGGGCCTTTCTGGATACAGAAAATGTTCGACTGCTGCCCTAGCCAGCACATTCTCCAGATATCTCACCAATTGGAAACGTCTGGTCAAAGGTGGCCGAGCAACTGGCTCGTCACAATACGCCAGTCACTACTCTAGATGAATTGTGGTATGGTGTTGAAGCTGCATGGGCAGCTGTACCTGTACACGCCATCCAAGCTCTGTTTGACTCAATGGCCAGGCGTATCAAGGCCGTTATTACGGCCAGAGGTGGTTGTTCTGGTTACTGATTTCTCACTATCTATGCACCCAAATTGCGTGAAAATGTAATCACATTGCCATCTTTAGTGAAAGGTAAGAAGAGTTGCAGGATCTGTTGTATGCAATGAACAATTTGATACGTGCATAATGTGGATTGAAAGTGAACCGAAGAGATACGTAAATTATTAGAAGTACCAGAAATAAGATGAGAGAAAAACTTAACATCAAAATTGGTGATCACGAAGTAGATGAAGTTACGGAACTGCGTTACCTAGGCAGCAAAATAGCCCATGATGGTGGGAGCAAGGACATTAAAAGCAGAAGAGTACAGGGAAAAATGCGATTCCTGGGCAAGAAAAGTCTACTAGTATGAAACGTAGGACTCAATTTTTAGAAGAAATTTCTGAGACTGTACGTTTGGAACACACCATTATATGGTACTGAGACATGGACTGTGAGAAAACCGGAACAGGAGAGAATCGAAGCATTTGAAATGTGGTGCTACAAAAGAATGTAGAAAATTAGGTGAACTGATGAGGTAAGGAATGAGGAGGTTCTCCGCAGAATCGTAAGGAAAAGAATACATGGAAAACTGATAATAAGAAGGGTCGGGACTAAAAGGACATGTGTTAAGATATCAGGCAATAACTCCCACAATGCTAGAGGGAGCTGTAGGGAATAAACACTGTAGAGGAAGACAGAGATTGAAATACTTCCAGCAAATAATTGAGGAGGTAGGTTGCAATTGCTACTCTCAGATGAAAAGGTTGGCGCGGGAGAAGAGCTCATGCGGCCTCATCAAATCAGTCAGATGACTGGAGAGAAAAAAAAAATGCGTGTGATGGTCATTCCCGTTATTCCGTAGTCCAGCTGCCGTTAGCTTCCAAGCAATGGTGCTGTTTGACACGGAGTGTTGCAGCGAGTCCATTGCTTGTTCTCAAATGGCTGGAGCAGATATGAAGGAATTGCAGTGTGCTTGGAGCACAGTACGGCGATGCTCCCCTGTGGTGGCCAGACGCGGTCGACCGTAACGTAGTGGAGTGTGTGTACTTACGGTGCCATGGGGAATATCGGACCACTGTCATATCGGAATGCACCACAAATCTGGATATTGCACGAGTCGACCAGCCAGCCGGATGGAGACCAACGACGAGACCGCTATCAAACCCTGTCAGCACCTGGTAAAGCTATCTACATCTACATCTATACTCCGCGAGCCACCTTACGGTGTGTGGCGGAGGGTACTTATTGTACCACTATCTGATCCCTCCTTCCCTGTTCCATTCACGAATTGTGCGTGGGAAGAACGACTGCTTGTAAGTCTCCGTATTTGCTCTAATTTCTCGGATCTTTTCGTTGTGATCATTACGCGAGATATATGTGGGCGGTAGTAATATGTTGCCCATCTCTTCCCGGAATGTGCTCTCTCGTAGAGTGCAGATACTGTCTGTTTTGTTGGCAGAAGAGCCAACACCGTGTTACTAGGGGAGGCCGAAATGCACGCGTTTTAGCTCACGCAGGCTGGAGTGAGGAGGGAAGAACTATACTGACGTCAGGTCTGGAACATGACAAGGAATTAGAATTCAGAAAGCGGCCTTAATTAGTTTGATACTTAACTTCAATCCATTAATGATGAACGTCTCTCTTGACGGTACATGATTCACAATATTATCTGTTCAGAAGACATAGTAACTGAACATGGCGCCTTGCAAGACCGTAGCAAATAACGTAGCTGAAGGCTATGCTAAACTGTCGTCCCTGCAAATGAGAGCGTATGTAGACAGTGAACCATCGCTAGCAAAGTCGGCTGTACAACTGGGCCAGTGCTAGGTTGTCTCTCTAGACTAGACCTGCCGTGTGGCGGCGCTCGGTCTGCAATCACTGATAGTGGCGACACGCGGGTCCGACGTATAGTAATGGACCGCGGCCGATTTAAAGGCTACCACCTAGCAAGTGTGGTGTCTGGCGGTGACACCACACTGTCCAAACCACCAGTGAACTCTGGTGACCGTTCTGACTTAACACAGAACTGTAACTCAAACGATTTTCATACGCAATGATGGTGTGTGCATTTACGAAGATACATTGACATCCGACAGTGCCTTCTAGATGCTTCATATACTGGGTGATCAAAATGTCAGTATAAATTTGAAAACTGAATAAATCACGGAATAATGTAGAGAGAGAGGTACAAATTGACACACATGCTTGCAATGACATGGGGTTTTATAAGAACCAAAAGAATACAAACGTTCAAAAAATATCCGACAGATGGCGCTTCATCTGATCAGAATAGCAATAATTAGCATAACAAATTAAGACAAAGAAAAGATGATGTTCTTTACAGGAAATGGTCAATGTGTCCACCATCATTCCTCAACAATAGCTGTAGTCGAGGAATAATGTTGTGAATAGCACTGTAAAGCATGTCCGGAGTTATGGTGAGGCATTGGTGTCGGATTTTGTCTATCAGCATCCCTAGAAGATGACGGTCGATCACGATACACTAGCGACTTCAGGTAACCCCGAAGCCAATAATCGCATGGACTGAGGTCTGGGGACCTGGGAGGCCAAGCATGACGGAAGTGGCCGCTGAGCACAAGATCATCACCAAACGACGCGCGCAAGAGATCTTTCACGCGTCTAGCAATATGGGGTAAAGCGCCATCCTCCATAAACATCGTATGTTCCAGGAGGTGTTTATCAGCCAGGCTGGGGATGATGCGAGTCTGTAAAAAATCGGCGTACCTGTCACCCGTCACGGTAGCAGTTTTGCTGTCCAGCGCCATCTGTCGGAAATTTTGTGAACCTTTTTTTCATAATAAAACCCCATGTTATTCCAAGCATGTGTGTCAATTTTTACCTCTATATCTACATTATTCCGAGGTTTATTAGGTTTTCAAATTTATACTGACTTTTTGATCACCCGGTATATCTGCGTGTGCGTGTTGAACATTTCCTCCTAATATACGAATCATGGAGCTCAGAACCGCTGTTGACGTTAAAGTGAAAAACAGCAACTGCAGAGATTATATTGGATTTCAAAGTTGTCGTTACACTGAGTGCAGAATAACGTTTTGGGAGTGTACATTACGCAAAATCCTAGCGTGGACTGAAAATGTTTAAGCGTATGAAATACAAAAGAAAATAAATTTGGTTCAGTACGTTAGTGCTAGTCTTAACAAGCTTAGCAATAATTCTAGTGTCTTCACTAATACTGCGGCCAATTTCACGAAGGGCGTAACTTACCACAATGACGGAGGCTAATCGACTCTTTCTAAAACTAAAACTAAACTCCGTCCGAACAGGCCATGTAGTCCCAATGGTACCGACCGGCCGCCGCGTCATCCTCAGCCCATAGCCGTCACTGGATGCGGATATGGAGGGACATGTGGTCAGCACACCGCTCTCCCGGCCGTCCTCAGTTTTCGAGACCGCAGCCGCTACTTCTCAGTCAGGTAGCTCCTTAGTTTCTTCACAAGGGCTGAGTGCACCCCACTTGCCAACAGCGCTGGACAGACCGGATGGTCACCGATCCAAGTGCTAGCCCAGCCCGACAGCGTTTAACTTTGGTGATCTGACGGGAACCGGTATTACCACTGCGACAAGGCCGTTCGCAACTGATTCTTTCAGTTCTCATTATTATCTTACATAATGTTATTAGAACGGTGAAGCCACCGATTATAACAGAAGTGGAGCAGATTAAAGCTGTCATATTACAGGAACGATGGTTTACAGAATGAATTTATTGAAAAGATTGTTGAGCATAATTGCAGGAATGCTGCTTACCCTCCGTATGAAGCTCGCGTCAGAGGTTGCTGGAAGAATCAATGGCTTTATCTTCATTTCCCTGTAAACAACGATACGTGATATCCATTACACATGGAAGGATTAAGACAGTGAAAGTAATCTTTTCTATCTAAAGTGGTTTCCATTTTTCGAACTCAAAATAGCGACTCCGGTAGCTGTAATTCACGCTGTAGCAATGAACTTGTAGTGATTATATAATAAAAATAAATTAAATACTACTGAAAAATAATAGAGGCAAGCCCTAAGGCAGTGGTCCCAAATAAATGATTTTGGCACATTCACAATATAGGCTTCAGCTGTTATACAGGGTGAAAGGTATTTAAACCGACAAACTCTGGGAGGTTGTAGGAGACATCAAAACAAATATTTTTCCCTAATGTCGTTTTTTCCTATGAGGATTATTTCAACCGGTAGAGGAAGATTTCTCTGGTGGCCAGTTAATTAAACCAACAAACACTTTTACATTTTTTTATGACCAAGAGACAACACATTAACACAACCCAATTTCAATTACAGTAGATTTTCAAAAATGCCTCCATTGACACATAAACAAAGGTTACACCGTCGGATCATGTTCTGACTGACACGGGCAAAAACCCCAGGAGTATCCTGAATTGTTCCTGCAGCTACTACTATCTGGGCAACCAGATCCTCTTCTGATGCAACAGGAGTTGCGTAAACAAGGTTGCACATCTCTCCCCACACAAAAAAAAAAAAAATCCAGAGGGGACCATATCTGGGGATCGAGCAGGCCATGGTACAGGACCACCTCTGCCAATCCTCGTTTCTGGGAACAGTCGCTCCAGGAATCGACGCAAACGACGACTGAAATCTGCCGGCGCCCCGTCATGTTGGAAACACATGCGTTGTCTTCTAGGGAGCGGGACGTCTTCCAGCAATTCTGGCAATACTCTGGCGAGAAAATTGTAATAGTGCCTACCACTCAATGGCCTAGGTAGCAGACACGGGCCAATTAAACAATCCCCAACAACACCGACCCACACATTAACAAAGAACCGCCCTTTATGAGCTCTAGTAACTGTGGCATGTGGGTTATCCTCACTCCAAACATACGAATTATGCATGTTGAAGACTCCATCACGCCCGAACGTTGCTTCGTCGGTAAACAACACAGAGGATCGAAATGTAGGATGCATTTCACAATGTTCCAGGTACCACTGCGAAAACTGTTCTCTGGGTGGATAATGAACTGGTCCCATGTTGTGGATACGCTGTAAATGAAATGGACGTAACAACTGCTCTCGAAGGACTGATCTAACATTCGTCTGATTCGTCCTCATGTTACGTGCAATTGCACAACTGCTGATTGAAGGATCGCGCTCCACATGCTGCAAGACAGCTTCCTCAAACTGCAGCGTTCTTACCGTGTGACGGCGTCCCTGTCCAGGTAATCTACTAAATGACCCGGTCTCATGCAGACGTTGGTACACAGCAGCAACAGTCGTATAATGTGGGATACGGTGATTAGGATGTTGTTGTTGATAAACCCGCTCTGCAGCTCGTCCGTTGTGGTGCGCTACGTGGTACGCACCAACCATATCATTGTACTCAATCCAGGTTTATCGCTCCATTAGTAAACAGAGACAAAGCATTACTACACTGGTAGACAACAGTTGCCTAAAACTGAAGAGCATAATACGGCCTCTAACAACTAAAGGTCGTAATACGGCCTCCACCGGTTTAAATAATCCTCACAGGAAAAAATGACATAAAGGAAAAATATTTGTTTTGATGTCCCCTACAACCTCCCAGAGTTTGTCGGTTTAAATACTTTTCGCCCTGTAGCTGATGATCCTAATCGAAGTTATTTCATTTTTGTGGTTGTATACAATTGCAGAAACAAAATTAATCCAAAGAGTTAGCATACGTTCTCCGTAAGAATGGATGTTACCGTCAAGTGCACTGTTATTACTGTAGTACGTGGCAGGAATGCCAACTGGACGAGATCTCACCCTTTGTTCCTGACGTACACTCTCTGAAAACTATCAGGACACCCTTACATAATCTAGAACTGTCCTCTATATGCCACCTATACAAAAGGAGGCGTGGAGTGCTATATTGTCAGCAGAGAAACAGTGTGGTAGAAGAAGATCTCGGTTACTTCGAACCTGCATTAATCTTTGGATTTCGCTTCAGTAACACATCAGTTAGGATCATCTCAACTCTTCTAAAGCTGCCCACGTCGATTGTTAGTGGTCCGATTGTCGATTGGAAACGCGAAGTTCGAATATAATGAATTTTCTTGAGACAGAGAAGCTGCTGTCGATGCATCACCACGGCTTTAGAAAGCATCGCTCCTCCGAAACGCAACTCGCCCTTTTTTCACATGATATCTAGCGAAACATGGATGAAAGGTATCAGACGGATGCCATAATCCCCGACTTCCGGAAAGCGTTTGACTCGGTGCCCCACTGCAGCCGGCCGCGGTGGTCTCGCGGTTCTATACGCGCAGTCCGGAACCGTGCGACTGCTACGGTCGCAGGTTCGAATCCTGTCTCGGGCATGGATGTGTGTGATGTCCTTAGGTTAGTTAGGTTTAAGTAGTTCTAAGTTCTAGGGGACTGATGACCACAGCTGTTAAGTCCCATAGTGCTCAGAGCCATTAGCCCCACTGCAGACTCCTAACTAAGGTACGAGCATATGGGATTGGTTCCCAAGTATGTGAGTGGCTCGAAGAGTACTTAAGTAATAGAACCCAGTACGTTGTCCTCGATGGTGAGTGTTCATCGGATGTGAGGGTATCATCTGGAGTGCCCCAGGGAAGTGTGGTAGGTCTGCTGTTGTTTTCTATCTACATAAATGATCTTTTGGACAGGGTGGATAGCAATGTGCGACTGTTTGCTGATGATACGGTGGTGTACGGGAAGGTGTCGTCGTTGAGTGACTGTAGGAGGATACAAGATGACTTGGACAGGATTTGTGACTGGTGTAAAGAATGGCAGCTAACTCTAAATATAGATAAATGTAAATTAATGCAGATGAATAGGAAAAAGAATCCTGTAATGATTGAATACTCCATTAGTAGTGTAGCCCTTGGCACAGTCACGTCGATTAAATATTTGGGCGTAACATTGCAGAGCGATATAAAGTGGGACAAGCATGTAATGGTAGTTGTGGGGAAGGCGGATAGTCGTCTTGGTTCAGTGGTAGAATTGTGGGAAGATGTAGTTCGTCTGTAAAGGAGACCGCTTATAAAACACTAATACGACCTAATCTTGAGTACTGCTCGAGCGTTTGGGATCCCTATCAGGTCGGATTGAGGGAGGACATAGAAGCAATTCAGAGGCGGGCTGCTAGACTTGTTACTGGTAGGTTTGATCATTACGCGAGTGTTACGGAAATGCTTCAGGAACTCGGGTGGGAGTCTCTAGAGGAAAGGAGGCATTCTTTTCGTGCATCGCTACTGAGGAAATTTAGAGAGCCAGCATTTGAGGCTGACTGCAGTATAATTTTACTGCCGCCAACTTACATTTCTCGGAAAGACCACAAAGATAAGATAACAGAGATTAGGGCTCGCACAGAGGCATATAGGCAGTCATTTTTCCCTCGTTCTGTTTGGGAGTGGAACAGGGAGAGAAGATGCTAGTTGTGGTACGAGGTACCCTCAGCCACGCACCGTATGGTGGATTGCGGAGTATGTATGTAGATGTAGAATCACAGCCGAACCGAGACCAGGCAGTCCTGGTGTAGCGAAGGACATTCCCCGTCGAGCATTGCAGGGGATGGTTGTAAAAAGTCGCATGAAATCAGAAAGAAGAATAACTCGTCAGTTGCAAAGTGTTACCAGCTGGTCGGACGTTGTGGCCGAGCGTTTCTAGGCGCTTCAGTCTGGAAGCGCGAGACCACTACGTTCGCAGGTTCGAATGCTGCCTCGGGCATGGATGTGTGTGATGTCTTTAGGTCAGTTAGGTTTAAGTAGTTCTAAGTTCTAGGGGACTGACGACCTCAGATGTTAAGTCCCATAGTGCTCAGAGCCATTTGAATCATTTTTTGTTACCAGCAGTCCAGCAGTTCAGTTAGCACAACGACTGTGCTTAGGAAGTTGATAAGAAGGGGGTAGAATGGTCGAGCATCTCCTTATAAGCCACATATTTCTGTGATCAACGTTCGGTGGCACTCTTGGTGGTGTAAAGAGAGATGCCACTTGACTTAGACGACTGGAACCTAGTGATTTGGAATGATGGATCACGCTGTATACTGTGACAATCCAATGGAAACGTTTGGATTGGACCAGTGCCTGGAGAACGTTACCCGCCATCATGTGCAGCGCAATCAGTGAAGTACAGTGGAGCTGACGTTACGGTAGTATCTTTCGTTATGGTTAGGGTGTGGCTCTCTTACTGAACTTAAGAAAACGCTGAATCCCGAAGGATAGGGACACACTGTACTGGTTACAGTTGATGAACAGTTCGGACACGATGGATGATTATTTGAATCTTTACGACCACACATAATGTCAGGAAGCACCATCTGTGGCGCAGTCATTTGTCTACAATAAAATTCATGAAATGTGCTGGCCTACACAGGCTCCTGAAATGAACCAAGTAGAGCACATTTGGGATGAGACAGAAAGTCGACTTCGCTCCAGATCGGAGCTTCCAACACCACTACCATCTCTGGTTTCAGTTCTGCCATTCCTCCGCTGACGTTCATACGTCTCACTGACTTTTTCCCCAGGCGAGTTCCCGCTGTCATCAGGGCGAAGGTTGCGCACATCCCATACTGTTGTCCACTAGTCGGTGTTCCAATACTTTTGATCAGATAGTATGTTGTCATTGAGGGGCATGTCGAGATATGAGCCGCCATCACTAAGGAGTTTCCCCTCAATGCGCTTTCAGACAGGTGGTGTAAAATAATTAGTACTGCAGGGTAGTGTCTAGTATGACGATGATTCAAATGGACTCTTGCTAGGAGTCAGGAATTCATTGAGGCTTACGCTGGTACGTTTTGATTCAGTCATCGGCAAGCAATGTTAGCGCACTGTTGATAATGGCTAGTCGGCCGAATCGCGATTAGTTTTTCAATGCTTTTATGAACTGATTGAAATAGTCTTGATAGTAAAATTATTGGTTTCACACGTAGGAATTTCCTAGCAAGGGAATACTCGCACATACATAGCACGTCTAAAAGTTTTTGTGGATACTATTATCAAACATACAAAAGTGAAGATACAAACATAATAACTTTATTCGACTGCAGGAAGCTGTCAGCCAATTTACTTTCGGGATCGACAGCTGCAACGTCACATCTTTTAATGTTCGTCATTATATGCGACACACAACCGTGGACTGTGAGCGTGGTAATCGTCGAGAGTACTCCGAATTGAACTTGCAGCAGTGGTGACCACCTAGTCTCCTTAAGCTTTCATAAAATAGTTCTCCTAGCATTAAGAAGGAATGGCTAGAGGACAACTGTAAGGGTTCAGAACAATATTTCACTAGGAGAAAGATAGATACCGCCTACAGGAAAATTAAAGAGGCCTTTGGGGAAGAGATAAGCAGCTGTATCTATATACAAAGCTGAGATGGTAAACCAGCCCTAAGCAATGAAGTAGAAGACTAAAGGTGGAGGAATATATGGAGTGTCTATACAGAGAAGATGAACTTGAAAGCAATATTATAGAAAGGACAGTGGACGTAGGTGAGTGTGGGATGGGAGATACGATACTACAGGAAGAATTTGACAAAGCTATAAAACATTAAAGTCGAAACAGTGCTCGGGACTAGACGATATTCCGCCAGAACTAATGACAGCCTTTTCAATCTGGTGTACAAGATGCATCAGGCTGGTGAAATACCCTCCGGCTCACCGAGGAATGGAGTAATTCTAATTCCAAAGAAAGCAGTTGCTGACAGGTGTGAAAATTACTGAACTATCTGTTTAATAAGTCATGGTTGCAAAATACTAAAACTAATTCCTTACAGAAAAAAGAAAAAACTTATAGAGGTAGATCTCGGAGAAGATCAGTTTGTATTCCGGAGAAATGTAGGAAGGTACATTAAGGAAACGCAAACCTACATTTATAGCTTTTGTAGATTCAGAAAAAGCTTTTGACAATGTTGAATGGAGTACATCTTTGAAATTCTGAAAGTAGCAGGGCTAAAATACATGGAGCGTAAGGTTATTTACAACTTGTACAGAAACTATACGGCAGTTATAAGAGCCGAGGGGCATGAAAGGGAAGTAGTTGTTGAGAAAGGAGTGAGACAGCGTTGTAACCTACCCTCGATGTTATTCAATACGTACTGAACAAGCAGTAAATGAATCTAAAGAAAAATTTGGAGTAGGAATTAAAGTTCAGGGAGGCGAAATAAAAACTCTGAGGTTTGCCGATGACATTGCCATCTTGTTGGGGACAACAAAGGACTTCAGGGAGCAGTTGAACAGAATTGACAGTGTACTGGAAAGAGTATATAAGGTGAATATCAACAGAAGTAAAACAGGGATAATGAATGTATTCGAATTAAATCAGTTGATGATAAGGGATCAGATTAGGAAACGAGACACTTAAAGCAGTAGATGAGTTTTGATATTTGGGCAGAAAAGTAACTCATGATGGGCAAAGTAGAAAGCACATAAAATGTACACCGGCAATGGCAAGAAAAGCATTTCTAAAGAAGAGAAATTTGTTAACATCAAATATAGATTTAAGTGTTAGAATGTCTTTTCTGAAGGTATTGGTCTGGAGTGTAGTCATGTATGGACGTGAAACGTAGACGATAAACAGTTTAGTTAAGGGAGAACAGAAGCTTTTGAAATGTGGTGCTACAGAAGAATGCAGAAGATTAGACGCGTAAGTCACTTAACTAATGAGGAAGTACTAAATAGAATTGGGGAGGCAAGAAATTTGTGGCACAACTTGACCAAAAGAAGGGATAGGTTGATAGCACTCATTCTCAGACATCAAGGGATCACCAGTTTAGTATTGGAGGGAATTGCCGGATGTGAATATTCAAGATGCAGACCAAGAGCGGAATACAGTAAACAAATTCAGAAACATGCGGGTTGCAGTGGTTTTTCGGAGATGAAGAGGCTCCCAGAGGATTGAGTAGCATGGATAGCTGCATCAAACCAGCCTTAGGACTGAAGATGACAATAAGAATGGTATTAAAGTCTGCAGTATTTTATATACATGATAGTTTCTCTTTATATACAAATCGTAGAGCGCTAATGGGGGAAAAATTTATCCCGTACTAATTTTTCGTGAATTAAGTCCTTAATCAAATGGTTCAAATGGCTCTGAACACTATGGGACTTAACACCTGAGGTCATCAGCCCCTATAACTTAGAACTACTTACACCTAACTAGCCTAAAGACATCACACACATCCATGCCCGAGGGAGGATTCGAACTTGCGACCGTAGCAGTCGCGCGGTTCCGGTCTGAAGCGCCTAGAACCGCTCGGCCACCGCGGTCGGCTAAGTTTTTAATCATTTGATACTAAAATCCTACTCGTCGGTAAGTCTGTTACGGTCTATTCGAAGACGGTGTATCAACGGTTATTTTCCTGTGTCGAAATGGTATTACCGGTCCAACATATTACGTCTGTTCCGTAAAGATTGAACCAAGATTTCCATCATAATGTTTAGCAATGTGCAGAGAAATCTTCAGTGTGTGTGTGTGTGTGTGTTTGTGTGTGTGTGCGCGCGCGTACTCCGATGTGACAACTGCTCTGCATGACGAAGAATTTTTTTTTTATTTTTTTATTTTTTTAACGTAGCTTTCAGCTTGCAAGTAATCTTGTTATGTTTTTCATAGCTGTCTTCTGATTTTCAGATAATAAGCTACTGATTTCATTGCCGCTAGGTGTAGGAGGAAAATGTGTGCTACAGAGAATGCCCTACGTTAGCGTAATGACTTAAAAATATTACCCGTAGACGGGAGACTTCCAGCGCATATTTAATGTTTACTTACAGTTTTTCGGTGGCTTTTTGGAAGGCTGTCCACCACTTGTTGTCTGCGCCGATAAGAGTGGTTGGTACCTTCTCCTGCTTTTCCAAGAACTCGAGCTCAACTCCTTCTCCAGCATCTGAGCACCATTGCCTGATCTTCTCCTCCAGCTTGTCGAAGTCCATCAGTGGATTGATGCGCAAGTCGAACACTGCAGACATCTCGGGTGGGATTACGTTCAGTGCAGACCCTCCCTGGTAATCAAACAGTTATCTCAGGGATGTTGTGCTCTTCAAATACTCATCACCCTGCTGCACATCTACTGACAAGTACGATGCTGAATGTTTAGATTATTCGATGTTTATAGTTGTAGGGGAAGGAGTAGAAGAAAGAATTACGGAAGAATATGGGCTTGGTACTAGGAATCAGAGAGGAGAAAGACTAATTGAGTTCTGCAATAAATTTCAGCAAGTAATAGCGAATACTCTGTTCAAGGATAACAAGAAGAGGAGATATGTTTGGAAAAGGTTGTACGGAAAGATTTCAGTTAGATTAGCGTTCTAAATCAGGTACTGGAATGTCCTGCGTACCCAAGAGCAGATACAGACTCAGATCACAGCTTAGTAGTGATGAAAAGTATGCTGAAGTTTAAGAGACTAGTCAGTTACAATTTACAAAAATCACTTTAGAAAATTAATAATTTTCTATATCTGAAAGCATGTTCCATAGTACAACATGGTCATGTACCTATATGAAGTCGTAACTAAAGTGTTTCCACTTTATTTCTTTTGCTAGGACATAACGTGAACAGACAATAAAAAAATGGTTCAAATGGCTCTGAGCACTATGGGACTTAACATTTGAGGTCATCAGTCCCCTAGAACTTAGAACTACTTAAACCTAACTAACCTAAGGACATCACACACATCCATGCCCGAGGCAGGATTCGAACCTGCGACCGTAGCGGTCGCTCGGTTCCAGTCTGCAGCGCCTAGAACCGCACGGCCACCACGGCCGGCGAACACACAATAGTTACAACTTTAAATCATACCTTTAGGTAAAACATCGACAACTAGTGAGAGAAGAATAATAATTGTGCTCCACAGCAATTCGTGCGAAGGACATGAAACTTGCGAAGAAAGAAGTTTGTAGCGTGTAGATGTGCTTCTGTTTCGTAAGTGAAGTTAAAACGCGACCTGCAGCATGTCACCAGATGAGGAAGCGCAGATGCCAGCCAGAAACTCGAATAACTATTCCTCTGAAGATGCCTTAAAGCAGAAAGCTGAAACACGTCTGGAATAAATGAAATACATTGCAGCAAAAAAAGTGGGTTTTATTTACAAAACGAATATTTCTATGCTTGCTGCGGATGATGGTGTCGCAAACAAACATGGTATATGTTTTTCAGTTGTAAAATTGGGCGTCATTCTGCAAATGGTCCGATGCGAAGTCTGCTAAAACTGAAATGTCGCCCCGAGAATTCTAATACATCATTATTATAAGAGATGGACTTTACGGACTCCTATACGAGTTTGCACTTAGCTTGGAAAACCAGATTCATTATGAAGGCATCGCTGAAACACATACACTGTGTGAAATTGGGAAAAATTTCTACATAGCTCGTTTGATTAAGTTGTATTAGTACTTATCTACAAAATCACACTGGCTATAACAGACATTCTCAGATTACAAAAGAAAATGTGTTTGAATAATTTATTTTTAGAATTGCTTGTGATAGCAGTTTTTTTCGGAAGGCATCTGATAGTGGCTTCCGCAGCAGGACACGAAAATTTTGTCTGAGAAACGCGGTTAAAATCCGAAAACCAGATGTCACTCTGATACTTCCTTGAATGGTTAAAGCATGGAGAGAATTTCTTTTATTTTTTCTTTTCATAAAATTAGAGAAGTAATGGATTTTTGTTGATTTCAAATGGGATCATTTCACACAGAAGCCTATGTTGGCATTCTGAGTGTGTGTTTCTTACCTCGACTATGGTGAGATTCGTGCTGGTGACGTCGGCCATCCATAGGTTGGGATCTTGCTGTAGTTTGTCCAGCTCTTCCTGGCGGAAGTCCATGAAGCGATCCAGGACGATCCGCAGTTTTTCTCCAGGAGTTCCAGGCACGAGGATGGAGCCATGTCCAGTGAATCCTCGGCAGCGCACTTTGACTTCTGGGAATCAGAAAAGTGTTGCTGTACAATTCGCAGAACCAGATAATACAGGTTGAGAGTGCACGGAAAATTACATTCTATAGTTAAAAGTAAATCTATTTACAAAGAATCAGACCCATGTTCGGAACGGAACGCTTCGTTAACGTGGAAAGTATTTACTGAGGTTAACGAAGGCAATGTTGGCCCTATGTACTTGACGATGCCCTTTAGCTACACTGTCTAAAGGATCGTCCTAAGAAATACCAAATTAAAATCAGCCTGAAGATGCCTAAATAAGGTGAAACGCGTAGTTGATAAATAAAAAAACTAAAATTTCAACCAAGACTGTTTTCAACTAATACTATCAAACACTGGTTTGCTGATTTATGCCACAGACTGGAATAATGCCACAGATTGTAACAAACGACCGAGCTGATCAACTTGGTACTCAAAACGAGTCATAACACTATTGCAGAAACAACGAAACCAGCATGACAAATTTAAACTAACGCAAAACCGCCAAGATTGGCTACCTTTTAAAGAAGCTCGAACATCGATACTAGATGTTAGATTCCACAACAAAACGTTGTCTCGAAACCTGGCAGAAAATCCAAAGAGATTCTGGTCGTATGTAAAGTATGCTAGCGGTAAGACACAATCGATCACTTTGCTGCACGATAGCAATGGAAATACTACCGATGACAGTGTGCTACAGAGATACTAAACAAAGCCTTCCGAAATTCCTTCACCAAAGAAGACGAAGTAAATATTACAGAATTCGAATCAAAAACAGCTGCCAACATGAAGTAGATAACATTGGAGTAGTCAAGCAGCTTAAATCACTTAATAAAAGCAAGTCTTAAAATCCATTTTGTATACCAATTAGTCTCCTTTCAGAGCATGCTGATGCCACAGCTCCTTACTTAACAGTCATATACAACCGCTCGCTCGACAAAATCTCCGTACCCAAAGACTGGACAGTTGCACAGGTTACACTAACATTCAAGAAAGGCAATAGCAATAATCCACTTCATTAATCCATTTGAGCAGCAAGATTTTGGAAGGTACATTGTGTTCGAACATTATGAATTACCTCGAAGAGAACGGTCTATTGGCACACAGTCAACACGGATTTGGAAAACATCGTTCTTGTGAAACACAACCAGGTGGTTACTCACACAAAGTGCTATGGACAAGGGTTTTCAAATCGATTCCGTATTTACAGATGTCCAGAAGGCTTTTGACACTGTACCTCACAAGCGGCTTGTAGTGAAATCGCGTGCTTATGGAATATCGTTCAGTTACGTGACTGGGTTCGTGATTTCCTGTCAGACAGATTGCAGTTCACAGTAAGTGACGAAACGTCATCGAGTAAAACAGATGTAATTTCAGGCGTTCCCCAAGGTGGTGTTACAAGCCCTCTGCTGGTCCTTATTTATACAAACGATTAGAAGACAATCTGAGCAGCCGTCTAAGGTAGTTTGGTGATGATTCTATCGTTTATCGTCTAGTAAAGTCATCAGAAAATCAAAAGAATCTGCAAAACGATTTAGATAAGGTATCTATATAATGCGAAAATTGGCAGTTGACCCTAAATGATGAAAAGTGTGAGGTCGTCTGCAGGAGTGCTAAAAGAAATACGTGAAACTTCGGTTACACGATAAATCGGGCATATCTAAAGGCCGTAAATTCTACTAAATACCTAGGAATTACAATTAAAAAAAACTTAAATTGGAAAGAACACACAGAAAATGTTATGCAGAAGGCGAATCAACGTCTGTGTTTTATTGACAGAACGCTTAGAAGATGCAACAGATCTACTAAAGAGACTGCCTACACTACACTTGTCCATCCTCTTTTGCAGTGCTGCTCCGCGGTGTGGGATCCTCCGTTTGCTATCCTTAGCAGGTAGGATACACAATTAACGGACTACATCGAGGAAGTTCAAAGAAGAGCAGTACTTCTTGTATTATCGAGAAATCTGGTATCGGTCTTCTCCATATCTGTTACTTAAGTAACCTCGTATCGACGAGTGATGAAACGCACTTTGCAGCACCAATGTTTAATATCGATATAGAAATCAGAACTCCTATACAACGTCCGTGGGTGAATGTTCACACAATTTCAGTAAAAACAGAAAAGTCTCTCCAAGATGCTGCCTGAGCTGCGGCAGTTTCGTAGCAGGCGACGGATCAGGAAGAGCCGAGAATGATCGACGTTAGTATTCAACCTGAGGGTAATTCCTGGAATTCGGGTGTCAGCAGTTGTCAAAGACGACGGCTAGGAAGATGATAGCTGCCGGAGTGACGACAGTACTTCCGGGACGTCGGGCGTCGGCATATATCGGAGGTGATCGCTGTGTGGACGACAGCTGCCGGTGGGAAGACGTGAGGCGGGGGGTGGCACCATGCGCTGGTAGACGGAGTTCCTGCGTGGCGTCAGCAACAGGTGCTTCACGGCGTGGGCGATGACTCCGGACGGCGAGCTGCTGATGTGGCAGGCGTGAAGCCCTGATACGCAAATGCTCCAGCGTTTTTTTCTTTGTTTTTCATCCCCTCTCGCCCCATGTGGACGAGGGATTCGGCTGGCAGCGGTACAATCAACCTCCTCTTCAGCCAGCAAACATTAGACACAGACTTAGCTGTTGAACACAAAACACGGAGACTTATTTACCACGAATTTAATGTTTTAAAGACGGTGTTAAGGGAGAACGTAAGAAACAGTGCTGCCTTCTTCTTCTTCTTCTTCTTCTTTATGGTCGCCTTGTTCCACGTCACGTAGGGTCGGCGTTGCTCTTCTGGATCCTTCTCCTCCAGAGTTATCCATTGCCTCTTCCTTCTTCCATTCTTTCTCCCTTACGTCCCCGTATATCTTATCCTTCCACCTCATCTTCGGTCTTCCTCTCCTACTCGCTCCTTCAATCTTTATATCTTCAATTCTGTTTCCGATATACTCTTCCCCTTTTCTCTGTAAGTGTCCGTACCACCTTAATCTGCTCTCTTGTATCTTTTTCCCTATGGGTCCCACTTTCACAGCTCCTCTAACAAATTCATATCTAATCCTGTCCTTCCTTGTTACCCCACCCATCCACCTCAGCATCCTCATTTCCGCCACTTCCATCTTCCTTTCTGGACTACTCTGATTGGCCGTGTCTCTGCCCCGTATATCATAGCAGGCCTTACCACCGACTTGTACACTTTCCCTTGCCTGCTGCCTTCATGAATAGTTTAAGAACGCTGACAGAAATTTCGACAGACAGCATGGTTAAAAACACTTCAAGAACACAGAAGACATTATTTTTTTTAAAGAAAAGCACTGAACACGACAGAAGAGGCACCGACCAATAAAAATGTAACATAGCTAACTATAACTAAAACCTGGAAAAGCACCTGCACTCGGACGGTACATTGTTGATGAAAAGAAATGTGTGTATGTTTGGAGATAGGAGAGTGGAGGTGATGAGGACTGATGATGAAGACTTTTAATGACATAGGGGTGGCTGTGACGGACAAGGAGAGTGGTTTAGCTGATGTTGTTGTTGTGGTCTTCAGTCCTGAGACTGGTTTGATGCAGCTCTCCATGCTACTCTATCCTCTGCAAGCTTCTTCATCTCCCAGTACCTACTGCAACCTACATCCTTCTGAATCTGCTTTGTGTATTCATCTCTTGGTCTCCCTCTACGATTTTTACCCTCCACGCTGCCCTCCAATACTAAATTGGTGATCCCTTGATGCCTCAGAACATGTCATACCAACCGATCCCTTCTTCTGGTCAAGTTGTGCCACAAACTTCTCTTCCCCCCAATCCTATTCAATACTTCCTCATTAGTTATGTGATCTACCCGTCTAATCTTCAGTATTGTTCTGTAGCACCACATTACGAAAGCTTCTATTCTCTTCTTGTCCAAACTATTTATCGTCCGTGTTTCACTTCCATACATGGCTACACTCCATACAAATACTTTCAGAAATGACTTCCTGACACTTAAATCTATACTCGATGTTAGCAAATTTCTCTTCTTCAGAAACGCTTTCCTTGCCATTGCCAGTCTACATTTTATGTCCTCTCTACTTCGACCATCATCAGTTATTTTGCTCCCCAAATAGCAAAACTCCTTTACTACTTTAAGTGTCTCATTTCCTAATCTAATTCCCTCAGGATCACCTGACTTAATTCGACTACATTCCATTATCCTCGTCTTGCTTTTGTTGATGTTCATCTTATATCCTCATTTCAGGACACTATCCATTCCGTTCAACTGCTCTTCCAAGTCCTTTTCTGTCTCTGACAGAATTACGATGTCATCGGCGAACATCAAAGTTTTTATTTCTTCTCCATGGATTTTAATACCTACTCCGAATTTTTCTTTTGTTTCTTTCACTGCTTGCTCAATATACAGATTGAATAACATCGGGGAGAGACTACAACCCTGTCTCACTCCCTTCCCAACCACTGCTTCCCTTTCATTTCCCTCGACTCTTATAACTGCCATCTGGTTTCTGTACAAATTGTAAATAGCCTTTCTCTCCCTGTATTTTACCCCTGCCACCTTCAGAATTTGAAAGAGAGTATTCCAGTCAACATTGTCAAAAGCTTTCTCTAAGTCTACAAATGCTAGAAACGTAGGTTTGCCCTTTCTTAATCTAGCTTCTAAGATAAGTCGTAGGGTCAGTATTGCGTCACGTGTTCCAACATTTCTACGGAATCCAAACTGATCTTCCCCGAGGTCGGCTTCTACTAGTTTTTCCATTCGCCTGTAAAGAATTCGCGTTAGTATTTTGCAGCTGTGACTTATTAAACTGATAGTTCGGTAATTTTCACATCTGTCAACACCTGCTTTCTTTGGGATTGGAATTATTATATTCTTCTTGAAGTATTAGGGTATTTCGCCTGTCTCATACATCTTGCTCACCAGATGGTAAAGTTTTGTCAGGACTGGCTCTCCCAAGGCCGTCAGTAGTTCCAATGGAATGTTGTCTACTGCGGAGGCCTTGTTTCGACTCAGGTCTTTCAGTGCTCTGTCAAACTCTTCACGCAATATCATATCTCCCATTTCATCTTCATCTACATCCTCTTCCATTTCCATAATATTGTCCTCAAGTACATTGCGCTTGTATAGACCCTCTATATACTCCTTCCACCTTTCTGCTTTCCCTTCTTTGCTTAGAACTGGGTTTCCATCTGAGCTCTTGATATTCATACAAGTGGTTCTCTTATCTCCAAAGGTCTCTTTAATTTTCCTGTAGGCAGTATCTATCTTACCCCTAGTGAGACAAGCCTCTACATCCTTACCTTTGTCCTCTAGCCATCCCTGCTTAGCCATTTTGCACTTCTTGTCGATCTCATTTTTGAGACGTTTGTATTCCTTTTTGCCTGCTTTATTTACTGCATATTTATATTTTCTCCTTTCATCAATTAAATTCAATATTTCTTCTGTTGCGCAAGGATTTCTACTAGCCCTCGTCTTTTTACCTACTTGACCCTCTGCTGCCTTCACTACTTCATCCCTCAAAGCTACCCATTCTTCTTCTACTGTATTTCTTTCCCCCATTCCTGTCAATTGTTCCCTTATGCTCTCCCTGAAACTCTGTACAGCCTCTGGTTCTTTCAGTTTATCCAGGTCCCATCTCCTTAAATTCCCACGTTTTTGTACTTCAGTTTTAATCTACACTTCATAACCAATAGATTGTGGTCAGAGTCCACATCTGCTCCTGGAAATGTCTTACAATTTAAAACCTGGTTCCTAAATCTCTGTCTTACCATTATATAATCTATCTGAAACCTGTCAGTATCTCCAGGATTCTTCCATGCATACAGCCTTCTTTTATGATTCTACCTTATATTGCGATCTATTTTGGAAGAAAAAGGGCCGTCGTGCGACAGGGAAGGGAAAAAGGAGGAGGTGTGGTCTGGGTAGAGGACGACAAGGAAGGCCTTCACGTGGGGTAGGGGGGAGGGGAGGAGCTGGATAAGTTGGGTTGGATTCAGGTTTGGTAGGATGGGTATATGTCGGGTTGGAGTTCATGGTCTGGGACGGAGAGGGCGAAAATTTCTTCAGGAGAGGACGTCTAGGGCATGCAGGTGGAGGGTTGGTGGGATATATAGGTAGAGGCGCGGCAGCACACTAAGATTCGAAAGGAGGCGGGACACAATAGTATTGTTGGAGTCGAGTTTGCTGATGGTGTAGGTTATTTGGAGGCGTTCGATATGATTGAAGAGAGGTGGAATTTGATAAGCTGGTAAAGGATCCTTGTTGGCGAAGGTGCCGGCTGCTTTGGCCGAGTTGTTCTAGGAGCTTCAGTCCGGAACCGCGCTGCTCTTTAGGTTGGTTAGGATTAAGTTGTTCTAATCTAGGGGACTGATGGCCTCAGATGTTGAGTCCCATAGTGACCCGTTTGAACCATTTTGTGGGGGAAGGTAAGTGGATGCAGAAAGCGAGGCGGAAGCATGGCGTTAGAGTGTCTGGAGGGTATTTTAGAACTTGCGTGTGGCGGATATCAGTCCCTATGTTCGACCAGTTAGTAGATTTAGTGAATTTTCTGTTAGGTGGCGAGTAGGTGAGGGTTATTTAGTTGGGTTTGACGATGGTGATCTAGACGTCGTTGAGACGGAAGGCTCCTGCATGGTCAGGGGCAGCGTAAATAGTCTCCCGCCCATGGGTAATCGCGTAGCACTGAAAGGCCACATGGTGTAGTGTAGGGAGGTAGTGCCTTGCCTATAGCGCTCACTGCCGCGACAGGCACGCTGCCTGTCGGAGAGGTTACGGCGCCCGAAGGCTCTGGCGGCTGCTGGCGTCTTCCTGTTTACAAATATCACCATTGGTGAGACATGGACTGTATTAGTCTACCACAATATTATTGTACCTGGGAGTGAGGTCCCTTGGGTCATCTTACCTTCAGTTTTTATCGCGATACTTCACTAAGACACGCTAATCCACTTGATACCATCTATCTATCTTGAAATTATTCACAGTGCGAGGAGGAGGAAATTAGTGTTTAACGTCCCGTCGACAACGAGGTCATTAGAGACGGAGCGCAAGCTCGGGTGAGGGAAGGATGGGGAAGGAAATCGGCCGTGCCCTTTCAAAGGAACCATCCCGGCATTTGCCTGAAGCGATTTAGGGAAATCACGGAAAACCTAAATCAGGATGGCCGGAGACGGGATTGAACCGTCGTCCTCCCGAATTTCACAGTGCGATGCGCTTACGTTAGTCACCTACGTACTTTTTTACTGTCACGCCATCCTGTGTTTCCGATAATGTCCACAGGTGACCAGGTTCAGTAATATCGTGGTCAAGTGGTACCTGACCAGGAAGCATGCACGTTAGTGTGGTGGCCGAAATGTGCAGGGTCAGCCCTGCGCACACCATAGTCGTGAAGTAATCGAGTGACCTCTAGAGCAATGTGATGTGGGTGCCCTACCCAGCTAACCACCGCGGTCCGGCACGAATCTGCCCAGCGTCCAAGTCCAGTGTGCTGCCCGCATCTCGTGGTCGTGCGGTAGCGTTCTCGCTTCCCACGCCCGGATTCCCGGGTTCGATTCCCGGCGGGGTCAGGGATTTTCTCTGCCTCGTGATGGCTGGGTGTTGTGTGCTGTCCTTAGGTTAGTTAGGTTTAAGTAGTTCTAAGTTCTAGGGGACTGATGACCATAGCTGTTAAGTCCCATAGTGCTCAGAGCCATTTGAACCATTTTTTTGATCCAGTGTGCTGGCCAGCCCGCGGATGGTTTTCAAGGCGGTTTTCTATCTACCTCGGCGAATTTGGGCTGGTTCCCTTATTCTGAGTCAGATACACTATGTCGGCGACTGCTGTGCAAGCATTACCTCCATGCATGCGCATCCAGTAATTACTCTACCACGCAAACATTTGGGGTCACACTCGCCTGGTAGGAAACGTTCCTGGAGGGGGGGGGGGGGGGGGGCTGAAGGCCGAACTTCGCCGTGGGATTGCCCTGTTCCCGTTTGTCGGTTGACGGGCAGAGTTATGGTTGTCGATTCACACATACAAACGTCCCTCGCCCCGTCACTGCCCCAACGTGATACGCACACGTGTCGAATAGGTGTGGGGCGGCGTTGGTTGGGTGGGTGGAGTGCTGTGGCCTGTTGTGGGGTTGTGAGTCACTGAGGGCTATAGCGGAACGAAGCCTCTCCGTCGTCTCTAGGTCACCGGTTTAATGCACAGTACATAATGAGATGTGGAGCTCCGTTGTGTATCAGAACAGTTTGGTGCAAAGCGCCTCTCTCCCGTAGAGCAGGGGTCTTATTTCGGCAAAGAAGTAAAGTTTCTCGCTGCGTGTCCTTGGTCCTTGGTGTCAGAGTTGCTCAACACTACGTCATTGTACAGTACCGACGCCTGTCATGACAGTAACACTTATAACAACACATCTCCTGCAGCGCAAAGACTGAACATCACTCGTATAAAGTTAGGTGTATTGCTTTCATTTCAAACTGTCTCGAGTACCTAAAGTTTTACTGTAATCACATTGTATTTTTCTGCACAAATTAAATATTATGTAATTCAGCTAAGGCATATAATAATGGACGTCGGTAGCGTGGTCGTGTATACAGGGTGGAGAAAAATTGTGTCACAAAATTTTAACCCTGGATAGCTGATGTCAGTAGGAACCAAAATTGCTAATATTATGTAGGTCGACAACGCACAATTTTTATATTACGGAAACTAGGCCGCCGGCCGCTGTGGTCGAGCGGTTCTAGGCGCTTCAGTCCGGAAACACGCGGCTGCTACGGTCGCAGGTTCGAATCCTGCCTCGGGCATGGATGTGTGTGATGTCCTTAGGCTAGTTAGGTTTAAGTAGTTCTAAGTTCTAGGTGACTGATGACCTCAGATGTTAAGTCCCATAGTGCTTATAGCCATTTTTGAATCTTGGCCGTGGGGTTGCCCTGTTCCCGTTTGTCGGTTGACGGGCAGCGCTATGGTTGTCGATTCACACATACAAACGCCCCTCGCCCCGTCACTGCCCCACCGTGATACGCACACGCATCGAATAGGTCTTGCTGTTTGTCCTTACCTCACGTCAGAGGCATTCACATATAAGCTTCGCTTTGGAGCACACACACATTACCTGCGATTAAGTCGTACAGTAAGCATGGTAGCACAATATTCGTTTGAGGAACGACGAGATACGGTTTTTGTTTATGGACTAGCCGACGATAATGGGCATGAAGCTCGACGGTTGTGTGAGGAACGGTACCCAGCAAGACGCCACCCACACCCGCAACGTTTATAGCTATTCAACGGCGAATTGGCGAAACAGGCTCGTTATCAGGATATCATGGCGATGCTGGAAGACCTCGAACACGACGGGATGCTGCATTTGAAGAGGTTGTTAGCGAGCCCATCGAGGAAGCACCTGCGACAGGTACTAGAGCGGTTGCACACGACATGGGGGTCATTCATCGGTTAGTCTGGGAGGTTTAGAGGGATGACGGCCAGCATCGATTTAGTTTCCACCATGGCCGAGACCTAAACCCTGTGGCAGCCTACGAACACAGGCTAGGGTTTTGCCGGTGGTTTCTCCGACGTGTTGCACGAGATCCCGACCTCCCCGCGATTGCGTTGTTTACCGCCGAAAGCGCCGTCCATCGTGATGGGCTTTACAACACTCGAAACTTTCAGTACTGGGCAAGGGGAAATCCTCACGTCACGTACGACCACGGACAGCAGGAACGATTTTCGTTCAACATTTTGGCAGGCACTGTGTGTGACCATCTGTTTGGGCCGGTCCGTCTACCTCCTCGACTTATGGCGCAAACTACTTTCACGTTTTGCAAGAAATTTTACCCAGCCTGCTGGAAGGTGTTCACCTGGACATACGGCTACGTATGTGGTTGCAGCATGATGGGGCGCCCGCACGTAACAGTCGTGCTGTACCTGGATATATAAATAAACTCTTCGACAGCCGGGTAACTGGCAGAGGTGTTGCTAGGACATGGCCCCCGCGATCACCAGACCTCACACCAGCGAACTTTTACCTGTGGGAGTCTTCGAGGTTCTAGTTCATTCACCCCGACGCGAACATCCTAGAAACGACGAGGAATTAGTGGATCGCATTCAACATGCCGCCAGTAACTTCAGGGCAATGCCAGAAATCTTTCAAAGAGTTCGGCAAAACACCGCTCAACGTTACGAAGCTTGTCTCGCGTCAGAGGATCGCCAATTCGAGCACCTGCTTCAAGTAAACAATGCCCTAGCTACAAAATAAATTGGTAAAAGACTTCCTGTTCACGAACTAACAGTTGTAGACGGATTTGTTCCTGGTACGTCTTATCATGAAACTATAATGGATATGTCGGGACCCCGGCGGATTCGGCCCCAGGCCCACAAAGTGGAAGGCTGGCGAGCTACCACCGAGCGAGCGAGCCGTCTTGGATACATCGCAATCGCCGGCAGGCAAAGCATTCGCGGTCATGCGTTGTCCGGAGCATGCGGCAGCAGTGCAGTCCCGCGGCCAATCGGAGCGCGTGGGGCCAGGTTGCCTTAGTTTAAAATTGTGCGTTGTCGGCCTACACACCATTGGTAGTTTTGGTTCCTACTGTCTTCAGCTATCCAGGGTTAAAATTTTGTGACACAATTTTTCTGCACCCTGTATATGCATTATCAGTTTGCACAACGACGAACACACCAATTATATTCTGCATATACGTGAGGTATCAAGAAGTCGTTCGAATATCGATGTTCTCCTTCAACGACATGCCTGAGGAAACATGTGAGTACTGTTATATGAGCTGTATTGAAAATTTATAGCACACAAGCAATAAGTCAACACTCACTCCATGAGCTCCTTTCGCCATTGGTAACGGCGTATTCCTCCTGAGGCGACACTGGACCCTCGTCCAGTTCGAAGCCAACGTTCAGCTTATGGAAGTCTTCAGACTGCACGAATTTCTCCATGCCATCCGCGCCTCCTATTTCCTCATCTGAGAAACAGAGATATTTAAAGTACATCATTTAAAGTCGACGCAAACTCAATCTCGTATAAAGTTATTGTAACAGGAAAGAAAATGTTATCAATGAATGCTAAGATTAAAGTAAGACAAGAATTTGAGTTAACTTGATAAAAGTCATCTAACTGAATTAGACTTTAACCTATTTTATACAAAACATACATAGCAGATTCGTCAGGAAAAAATGTGACGGATGAAAGAGATGTAACTAACCTTTTATTCAGTAGCAGCACATCAAAATTATTAGAATTTAATATGTGCAGTACGTCGTTGGATTACAAGTATGAGATTTAAAATAAAAAGTAGTCATGTAAGTGGCCAGCTTGTAGCTATGTTTTCACAGAGAAAACGAATAATATTTGTGATTCTCCCTACACGATCTGCACCATGGTGATGCGTTGGAAAATGTGAGCCACCGGACATACAGGTAAGCTAAACTAAATCAGTGACAAGTTTTCAATGCAGTTACAGAATCCGGCCAAAGGAAGGGTCTTTCATTTACTCTTAAAATCTACTGCATTTTAAATTAGACTTCAGGTCCTTGTCGAGACATGCAATCATTATGAATATAATTACCGGAAACAGTTCAAAAAGGCTAGGTGGTTCCTTAAAAACAATTTCTATTTTTTTTCTGAATTATGCTTATTAACTATCATGACGCGTTTTACCCATCGCCTGATGACCTATAACAAAAAGACAAAAATAACAGATGTTACGCTTCAAATCTTATGAGAGCTGTTCTATATGAACAATATTAAAAAACAATATAATTTTTGATACAGAAATACATACAATTTTAGATAGAAATATATGAAACCTTGATGCAGACGTCAAATACTGTCATTACTAATACGTAGAATAACAGGTAGCTCCATTATCTGCGCAGTTCGACCCTAACTGTTGAAATACGATACAAGCAATGGCCAGCGCCATGTTGTGTAGGGAGGGCCGCTTGGTCGCGCAACCGTGTTGATTCACGCTTAAAGAGCGCCACACAAATTCGTGGCCAAGGTAAGTACTACATTTACGGTAGTTATTAAAACCCTCAGCTGCGGGCAGGTGTTGTTGATATACCTAGATGGGGACAGCTGAAAATGTGTGCTCCGACCGGGACTCGAACCCGGGATCTCCTGCTTACATGACAGACGTTATATCCATCTGAGGCACCGAGGACACAGATGAATAGCGCGACTGCACGCTTCCCGTGGTACCCACATTCCCAACTGTCCACAATCTACATACGCAATGTACGTAATAGATATTTGCCCATTCACTCATACTCGCGCACAGTAAGGTGACGATTCCCGTACGAGTTCGGGCAAGGTGTGCGCATTCGCACAGACAAAGGTCAATGGCTGGGTAGCCTTTAACTATATGTATGAAGACAGTAACTGTTCTCGAAAGAACAGATATCATTGATGACCATGCAGCTTCTCTAGAATAAATGATAATTAACTGAAAACCTCAGCTGCCGACAGGTGTATCGAGGTACGAGGCCTGTTCAGAAAGTAAGCTCCGATTGATTGCCAAATTGAAACCACAGTGAACATCAGGAATGTTTTACTTGTAACAATTAGCTACACCTTTCAGCTACTTCTCTACGTAGTCGCCGTTCTGACTTAGACTTTTGTCATAGCGTTGTACCAACTTTTCAATAGCCTCATCATAGAAGGCAGCCGCCAGTGCTTTCCGCCAATTCTCCACGCTGGCCTACACCTCGTTGTCTGTGTCAAAATGTTGTCTTGAAAGACAGCGGTTCATGTGACCAGAGATGAAACTCAGGGGGAGACAATTGCGGACTGCATTGTGGGTAATCTCACATTTCCATTTGAAAACGATGCAGGAGCATCTTCATTGCCCCTGCAGAATGCGGCTGAGAATTGTCTTGAAGAAGAAACAGCACGACAGTTATGTAATGTTAGCTGCATAGCTTCAGGCGAAATTTCTCACCAGGCCCTCGTACTTGGCGGCAGACACTATTTTCTAGACGTCTTTACGCACTCACTGCGAGCTCAGAAATGAGAAGAGCGACGTGATGCTAACTGGGCTTATACTAGAGACACTACCCAACACATCTGTGCAAAGCTTTATCGGATTTTCATAGTCGTTTCCATTTCGCGACCGATCGGAGCTTACTTTCTGAACGCCCCTCGTATATCAACAACACCTGTCGGCAGCTGAGGGTTTCAATGAATTATCATTTATTCTAGAGAAGCTGCACGGTCATCAATGGTATCTGTTCTTTCGAGAATAGTTACTATCTTCATATATATTACATTTACATTAAAAAAAATTGCTGAACATGCGTGTCAGTATACAAAACATTTAAAAGATTGCTTGCTCAACCACAGGCAAAAATTCGATTCTACTTATAAAAATTCAATTGGCATGTTGCATAAAACCAGTGAATAAAAAACCATACAACGTTTTCTGTTTGAATACATATGAAAAATTGTCTCTTTTTTCTGTCAGATTTGTAACATAAGATCTGTTACTTTTGTCTTTTTATAATCATCCGATGATCAGTTAAACCCGAAGGGCGTCACGACAGTTAAAAAACAAATTCAGAGAAAACCAGCGACTGTTTTTAGGTAACCACACAGACTTTTTAAATTCTTTCAAACAATTTTATCCATAGTATTTGCCTGTGTGTTTAATTATACAGGCTGTCCCAGGGGGAATTATCAATATTCAAGGATACGTTAGGAACAACCTTCCGAGGCAAAGGAGTCTAGTAAACATTGGCTCTAATAAGCATACTTTAAGAGCTATGAGCTTTTCTCCATCTTCGTTACTGTGAAACGAATCTCTTCTATTGCAAGCTCTTTTCTTTAAATAATTTGACAGGTGGAAGTATAGATCAAAAAGGAAAAGAAAGTTCAGTAAACGTAGGCTATGAACACTTCTTCATCTTCGCTGCTTTGAAACACATCTCTTTTATTAAACAGGTGCTCGTAGCTCTTAAGGCATGCAATTTTTAGAGCACATGTTTACTAGACAATTTTTTCTTGTTTTCATCCAAACTACCTCCTCCAAAAGTACGGAAAGCAAAATTCTTGCATAGAGGAGAGTTGTTTCAAAGAGTTGAAGCTCTTTCGGTGAACTATAAGCCGAATTTTATAGCGTAGGGCAGTAATTTTTAACTGTTATAGCTGTCAAATTATTACGCTGAGTTTGTATGTGTGTGTGTTTTAATAAAACTGCTTATTTTATTCTAAGACACTGGAAAGCACGTTCAAAGAGGTATCGACATAACACGTGTGAGACTCGACGAAATAGTAACAAGATAAGAGCGCCGGAAGCTACTGCCCCGTAGCCAGAAGAAGACATCTCACAAACCTAAGCCCTCATGTGCCATCTGTAAGCAATCATGTAACCCATGTACGATTTGTATATATTCCTGAGTCATTAGCCTATGAGCAAATGAATCTTCGGAATATGTACTACTGGTCACTTGAAAATCCAGCCGGGTTGCGAGACAAGGGAAATGCAAATGAATTCTTATAATTTTAACGTGCGAGATTTGGAAATATTCGTGGGAGATTGAGTTGTAACTGCAAGATATCAGTAATTCCAATTTTAATGGCTCCCCAGTGTCATCCAGGCAATACACTGAGCAATCAACAAAGTAAAAACCAGGAAAATAAAAAAACAAATGAGATACGGAAACTGAAGTTCAGGTCGAAGAATTAAAACTTATCTTTGCTGTTGCCATCGTCGTTCAGTAGAGAGTCGAAAGGGATTTGTAACATTAGGTAAATGGAATGGATTGTGTCTTCAAAAGAGTAATGTAATGCTGTGTAGTAGAAATGAGTGAGGTGGTGATGTGCGAAATAGGTGAAGAAATTAAAAACCTGAAGTCTTAGATTTGCTGTTTGAGGACAAAAATTACTTACGATGGAAGAAGTATAACGTATATAAAATGGAGACTGACAACGCTAAGTAAAAAACGGGTTCCTGGAAAGAGCAATGTGTCAAATCTCATTGTAAACAAGGCTACTGTCTGTCCATCTCTACAGTGAACTGGCGGGCAAATACGAACTGGCATCTGCTATTATGGTTAGGCTCAAGCATCGATGTAGCTGACAAGATCAATACACAGAAGAATCGAAGAGAAAACTGGGAATTTGTTAATTGCCAGTCAGTTTGGCTTGACGAAAGATTAAGGCGCCAGAGAGGCAGTGTTGTCATTATGCTTGATGCCGGAAGCAAGGCTGCAGAAAAATCAAAACACGCCCATAATATTCGTCGACCTGTTAAGAGTTCGACAATGTAAAATGGCGTAAGACGTTCGTAATACTGAAAAAAATAGGGGCAAGCTATGTGGAAACAGGGATAATACACAATATATGTAAGGACAAAGAGGGTACATAAGACTGGAAGACCAAGTTCGAAGAGTTCGGATTAAAAAAGAGTGTTAGACAGGAATAGGGTCTTTCGCTCCTACTGTTCAGTCTGTATATTGAAACAGCAGACAGAAAGGAAGAAATGATATCAGTGTTAAGATTCGGCGATGATAGTGCTATCGTCAATAACAATGAAGAAGAATTATAGAATTTGTTGAATGGAATGAACAGTCTAATGAATACAGATTATGAATTCAGTGTATACCGGAGAAAGACGAAAGTAATGAAAGTAGTAGAAATGTAAGATCTCGGTTGGTGAACGATCATGAAGTAGACTAAGTTAAGGAATTCTGCTATCTTGGAAACAACCCGTGATGGACGAAGCAAGGATGACATGAGAAGCAGAAGAAGCAGGCCAACATTAGGAAAAAGTAAATTCTTGGCCAAAGGAATATTTTAGTATCAAACATCTGAGGGAAAAAATTCTGAGAATATAAGTTTGGAACATGCAGTTGTATGGTACTGAATATTGTACTGTGGGAATACCGGAACAGAAGAAAATCTAAGCATTTCATATCTGGTGCTACAGAACGCGGTTGAAAATTAGGTGGACTATGAAGAGAACAAATTAGGAGATTCACCGCAGAACTAGTACAGAAATGAACTTACGAAACTCACCGACAATAAGAAGGGACAGGATGGCAGAAAGTATGGTAGAAGACTAGGGAATATCTTCCAAGGTACAAGGGGAGCTGTGACTTCCACGGTACTAGGGGGTAAAAACTGTAAAAAGTAAAGCGAAGATGGGAATATACCCAATAAGTAATGGGGATGTTGGAATTATTTAAAAAAAAAAAGAAGGAACCGCCGCTAGCAGAGTCTCAATGTCAGCTATTGAGTAATCCCCACCGGTAGACTGAAGTGAAACTTCAGAATCCGTTGAGTGTCAGTATGTGTAAAGAAATGGAGCACGTTCGTCTCATTTATCATTTCGTTATACACGGGTTGCTGATGCAAAGAAATATGCCGAATTCTTAACATTTTTACGACCAGCATCAGAGGATATTCTGGAGAACACAAATAGCCACATATGGTAAGTGTTTGATGGTAACAAAGTCGGCAACGTGGGAAATATCATCCTAAACTAAATGTTTGCCTACCGGTGGATTCGGCATAAACGACGTAATAGCTAGTCAGCCGTATTTTTACCATCTTGTTGGGAAAATTAAATCTTAAGTCTTACAAGGGAAAACAGACATGACTAGATGACGCGAGACGCTAAATCAGAGAAACTTGTTCGGCCTTTCCGTTCCAAGTACTAAGTTACAGCGATCATTGCGTGCTAGAGAACGACACTGTATTGCAGCTTACGTCCTCTGTTTGGCAGAAGAACGTAGTCCGGTTGAATAGACACGGACACTTTGTTAGCTATGATTCCAATCATGAAGGAAGCTTCACGTCCCGTCGACGACATGGTAATTGAAGGTGAAACTCCAATTAAGGAAAGATACTGGTCCCCGCATTCCGAAGCAACGGATCCTCAAATTTCCTTGAGCGCTTTAGGGAACTCACGGAATCCCCAGATGGAGATCAGAACCGCTATCTTCCAGAATACGAGTCTGTGTCTTAACCATGATACCACATCTCTGTGAAAATAATAGACAACATTCACAATGTGTGGGCAGTATTTCACGAACGGTATGAATTGAGGCATTCAAACCATAGGGGCCCAAAGCATAGACACATCGTTTTGAGGAAAATAGACTTTTCTGAAAATCACATTTCTGGGCAGACTACTAGCCTCATGTGTTTGGATTGTCTTTAAACCAAGAGTCAGCACCCCGTACTTCCTGCAAAAAAGTAATGTACCCACTTCAGGTTATGATATTTTAGTTAATGTCTAGAATTCTTAGAATTATTGTTTATTCACAAAATTTTCATTCATAGGCTAGAGTAAATAGCGTCTTTTGACTGTTCATAGTTTGTAATTAATGTTAAACTAGAATCAGACCTAAAAGAACAAAATGCACCACACATAGAGTTACGTCCTTCATCAACACTTCATTGTCCTCATTATCATCACTTTCATCAAGCACGTTCTCTGGCTTGAAGTTCAGATAAAACTGTCTGTTCACTTGAGGCATGAAGTCTGGTAGTCTTATTACGTCTATGTGTTTCAAATGTGATCTAGTAGTTTTGTTAATTCTTTGTGTGCCCAAGGTTCATGTTGGGCTTCCACCTAAGTATGTAAGACATCTACAAACTGCTCGGAAATAAATTGTGTACTCCCTCGTTGGTGACCTGCCACGACTCCAGAGTAGAATATGTTATTACAGTATAAACAACAGTTCATAGAAACCCGTTGAAAGCTTCATCACTGTAAAATTTCTGTGATGGACATTGTTACTACGAACATCAGCTATTGGTTTGGCACTGAGGTCAGTAATACTCTTAAAGTTTCTTCCATTTTATAGAGATGAATGCTGAAACCATGGAACGTGAAGTTGTGGTGGGGCGGTAGTTCCAGAGCTTCCAGCTTTTATGAAAAAATGGGCGCCAGTGTACCCAATGAGCATCCGTGCAGCAGTGAAAATTTGTGGTTTTGGTTCATATGGAAGTGACTATCAGCGAAATCGGTGAGACAACTTTTCGGAAGTGTTCACGCATATACTGTAAAGGATCAACACAGATAAAGTGGGTTCACGGTAAGGTGAACAGATATCAGGAGTATGCATACGTGCTGCAGTCTCAGAATCGATTACTTATGGCTTTAAGCCCCGGTGCTGTGACCCTGCATACTCCACTTTGAGCCACATCAGCTCCACTGTGAAGTAGAAGCGAGAATTCGCATTATTCTGTCTAACATACAGATGCCACTAAACACAATCTACTTATTATTGGATGCACTGAACAGATTAACCTACTACATCTTTCATTCTCTGAAATATGCATAAAAACTGCACATCTCAATTCGGAGATATTCGCAGTGGTTCTTGTGTGAATATCCCTCTTATCACATTAATGCGATTGTGAACCGCTGTTTAATGTGGCTTTGCAGATTTATACGGTACCTGGCATCACGGTGATGAGAACGTTTCTGCACAGCTTGACACCCCGCATCTTCAGACGGCGAACCGCCTCCACGGCCATGATGGCCAGCTGCTTGGTGTCCTGGGCTCCTCTTGCGAAGATCCTCCCCTCCTCGTCCATGTCGGCACCAAACGGGTCGTGCGTCCAATCGTCCTGAAACGGATTGCATTATTTCACGGAGAGATTTCCTACTATAGGACAGTGGTTTACACACCAGATTTATCTTTTGAAAGGAACTAATACAATTTTTAGAAATATATAGGGTACATCGCAAAGGACTATTCTGGACAACTTTGAGTATCGCATCAGCCTCATCTAAGAAATTTTAATGGCTCTGTTAGGGACCACATACTTTAAAAATCGCTAACCTATTGTTTTTCCCTCTCTAACGATGGTTGTTAGGAGCACCGTGCGTTTCAATGCAGTCATTATTATAAACAAAAATCTACCAAAGTCTTCTTCGGAGACAGAAATTTAAGCATTATGAAAGGTTCCCTTCTTCAGAGAATATGAGAGTACGTAACATCAAAGGAATTCATTACGGTTATTCACTGTCTCCTAACGAAAAAGCACTCTCTGTCTTCAGGCCACAAGTGGTCCATCGGGACCATCCGACCGCCGTGTCATCCTCAGTTGAGGATGCGGATAGGAGGGGCGTGTGGTCAGCACACTGCTCGCCCGGTCGTTATGATGGTATTCTTGACCGACGCCGCTACAATTCTGTCGAGTAGCTCCTCAATTGGCATCACGGGGGTAAGTGCACCCCGAAATATGGCAACAGCGCATGGCGGCCTGGATGGTCACCCATCCAAGTGCCGACCACGCCCGACAGCGTTTAACTTCGGTAATCTCGCGGGAACCGGTGTATCCACTGCGGCAAGGCCATTGCCAACGAAAAAGCACGAGCGTATGAAATATCAGACCAGCTTTGTAATTAGACTGAAGACTACCTAGCCAGCAGAACACAGCATGACGTTCATGACAGCGAGAAATCTTCGAACTTAAACGTAACTTCCCGCGTAACCCAGGGGATCTGAATAGGATCTATATTGTTCACAGTATACAGTGACAGAAAACAGTTGTAACACCAAACAAAATTAATGTGAAGTAAAGAAATTTCGGGAATGCATTTTCCTAGGTAACATATTTAAGTGATTAACACTGACTGATCACGGGTTGAAGTATGCTCGAGATAAGCCATTTGCAAATGTGGACTTGTGGTACATTAATAACCGATGTAACCGCCAGAATCTTGAATGTAAGCATGCAAACATGCATGCATTATGAAACTTCCTGGCAGATTAAAACTGTGTGCCCGACCGAGACTCGAACTCGGGACCAATTGCCTTTCGCGGGCAAGTGCTCTACCAACTGAGCTACCGAAGCACGACTCACGCCCGGTACTCACAGCTTTACTTCTGCCAGTACCTCGTCTCCTACCTTCCAAACTTTACACAAGCTCTCCTGCGAACCTTGCAGAACTAGCACTCCTGAAAGAAAGGATATTGCGGAGACATGGCTTAGCCATAGCCTGGGGGATGTTTCCAGAATGAGATTTTCACTCTGCAGCGGAGTGTGCGCTGATATGAAACTTCCTGGCAGATTAAAACTGTGTGCCCGACCGAGACTCGAACTCGGGACCTTTGCCTTTCGCGGGCAAGTGCTCTACCGGGCGTGAGTCGTGCTTCGGTAGCTCAGTTGGTATTAAGGCAAAGGTCCCGAGTTCGAGTCTCGGTCGGGCACACAGTGTTAATCTGCCAGGAAGTTTCATATCAGCGCACACTCCGCTGCAGAGTGAAAATCTCATTCTGGAAACATCCCCCAGGCTGTGGCTAAGCCATGTCTCCGCAATATCCTTTCTTTCGGGAGTGCTAGTTCTGCAAGGTTCGCAGGAGAGCTTCTGTAAAGTTTGGAAGGTAGGAGACGAGGTACTGGCAGAAGTAAAGCTGTGAGTACCGGGCGTGAGTCGTGCTTCGGTAGCTCAGTTGGTAGAGCACTTGCCCGCGAAAGGCATAGGTCCCGAGTTCGAGTCTCGGTCGGGCACACAGTTTTAATCTGCCAGGAAGTTTCATATCAGCGCACACTCCGCTGCAGAGTGAAAATCTCATTCTGGATGCATGCATTATGTTTTACATGTGCCGGATGTCAGTTTCTGAGCTGGAGTTCCGCGCCTGCTGCACTTGTTCGGTCAATACAGGGACATCTAATGCTGCTTGTTGATGACGCTAGACTTGTCGTCCGATGAGGTCCCGTTTATGCTCGACTGCAGGCAGATCTGGTGATCGAGCAGGTTAAGGCAACATGTCGACACACTGTACAGCATGTTGGGTAGCAACAGTGCATGTGGGCGAACGATGTCTTGTTGAAAAACATCCCCTGGAATGCTGTTCATGAATGGCAGCGCAACAGGTCAGATCACCAGATTGACGTACATATTTGCAGTCAGTGTTTGTTGGGTATCCATGAACGTGCTCCGTCTGTCATACGGAATCGCATCTCTGACCATAGCTCCAGGTGCAGGTCCGTCCAGTGTCTCCAGCACGCAGACGATTTGGTTGAAGGACCGCAGTTTGCCTCCTTCTAACCAACACACGGCCATGATTGGTACCGATACAGAACCAGCTTTGATCAGAAAACACAACAGGCATCCAACCAGACCTCAGACGAGCTCTCGCTTGACACCACTGAAGTTGCAAATGGTGGCAGTTGGGAGCAAGTGAAATGCACGCTACAGGGCGTCTGGCTCTGCCAATTGCGGCTCGAATTGCTGCTGTAGACGCAGTACGATGCTCCACAGCCATACGGGGTACACGACGGTCTTCCCTCACAGTAGAGTCACTTTGCCGTCCGGATCGCGATCTTATTGGGATAGTCCATTCTCGAGACAATCACTGCCAGCAATCATGTATGGTGCGCACAGTTCTGGCATGTGTTCCTGCAACATTGCAGAATGAACTTCCGGCTTCACGTAGCCCTATCGTACGACCTCTTTCAAACTCAGTGATGTACTGACAATGGCGTCTTTGTCGCCTTAAAGGCTTTCTTGACTACCATCGACTCACCATGTCCACTCTTACAGGTACCAAACGCTCACGGCCTTTACAGTGTGTGTGATTTGGATTTTTTATACAATGCGCAATATTGTACAACTTTAGTTGCAAATGAACCCAGATGAAGGGAATGAAAAATCTTTGCATATAAAAGCAAAGTCTTTATTCACTCACCATACACAAGCGCAAACCGCTAAAGATAGAAAGTTGAAATTTGGAGAGAGTTATCATGTTACACTGTAGGCATCGTTTTAAGAAGGAACTTTTTGTGGTTCCACCCCTAAGGGGGTGAAATAGAGAATGAAACTTTCCTTTAAAAATATGTAGCTTTTAATGTAATTTTGAAAATAGATCTACTTCCTCGGTCACAAATAAAGAAATAGATATTTCAGCATTTCTGAAAATGTAATCGCTGTGGGGTGAAATAGTTGGTGAAATTTTTTGAAAACAAATCTTTATTAAAGAACAATTAAGGCACTTTTAAAGCGTTTTTATTTCTCGGTTGAAAATTAAAAAGTACGTGTTTCAGTGTTTTTGAAATTAAACCCCTAAGAGGGTGACATACAGTGTAAGTGATTCAATGACTCATCATCGCGCAGGCCAAACCGCTAGTATTAGAAATTTGAAGAGGACGTTGATCTTGTAATATAGGCACCATCTAGTAACGGATTTTTCGAAATTCCACCCTTGAGAAGGTGAAAGTAATTTTTTATGTCCTTTTACATCGGTTTTGAAGTTAGAGCTGCCAGCAATGGTGTTTGAAATCTGTCAGGAATTAAAATACGAGCTTCAGCAACCTTCGAAAGTCATCTACTAAGGGGGTAAAATAGGAGATGAAAATATTTATGAAAATATCTAATGTATTAAAACATTTTTAAAGCTAAAGCCATGAAAGTTCTATTGGAATTTTAAAGAAATACGTATTATGGGATGAAAGTTTGTATGGAAATACCACAACAAGACCCCAAAAGCCAGGATTAACAAAGACCTTCGACTCTATCTGTCAGAACCGCTTTTTTGCCAGAAGTACATTCGGAAATGTTCATGCTTCTGTGGTATGTTTAGAAGATGTTGCCATTTGTGAAGAACACAAAAATTCAGTTAAAGAAAAATATCTTGGACATCATACAATAAACACGAGAGGAGCAGCTCTTTTCTTTCTGGCCTCCCTTCTCTCCTCAAAGCGCTTCCTTGATCTTCCCGAGGTTGCCCCCCGGCGGGCCTGACGGTTAGAATAAGCCTGATGTATTCCTGCCTGTCGTAAGAGGCGACTAAAGGGAGTCTCACACCTTTTGGCCTTTACGTGATGGTCCCCTGTAGGGTTTGACCTCAATTTTTGCAAAACTTTCCCGAAGAGCGAGCCAATTGGGGAAGGGCGCCTTACATGGTGCATCATGTCCATGGTGCATTGCGATCTTTAGCCCACTTTCTCATTGTGACATTGCAGTCCCTCTCGTCCTCCATCTCTTGCGTGAGGGCACCTTTCTGGGTGTGTTTTCCTCCACCCAATAAAATGGTTCAAATGGCTCTGAGCACTATGGGACTCAACTGCTGTGGTCATAAGTCCCCTAGAACTTAGAACTACTTAAACCTAACTAACCTAAGGACAGCACACAACACCCAGCCATCACTCCACCCAATATGCAGTGCCGTTATCTACACCAACGATGACCACGGAATTCTTTGCAACTCATATCCAGCACAGCTGCCAGTCCATTGTGGTGGGGCCGCCATGTACCCTGTTGATTGTAGCCACCTGACTACACATGGATCGCTCTGCTTATGACTGCGCCATTAACTCCCCACGTATGCCAAGGAGTAAATGCCTGCTGAGGGGCGCCTGTGGAGAGGGCCCCTGGTCGGAGTGGGTGGCATCAGGGCAGATGACGCGTAATGAAGTGTACCACTTCATCTCTTGATCAAACGCCAGCAGTATCTAAGCGTTCCAAGTCTCAGTACAATGGAAGGAAGTATGATGCTAGATCGTTCCCTGCCCAGACACACCATGGGAGGAACACCAGGCTAAGGATGGGAGCGAAAATTATTCGCCCCGGTACCTTGTATGTACGACAGCTGATGGGGTCTCATTTGTCTTGATGAATCCTCAGTTTTTTATAGAGCATTTAGAGGACCAAGTTTGAGGAAGTGGGGGGCTTGTCCAAAGTGCGGTCAGGTCAGTTTTGATAAAAACGGCATCCTCTGCCCAGTCATGGGCATTACTCACTTGTGACAAGCTTGGGGATGCTCCTTTTACCATCACGGCTCATAAGTGCTTAAATATGGTGCAGGTTATTATATTCCACAGGTCCCTTCTTTTGTAGTCTGACAACGAGCTGCACGCCAACTTAGAGCGACGAGGAGTTCATTTCGTTTGGCGAGTCCATCGAGGACTGAGGGATAATCAGGTTGCTACTCGTGCCTTCATCTTGGGCTTCGTGGGTGACACATTACCTGAGAAGGTCAAAGTGATGGTGTACTGCTGTGATGTGAAGGCATATATCCCTCCCCCCATGCGGTGCTTTAAGTGCTGGAAGTTTGGTGATATGTCTTCCCACTGTACTTCCAGCATCACATGTCGAGATTTTGGACATCCATCCCATCCCAATATTCCACGAGCGTCACCTCCTATCTGTGCCAACTGTGGAGAGCATCATTCCCCTTTCTCACCAGGCTGCAGGATTTTACAGCAAGAAAGGAAAATCATGGTGTGCAAGACCCTGGACTGTCTGACCTATACTGAGGCCAAGAGGAAATTTGAGTGCCTACATCCTGTGGCTATGATGTCATCTTATGCCGCCACTACGAGAACAGTTGTAGCCCCATCAGTTCCACAAGTTCTTCAGCTCTCAGAGCCAGAAGACTACACCTGCCCCCTTCGTGGTGGGGGGTCACATCCCTCCCTGTTGCTCCTGCACCACCTACCTTGGGAGCACTGTGCCCCCAGCCATTGGGGACACCAGTCCCCACTTCTCAGCTGAAGAAGTGTAAGTCTTCTTCGCCTTCTCTCGCTAGGAAAAGGTCCCTTGGGTCACTCCCTTCCCAGGTTTCTGCTAGTGGGAAATATGACACCCGTCAGTGGCTGATGTGCTCAAAAGCAACTGGTCATAGGGCTTAATGACCATCCTCAGTCCTGGAGACTGAATCAGTGAAGCCCTCCCAGCCTGGGAAACCCAAGGATCAGCGAGAGAAATCCAGAAAGAAGACCCCCAAGACTAAGGGAATTGCGGTGGCACCCACACCACTGCTACCTACAAGCTCTGTGTCTGAGGATGAGGTGTCTGCTGAGGACCTAGAGCTCGCACAGACCCTCAGACACAATGGATATAGCCTGTTCAGGATATACGTCAGTGGCAGCAAGTGACTGAGGCATAGATTGCCTCATTGAGTGTTTCACGCCTTCCCAGTCTCACGATCACGTCATCCTCCAGTGGAATTGCGGCGGTTTTTTTCCACCTCCTGGCTGAGCTGCGCCAACTCTTAAGCTTTACACCTGCTTTATGCTTGGTCCTCCGGGAAACCTGGTTCCCGGCAGTGTGGACCCCTGCCCTTCGTGGCTGCTGGGGATAATAGAAGAACCATAGTGGAGTTAGCGTTTATGTCCTGAAGTCGGAATGTAGTGAACCTGTGCCCCTTCAAACTCCTCTTCAAGCTGTGGCTGTCAGGATGCGGATGACACAGGAAATAAATGTCTGCAACGTATATCTCCCTCCAGATGGTGTGGTACCCCTGAACATATTGGCTGCACTGACCGATAAGCTCCCTAAACCTTTCCTACTTTTGGAAGATTTTAACACCCACAACCCTATGTGGGGTAGCACCATGCTTACTGGCCGTGGCAGAGATGTCGAAAATTTACTGTCCCAACTGGACCTCTAATTTTCAAGTACTGAGGCCGCCACACATTTCAGTGTGGCTCTTGGTAGTTACTCGGCCATTGACTTATCTATTTGCAGCCCAGGACTTCTCCTGTCTATCCATTGGAGAGCACATGACGACCTGTGTGGTAGTGACCACTTCCCCATCTTTCTGTCACTCCCCCAGCTTCATTGACTTATCTATTTGCAGCCCAGGACTTCTCCTGTCTATCCATTGGAGAGCACATGACGACCTGTGTGGTAGTGACCACTTCCTCATCTTTCTGTCACTCCCCCAGCTTCATGCCCATGGATTCCTAACCAGATGTGCCTCAACCAAGGCAGATTTGGTAGCCTCCACCTCTATCACCGTTGAATCTCCCCCACATGGTGCCATCGATGATGTGATTGAGCAGGTCACTACAACGATAATTTCTGCGGTGGAAAACTCGATCCCTCGTTCTCTAGGGTGCCGCTAGCGATAGACAGTCCCTTGGTGGCCGCCGGACGTCGCTGAGGCAATGAAAGTGCGTCGGCGAGCACTACAGCGACATAAGCAGCACTCTTCCCTTGAGCACCTAACAGCCTTCATGCAGCTCCATGCCCATGTTCGCCTGATTATAAAACGACGGAAACAGGAGCGTTGGGAGAGTGGGAGAGATACGTGTCGACCATTGTGTGCCATAGGTCACCTTTCCAATTCTGGACGAAGATCAGACGTCTTTTTGGGTACCAGATCCCAACAGGTGTCCCCGGCTTTAACATCAATGACGTGCTCTCTACCGACACAAATGCGATTGTCGAGTACTTTGCTGAGCACTAAGCTCGAGCCTCTGCATTGGATAACTACCCCCCCAGCCTTTCACACTCTCAATGGGCGGATGGAAAGGAAAGTCCTCTCGTTCCCTACATGCCACAATGAACTCCATTTACAGAGTGGGAGCTCCTCAGCGCCCTTGCACATTGCCCCGACAAAGTCCCTGGGCCGGATGAGATCCACGGTCAGATGATTAAATATCTCTCGTCTGACTACAAGCGACATCTCCTCGTCATCTTCAACCGGATCTGGTGCAATGGCGTCTTTCCATCGCATTGACGGTAGAGCACCATCATTCCATGGCTAAAGAAGATAATTCAGAGGCTTCCTTTACCAGGATACAGGTTGGCTGGCAGCTTTTCTAGGAGCTCTTTGCGGTGTGGGGGAGTAGCCATGTATGTGAAAAACGGTATCCTATTTGAGTCAATTGATGTTTCAAAGTACTGCACTGAAAAGGTGTTTAAATGTTGTGCAGGTGTGGTTAAATTTAGTGGAGCTAAACTTCTTACTGTTGTTATTTATAGATCCCCAGACTCCGATTTCACAACATTTTTGCTGAAGCTAGAGGAGGTTCTTGGTTCACTTTATAGGAAATACAAAAAGTTAGTTATATGTGGTGACTTCAATATAAATTGTATAAGTGATTGTGCAAGGAAAAGGATGCTGGTAGACCTCCTTAATTCATATAATCTTACGCAAAACGTATTCTTTCCAACGAGAGTGCAAGGGAACAGTAGAACAACCATAGACAATATTTTTGTTCATTCGTCATTACTAGAAGGCCATTCTGTTAGCAAAATGGTGAATGGCCTTTCAGATCATGATGCACAAATTTTAAGTCTAAAAGATTTTTGTGCTGCAACACATGTTAAATATAGTTACCAACTTTTTAGGAAAGCTGATCCAGTTGCTGTAGAGACTTTTGTAAACCTTATCAAGGAACAAGAGTGGCAAGATGTTTATAGTGCTGATACAGTAGACGATAAATATAATGCTTTCCTCAATACTTTTCTCGTGCTCTTTGAAAGTTGCTTTCCGTTAGAACGTTCAAAACAGGGTACTAGCAGCCGGCCGCGGTGGTCTAGCGGTTCTGGCGCTGCAGTCCGGAACCGCGGGACTGCTACGGTCGCAGGTTCGAATCCTGCCTCGGGCATGGGTGTGTGTGATGACCGTAGGTTAGTTAGGTTTAAGTAGTTCTAAGTTCTTGGGGACTTATGACCTAAGATGTTGAGTCCCATAGTGCTCAGAGCCATTTGCACCAGGGTACTAGCACAAACAGGCAGCCTGGGTGGCTGACTAAAGGTATAAGAATATCTTGTATAACAAAGTGGCAGTTATATCAAAACGTTATAAACAGTCACAATCTAATTGCAGTAGCCCATTACAAACAGTATTGTAAGGTGCTTAAAAAAGTTATTAGGAAGGCAAAAAGTATGTGGTATGCAGATAGAATAGCTAAGTCTCAGGATAAAATTAAAACCATATAGTCAGTCGTAAAGGAAGTGGCTGGTCTGCAGAGACAGGTCGAGGATATAGAATGTAGTGGGAATGTCCGTGTTACTGATAAGTCGCATATATGTACAGTATTTAATAATCACTTTCTGAATATAGCAGGTGAACTAAATAGAAACCTAGTCCCATCAGGGAATCACATAGCGCTCGTAGAAAAAAGTGTTCCGAGACTGTTACCTGAAATGCTCCTCCATGATACTGACAAGAGGGAGATTGAGTTAATAATTAAATCACTAAAGACCAAGAACTCTCATGGATATGACGGGGTATCTAGCAGAATACTGAAGTATTGTTCCATGTATGTTAGCCCAGTACTTAGCCATATCTGTAACTTTTCCTTTAGGAGTGGTCGGTTTCCTGACCGATTAAAGTACTCGGTAGTGAAGCCACTTTATAAAAAGGGAGACAGGGATACTGTTGATAATTATAGACCTATTTCTATGCCATCGGTGTTTGCTAAAGTTATCGAGAGGGTTGTATATACAAGGTTACTGGAGCATTTAAATTCACATAATTTGCTGTCAAATGTACAGTTTGGTTTTAGAAATGGCTTAACAACTGAAAATGCTATAGTCTCTTTTCTCTGTGAGGTTTTGGACGGATTAAATAAAAGGTTGCGAACGTTAGGTGTTTTCTTTGATTTAACGAAGGATTTTGACTGTGTTGACCACAAAATATTACTGCAGAAGTTGGAACATTATGGAGTAAGGGAGTAGCTTACAATTGGTTCGCCTCTTACTTTAAGAACAGAAAGCAGAAGGTAATTCTCCGCAATATTGAGAGTGGTAATGATGTTCAGTCCCAATGGGGCACTGTTAAATGGGGCGTTCCCCAAGGATCGGTGCTGGGGCCACTGCTGTTTCTTATTTATATAAATGATATGCCTTCTAGTATTACAGGTGATTCAAAAATATTTCTGTTTGCTGATGACACCAGCTTGGTAGTGAAGGATCTTGTGTGTAATATTGAAACATTATCAAATAATGTAGTTCATGAAATAAGTTCGTGGCTTGTGGAAAATAATTTGATGCTAAATCACAGTAAGACTCCGTTTTTACAGTTTCTAACTCACAATTCAACAAGAATTGATATTTTAATCAGACAGAATGGGCATGTTGTAAGCGAGACGGAACAGTTCAAGTTCCTAGGCGTACGGATAGATAGTAAGCTGTTGTGGAATGCCCATGTTCAGGATCTTGTTCAGAAACTAAATGCCGCTTTATTTACCATTAGAACAGTATCTGAAATAAGTGACATTTCAACACGAAAAGTGGTCTACTTCGCATATTTTCATACGCTTATGTCATATGGTATTATTTTTTGGGGTAATTCTTCTGATTCAAAAAGGGTATTTTTGGCTCAAAAACGGGCTGTTCGAGCTATGTGTGGTGTAAGTTCGAGAACCTCTTGTCGACCCCTATTCAATAGTCTGGGAATCCTGTCATTGCCCTCACAGTATATATTTTCTTTAATGTCGTTTGCTGTTAGCAATATTAGCTTATTCCCAAGAGTTAGCAGCTTTCACTCAGTTAATACTAGGCAGAAATCAAATCTGCATGTGGAATGCACTTCCTTGACTCTTGTGCAGAAAGGAGTGCAGTATTCTGCTGCATCCATTTTCAATAAGCTACCACAATAACTCAAAAATATTAGCAGTAGCCCAAACGCTTTTAAGTCTAAACTGGTTTCCTCATGGCTCACTCCTTCTATTCTGTCGAGGAGCTCCTGGAAGAGTTAAAAAATTAACCAAATTCCAGTGTTACATTCTTTATTTTCTTTATTTAAACTAACGACGTGTCATCTGAATATGTTTCTTATATTTCATTTTATCTGTTACTACAATCGTGTTATAATTTCATGTATGGTCTCGTTCCATGACCATGGAGACTTCTCCTTAATGTGGTCCCACGGAACAATAAATAAATAAATAAATAACCTGGTAAAAATCCACTTATGTGGATTAGCTATTGGCCCATCAGCCTCACCAACATTCTTTGTAAGCTGCTGGAACGTATTATGTATCGGCAGTTGGGTTGGGTCCTGAAGTCACGTGACCTACTGGCTCCATGCCAGGGCGGCTTCCACCAGGGTCGCTCTACCACTGATAATCTTGTACCCTCGAGTCTGCCATCTGAACAGCCTTTTCCAGACGCCAACACCTGGATGCCATCTTTTTTGACTTACGTAAAGCATACAACATGACCTGGCGACATGATATCCTTGCCACATTGTGGGAGTGTGGTTTTCGTGGCCCACTCCCGATTTTGGTCAAAAACGTCCTGTCGCTCCGTACTTTCCGTGTAAAAGTTGGTGCCTCCGATAATTCCCCCGGTATTCAGGATAGTGGCGTTCCGCAGGGCTCTGTATTGAGTGTATCCCTATTTTCAGTGGCCATTAACGGCCTAGCAGCAGCTGTAGGGCCGTCGGTCTCCCCTTCTCTGTATGCGGATTACTTCTGCATTTCGTATTGCTCCTCCAGTACTGAGCGGCGCCTACAGGTAGCCATTCACAAGGCGCTGTCTTGGGCTCTAGCCATGGCTCCCAGTTTCCAGCTGCGAAGTCGTGTGTCACGCACTTCTGTAGGTGTCGTACTGTTCATCCTGAACCTGAACTTCATCTTAATGAGGATCCACTCACTGTAGTCGAGACGTATCGATTCTTAGGAATGGTTTTCGACGTCCAATTGACTTGGCTACCTCACCTTCGTCAGCTTAAGCGGGAGTGCTGGCAGCACATCAATGCTCTCCACTGCCTGAACAACACCAACTGGGGTGCAGATCGCTCTACGCTGCTGCAGCACTACATAGCCCTTGTTCAATCCCGCCTTGACTATTGGAGTCTGGTTTATGGTTCGGCGGCGCCCTAAGCGTTGCATTTACTCGACCCAGTGCAGCACTGTGGCGTTCGCCTAGCGACGGGAGCTTTTAGAACGAGTGGTGATTAGTGTCCTGGTGGAGGCCGGAGTCACTCCACTGCGGATCCGACGTGCTCAACTGCTCGCCAGTTATGTTGCACACATTCGTATTTCTCCTGAGCATCCGAATTACTGTCTCCTTTTCCCACGCGCGGCAGTTCATCTCCCGCATCGGCTGCAAAGGTCAGGGGTCATGATTGGGGTTCATGTGCGATCCTTTCTCTCCGAACTGGAGTCCTTTCCTTTACCACCTCTAATTGAGGTCCATTCACGTACACTTCCGTGGTGTACACCTCAGCCGAAGATTCGTCTGGACCTTTTGCATGGCCCTAAGGACTCTGTTAAGCCTGCCGCTCTCTGCTGTCATTTCCTCTCGATTCTTGGCGTGTTCCGATGGCTGATGGTAATGTTCGCTTCGATAATGTCCACAGAGGCCATGTTGAACATCATTCCTTGCCCATTGGCTGCAGTGTATTCACTGCAGGGCTTGTGGCCATATCTCGTGCATTTCAGTACATCCGTCCCTGTTCTGGTGAGTCGTTTCTTCTCTGTTCTGACTCCCTGAGTAGCTTACAAGCTATCGACCAGTGCTACCGTCGCCATCCTTTGGTAGTGAACATCTAGGAGTCCATCTCCGCCCTGGAACGGTCCAGTCGTTCAGTGGTGTTTGTATGGATTCCAGGGCACATCGAAATCCCAGGCAACGAACTTGCTGACAGATTGGCCAAACAGGCTAAGCGGAAACCACCCCTGGAGATGGGCATCGCTGAAACTGACCTGCGTTCTGCCTTACGCCGCATGATTTTCGGCTTTGGGAGACGGAGTGGCATAACAGTATGCACAATAAACCGTATCATTAAGGAAACTGCGAATGTGTGGAAGTCTCTGTCGCGAGAACCCACCTCAGTGTTGCTGTGGCTCCCAAATGACAGTCGTCCACCTCTTGCTGGACTGCCCACTTTTAGCCACTCTGCAGCGGACTTTTACTTTCCCAGCAGCCTACCTTCGGCGAAAATGTCTCGACAGCAGCTTTAGTTTTACTTTTTATATGTGAGGGTGCGTTTTACCATTGATCTGAGATTTAGCGCATGTCCTTTGTCTCTCTGTGTATTCCACCCTAGGGCTTTTAGGGTGGAGGTTTTAATATGTTGCAGAGTGGCTGGCTTCTCCTTTTTTACTCTCATGGTCAGCCAGCCTTGATAATCCGCTTTCGTGTTGTTAATCCTTTCTCCCTGTTTCTTGCATCTCTCTGTGGTTTTCTTATCCTGTTTTGTTCGTTTTAGTGTTTGTTGTCCTTCTGTCGTTCTTCTGGTTCTTCCTTTCTCCTGTTATTGTGTCGTGCGTCTTCTTTGTTTCCTTCTTTCCCTTGGGTAATTTTTCCACTGGGAACAAGGGACTGATGACCTCGCAGTGTGGTCCCTCCCTTCCCCTCCCCCTTGTAAACCAACCAACCTACCTTCTCGAGGGTGCCTTCATCGGTGAACTCCATTGCTTTGGTTAAATTTAAAAATAAATGTCATGTTACAATAAAGGGTGATCCAGAATCTTCTCACATTTACAGCATTAAAAAACGAAATCGAGAAATAAACGGTATGAAAAGAAATTGTAAATGTTTCTCAGAGCCCATGTGCTGTGACGAGAGTTCCCTTTTAGAACTGAAATCTTGTGATACATAGCAAAACAGAAAATGTATATCTTCATAATGCATATATGTAAACGAATATTTTGACATGGTGTTCTTCTTAAAGCAAAATAAAGCGCGAAGAACAAAACACAGTTAGCAGAAGACAAACTAACTGACACTCGATCAGAAGAGTTTAAAGTCTGAGTTGCTATCTGATTGTTAAACGGAAAAATAAAATATTCACTGAACGCTCTACAAAAATAATAAGCACTGTCGAAGCACTTTGTCGAAAATACTTTGCTGTGGATGAGAAAATAAACGTCCTCTAAATCGCAACTTCCTGATGGAAATGTTGAATACGAGACAGCATAACCTGGCAGGAGACATTCTCGCTGACATTCGAATACAACGCTCACCTTCAGAGGTTACAATCTTATTGGAAATAAAATGTAGCGTAAATCAAGGAAATAGAAGTTTCCTCCAGTCTTATAAGTAGATGAGCCGGCTGCCCCAAACACAAGAGAGGCATATATTGGAATGTGCGCCACACCAAGCAAGTCCACAACACTCTTGAGACAAGTTTCCTACGTCTGTTTTCCTGTCAGTGGTCTTCCAATAAAGTGTTACATAGCGAAAAAAATCTAGAAAAGTAAATGAGGACTCCGGACAGCGCAGCAGATCAGGAAATCACATTGAATAAAGAGAAGAGAGAACACAAAAGAAAAAGTAAAACAAATAAGTTATAGTCCCGTGTCTCCGCACGCTTTTTGCAATAGTATTTTCAGTAAATCTGCAAAGGTTTCGCTATATTTCTTCCGCGTTTGTTCTTTAACGTTTTCATTCCACAAATATACCGAGAAATCCAATGTATCAGACTGTTAGGGAGAATATTGGGTGAACTGTGTGTCTCACATTCAGATCGTCGCATTTTTCTTTGTTTTGGGATAGGGGTTCCATTGCGGTAAGGGGGCATGCGACACTGTGATGTGGTTTTCTAGCGACTCTGTTTATATACCGCAGCATGTTTCTTGTAGCGTCCCAGATGATACGAAATTTGCGGCATATTAAGTGATGTTCAACTGTGTCCTCTTTCGCACACATGTCGCGGTCACTTGATCGGAGTAGATGAATTGAATAGAGGTTAGAATTTGTTGCAATAGTGCGAATTACGAACTTATACCACGTTGTGCGCACACTCCCAGATAGAACCTCGGTGTACAGTGGGGGCCGTTACTGAATAGATGTAATATTATAAAAATTTATTTTTTTATATTTCAATTAATGTTCGCCAGTGCCTTCTGCCTGGCGGCTAGTTTCAGCTCGTAAGTCACGTTGCATTTATACCGGACAGAACCACTTCGAAACTCGCGTGTTAAACCGTCAGCAGCTAAACTCACGTGTTGCTGACGAGGTAACTCTACCGAACCGAGCGACTACAATTTGGCTGTCCAATAGGGAGTTTTGGAGGTGGTCACGTGGGGGTGGAGCCGCTGCCAGCAGCCGGGAGCAGTCCGCTCTCTTCTGCTGGCAGCTCCTGACCCGGTTAGACGCTCTCCTCTCCTGCTCTCTTGGGCGGCTGCCCATTCAGTTTCGGCGGATTCTCTAGGCCTGCCTTCAACCACTTTTTACTGAAATAACCCATCATGTCTATCACAAAATGTTTAACTTCATCACCCCAACGGGTGCCTACTGCTTTCCCTTCCTCACCAATCCTGACACATTAACATCGGAGACAAGATTTTTCCAGACAGTTTCCGACTTGGGTTGAGGCAGTCGTAACTCCCATTTATTCGTAACTGGAGATCTCAGGAGTGCGTTAGCGGCGTCGCTGACTCTGGTGCCTCTCAAGTCACCATGTAGAAGGTAATTGGTGTCGAGGTAAAACCGATGCACGAAGTTCAGCACATAGCGGATGCTGCTGATTTGGACTGTAGCATCCAGTGATTGTGGCCGGAATTTATGGAATAATGTTGATGTTGGACTCCAAGAACCAGCATCCAACACAACTTCTGTTCGTTTGATCAAAAGCGTAGCACACTTGTCGTGTAAGTCTATCAACCCCAGTCCACCATCTTCAAGACTCAGGGTGCAAGTTTGCATACAGACCTTGAAGGTGTGTCCCTCCACGGCATCCGATATATGGCCTGTTTAATCGCTCATTCTATTTGTCTTAGCGCTAGCACAGCTTCAGCCAGACAACAGAACTTCGCTAGCATGTAGCCGTTAATGATCTCCACGCTTTCGTGAAATTCCAAGGCCCTGCCCGAGTGTGTTCTGGCTATCGCTCTGATTTTCTATCAGTTGAGTGCCTCCATTTTCTGCGAGTTATCCGCCATGACGACTCCGACGACTTTGTATTGTGTCCGGACACAGAAACAGTTCCGCTGAATCTTCCACCCGCGACGTGTGAGGGAGAGTAACACTATATTTGTAGGACTGAAAATCGCTCCTTTTGCCTTCTCAAACTGGCAGAGTACAGTGTGTACCTTGTCCATGTCTGCTGGCTGTTCCACCCAAACTCCGAAGTCATCGTCATAAGCCCTACAAATCAGCTAATAATTAATAATTTTGTAGTTATCCATCTTTCTAGATTTGACTATGAAGAAATTTTTTTCCATCCGTACGAATTGCAGTTTCGACTAGCAGAAAACATATACGGGTTACATGTTTCTGTGATGTTCAGTCCGAAGACTGCTTTCATGCAACGGGCAGCGCTACTTCGTCCTGTGCCAATCTCTTCATCTCCGAGTAACTACTGCAACATACATCCATTGGAACGTGCTGTATTCGAGCCCTGGTGTCTCCACGTCTTTTACCATCCCTCTACCCCCCCCCCCCCCCCCCGCCCCGCCACTTTACACACATATGTATACTGACGGATACGAACTAGCAACACCAAGCAGAAGTTGTGCAACATAAACGACAGTTGGTAGGAATGTTTCAACTCCTGAAAGTGTGATGGCTATTCAGATTTCACATCAGTTGACTAAGAGTGGCGCTAGTAGTGCCATTACGAGGATGCAAATCATATTTGCTTTAAACACACGCTGAAACGGTCATGTTAGTTTCAAATGGGCTCTGAGCACTATGGAACTTAACATCTGAGGTCATCAGTCCCCTAGAACTTAGAACTACTTAAACCTTACTAACCTAAGGACATCACAAACATCCATACCCGAGGCAGGATTCGAACCTGCGACCGTAGCGGTTGCGCGGTTCCAGACTAAAGTGCCTAGAACCGCTCGGCCACACCGGCCTGTTAGTTTCCTTTCAGACTGGACGTGGTGAGTTGAAGTTAGTCAAGAATTCCTTTAAGGTGACGAAGACCCCATTATCAACATCCCTTTGAATTTGAACGAGGTCGTGTAATAGGGCTAGAAGAAGCTGGATGTTACTTCTGCGATACTGCAGAAACACTTGGCAGGGATGCATTGTACATGATTGCTGCAGCTGTCATTATGGGAGCGTATGGTCACAAGAAGACCAATCTCCGGACTGCCACAGCGCTCTACCGAGAGGGAAGAGCAATGTGTTCGATGTATAGCCCTGGTGCGTCTTACTACATCTGCAGCAGCAATTTGAGCAGCAATCGGCATCATAATGACACAACGAACTGTTCAAATGGGTTACTTAAAGGACAGCTTCGTTCCAGATGCACCGTAGTGTGCATTCCATTTACCCCAAAACACCGCCATTTGCGACTTCATTGTTGACAAGCGAGAGCTAATTTGAGGGTTGGGTGGAGATCATCTGCGTTTTCTGATAAAACATGGTCCTGACTCGGTGCCTGAGATGTCCGTATGTTGGTCAGAAGAAGGGCAGTTGGGGCCCAGCAACAACCTGTCTGCTTGCTAGACACACTGGAGCTACGCTTGGAGCTATGGTCTGGGGTGCGATTTCGCATTGCAGCAGGAGCACTCTCGTAGTTATTCCACGCACCCTGACGGCAAATCTGTACGCCAGTCTGGTGATTCTGCACGATGTTGTCATGTTGCCTTGACCTACTCGATCACCAGATCTATCTCTACTCGAAAACGTGTGGCAGATCATCGGACAACAACTCCAGCGTCATCCACAAAAGGCATTATCTATTCCTGCATCGACCGACAAAGTGCAACAGGCATGGTATTCCACTCCAAAAACTGACATCCGGCACTTGTAAGACATGCCAGTTTCCATGCTTACATTCAATAGTCTGTCCGCCACACCTGTTATTAATCAGCACGGCTACAGGGATTAGTGAACACAGGGTTGTCGCAACGAGACTGAATACCCTAACACACATATCCACTAAAAATAAGGCAAAAAATATGTTTATGTGAAAAGTGAGATAAAAATTTGCTTGTTGCCTTCGTGAGAGACAATCTCCAGTCCTTTCAAATTAGCAATGTAAATTTAGATCAGATGTGGCTTGAATTCAAAGAAATAGTAGTGACAGAAATTGATTTATATCAAATAAATTAACAGACAACGGAGCTCATCCCCCATGGTACATAAAAGAAATAAATACACTATTTCAGAAACAAGGAAAAACTCGTGCCAAATATAAGCGAACGCGAAACCCCCTAAACAAGCAATCATTTACAGAAGCTAGAAAGTTAGCGTGGACTTCAAACGAAGATGTTTATAATAGTTTCCACGATGAATATTTGTCTCGTAACCTGGCAGAAAACGCAAAGAGATTCTGGTCGTATGTAGCTTTTGCTACCGGCAAGACACAAAAACGCGATAGCAACAAAAAAAATCTATCGATGACAGTGCTGCTAAAGCAGAGATATTAAAGACGGCCTTCCGGAGTTACTTCACCAAAGAAGACAAAGTAAATATTCCAGAATTCGAATCAGAATCAGCCGCCAACATAGATTACACGTCATTTGAGTAGTAAAGCAGCTTAAATCAATAAAAGCCAGTCTTCCAGTCCAGACCGAATACCAATTAGGTTCCTTTCAGAGCATGCTGATGCAAAGCTGATGCACAGAATTAACTGAGCGCCCAGAGATCTCTATACTACCTGGATTTAGATCTCTGGTGTGATGTGTCAGAGTACGAATTCGACGTGTCTGCAGAATATTGCCATTTGAATAGTCCCCCACGTTACGCTTGGACAAAAAAATTTGCACCGGTCTGTACGTGATAAGGAATGAAATACTTACTTCTGGCTCTGAACTTCATATTCGCATGCGATGTAGTAGGCCGATGTCGGAGCAGATCGAAAAGGAGTTTCATTTAGCGTTCTAGTGACATTTCGTGGCAGCCATGTTCCGATTAGGCAAGAAACGAAATACAAGCATGTTTGGCCCGAAAGGTTCAGACGGCTGGAGTTCGACATCCAGAGCGTGTAGAGATCGCTGTGAGCTCCGGATTAAATATCAATGTTGGTTGTCCAAGCGATGGAAAAACAATTACTTCTGGTGTAGTCTTTCTAAAAGAATTTTCAAGTATTTGTTACTGTCAGCAGCAAATAGATGTTTCAGAAAACTCTTGAAACTAGGCTACATTATAACAATTTGTTTATTTACTATCTGTTTCGGTGAACGGCCAACTTCTGGTACGAAAGTCTGGTCGATACAAGTCACGCGTTGGAGTTTTACACATCTCAGTGCTGTATGATATACACTGAGCTGACAAATGTCAGCTGGCCGCTGTGGCCGAGCGGTTCTAGGCGCTTCAGTCCGGAACCGCATTGCTGCTACAGTCGCAGGTTTGAATCCTGCCTCGGGCATGGTTGTGTGTGACGTCCTTAGGTTAGTTAGATTTAAGTAGTTCTAGGCCTGGGGGACTGATGACCTCAGATGATAAGTCCCATAGTGCTTACAGCCATTTGAACCATTTGACAAATGCCAGAGGGTACGTCCTACAGCAGTGTCGGATTCCTTTCTGCCGCTGGAGTGCAGCAACCCGTCGTGACATGGGCTTAACAAGTCGTTGGAAGTCCCCTGCAGATATACTGAGCCAAGCTGCCCGCTAGAGCCGTCCATACCTGCGAAAGTGCTGTCAGTGCAGGGCTGAGTATACGAGGTGACCTCTCAATTATGTTCCATTAATCTCCGATGAGATTCATGTCAGCGTTCTGGGTGGCTGAATCATTCTTTCGAATTGTCGACAATGTCCTGTAAGTCAATCGCGAACAACAGTGGCCCGGTGGCATGGCGCAAAACCATTCATAAAAATGCCGCCGTTGTTTGGGAACGAGTGGCTGAAAACGGTCTCCAAGTAGGCGAAAATAATCATCTCCGACCAGTGACATATTCAGTTGGACCACAGGACCCAGTTCATCATGTAAACACAGCCCACACCATTATGGAGCCACCACCGTATTGCACAATGCCTTGTTGACAACGTGGGTCCATGGCTCTGTGGAGTCAACGCAAAACTCTAATCCTACCATCAGCTCTTACGAACTGAAATCGGGACACATCTGATCAGGCCATGGTTTTCCAGTCCCCTAGGATCCAACCGATACGGTCATGACTACAGGATAGAAGCACCAGACGATGTATTGATCTTAGCAAAGGCACTCTAGTTGGTCGTCTGCTGCCACAGCCCATTAACACAGAATTTCACCGCACTGTCCATAGGATACGGTTGTCGTACATCCTACATTGATTTCTGCGGTCACTTCACGCATTGTGGCCTGTCCGTTGGCATTCACAACTCTACGCCAACACCGCCACTGTCGCTCGTTAAGTTGTAAGCAGGCTGTTTAGGTTTTTATATTGGTAACGCCACGTAGCGCTCTGTATGAAAATCACTGGCTGTGCTGTGTGCAGTCCGTGGCTAGTTTGCATTGTTGTAATACTCGCTATTGTAGTATTGGGCGGTTGGCTGTTAACAGCGCGTAGCGCTGCGCAGTTGGAGGTGAGCTGCCAGCAGTGGTGGAGGTGGGGAGAGAGATGGCGGAATTTTGAGAGCGAACGATCTGGACGTGTGTCCATCAGAGACAGTAAATTTGTAATATTGGATATCATGGACTGATATATATATATATATATATATATATATATATATATATATATATATAATGACTTTTGAACACTATTAAGGTAAATACATTGCTTGTTCTCTATCAAAATCTTTCATTTGCTAACTATGCCTATCAGTAGTTAGTGCCTTCAGTAGTTTGAATCTTTTATTTAGCTGGCAGTAGTGGTGCTCGCTGTATTGCAGTAGTTCGAGCAATGAAGATTTTTGTGAGGTAAGTGATTTGTGAAAGGTATAGGTTAATGCTAGTCAGGGCCATTCTTTTGTAGGGATTATTAAAAGTCAGATTGTGTTGCGCTAAAAATATTGTGTGTCAGTTTAGTGATGATCAGAATAAGTAAAGAGCGAAATGTCTGAGTACGTTCAGTTCTGCTCAGCTGTTGGAAAATCAAATAACGTAAGGGGATTATCAGCAAAGTCTTTCTTTAATTTTTCTAAGGGGACGTTTCAAAATGAAGGCTGTCAACCACCGCATTGTCCGCAGTGTGAGGTTATGGCTGAAATTTAGTATTCTCGGCACACTTTCTCGGAGTATTGAATTCCGTAACGGTTTCGGAAATAGAATGTCTCATGCGTCTGGTTCCAACTACCGCTCGACATTCATAGTCTATGAATTCTCGTCATGAGGCCGTTATCACGTCAGACATCTTTTGACATGAATCACTTGTGTACAAATGACAATGCATTGGCCTTCTATACCGTGTGTACTCTCTATACTACCGCCTTCTGTGTATGCATGTCGCTATTCTATGACATTTTTAACCTCAATGTGGATCCAGTTTTCTGTGTGTGTGCATGATGAAGGTTGCAGATGTGAGAAATAACTGTCTTCCATGTTATTATCCATGAGCTTGACAGTTAATGCGATTTTATGGCTCAAAATGACTGGCATGTGACCTGAAGTGACCTATTTTTCACACCAGATGATGTTCGTTGATCGTAATCGGTAGTAAAAAAATATACAGTTCTAATGCAGCCTAGTCTCATGGGGTTCCTGATAAGAATGTTTCCTTCGTCGCCTTATTTTGCCACCGTGAATTGGTAAAGTAAATGCGTCCGAGAAGTACGGGTTTCATCGCACATTGCAGTGATCAACAATCACTCTCGGTTTCAGTAAGCGCTCGGTTGTTGGTCACAGGCCCAGCGTGTCAACAGGTAGCGTTGAGCTTCACTCACCTTGCTGGCGGGCACCACGTCCATGTGCGAGTTGAGCATCACCGCAGGCAGCTGGGGGTCCGTTCCGTCCCATTTCATCACTATAACCGGCTTCCCGCGCACGAACTCGTGGACGAAGAATTCCAGGTCCGTGGATTCCGCCTGAGTCCGGAAGAAGGACACACACGATGCTGCAATAAAAAAAATATATAAAAAAGACGTATTTAGCCGGAAGGTGAGATAACCCAACAGTATAATAAATGTGGTGCGATCTGCGTCCACTAAGTGATGAAAACTGAGTATTACATGCCAGTGATTTGCAACGTCATTCGCTGACTAGCGGTTATTTTCATTACCTATGATATATTTGGAATGGCAGATTCCACTTTTGTAGTAAATGTGAATATCGTATGACGCCGATAGCTGCGATATCCCACAGAGTGAATTCAGGCGCCTGCTGCCATTTCCCTCTCTCTCGGTTTCTTCGGCCGACACTTGTTTGATGATTTTTCTTACGTTTTGGCAGCAGGAGAGGCAAGCATTGTCAAAGTTTCACTCTCCATTGCTGGTGATGGACTGTCCACCACCATCAGTGGAGGGTGAAGCTTTGACAGCGCCAGCCACGCGTGCCGACGAAACGTTAGAAAAATCGTCAACCAGTTGGCCGAAGAAATCGAGACAGAAGCCAACAGGCAGTTTGTCAACAAGTGGCCAGGAAAGCCTAAACAATTTTGTATTACTCTTCCGCTCACACCGGCCTCTTTCCTTCCTGTTTTTTCAGAGTGTACGTGAGCGTAACGGATGCATGTAAAGGGTAATAGCAGGTTTGTGTTGCACACTGATGACAGGGAAGGGAGAGGGGGAAACCTGATGCCGGAAAATATCTTTTCTGTTTTAGTCATCAGTCTTCTGAATGGTTTGGTACGGCCCGCCATAAATTCTTTTCCTGCGCCAACCTCTTCATTTCAGAGTACCAGTTGCACCCGACGTCCTGAATTATTTTCTGTGTGTATTCCAATCTCTGTTTTCCTCTACAGTTCTCAACCTCTGCAGGTCCCACTAACACAACGTAAATTATTTCTGATGTCTTAGCAGATGTCCTACTATCCTGTCTCTTCTTCTTGGCAGTATTTTCCATATATTCCTCTCCTTGCCAATTCTCGGAAGAGCCTCATTCCCTACCTTATCAATCTAATTTTCAACATTATTTTGTAGCACCACATCTCACATACTTCAATTGTTTTCTTTTCCGGTAAGCCGAGCGGTTCTAGGCGCTTCAGTCTGGAACCGCGTGACCGCTACGGCTGCAGGTACGAATCCTGCCTCGGGCATGGATGTGTGTGATGTCCTTAGGTTAGTTAGGTTTAAGTAGTTCTAAGTTCTAGGGGACTGATGACCTCCGATGTTAAGTCCCATAGTGCTCATAGCCATTTAGATTTTCTCTTCCGGTTTTCGCACTATCCATGTTTCACTAAAATGCCATGCCGTGTTCTAAACGTACATTCTCAAAAATTTCCTCCTCAAATTAAGCCCTATCTTTGGTACCAGTAGGTTTCTCTTGCCCAGGATCTCCCCTTTTTGCCAATGCTTGTCTGCCTTTTATGTCCTCCTTCCTCCGTCCGTCATGGGTTGTTTATCAGCCTAGGTAGCAGAATTCCTTAAGGTATCTCCTTCATTATCACCAATACTGATGTTAAATTACTATTGGTTTTTGTTTCTGGTATTTCTCATTACTTTAGTTTTTGTTGAAATTGTTAAGCTCCTCGTCGACCTCTTTACTTTCGTCTTTCTTCGGTTTATTCTCAACCTGTATTCTGTACTGATTAGATTGTTCACTCAGTTCGCTAGAGCCTGTAATTCTTATTCATTTACAATGAGGACAACGGTGTCATCAGCGAATGTTACCACTGATATCCTTTCACCTTAAATTTCAATTCCACTCCTGAACCTTTCTTTTATTTCCGTCATTGCTTCATCGATGTATAGACTGACCAGTAGGGGTGAAAGACTACATTCCTTACTTACACCGTTTTTAATCGGAGCACTTTCTTGGTCTTCTATAGTTATTGTTCCCTCTTGCCTCTTGTACATATTGCATACTGCCCATCTTTCCCTTTAGCTTACCTCTATTTTTGTTAGAATCTCGAAGATCTTGCGCTATTTCACATTTGTCGAACGCTTTTTCCAGGTCGACAGATCCTACGAATGTGTTTTGATTTTTCTTTAGCCTTGCTTCACTATCTACGGCAACGTCAGAGTTGCCTCTCTGGTGCCTTCTGAATATTATTCGGGTTAGAAACGTGGATGCATGAGCTGATAACAAAATTGTGCGATAATTCTTTCGCATAGCCTAATAATCTTGAATACGGCCGAAGGAACCGTTGAGTTAAACGTACCCATCCGACAGCCAGTTACAGTCAACAGTGCCACATGCATTCACATCATGAGGTAGTGCAGAGAGGTATGGAGCTGAAACCAGGCCAATGACGACGAGAGTGGTGATCAGGACCATACGCATTACCTCTCCTCCTCTTGACGGCGAAGCACTGGCAGTGAAAATTTTCCAGCGCTAATATTCAAAACAGCGTACCACCCACGAGTTAGCGACGACGTCTAGGGAGACACGTTATTTCAGCACTGCGAGGAACATAGGACTGAAATAATGGGCATTAACGAAGAAATAATTTAGTGAACACAGCTCCGTTTTTTTCGACACCAAAGCGTGCTAAAACGTAAAGCCGCCGATTTCTTACGTGGATACTTTTAAAGTGTTTTAAGTAAAATAAATATAATTAACATTCTACAAGTTTAGTCTTTATGTTTACGTATTTCTTTCTAAACATGTCCTGGCGATTACCTCATTCCTCCCAACGAGGGACGAGTTTGTTGATAACCGTCACTGTTGAACGTTTGACTTGGTTCACGGAGCCACGTCACCTCTGCTTGCATCGCTTCTTTGCTACCAAAGCGAAATTCTCGAAGGTGGTCTTTAAGTTTTGGAAACAGAAGAATATCAGATGGGGCCAAGTCGGGACGGCATGGAGCATGGTAGTGAACTGAAGGGTCAGTTTTCTGTAGATATTGCAGCACTCGTGTGTGAACCGGCATTATCCAAACTGAATGACAGAATACTGCATATGTGCACGAACTCTTCACACTCGAAACTCGGTTACAGCACTGTGTTTCTCACGCACCGACATATGTATGTTACACATTGCTATTTACACGCTACAACTCGGAGCCCTTTAGCAGCAGGGGGCCGAAAGTATATATATACACGAAGAATAAAGACGTATAATTTTAATCAAGTTTTATTTAGAAAGCTTTAAGGGTTTTCGCATAAAACATTCGTAGGCGTTACTTGTCAGCAGGCCTTCGTATTTCGTAATAAAATCGGTACTTTCAAGAACAATCTATAATTGGGTTGGCGTTTAGTGACATTTGGAACGAAAATTTTTTTCATTTAATTTCTACTTTTACGATTTATCCCATCTGAATCTGTAACAATTTTATTGTGCCATTATTAATTACTCTCTGGTTACTACGATAGTTAAAGTGAAACTAATAAAGAACAATTATGGTACACGCAACGATAGTCTAACATCAAAAGCAACGTGAACTGAGTAATCACCAGGCATGAAACGTCACGTAACATTTATTTGCGTCGGGTTGTCCTTGTTATGGAAGACAACAGGGCCCGAATAAATATGAAGGATGAAACAATGCTTCGTTTAGTTAAATTCATAAATATTGGTGAATAAATCCAATAGAATGAACTGTGTAAAGTGGTTTTATCTCCAAGACTCACGGAAATCCAAACAGCATTACAGGGCACGAGAAACGTGTACGTATATTAATGCCAAAATTCACCATGCAACACCAACATCTAACTGCATCTGTAGCCTGTCTGACCTCTGCTTAAGACAGTATTACTACTCAGGGCATATATTAGTTGAAAGCACCGATAATGGCTGTTAATCAGTTGAAACCGATTTGCAAAAGTGAATAAATAAAACATGATTTTGCGACTGGTTGCTGCATATTTGGTAATTTTATATTTTCGTGTTCGCATGTCCCTTTTCTAATGATAAAAAGCAGTATTAGCTAATTTGGCAGAATAATAGTCCTAGAGTCTCTAACCAGCAAAGGAAAGATTACAGGTATAAAAAGCAATATAACTGAGAAGAGGAAACTTGGTCTTCTATTGCCATGCGTAAACCTCTCTGAGCCAAACTTTGTAATGGTCTGTGCTTAGCATCTGTGGTAAGAATATTACTGCTAGAGTGGATAAAAACGACACCGTGTCTCTACTTTTAACATGCAGTGCATTTGGTTTGATAACTATGGGCCACAGCAGCGTATTGTGGCCCCAGAATAGTGGAGTTAAAATAAATAGAATGAGAAAGAGCCAATGATACGATATCATTGTGCAGACAAGGAATTGTTAAGCAAGGATTCCAATCTTTGCGCCAACTCATGTTAACAGCAGGACTGCATGTAATTGCGAAATCCCAGTGTGACAGAATGAACCTTTCTCGCCGTATGATAATTTAAGATAGAAATAAGGTGATGGCGAAGTGTTCCTGGTGATGAAATTTTGTGGAAGCGCGGGAAAAAAGTCTTTCGTGCCGAAACAACAGCGGACCAACATTCTCACTAATGTTCTGTGTTGATGTCAAAACGTCCGCACAATGTCTTATGCACTGAAGCCACGTGGAACAGCAGAGAGCGAATTATAAGGGCGTAGGATGGGCCCCGAACGTACTGGGTTATAAGTAGTGCTCTTCGAAAAGAGTAGACTATTTACTGGCACATATCTTTTTGTGCTATGTCAGCTCGTTAACTTATGTAGTAAGACAGATACGTCAACATAGTACACAAGTATTTATTACGGTCACGTCTTCGGTAGCCTTGTGCGCTATAAAGAGGTAAGTCATTATGCAGTCGACATAATTAAAGTAAAGGCAATGTAAAGCAGTCGACCGTCAATACTGGGTTAGATGATGCAGTAAACTATGTATGCACAAGATAACACATGACCGTGAAAATTTCCAAAGTTGCTCGATCATCTCGTAAAGATCAACACCGATTCTCGACACCATATACACTCCTGGAAATGGAAAAAAGAACACATTGACACCGGTGTGTCAGACACACCATACTTGCTCCGGACACTGCGAGAGGGCTGTACAAGCAATGATCACACGCACGGCACAGCGGACACACCAGGAACCGCGGTGTTGGCCGTCGAATGGCGCTAGCTGCGCAGCATTTGTGCACCGCCAGTTTGCCGTGGCATACGGAACTCCATCGCAGTCTTTAACACTGGTAGCATGCCGCGACAGCGTGGACGTGAACCGTATGTGCAGTTGACGGACTTTGAGCGAGGGCGTATAGTGGGCATGCGGGAGGCCGGGTGGACGTACCGCCGAATTGCTCAACACGTGGGGCGTGAGGTCTCCACAGTACATCGATGTTGTCGCCAGTGGTCGGCGGAAGGTGCACGTGCCCGTCGACCTGGGACCGGACCGCAGAGACGCACGGATGCACGCCAAGACCGTAGGATCCTACGCAGTGCCGTAGGGGACCGCACCGCCACTTCCCAGCAAATTAGGGACACTGTTGCTCCTGGGGTATCGGCGAGGACCATTCGCAACCGTCTCCATGAAGCTGGGCTACGGTCCCTCACACCGTTAGGCCGTCTTGCGCTCACGCCCCAACATCGTGCAGCCCGCCTCCAATGGTGTCGTGACAGGCGTGAATGGAGGGACGAATGGAGACGTGTCGTCTTCAGCGATGAGAGTCGCTTCTGCCTTGGTGCCAATGATGGTCGTATGCGTGTTTGGCGCCGTGCAGGTGAGCGCCACAATCAGGACTGCATACGACCGAGGCACACAGGGCCAACACCCGGCATCATGGTGTGGGGAGCGATCTCCTACACTGGCCGTACACCACTGGTGATCGTCGAGGGGACACTGAATAGTGCACGGTACATCCAAACCGTCATCGAACCCATCGTTCTACCATTCCTAGACCGGCAAGGGAACTTGCTGTTCCAACAGGACAATGCACGTCCGCATGTATCCCGTGCCACCCAACGTGCTCTAGAAGGTGTAAGTCAACTACCCTGGCCAGCAAGATCTCCGGATCTGTCCCCCATTGAGCATGTTTGGGACTGGATGAAGCGTCGTCTCACGCGGTCTGCACGTCCAGCACGAACGCTGGTCCAACTGAGGTGCCAGGTGGAAATGGCATGGCAAGCCGCTCCACAGGACTACATCCAGCATCTCTACGATCGTCTCCATGGGAGAATAGCAGCCTGCATTGCTGCGAAAGGTGGATATACACTGTACTAGTGCCGACATTGTGCATGCTCTGTTGCCTGTGTCTATGTGCCTGTGGTTCTGTCAGTGTGATCATGTGATGTATCTGACCCCAGGAATGTGTCAATAAAGTTTCCCCTTCCTGGGACAATGAATTCACGGTGTTCTTATTTCAATTTCCAGGAGTGTATCAATCTTCATTACCTGAATTACCGAGATAACTATGCTGAAATATATATTGGCCACACCATGAATAAAGTATTTGTGATATTTTAGTGCAACAGTCACAGCTTAAGTTCAGCTTTCAGTGTGTTTTTCTCATTCTGTTAAAAGATAGGTGTTTGAGAAGCATAATAATCTAATATGTGGATTTTACAATAGGCGCGAAAGTGATACTAAGGTGGAAAGTCTAACAATAAAAGAGTCAGAAGTTTTTTGAACTAAATACATTTAAGATTAAGATAGAAAATGATTGGAGGCTGGAACTGGTCAGTTGTTCGTTGTCTCCACTCCACATTTTAAATGTAATTCTTGTTGAATCCTGAGTGTTTCTTGGCCAGATCTTCTAATTGATGTGTGTCTGTAGTACGTAAATAAGTGTGTCTGTCTTTAGTATAGATTACACAAGAATATTAATTTTTTTCAGACCTATAAGACATACTTTATCTATGGAGGACACTTTCCAACCAAATTTTAAAGTCTGGAACCTCTAACAGTGTAGTCTTTAAACATCCAAAGTACCGCAGCTAGTATTCAAACATAATAATTTCTTAAACTGTTTAGAATAATATGATAAATAGGAGACAGTACAGAAGATTAAGGAATAGTCTGGATTTCAAACAAAATTTACAGAAGCATGAACAGTGTGTGAATTTAAAAGTAAACAGCTACAGCAGGTACCATACAACTTCAAATTAAATTAAAGAACAGTGAACAACTTCCTGTCACATGTAACCTACTAGCTTGGTAGTATCAAACTCAGTACGTGAGAACTGGGTCCTGAGATCATGCTCAGCTTTTTGAAGTCTAAACTATTTTCCGTTAAACTAGAGTGCAAAAACTTTTCTCACGGTATAGGTGTCACTATTATAAATGTTACTTTTTTTAAACACGGTTATCGTCAAGTAAAGGAGCCTAAGCATTTGTAATATTTTCCCAGTTGATTATTAGGCCTAAACGTCGGTCGGTTCATAATTTAATCAAGCTCTTCTGTGAAAGTCAGGTTTATGCGTTTCTGTTATTGTGTAACATGTAGTGTGTTGTAAGGTGGCAACGGCCTTGCATCTTACATGAGTCCATTTAACGTGACACTTTAGGTTTTGTAGGAGTAATACTCTAAATTTATTTAAGGTGGCAACGGCCTTGCACCTTACATGAGTCCATTTAACGTGACACTTTAGGTTTTGTTGGAGTAATAGTCTAAATTACGGTGTAGGAAATCTATGTGGAAACGCATCGGCACGTGAGAATTCCGCGATTTTGTAATTATAAGATTTTGCGGAAAGGCAGTACGTGAGACTGAGCTCGGCTACGTCCCCGCCTAACCGCCGAAGGCCACAACCTGACGGTATGAATGGTGAACTGGGGGATTTCTGTAATCCGTTTAGAGAGGCCACAGCAGCTGCCAACCTCAGAGGCACGCGCGGCTGCAGGTGTTCAAGTGTTTACCAAAACAGAGCAGTGGAGAGCTGGACGGCTTTCCTGTGCTTGCTCTCGCCTATGTCCCACTAATTTTACGCCTTCGAGTAACTCAAGTGGGGCAGGCCAGGAGTTCCGAATAACAAACTTTCAATGCAAGAATCTGTGTTCGCTACGACGGGGAATCTTGCCGGGAAAATCTCGAGTGGTCTCTTGGGAGAAAACTTCCAGTAAACGTGTTATTGTCCACAGCTGTGGTTCTTCCCAGCCTACGAGGGCGGAGTTTACTTGTGAAATTTCGTAGACATAAAAGAATGGTGGAAAAGAGTTCTGTTCCCAGGCCGTACATTGGTCGGCACTGGCAAACTGGGTATTTTGAGAGCTTCTAGTGATGTGATTCGCTCGGTAAAATTTGAGGGGGAGAAAACAAAGGTGAAGAGCGATCTTGCTGGACTCTCGGTAATGGTCTTCCGTTCTGGGCTCTCGTACTGAGAGGACGTTAGCCAAGTCATCTCCCCTCTTGGTCTTTCGTTCTGAGAGGACATTAGTCGAACCAGCTCATTGCTGACGGAAACATTGTCGCAATTAGAGAAGTTTATGGAAAGCAGTCTGGTGTTCGAATACTGTAGGATCGTACTTTCCGAGATGCCACACGCCGATATCACGACCGCGCCGTCGCCGTCGGAGACCGCCGCTACAACAGGAATACTACGGTGAGATCGCTCCCGCTTCGGCCTGTGTTAGGAGGAGTAACGTTAAATAGTGGGATCAGTTGCAATTGCTCTTTCCACAGAGGTTTCACAGTACTTTGGAGTGTAGTGGTTCTTCTTATATATGTTATAAGAGATCGCGTTTTGGACCGATTTTAACACAGTTACTGCCAATGCCAGTTAGGAGGATAATTTGTAAATTGCTCATTGTGTTTTATTCAGCATTGATCTGAAGGTTGTAATAAAATTATTGTGATTCAGTAGAGCCTTTACTTCCAGTAGTTGATCCTGAATTCACCCTTATGCTTTATTTTATTTTTTGTATGTGTTTGATGTCATCGAACACCCTAAGTGTTCGTGATCGTTCATGTTTGGAAGTAAAAATAGGTGTGATTTATCGTCAACACTACCACCGCAGATGAATTTGGGGTGACAGGGCCACATTTAAATCTAGCGTTATCCAGTTTTGCGTACAGTTCCACTCCCAATTTCTCTGTAAGTTGTTTGTCAGGGGCGAACACACGCAAAAAATCGGACAAGCAACGGGTGGGGTGTTACAGTGTTACTGAATGTTCTCTTTAATGTGTGCTTGGTATTTTCTTTTGTGTACAGTGATGACGACATGGTTTAGTAGGGGATATATGTGCCCAAGTTAGCTTCTTTCCGTCTTTTTCTTTATGCATTTGCATCTTAATACTGCGACTGAGTCTTCGAATTACGCCGCTGTTGTACACATTTTATTGGTTACGTTTCACATCGTGGCTACACAGGCTTCTCTTTTGTAGTGCATCAGTTTCGTCCCTGGTCCATTCCTCTCCTCCTGCTCTCATCAGAGAACATCCATTTAATTCACTCTGCAGGCACAATTACGCAAATATCAACATATACTTTTACAGTAAAATACATATAAAAGACGACACAATAATTTACATAAGCGTTGAAGTGTTGGTAACATGGACAGTATGCTACGAAGGAGAAGAAGAAAAAGAAGAAGAAGAAGCAGGAGAAGAAAAAGAAAACAAAGACCCCTCGTACACCAGAAAGAGTAACAAAGGGAGTTCAGCTGCGGAAAAAAATGGAGCCTTGCAATTGGTCCAGTACAGCTAATATATCACACTTTGGACTGTAAAATCGAAACTTTTACTGAGAAAAAAATAACGAATCGAGAAAAATATACACTGAACCTAAAATGAACAGTCGACGCAAACAGTTTGAAAATAAGTAATTTCGTTTACGCTACATGGAGACAGAACCATCCCAAACAACTACTGCTCATTACGTGCTCCATGCAACAATCATAGCCAACGGAATGTGCTGGAAATTATTACCACAAACTATTTTATAAAAGAAGTATTATATGCACCCATTGCATCGGGTGGTCGCGTATTAGTCTGTATTGTATTTAATTGTCTCTTTTATCAAACCAGTGTAGAGTAGAGTCGCTATGGAAACTAGAAAGCACGGCGTGATCCGACGTTAGAGACAAGGCAATTAGATCAAGGTTCCGAATATCGCACTAGACTAATGTGGGTCCCATATATTTAACTGGTACTCAGAAATTTTTCTTTGTATTGAGATCAAACCGACGTTCTCTGTTTACACCAGGCGTGATGTGAAACACGAGAGGGAACCCATTATATTTTGGGTAGGAAGAAAACGCTAGTGAAGTAAGCCATTGGAAAATCGTGGCAGCTATTGATTTTATCTGCCATGTAAGGTAGGCTGTACTGAACAGAAGGAGAGTACCAAAAATGGCTCAAATGGCTCTGAGCACTATGGGACTCAACTGCTGTGGTCATAAGTCCCCTAGAACTTAGAACTACTTAAACCTAACTAACCTAAGGACATCACACACACCCATGCCCGAGGCAGGATTCGAACCTGCGACCGTAGCAGTCGCACGGTTCCGGACTGCGCGCCTAGAACCGCGAGACCACCGCGGCCGGCAAGGAGAGTACCGATGACATCGTGTCAGTCTAACGCGGTGTAACATACAGCTGTTCTTAGACAGAAGAAATTTAACTTACAACCTTTATCTGTCTACAATGCGAGTTTGTAATATAGTTTTTAACTAGCGGTCAAGACAAATAAAAGTTACGTTAAATATGAACGCTTTTCCACGTTCTTGACCACCATCCTTACAGAAACTTACCTTTCTCCCATTTCCTACTGCTGAGCTGTGGTCTTTTCCAGCTAACGTTACGCAATCCCATTATCCTGAATCCCGAACCATTACCAGCTATCTAGCGGCATCCAGAAGGAATAACAATTTGATTCCAATATTTCGTATAATTGTTCAACGAATTTAAAAATTTAATATGCTGGCATAATCTACTAATTAAGAAGCATACTCTTCCGTTGAAAGTTTAATACAATAAGACAAGTATTACAGTAGGAAGCAGAGTGTCTGTTCTGAGGGTCCAGAGCTGCAACGCGGAAATACCCCGAACTTCTCCATCCAGTATTTGAGAATTACAGCGCCTAGCGGCTCCCAAAAAACTTCACACATAATTTTAAACCTTTAGGAAACTTTTCCGCACTTACATCCGGCACAAAATCATGAAAGGAAGAAAGTTTATCGTTGGCTGTGCAATGAAACTTCGGCATCAGGCATGATGTTTTAATGTGGTACGTCTTTACAACCAACTCTATTCGTAACACAGTGTGATATTCCTGGCTGTGGCTGTCAGTATTTTATCTCGCTAGAAGCTAGCCTTGATACAGCTTGATACACATGAAGTAGCATATGGTGCATAAGTGGAGTGAGGTACAAGCAACAGATCGTGCTGTATGTACTATTCCCGTGGTAGAGTCCACCAATTGTACTGAACTTGCTTCTGATTGGTCGGCACATTCGGGTGTTAGGCGCCAAAACCCCTAACTTCTCTTACTAATTATTTATATGCTATTCCTTGTATTTAACCCAGTTTTCACTATGACAATCTTTCATGGTTACCCTACGAGTCTACCGTTTCTGTATATTAAATTTAAGTAGTTTTGAGAAACGTAAGATTAATGATATTACAACCGAAGTGCTTCGGACACCTTCGGGTTGCTTTGGCGCGCCTGGGAAACGAAGTACTTTGGCTGCGCTAGTAGGACTGTTTCGGGCGTTCTTCACAGCCGGACGTGAATCTCGGTCTCGGACGGCCTGTCGTACTCTATGTCTGAAGTTGTCAGAAAAGTTACCGTACTGTTAAGAAAGTTATGTCGAGTGTTGTAGAAAACAATGTAAAATGTGATATTTTAAAATATAAACAAACAGTATACATTAATGAGAGGTGTCGCATACCATCATTGTCAGTACTACAGATCGTGCCCTCTGTAGATACAGAGACTAAACTGGACAAATAGCATCCCACAAAAAAGCACAAACACATGTTCAAATTCGAGATGAGAGCATAGTAGCCTCCGTCGAAGAAGATCCCACGACCTACGAGCCGTCTTCTGTCCTGGGAACACAACTTTGGAAGATTACAGATTGGTAGACAGAACGGTTAGAGACTCTTATTCAAACTCTACAGATCTCTCCAACTTCCAGATGTGGCTTCCAATAAGACAACGTACAATTTATAACAGTCTCCGTATACGAGGTCTGCTCAAAAAATTCCGGGAAATTTGTAATTTAGAGCAAATGGTGCTTTGACACGACAGTGTTTTAACGTGTAACTGCCGCAAATTTAATTGTTATATGTCTGTCAGTCATTGTTCAGTGTTGTACTGAATAGAACGTTGTGTCACACAGTTGGCGAATTCCGAGATGGCACAGTTATAGAGGCAACACACCTGCATGAAATTTTGCCTAAAAGTCAAGAAAACGTTTGCAAAGACATTCCAAATGATGCAGGAAGTCTACGGCGATGAGTGCTTAAGCCGTACTCGGTGTTACGAATGGTTCTAACGGTTTAAAAATGGCCGGACGGAAGCTGACGCTCGTTCAGGACGGCCTTCGACGTCTACCGACGACGCTCATTTCAGGAACGTCAACTATATTGTGCCGCCACTCGAAGACTGTCCGACAGACTGCAGAAGAATGAAACATTTCAGATGGATCATGTCATGAAATCCTGACACATCTTGGAATGCATCATGTTGCCGCCAAGTTCTTCCCTCGGATCATGACTCAACACCAGAAAACCAGAACACTTCTGCTTGAAATGGTGTGCAGTCAGACTTGAACATCAGGTACGACGTTTTAATTTAGTGCTTCTCTATTACGAACTCTATTCGTAGCACACTTTATGGACAGTATCTACATATGTCGTTTGAATGCACAATTATATCGTTATATGATACAGAAAAAACTGGTTCTGTACCTTAAAATGGAGTGCAAATTACTCAGACTTTACTCATCCAGTTTTTAATAATGAGAGCATTTAGCGACTTCCAATAGATTTCAAGCATAATGTCACTTTTCGCAGTTTCTCGTTTACGTGCGTATCGTCAGGTATACAACATATTAACTCATTTGTAAACTAATCAGACATCTGAAACTGTTTTATACATGGGAGTTGGTTTCTTTAAAGAATGGGGGTTTACTGGTATTACCCTGTTGCAATACTGAAAACATTTTTCCATACTGAGATTTGCATAAATATCGACGGGCGCATAGCACTTTTCCCTGTTTTTTTGTTCGATACAGTGCGAGCAAAGGTTCTACGACAAGTTTGAGGAAGCGGTTTGATGAAGAAAGCGAGATGTGTGCCCGTACCTCAGCCCCTACGCATGTTAATACCCGTGAGAACACTGCATTTAAATTCACACTCTCTAACGTAATCGGAGATAAATGTCAGTGACCATGATAGCCTAGGCCGGTCCTGGAAGCATACTCGAATGGTGTTCTTGTGGTAAAGGCCAGGTGACCTGGGTTCGAACTCCCGTTAGGCACAATTTTCCCGTTGTCACAGGAGATGAACTCTACTAGTTGGTTAACGCGAAGATAAAAAAATCAATCATACTAAATTTTTACACGGTCAAGCACAGGAGGCGATTGTACTGACAGTTGTGTCCATCCAATCATATCGTCTGAGTGATCGATCACAACATTGTTTATTATAACTAAACACACCGAAAATGATAAAGTACACACAAATTTCAAAATATACGTGCTGTAGAATATTTGGAAATTAGTTCTCAATATGTAGTAACTGTGGTTGAGGCCTACCGTAGTCCGGATTAGGATGAACGCTTTTGATCCGGAGATACTGCCTGAAGTTTTCGATGGCGAGCTCATCTAACTGCTTCTGGTCCATGGTGTCCATGTTCGTCTGATAGCTGACGCAGCGAGGAGACTGAATTGAGCCCTGCACGTTCCGTGCGGTATATAAGGCACTGCAGTCGAAGAGGGGTGTCGATATGCTGGAGTCAGTGATAGCAGAGGACGGTAGGACGACCTTTGTTGACGTGAGGTACATATCGGTCGAGAAAACACCACACGACGTCGGTGTTACTAGGCCAGGCCGTATTTGACTGCAACGGTACAGCTATCACCCATCCTAATATTGGTTAACGGACGCGACAGGTAGTCGTGCTTAAGCGTTTGAAGAAGTGTGAGGACCTATTCTCGGCAGTAGCTGGCGAAGAAAGTACTCCAAGACGACGGTTACATGAAAATAATTCTGCCAATCTCAATTAGAAATCACTTCAATTGAGTGTAAAGTGGTTCACAGGCGTAGCTGCACAGAATAAGAACCAATGACTATTTTCCTTTCAGTTTATTTCAATTTCTTAGAAAATCGAGGCCATCAGACGTGGAGCACAATCTCGGAATATTTCAAGAATTCGGAAGGAAAATCGGCTGTTCTCTTTCAAAGAAACAGCACCGGGATTCGCCTGGAGCGATTTACGGAGACCACGGAAAGCCTAAATCTGAATGGCCGGACGCGGATTTTAACCGTCGTTCTCACGAATACGAGTCCCGTGAGTCATTCACCGCGTCACCTCGCTCGGTGACTTCTTTCGCGTATATCGCTATCGCGCAGGAGAATCTCAGCTACTTCGTCAACGGAGGTGAGATTTTGGCAACATAATACGTCGAATGTGGGGAGTTTTGTGCTATTGTCGCCGCCATTAAAATGACATGTGTCATCGAAATACACTACACTCATCATGAAATCGAGCCGAGACAACCGATATGTGATATTTGCGTCCCCACGGAAAGCTATTTCATAGAGCCAAAAGAGACTTCACAAAGTTGTGAAAAGGCTGAATAAATTTTTGTAACAATAAAAATTAAGGGCTTGTAGAGTCTTGCGCACAAGTATTCACTTGCATCTCAACCTTGCATCGTAAGTTTTCATGGAGAGTAGAGAAAACTTGGTGCAGCTACTAAAACTAACGTAAAAGTAGTAAGATATTCTCACATATGACTTGACTGTAATCCGTGACTGCACATCAGATCAACGAAAGTAGTAGATCCTACTGATATGCTACTGTGCCGCAGAATTAAACAATAGATTCACTTAAAAATGGCAGTGAAGTTACGAAAATGCATTGCCCTGTCTTTGATTAGCCACTGGTCACTGTTAGTCTAGGTGCAAAACGATTACAGTTATCTTTTACGTTAGAGTCAAACGTTATTTGGTGCGAAAAAATAAAGGTCCTCACCCAGAATAAACATATGCCCACCCCAATCACGAATGAAGTATGTGAACGAAAATGATACACATCTGTACGAAGTTTACTGGGTTTTTATTGTATTCACGCTCTGTAGCGGAGTGATGAGTTGCTGTGGTCTTCAGAACGAAGGCTTGTTTGATGCAGCTCTCCACACTACCATGTACTTTGCAAGCCTTTTACTCTCCTAATAACTATTGATTGTGGGATAACTGGTGTAACGTAAGTCCATTCGTACCCGCTTACTGTTTTCATCCCTTGGTCTCCTTCTACAGCTTTAACCCCTCTCCCCCCAGCGCACTCTCTCTCTCACACACACACACACACACACTTTCCTCCATTATCAAATTAACAATTATTTCATGGCTCAGGACGTGTCCCATCAAGCGATCCCTTCAGTTAGTCCAGTTCTACTGTAAATTTCTTTTTGCTCCAGTGCGAATCAGAATCTCATCACTAGTTACTTGATCTGCTCATCTAGTCATCAAGATTCTTCTGTAGTATCACGTTTCGGAAGCTTCTACTCTCTTCTTGCTTTGAACTGTTTATCGTTGACGTTAAACTTCTGTTCAAGTCTAAACCTCAGATACATACCTTCAGAAAAGATTTCCTAACGCTTAACTTTAAATTAGATGTTCACAGTTTCCTCATTTTCTTGAGTCAGTCTTCATTTTATATCCTCTCTGTTTTGGCCATAATCAGTTATTTTGTAGCCCAAATAGAGAAACTAATCTACTACTTATAGCGTCTTGTTTCCTTATCTAATTCTTTCAAAGTCACCTGATATTCCATTCTCCTTGTAATACTTTTGTTGATGTCTATCTTATAACTTCTTCTCAAGACACTATCCGTTCCGTGAAATGCCCTACAAACAAGGGGACCACTCGGCAACCGGATTTCTTCATATTGATGGGACTTGAAGTTCAGAGCTCAAATATCAACCAACAAAAGCAGTTCAATGAAACTCTCTAAATTTCTCGATAAAACCAGTTTTTAAGCTTTCGGTTCGTCTTTAATTCGCATAAGCTAGGTCAAAGTTTCTAGACAGGTCGTGTGACTACGTGGTAGAATGCTCGCCTACCACTTGTGAGGCACAGGTTCGATTCCTGGACCTCTCATAACTTTAAACAAAGATGTGTGTTCGATGAACATTTCAATGAAGGGTAATACGCATATAGTTGAAAAAGAATTATATTCGTAACTTTTTAAAATTTTATCAGTCTTTTATAAAAGGTCAGTAATTAAAAATGGTAATTTGCAATGAAAAATTTAGTTTTGTGTCACATATGTAATTAGAAATAAAAAGACGTGCATTTTTATAAAAATAGGACTCAGGTAATATGTGTTAGTCAGCATATATTTGATCAATTTTATGTTTAAATTATGTAGGAATTTGGGCAGCGAAATAGCGAGGATATACAATGTTTTCTGGCAATTGTAAGGAAAGCGTTTCTGAAGAAGAGAAATTTGTTAACATCGAATGTATATCTAAGTGATAGTCTTTGCTGAGTGTTATCATGAATGGAAGCTTTTTAAATGACGTGCTACAGGAGAATGCTGAAGATCAGGTAGGTAGATCACTAACTTATGAGGAGGTACTCAATTGTGGAGAAAAGTAATTTCTGTCACAACCTGACTAGAAGGGATAGGTTGATAGGACACGTTCTGAGACATCAAAAGGTCACAAGTTTAGTGTTGGAGGGAAATTTTGGGTGGGGGGAGGGGCGTAAAAATCGTAGAGGTATACCACGAGATGAATACAGTATGCAGAATCAGAAGGTAGTGTGGGAGGAAAGTGTGTGGGTTAAAAATCTTGCAAAGACACCAAGAGATGAATACAGTAAACAGATTCAGAAGCATGCAAGTTGAAATACATATTCGGAGATGAAGAAGTTTGCACAGGATGGAGTAGCTGGGAGAGCTACATCAAACCAATTTTCGGACTGGAGACCACAAAAAGAGCAGGTATTCGAACAGAATGAAAAAATCGAAAATAATAATGACCGAAAGAGACTGGAACCAGCGATTACCAGTCTCGGGCGCCGTAGATTATTTTCATCTCATTTTAAACGGAATTCCGAGAAGGACAGGTACCTTTGTTTATAAATTTACATCAGCTGCAAATCGAATCTAACACCATTCCCTGGGAACCGCACCATCGCTACGGTCGCAGGTTAGAATCCTGCCTCGGGCATGGTTTTGTGTGATGTCCTTAGGTTAGTTAGGTTTAAGTAGTTCTAAGTTCTATGGGACTGATGACCTCAGCTGTTAAGTCCCATAGTTCTCAGAGCCATTTGAACCATTTGAACCATTCCCTGGCAGCGAGCATCTTACTAAACAGCTACATGATCTGTCGGGAAAAATCACCTTGCTCTGTCATATTAAATACAGTCGGAAAATATCGAAGTCAATTTTATCGATTTTTGAGAGTTACATCTAACTGTTTTTGGGGATTCGTATTTGAGTTCTGAACGGCGCGTCACATAAATATAAAAACTTGCAAAAATGTGACTGCTGTGTTGCCGCCTTGTAAGTCCTACGTACCTCTGACAGAGTTAGTATGTCATCGGAAAATCTCAAATTTTGCTTCTTCCTGCACTTGAATCCCCTTCCCAAATATTACCTTTGTTTACTTTACCATTACATCTGGGGTTGGTATTACGTCAGTTGTTCCTGGATTTCTCGAGTGCCCAAACTGATCTTCTCCGAGGTCGCTTTTAGAAGCTTTTCCATTGTTGTGTGTACATTTCGAGCCACTATTTTGCAAGCATTACTTGTTAAGCTGGTGGTTAGGTAATATTTACACCTGTCAACATTTGACTCTGACTTTCACTCTTGAAGTTTGCGGGTATTTCGCCTGTCGTATATACACAAAAGCAAAACGAGGATAATGGAATGCAGTGGAATTAAATCGGGTGATGCTGCGGAAATTAGATTAGGAAATGAGATACTTAAAGTAGTAAAGGAGTTTTGCTATTTGTGGAGCAAAATAACTGATGATGGTCGAAGTAGAGAGTAGACTGGCAATGGCAAGGAAAGCGTTTCTGAAGAAGAGAAATTTGTTAACATCGAGTATAGAGTTAAGTGTCAGTAAGTCGATTCTGAAACTGCGCGCCTATGGAGTGTAGCCCTGTATGGAAGAGAAACGTGGACGATAAATAGTTTAGACAAGACGAGAATAGATGATTTCGAAATGTGGTGCCACAGAAGAATGCTGAAGATTAGATGGGTAGATCACATAACTAATGAGGAGGTACTGAATAGAATTGGAGAGAAGAGAAAATTGTGGCAGAACTTGACAAGAAGCCAGGATCGGTTGGTATGGTATATTCTAAGGCATCAAGGGATCACCAATTTAGTATTGGAGGGCAGCGTGGATGGTAAAAATCGTGGAGGGAGACCAAGAGATGAGTACACTAAACAGATTCAGAAGGATGTAGGTTGCAGTAGGTAATGAGAGATGAAGAAAAATGGCTCTGAGCACTATGGGACTTAATATCTATGGTCATCAGTCCCCTAGAACTTAGAACTACTTATACCTAACTAACCTAAGGACAGCACACAACACCCAGTCATCACGAGGCAGAGAAAATCCCTGACCCCGCCGGGAATCGAACCCGGGAACCCGGGAGAGATGAAGAAGCTTGTACAGGATAGAGTAGCATGGAGGGCTGCATCAAACCAGCCTCTGGACTGAAGACCACAACAACAACAGCATATACACTGACGGAATAAAAATTTCAACACAGAGAAGGAGTTGTGCAGCATAAACGAAGTTAATGGTTCAAATGGCTCTGAGCACTATGGGACTCAACTGCTGTGGTCATCTGTCCCCTAGAACTTAAAACTACTTAAACCTAACTAACCTAAGGACATCACACACATCCATGCCCGAGGCAGGAATGGAACCTGCGACCGTAGCAGTCGCACGGTTCCGGACTGCGCGCCTAGAACTAAACGAAGTTAGGTACGCGTGTTTCTACATCTGAAACATAATGTGTGTTAGAATTTCGCGCGAATCTCATGCGAGCAGCGCTAGTAGCGCCACTATAAGGATGCAGATCAGGACTGCTGTGAACACCTGCAGTAACGGTCGGCAGCGTAAAGTATCTTCCAGATTGGAGGTGGTGAGTTGATGTTGGTTAAGAATGCCTTTAAGACGACAAAAAGGCCATTATTAACATCTCATTGCGTTTGAACGAGGTTGCGCGATAGGGATGGAGCAGCTGGATGTTCCTTCTGCAATGTTTCGGAGTGAACTGGAGGGAATGTAGCCACTGTACATGGTTGTTGGCTGCGGTTTTGACGAGAATGTACAATCGCAATAAGACCAGGCTCCAAACAGCCACGTGTCGCTATCGAGAGGTAAGAACATCGTATTCAGCCTGTGGCTCCGGCCCATCGTACTCCGTCTGCAGCAGCAATTCGAGCAGCAGTTGGTACCAGAGTGCAACAATCGGATTTTTCCTGGAGAGTTCCGAACCAGACGCTCTGTAGCGTGCATTCCACTCACCCCAAAGCCATTTTCGACTTCAGTGATGTCAAGTGAGAGCTGACTAGAGGGCTGGGTGCAGGCCTGTTGTGTTTCCTGATGAAAGCTGGTTCTGCCTCGGTGCCAGTGGTGGCTGTGTGCTGGTCACGAGGAGGACAGTTGAGGGCCTGCAACCATCCTGTCTTCCTGCTGGAGACACTGGACTTGCACCTGGCTTTATGACAGCAGGCACACTCTCGTAGTTGTCTCAGGCCACCAGACTGCAAATTCGTGCGTCAGTGTAATGACTCAACGTAGTGTGCTTTCATCATTAACAGCATTACACGGGGTGTTTTTGAAAAGGATCCAGCTCGCCCACATACCACTGCTGTAACCCAATACGCTATACAGACTGTCGATACATCCCTTGGCCTGTTCGATCACCACAGCTGACTGCAGTCGAGCACATATGGGACATCATCGGACGAAAAGCCCAGCATTAACCCTCCCTGTATTGACCGACCATGTTCAACAGGGATGGAACTCCATCCCACAAACTGACATCCGGCACCTGTACAACACAATGCATGCACGTTCGCATTCACCAGTTATTAATGTACCAGCATTTCACACTTCTAATGGCTTATCTCGCGCTTATATTTACCTATGATCTAGCATTGTTAATTACTTAAATAAATTGCTTAGATAAATCTTCTCCTGATATTTCATTATTCTATATTAATAAATTTTTGGTGTTGCGATCATTTTCTGTTAGTATATCCTGCACACCCGTTGGAATAGTTCAGTCATGGCTGACTCTCTCTAGGATTTAAATAATTCTAAGTCTATGTCGTCTAATGGTAAGACAGAGATTTAGGAACCAGGTTTTAAATTGTAAGACATTTCCAGGAGCAGATGTGGATTCTGACCACAATCTATTGGTTATGAACTGCAGATTGAAACTGAAGAAACTGCAAAAAGGTGGGAATTTAAGGAGATGGGACCTGGATAAACTGAAAGAACCAGAGGTAGAGAGTTTCAGGGAGAGCATAAGGGAACAATTGACAGGAATGGGGGAAACAAATACAGTAGAAGAAGAATGGGTAGCTCTGAGGGATGAAGTAGTGAAGGCAGCAGAGGATCAAGTAGGTAAAAAGACGAGGGCTAATAGAAATCCTTGGGTAACAGAAGAAATATTGAATTTAATTGATGAAAGGAGAAAATATAAAAATGCAGTAAATGAAGCAGGCAAAAGGGAATACAAACGTCTCAAAAATGAGATCGACCGAAAGTGCAAAATGGCTAAGCAGGGATGGCTAGAGGACAAATGTAAGGATGTAGAGGCTTATCTCACTAGGGGTAAGATAGATACTGCCTACAGGAAAATTAAAGAGACCTTTGGAGAGAAGAAAACCACTTGTATGAATATCAAGAGCTCAGATGGCAACCCAGTTCTAAGCAAAGAAGGGAAGGCAGAAAGGTGAAAGGAGTATATAGAGGGTTTATACAAGGGCGATGTACTTGAGGACAATATTATGGAAATGGAAGAGGATGTAGATGAAGATGAAATGGGAGATAAGATACTGCGTGAAGAGTTTGACAGAGCACTGAAAGATCTGAGTCGAAAAAAGGCCCCGGGAGTAGACAACATTCCATTAGAACTACTGATGGCCTTGGGAGAGCCAGTCATGACAAAACTCTACCATCTGGTGAGCAAGATGTATGAGACAGGCGAAATACCCACAGACTTCAAGAAGAAATAATAATTCCAGTCCCAAAGAAAGCAGGTATTGACAGATGTGAAAATTACCGAACTATCAGTTTAATAAGTCACAGCTGCAAAATACTAACGCGAATTCTTTACAGACGAATGGAAAAACTGGTAGAAGCGGACCTCGGGGAAGATCAGTTTGGATTCCGTAGAAATGTTGGAACACGTGAGGCAATACTAACCTTACGACTTATCTTAGAAGAAAGATTAAGAAAAGGCAAACCTACGTTTCTAGCATTTGTAGACTTAGAGAAAGCTTTTGACAACGTTAACTGGAATACTCTCTTTCAAATTCTGAAGGTGGCAGGGGTAAAATACAGGGAGCGAAAGGCTATTTACAATTTGTACAGAAACCAGATGGCAGTTATAAGAGTCGAGGGGCATGAAAGGGAAGCAGTAGTTGGGAAAGGAGTGAGACAGGGTTGTAGCCTCTCCCCGATGTTATTCAATCTGTATATTGAGCAAGCAGTAAAGGAAACAAAAGAAAAATTCGGAGTAGGTATTAAAATTCATGGAGAAGAAGTAAAAACTTTGAGGTTCGCCGATGACATTGTAATTCTGTCAGAGACAGCAAAGGACTTGGAAGAGCAGTTGAACGGAATGGACAGTGTCTTGAAAGGAGGATATAAGATGAACATCAACAAAAGCAAAACGCGGATAATGGAATGTAGTCAAATTAAATCGGGTGATGCTGAGGGGATTAGATTAGGAAATGAGACACTTAAAGTAGTAAAGGAGTTTTGCTATTTAGAGAGTAAAATAACTGATGATGGTCGAAGAAGAGAGGATATAAAATGTAGATTGGCAATGGCAAGGAAATCGTTTCTGAAGAAGAGAAATTTGTTAACATCGAGTATAGATTTAAGTGTCAGGAAGTCGTTTCTGAAAGTATTTGTATGGAGTGTAGCCATGTATGGAAGTGAAACATGGACGATAACCAGTTTGGACAAGAAGAGAATAGAAGCTCTCGAAATGTGGTGCTACAGAAGAATGCTGAAGATAAGGTGGATAGATCACGTAACTAATGAGGAGGCATTGAATAGGATTGGGTTGAAGAGAAGTTTGTGGCACAACTTGACTAGAAGAAGGGATCGGTTGGTAGGACATGTTTTGAGGCATCAAGGGATCACAAATTTAGCATTGGAGGGCATCGTGGAGGGTAAAAATCGTAGAGGGAGACCAAGAGATGAATACACTAAGCAGACTCAGAAGGATGTAGGTTGCAGTAGGTACTGGGAGATGAAGGAGCTTGCACAGGATAGAGTAGCATGGAGAGCTGCATCAAACCAGTCTCAGGACTGAAGACCACAACAACCACAACAACAATGTCGTCTACTCCAGAGTCCATCTTTGGATTTAAATCTTTCATCGCTCTGTCTGTTTCTTCTAGTGGTATCGCATTTCACAGTTCATCTTCGTCTACTTGCATTTCAGTTTGGGCTCTGTAGAAATCCAGGAAAAAGCGACGTAAAATTTTGTTCAGTATATTTTTCAATATAATTCAAATGGTTCAAATGGCTCTGAGCACTATGGGACTTAACATCTGTGGTCATCAGTCCCATAGAACTTAGAACTAATTAAACCTAACTAACCTAAGGACATCACACGCATCCATGCCCGATGCAGTATTCGAACCTGCGACCGTAGCGGTTGAGGGCAATATAATTGGCCGGCAATATAATTCCCTTGTATAGCCGTTATAGATATTCATTTTACCTTTCAGTTTCGTCGGCCGATGTGGTCGAGCGGTTCTATGCGCTTCAGTCATGAGCCTCGCGACTTCTACGGTCACAAGCTCAAATCCTGCCTCGGGCATGGATGTGTGTGATGTCCTCAGGTTAGTTAGGTTCAAGTAGTTCTTAGTTCTAGGCGTCCGATGACCTGAGATGTTAAATACCATAGTGCTGAGAACCATTTGAACCATTTGAACTTTCAGCTTAACTCTTTTTCTCAGTAATGGCTTGCATTATGAGCTCTTTATAGGCACACACCTACTTTCTCCAAAAGTCTATTTAAATTTCACATAGGCGGCATCTACCTTTTCCTTCAGATATTCATGTTATACATTCCTGCAACTCTTATCTAGCCTTTGCTGCTTTTCCATTTTGCACTTCCTCTCAGTCTAACTTACCAGACGTCGGTATTACGTTTTGTAGCGTCATTTGTACACTTTCTATATGTTCTTCTTTCGTCATCTAGGTTCATTATCTTGTGAGTTATCCAAGTTTTTACAAGTGTTTTTGCGTAGTTGATCTTGTGTTGCTTTCATTGTTTCATCTTTCAAGGCTACCCATCCGTCTTCTGTTGAGTTCCTTACACATTCTTTAGTGTCAATCATCGTTTAATGCTGTCTGTTAAATATCACTGGTTCTTTAAACTTATCCAGGTCCCATCTCCCTAATATCCTACTTTCTACAATTTTTTAGCTTCTATCCACACTTCACAAACAATAAAATATGGGCAGAGTCTACACCTACCCTCGGAAATGTTTTGCATTTTAAAGTCTCTGTCATTATTAATTCTGTCGGAAACCTTGCAGTGTCTGCATGTCTCTTCGATGTATATAACCTTCTTTCATGGTTTTTAAACCAATTGGTAGTGATGATTGAGATATGATCTGTACAAAATTCCATCAGGCTCTACCATTTTCATTCCTTTCCCCCAATCCATGATCTCCTGCTTCTTCCTTCTCTTCCGCTCCCTACTATCGAACTCAGGTCCCCAATTATAAGTAAACATCGATCTAGTTTAACTATATGAATAATTTCTTTTCTCTCATCAAACTTCCTTTGATCTCTTTGTATCTTTCTTGGCCACATGATACGAATATTATTTTGCTCATAGAGGGTAGCCCGCATTGCTCTATTCTTATTATTAGACCTAGTCTTGCGTTAGCCCTATTCGAGATTCTTTTTATGAACCAGTACTCACCTGATTATATGTTTTGTTATTCACGCCACCGCACTTCACTTTTCCTTTTTATCTTTAACTTTAACCCCTCCATTTCCATTTTAAATTCTCTAGCCTGCCTATTCGATTAAAAGATGTAACATTCCATTCTCCGACAAATAGAATGCCAGGTTTGCTTTTCTTAATGACGACATTCTCTTGCCCTGAAATTCGAGTGGGAGACTATTTTTTCTGCGGAATATTTTGCCTAAGAGGATGAAATCATCATTTGACGATATTGTAGAGCTTTCCGTTCGCTATACCACCATGGCGGGGTCATGTTACAAGGCCGGATCAGTCAGTCATCAAGGCTGTGGCTCATGTAACTGTTGAAGGGACTGGTCACTCATCAAGAACCATAGATTGATCTGGACTATTCACGGATAACCATCCGTCTGCAACATCGAGGCATGCAAAATACTAAGCAAACCCACGTCGGCACAGTGTGTGTGTGTGTGTGTGTGTGTGTGTGTGTGTGTGTTTATGTATGTATGTATGGGGTGGTGGAGGGGGGAGGCTGTTGTGAGTAGGGGGTTGAAAATTATTTGTAGATTCTACACTCATATCAAGCACCTGACAAAGACTGTGTGCTGGAATGGATAAATTAATTTAATAGAACTACGCGATACTCCTACCCGAAAACCAATTTCCACCTATTCACTATGAACAAGTATTAACGCAGCAGCTACATCATGGCAACACAGAAAAAGACCACAATATACCTTTCTCTCAGTCGACATTAAATTCGAAAATTCCCCAAAACTTTCTTATTTTAATGCGCGAAACTTTAAGCAATAAATACCAAGTGTCAAATCTACCAGAGATCACCCCTTTTTGTTGTATGTTTTACGTTTCTTGGGAAAGTCATAATTTTAGTACATAAATCGTTACTTGCACCCAGCTGCTGGTCAATAACTCCCTAATCTGAACAATTACAAAATCGCTGTTATCAACATCGATCAGTAAACTTATTTGGTAATATATGTGTTTCTTAACAGCTAAACCAACGTAAGAAAATTTTCACGGTCCATTTAATCAAGACTGTATTTCTCTTTTGTAGCAGCAACCACAAAAGCTAGCCGGCCGAAGTGGCCGTGCGGTTAAAGGCGCTGCAGTCTGGAACCGCAAGACCGCTACGGTCGCAGGTTCGAATCCTGCCTCGGGCATGGATGTTTGTGATGTCCTTAGGTTAGTTAGGTTTAACTAGTTCTAAGTTCTAGGGGACTAATGACCTCAGCAGTTGAGTCCCATAGTGCTCAGAGCCATTTTTTGAACCACAAAAGCTAAGGGAAAAGCTTGGGATGGTAAACAGCAACAACTTTCCACTTACAAACTTTTGTTGTTTCACATCTGTAATCATCATGACAGCATGGAATTTCAAAAGCTAATGACACTTTTGATTCTTTTCCAAAAATGAAAACAAACATTCACAAGTGAAACTAAATTATAAAAATAGGCATTAAATCACATTACGATTTTCCACTGAACTTTCGGTCAAGTTCATCATCAGTAAATCGGTTTTGTTCGTCGTCCAGTCACGCCCTCCAGTGACAAAAACAGAAGTCTTCCGTGTGCTGTTTAAAAACGTCCTATTCCGTTTCAGTATGTTTTCACATGGAATTTGGCATGTTCCTGCGAGCGTATATCAGCAGAGAGTTTGAAGCAAAGGTATTACACTCGTTGAATTGTTTAATTTTAGTTAGGACACATTAAAACAATTGCAGCCAGCATCATATCACATAAACGGTAGATTTAATGCCATTTAAGGACATAGACCAGGTAACAGCTGATGACAGATTAGAGTAACTGGCAACAATACAATCCATTTAGACCACTGAGAGGTAAACAGCATACATAAACTAACCGCTTGTGAACTACTAATGCGATCTCATGATTATGGTGCTTACATGTAGCAAATACAGTCGATATCGTTTATGGCGACATCGCTTTTAACGGCGTATTGGTTATATCAACGAAATATAACGGTCACATATAAATACAATGTAAACGCTACATAAAAAAGAAAACGCTTAATACGACAGCGCATTTCCATTACATTTTAGGAGTTATATATCAGCTGTAACGTCCAACGTTCATGTTTGTTTATTATGCAGTTGGGGATTACGAACAACAATGTAAGGCATATTTTGAAACTCTTGTTTTATGCTGATTGTTGGTTTCAAATTAGGCATTAAAACGAATGCATCGTCAAGACCAAAATTCGTAAGCACATCTTAAATATAAGAAGCAGACAAAGATAACGTACAAGCTTTTCTATGGCAATATGGTGTAGTATGCGTGACTGTATTGCATTTTAAAGTTGAAGCAGCTGGCTAAAAATTAGCTGTGGTTGCAGAAAACTAGAAAATTAAATTCCAATATGTGAAATTTTTTTCAAAGTACAGAAAAGGAATAACAGTGTATTTGTTATAGATATTTTCCGGTTATGTATGTTATATATCTTTAGTTTATTACGTACAGTACATCACATTTGCACAACATTTTAAAGAGAAACATAGGATAAAGTGTAGGCGTCCGTGAAGTTTATTTATAGAATACTGTCCTTTCATTTTGGTACTGCTGACTAATTTTTGTAATAAAGTAACTGGAACAAGGTTGTGTCATTCATGACGTTTTAAACGCCCTCATAAATTTGTCACACATTATCGAAGGCCATTTTCTACATTTTTGACCGATTAAGATTGCTGTTACTTCTTTCTTAATTTATTAAAATTTTTACATTTCACTGGCATTTTATTGCTGTAGGTACCGCACAAATATAACAAAAACTTCTCTTCAGCCTTTCTCCAAAAATACCGGACTATAAATACTGTAGCTGTACTGTGTTTGTCCTTAGTTTTGAAGTCTTAACTCGGTACAAGCCTGATATTTATGGACACGAAATTGTTAAAAAAAAAGGGTCTCTTCGAAGTAGTTATTGATTTACAGTCCATTGGAAGGTGCCCAAGACTTTTTTTGGGAACAACTTTGTAGTTACGTGTGCAATTTAGGATCATTTGTAAAGTATAGTTTGTTTCTGTAAACTGTGCTCTTTCCTAATGCAATGGTAGTGGTTCTGCTGTCAGATTTATGTTTAAGACAGTATTTAGTCTCTATCGTAGAGTTTGTAGTGTTTTCGCTCACTAGAAGAGGAGACTAAGATTACTCTCGCATATTTAGTCACACTAATATGTTGGAAATTATCTAAAGCGTTTCCTTTGAAGGAGACGGGCTAAGTAGCTGTGATGGAGAAGCGTCTTTATGACAGACAATGTGCAAGCTCTATCACTTGTCTATTTCACAAACCTTGATCTCTTGCAGAGGTGTTGTCGTACATTACAGTACTGCTGGAAATCAATGCCATGTTCCTTCCAACTCTTCTCTCCATGCTTACAATGTGCTCGCTGTATTTTTAGGGAGGTGATTATGTGGCTAGTGGAATCCAATGAAATCGTACATGAACAGGTACATGTTGAATGTTGCGTCCTTGGAATTAGGCTCATTTTTGAAGTCTCCTTGGTGCACAGGTACTCAAAGATAATTCACCGAGGTTCCATACCGAGTTATTGTCATAAGATTCCGGAGGATATGAGAGCTTACGGTAGACGTAGCGAGTCTGTAGTAATCAGAGTTTGCAGAGTTTATGGGAAAGCTATTACTCTTGCTGAAAACACTGTGCTGAAGAATCCATTACTCAAATATGGTTGCTCAATTATTTCACCCATCAGTGAGCTACTCGGATTTGTTCACTGCATTCGTACAGCTGTTGTGGGTATGATTCACTTCCCTGTAAGGCAAACAAGATGTGACTATTCTTTGTAATATCCTTTCTATGCACATCTGTCTTCCAATAGTCCACCGTGATGAGGAGTCCTACACTTATTGAGCTGCGTTTTCTCAGAAATCCATTCGTACACGAAACCTCTGCTTCACTAAGACATTTTAGCTGTGGAAGCTGACTGACACGCCACCGACAGTGTTCTACTTGAAATATATGTTAACGCTGATCTTACTGTAGGTGACCGTCTTATTATTGTGCTTTGGTAATTGGAAGTAAAAAGACAACATATGTCGGAAACCTTGAAACAAACACCAAATACACTGAAATGGATATTTCAAATTTGGACAAGGATGAAAATATGTATCTTTCATACATTATTTCCGAAGAACACCACCTGACAAAAAAAAGTGAAGCACCGACAAGCGGAAGATGAAACGAAATGAAACTTCATGGCTTGAGCATGTGTAGCGTTGCTTCAATAATTACAAAATTAAATAATTTTTTTTTTAAAAAAACTTGGCAGTAAGAGCCGACTTATCAGAATGACGTAGGACCCATCTGACCTGGATGTATTGACAGATTCAGTTGAAAAGAGTGTCATTAAGTCGTTGCATTCTCTCTTGAAGCAAGCTGGCCCACAGCTGTTGTAATCGATCCTTGATATCCAGGATATTGGCACTGGGACGGTGTTAACATCCCAGTTCGTCGTACACACGATCTACTGGGAACAGACTGGGGGTCATGCTCGTCAATGGAGTACCTGAACAAGCAGACAGTTCATATACACACGTGCCATGTACGGACGAACATTGTCCTATTGAAAAGTGGTACCATGATACTGTCGAACGAGAGGCCACACGTGAGGACGCAGGATGTCTGAGGCATACTGCTGTGCCGTCAGAGTTCCCTCAAAAACCACTCCACGTTGTGAACCGAAGTCATAGCTGATGGGTTCCAACATCATGACATGGGTCATAACACCACCGTGCCCCTCCAAAGTGTTGGTAAAATGGGACGTCTACCTGGATCACACCCATCCGCACGGCCAGTGGTCTTCCGGGGTAGTGTAGAACCACAGCTCATTGCTGACCATAACGACCCATTCGTCGTCAGTCCATGCTCATCCTCGAAATACCTCTCCAGACGCAGCCGTTTGTGTTATGATGTTAGAAACAGCCTGTGCGTGGGGCTGTAATTCCTTAGTCTGACTGCTGCCAGTCTCCAACCAATGATGCTTTTTATTTTTTTATTTTTTTTTAAACGGGGTCCGTTGGCTCTTGGATAACAGGAGCAAATGGTGGAAGATACGGCGATACTTCCTTGTTGTGCTCAGACGCTATCGATCAGAAGCATGCCAGGCCTCGCGTTTCCAACACAGGTTCACTGCCACTTCCTAATGCCCCACAAATACGGATATTAACGATGGGACCAGATGACCAAATGCAGACCAAGAATTATGCCTCCTTCAGTTCTGTCAGATGCTGATAACGCTGTCTCACAGTATCTTCATGTTCTTTACAATGATCATTCAACATCTGACGATGTTGGCGCCTCCTATATCCACTTCTACTCCTAGTAAGAACCTAAACGCGAAAAACGCTAATGTACTGTGGTAGCGATATACGCGTCACACAGAAATTCATCTCACATCATTTAAATATCTGTTGAAGTGATGCATGCGTGCGAAGTTACATTAACACTGGACTGCTCCTTCTGGCTCATTCACCTACTTTGTCATACAGTTTATGACAGAGTATACTGACGCAACACTTTCATGCTTAACAATCATGTATAACCGCTCACTCGACGAAAGATCCGTACCCAAATACTAGAACGTTGTGCAGATCATACCGATATTCAAGAAAAGCACTACGAGTAATCCACTGAATTACAGGCCCATATCATTAACATCGATATGCAGCAGGATTCTGGAACCTATGACGTGTTCGAAAGTTATGAATTACCACGAAGATAACGGCCTACTGACACACAGTCAACTCGGTTTTAGAAAACATCGTACTTGTGAAACACAACTAGCTCTTTACTCACACGAAGTGTGAATACTATTGACAAGGGATTTCAAATTGATTCCGTAGTTCTAGATATCCAGTGTTTTTGACACTGTACCTCACAAGCGTGGTTATGGATTATCGTCTTGTTATGTGACTGGATTCTTGATTTTCTGTGACAGAGATGGCAGTTCGTATTAATTGACGGAAAGTCATCGAGTAAAACAGAAGTGATTTCTGACGTTCCCCAAGTCATATAAATGATTTAGCAAACAATCTGAGCAGTCCTCTTAGTTTGTTTTCGGATGATTCCGTTGTTTATGGTCTAGTGAAGTCGTCAGAAGAGAAAAAAATTGCAAAACGATTTAGAATAGATATCTAGATGGTGCAAAAATTGACCGTTGACCCCAAATAATGAAGTATCATCCACATGAGTGCTAAAGTGAATCCGTTACATTTCTGTTACACAATAAATCAATCAAATCTAAAGGCCGTAAATTACAGTTACGTGAGACTTAAATTGGAAAGAACACATAGAAAATGTTGTGGGGAAAGCGTACCAAACACTGCGTTTTATTGTCATAACACTTAGAAGGTGCAGCAGATCTATTTATGAGACTGTCTACACTGCGCTTGTCCTCCTTTTTTGGGATTACTGCTGTGCGGTGTGGGATCCTTATCAGATAGGATTAACGGAGTACATCAAGAAAGTTCAAAGAAGAGCAGCATGTTTTGTATTATTGCAAAATAGCAGAGAGAGTGTCACTGACATGATACAGGATTTGGGGTGGACATCATTAAAACAAAGGCGTTTTTTGTTGCAGCGGAATCTTCTCCGGAAATTTCAGTCATCAACTTTCACCTGCGAATACGAAAATATTTTATTGACGCCGACCTAAACAGAGAGAAACGATCATCATAATAAAATGAGAGAAATTAGAACTCGCACACAAAGATATAGGTGTTCGTTTTTCCCGCACATTGTTCCAGATTGGAATAATAGAGAATTATTGTGAAGGTGGTTCGATGAACTCTCTTCCAGGCACTTAAGAGTGATTTGCAGAGTATCCACGTAGATGTAGATGTAGACAGTGTATAATAAACTGTCATTCATTACTCTTTTGACTACAGGAAATCGCCAACTAAATAACCTGTATGACAGAGATAAAAGTAAACCTGCAATGTTAGTTCAGTTCGGAATAGCCTTTTAGATTTAGTCTATAAAGAAAAATGCCGCTTCTGTAAACTGTTCAATGGTGATGACTGCCGCCAAAAGGGGATGCAACTGGAGGTGTGGGCCCACACATCCCACTGCAGTCTCCATTGATCACTTTAATCTATAGTTATTCCGGAGAACAGTACAAACCCTTAGCAGCGTGTGCCTGACGAATGCGCATATGGGAAGGGTTGGAATAAAGTGTGGATAAACTATATCAGACGCTCTTCATGGACAAGTGCCTGGCGTATGATGACCGTCGTAGAGATGTGTGAATGCGGCCAGGTAACACTGTACGTGTTTTTTCGGGATTTGGCTAATGTATAAATGGATCTAGTCTAAAATGTAGGATGCATAATTAACATAGATACAATTGACCGCGATTGGTCGCATGACCCGTAATTAATGCTGTTCGTCGTATGTGTAGGTTATGTGGCGAATGTTTTGCTGGTAAATAATCCTTGTTTCGGTCTCTCGTCATTGTGGGCTACTTATGGTACTTTTCATTGGCTATAGATGCTTGTTTGTTTTAAACTGTTAGTTTTAATAAAACATGCCTCAGTAGTGTAAAATCATTATTCTTCAACAATACTTCACGTTGTTATTCCTTCCTATGAGCTCAGTTGTTTTCCTGTTTTCATCTTAGTTTCCATCTATGTACCGATTCAATAAAATGGGACATACGTTACAACGATGATTCACTTTTTTCAAGACAACTTTTTCCCTTTCCTGTCCTGTGGATCTTATAACCTTGGGGCGATTTTTGTAGAAGTTATAAACTATTTTCCCATCCTCTAACTTAACTTGAGAGTTTCTATGGGTTTATATAAGTCAACAATGTCAAACATTTTTTCTAAATGCTGTTTCTGAAAAATGTTGTGTCCTGGTTGCTTTTGTAACAATGTATCCACATTTTGTTTCGTGTTTAACGTTGTCACTGTTATAAATATTTTACAAATGAATAAAAGAACCCTATCCTTCTCCATTTAGTTTCCGAACAATTTCTTGTCAAAGCATGACTTACATCGATTATATGTTGAGAACACAGGAGCGTGTCGTAAGAATTATGTTTTTCGTTAGTTACAGAATACGAGGTCCTATGGTAACGGAGTTCACGCCGCTAACGCTCTTCTCAATATCCATCACATACTGGCTATAATGATTTCTTCTGTCAGCTATTTCTAGTCAAGTGTGCTGCACGGGCGTGATTCAGCAGCATATGTTACTGATGTGAGTACTTTCACTAAAACTAGTGTATTTTGAAGTGTCGGCAGAAGTGCGAACACCGTGTTGTTTGAGGAAGCCGAAATGCACGCTATAAACTCACGCAGGCTGGCGTGAGGTATGCTTCATTAGATACATAGCAAAGGAGAAATGGCGCCTTGCTAGGTCGTAGCAATTGACTTAGCTGAAGGCTATGCTAACTATCGTCTCGGCAAATGAGAGCGTAATTCTCAGTGAACCTTTCCTAGCAACGTCCGCTGTACAACTGGGGCGAGTGCTAGTAAGTCTCTCTAGACCTGCCGTGTGGCGGCGCTCGGTCTGCAATTACTGACAGTGGCGACACGCGGGTCCGACATATACTAATGGACCGCGGCCGATTTAAAAGCTACCACCTAGCAAGTGTGGTGTCTGGCGGTGACACCACATATTTGATTATAATTTAGTTGTTATGAACATATTAATAATTCAGTGTGTAATGATTCTCATTCTATTATACTGTATTTCAAATGCATGTCTTTGAATTATTTCGACGTTAGAATCTCCTCTCCTCGGTGCAAAGTTATGTCCAAAGTAATGTCATGTGTACACTGTCGATGAACTAACCAAGTACGCTGAACTGTTGCTACAGATATGCAGAGCTGAGACAGCGATATATAGCGGTAAGTCCCCCGGAGACAGCTTAATATTCCTCGGCCCTGCACGCCTCGCAGTACCCAAGGCGCACACAGATAGCGCGGCGCTTACTCACTGATAAGCCCGCAGGCACTCTGAGCTGTAAACACAGAGGACCAATAACAGAGATGACATCTCTGTTGATTATCACTAATTACAGAAGTTACGGGATCTCTGATTTTACTGTACGAGCTGTTCAACGTGACAGCAGTTGTCATGCTGCAGAATAACTTACGAACAGAGTATTCTTGTCGAACGAGTGAACTGTCTTAAATCAAACGCATTAGTTAAAGATAACGCAATTTGTAATTCGTTAGAAATTGTATCATAATTTTTGGACTATGCATTGATACTCGTCGATCAACGAAGTGCATGCCATGCATCTTGTTGGAGATTAAAATTCGGTTTCAGAATGTAACTGGAATCTGTAGAACGACCAAACTTCCAACAACCGCCCCCACTACACATTCTTTGATTGAATTCGTATGTATGAAACAGCTGTAAACATCTTATTATTTTATAAGTGAGTTAATATGTCAGATATTTGACATTAAGCATCTAAAACATTTATGGCTGAAGACAAATAACCCTAGTTTTTTTCGCATCTCAGTGATTACGACGTCACACCTCCTGATCTATGAGTCGAATAATGATATAATTTTGGAGGAACGTCTAGTGGTATCTGTGGGCTCTGCCTGCAAACTACTTTGCAAATAGAGATAACAGTAAAGAAGTATTAAATTAAAGCGTCAAGCCTGATGCTGAACGTTTTTGGCAGGAACAATAAAAATGTAGTATGCGATAAACCATTATTTTTTCATTATTTTGTGTGGGGTATCATCGAGAAAAGTTATCGTAAAGGTTTGGAAGTACGTGAAGTTTGTTGGAAGTCACTATCTGGTCTTATTATCAAATACTGGATGAATTTGCGGTCTCGATATTGTGTCCGCCGCGAGCTGAGTTGCGTCAAGGCATGTACACAGGTTATAATTTTAATATTTGACTTACTGCTTTAAACGTTGTGCGAATGAGACAGGGTGTTGCGTATTACATTCCCTAAGTTGATTAAGGCAAGTGCCAACTTGGTTTCGTAGAAAAATACACCGTTGATCTCCTTCTCAACCATCTTTCGAGTCCTAGCCGTTGATTAATTTATAACGAGTCCTCGTCGACGAGAGGTTAACCAATAAAGTTTGTTTCTTTCTTTTGAAATTGCTGTGAAGGTGTTGGTATCACTAGCAGTACTGAGAGTTTTCAGTACATTTGTAGCTTCTAGAAAACTGGCAGCACCGTTTAAAACTCTGAGGCTTCAAGTTCGTTATTTACGTTGCCACAGGTACCTCGAAACACAAATCGAAGAAAACGTGTGGGTATTAACTATTATTATTAATTTTATAGGCAAAAAGCTTAACTATATGACCCTGTATAAACCACAAATAGTCTGTTTCTGGTGGCCTTTTAAATGCATTAAAAATGAGGGTAATGCTCGAAAATACTTATCCGTTGGGCAGAAAAATACTTTAAGATCGCAAATGTGACTTTTTATGTATGGTAATTTCTAGGGTAATGTTCGTAAACGAACAGAAAATGTTTCATTCCTCAATTACAGAGATGCAACTACCCATCCTTTATGGGTGGAATGAGGAGGCCACAAAAAAGCCATCCCATAGTTTGATACACCGAAATACACAATTTTTCTTTCGATTTATCCCTTAGAAAAACTACAGAGATTAATAATGAGAGAAATTGTTGAAGATTTTGGCTCCCTACAACAACTGAAGAGTAGAAATGTCATACATTCTGAGTTCCAAATCCCACATTCGTCAGGAGAATTAAAAAAAAAAAATATTTCTCATACCTTTTCTGATACCACAGAATTATGCTGCTCACCTCACTTCAAAAAAATAGTGAAACAAATTAGAAAATAAAAAGGTAATTAAGAATATTCTAGGTGCAATACCAAGAAACTGATTCGTTCTAAGTGTCAATAACAAAGGTTCGGTTTCAAGTGCCATTAATACTGAGCCACGTTTTATTTTTGATAATACAAATACAGAAATACAGCAGGAATGTTTTAACAGTTAGAACTGTAGTCAACAAAAACAATTTCTCATACCTTTAGAATTCTGTGCTAGAGAATTACAGAATTAGATTCAAGAAAAAAATCTTTCGCTGTTGACTTAGGCTTCTTACACAACTCGACTCGTAGGCTCAGATACTGAAAAGGTTACGGTCGAACTCCCTGTGCCATGGGCGTAGATACCGGGGACGGCGGTTTGGGGGGGTGGGGGGGGGGGGTGGGGGGGTGGATGAGGCGTGAAGGTATCAATGAATATAAAATTTTGCATCTTGAACACTTACAGTGGACGTTACATTGTGGCAAAGTTTCGAAGCAGCAAGAAATAGCACGATGTCTATAATGTGCTCTCTGTTTATTATCGGTGCATGCCGGGACATTTCGAATCGTCTGTCTTATGATTATGACCGTGTAGAAAGCGTAAGGAGTGTGTTTGAACATGAACTGCTGTCTCTATGACATGCTTTCACTTAACCTTGTTACTTCATCTATGCGCACGCATGCCTAAAGTGGCGTCTGTATAACAAAAAAATGGTTCAAATGGCTCTGAGCACTATGGGACTCAACTTCTGAGGTCATTAGTCCCCTAGAACTTAGAACTAGTTAAACCTAACTAACCTAAGGACATCACAAACATCCATGCCCGAGGCAGGATTCGAACCTGCGACCGTAGCGGTCTTGCGGTTCCAGACTGCAGCGCCTTTAACCGCACGGCCACTTCGGCCGGCGTCTGTATAACAGACAGATAACATTGCTCTTCTTGAGGTCCGAACTTCCGTGGGCATTAGACGCAAGCAGCTATTGCACGAAGAGACAAGGAGGCGCACACACCGGTGCAAAGTCGCGAATGCCTTTGAATTGTGCTCACGAGGGCGCAGAACTCTCCACACACACACGCCTCTTTTAGCATGTGGGGCAAGCTAAAGCTGCACGGCGACTAGCCGCAAAGTGCACAGTTTAACCGCACCTTCACGTCCTTAACGTGGGGACAAAACTTACCTTCCTGCTTTCTCCGCATCTCATACTCCACTGAGGTCGAAGCTTAACTTAGCACTGATAGCTTAAGTCGACTGCTGAGCTGAGATTGCGAGATGGAGTTTTTTCGTGTTCTTAGAGATGTGCAGGGTGTTCGGAAATTCTCGTTACAGTTTTCTAGTTCTTGTACAGGGAACAGAGTAGACACTACTTTGAATCGGAGTCCAAGTCCGGAAACGTACCATTTCCGTGCGCTACATCCACTTGAAAATATGTTTGCTAAGTAGGCATGCAACAGGGTAATTATGGTGGGGATGTTTACACCGAATCGGCTAGTGTCATTTGACGTCTGACCAGGTTAGAACTTCATTCACGTCTCACCTAGTGTTAACAGCAACACGATTGTGTACACGTTTGCAGTATACACCGACTTGATCCTTCTGTACGGCGACGCTCACGGTAATGTAAGAGCTGCTCGTCACCTTTATCAAGATCGTTATCCACAACGTATGACTATCGCATACCCTTTCCCTTACAATTATGCAACAGCTTCGAGAAAAGGGAAACTTCACCTTCAGAAGGCGCGACTGTAGTGCTCCATGGAGACACGGCACACTCGAATTGTAAGTGGCCGTACTGTGAACAGAACAGCAGTGTTTGTGAAAACTGTTTACGTTTCCTTTTTTTTTTTTTTTTTTTTTTTGTTATTAAAGAGTGGAGATGTAGAACCAGTGATGTACTGGGTCACGCCTAATAAATTATTTGAAAAAGTGGTCGCGTTGCCAATATACTCGTATTTTCAAATGGCTGTAGCCCGGAAACGATACTTTTCCGCACATGGATTCAAGTTCAGAATATTATCTACTCAGTCCCACGTACAAATCCTAGAAATCTGTAACAGGAATTTCGGAGAATGTGTATAAGGCTGAGAACTGAATGGCAGAAGACTAGCTTCAAGTAATTGGGCCGTGCTGTGGCTCATGTTGGTGCTGTTTGTAGGTTTCCGCCATCTGTTGTAGGCCAGACGGTATCGTTTAGTTGGCATGCTTGCTGTTGTTTGTCTTCTTCTCGTTTTGACTGGCGCCACTAGGTTTCCCAAGCGTTGTCTGTCCGCTAATGGCAGCAGCGGCAGTTATCGATAAGTAATAACTTTTGCCCTATCTTTGGGGTGACGCCGTTTTTTTTTCCGGGTCGTGTGAGTGGGCCAGTTCGGTTGGGGACTGAAGAGGAACCAGGTCCGCACAGTGCAAGAACACGTTGGGACCGCTGGCGGCGCGCATGGACTGCCGGATGGAAGGGCTGTGGGCACGAGGGTGCACGACCTCGTCGTAAGCCGGATCCAGCAAGCTTTAAGATGAGTGCATTTCAATCCAAGTAGAGAAACCTCCACCATTCTGATATCTCGGGGTTCTCCAGTGACTTGGGTTCGTGTTGCTGCTCGTAGTGTCGTCGAGGCGAAGAGTAGCGAGTGGAATGCTTGGGGGAGGCGGATCTAATTAGCTTTCCTCGACTTCTTATTACTGTTTACTGCGTTAAACTTCTTACAATTTGTTACGTTCAACCAGGTGTTATTTTTTCTTCCCTGGTAGCCACTAACGCCCCAGTTACACGCCCTGGGGGTTTGTGTATGTAACGGCAGTGTACGCTTCCTCTCCTTGCGGCTACTGTTCCCTAAGGCGTGTAGTTTTGAGATTTCTTGATTGTAGGCCGGTTGGTGATACTCCTCCTCTGGTGGCAGTGATTCCTTTCTCGTTCCAGGTGCTATAAACGGTATTCTGGGGACGTAGTGCAGACCGCCGGTTCCGGCTTTGGCATATTGTTCCATCGTTGCATTTGGTTTATTGGACGTCAAGTAACTTCAGCAAGATTATCATTAGTCATTCGTTAGACTTCCACTAGTCTGAGTTGCCATCTTGTGAAGTGAACGCAACTCTTGGCTGCCTGTCTCATCGCTCGCGAAAGTGTTTGTTGCAGGTCTTTCTCAGAGGTCGTTTCCTGGAGCACCGTCTGGGACTGGTCCTTTCCTTGTGTTTTATTATTGTATTATTTATTACCATACCTTGTAATGCCTACATTAAAGGTTATGTATGTCTAATTAATAGTTCCGGTCGCCTTCTGGAATAAATCTAGGAGTGTAACGGTTGTGTTACAAGGTTACCATCATCTTATTTTACCCGTTTGGTGGTGAGAAGCTTGTTTCTTTTAATTAAACTTTGCTTGCATTTGCAGCAGGTTTCTAATTATTTATATAATTTCCGTTCCTCACGTGTAAGGCCTTCTGCCACGATTGTGATCATTTGCTTTGAAAAAATAATTCGACATTTGTATTTTAATAGTAAGTCTTAAAACCATACTTACTGCCATTTCTGTCATTTGAGCCGGCCGGAGTGGGCGAGCGGTTAAAGGCGCTACAGTCTGGAACCGCACGACCGCTTCGGTCGCAGGTTCGAATCCTGCCTCGGGCATGGCTGTGTGTGATGTCCTTAGGATAGTTAGGTTTAAGTAGTTCTAAGTTCTAGGGGACTTATGACCACAGCAGTTGAGTCCCATAGTGCTCAGAGCCGTTTGAACCGTTTTCTGTCATTTGATACCTTCTGCTGCGTTTATGGCCACTTACTTTTTAGTATTTCCGTACGTGTAAGTTCTAATTGCAGCGAGTTCTTAAACATTCTCAATTTATTGCCACTCTTGGCAGAACCTCCTCATTCTGTACCTTACCAGTCCACCTAATTTTCAACATTCGTTTATAGCTCCACATCTCAAATGCTTTGATTCTCTCCTGTTCAGGTTTTTTCACAGTCTATGTTTCACTAGTATAGAGTGCTGCCGGCCGCGGTGGTCTAGCGGTTCTAGGCGCTCGGTCCGGAGCCGCGCGACTGCTACGGTCGCAGGTTCGAATCCTGCCTCGGGCATGGATGTATGTGATGTCCTTAGGTTAGTTAGGTTTAAGTAGTTCTAAGTTCTAAGGGACTTACGACCTCAGCAGTTGAGCCCCATAGTGCTCAGAGCCATTTGAACCATTTTATGGATGCTGTGATCCATACGTACATCCTCAGAAATATCTTCCTCAAATTAAGGCCTATGTTTGTTACTAGTAGACTTCTCTTGGTCAGGAATGCCCTTTTCAGCAATGATAGTCTGCTTCTGACGTCCTCCTTGCTTCGTCCATCATTGGTTATTTTGCTGCATAGGTAAGAGAATTCCTTAACTTCACCTACTTCATGACCATCAATCCTGTTTCGCACTGTTCTCATTTCTGCTACTTCTCATTACTCTCGTCTTTCTTCGCAATGTCATCAGCAAATCGTATCATTTATATCATTCCTCCTTGAATTTTAAACCACTCCTGATCCTTTATTTTATTTCCATCATTGCTTCTTCGATCTACAGACTGAACCGTATGGCCGAAATCTAAATCCCTGTCTTATATCTTTTTCAATCCGAGAACTTCGTTCTTGGTCTACCACTTTTAACATTTCTTCTTGGCTCTTGTACAAGTTGTATATTAACCGTGTCTCCCTAAAGCTTACCGCTATTTTCCTCAGAATTTCGAACGTCTCACTCCATTTTAGAATGTCACGCGCTGTTTTCAGGTCTACGAATCCTATGAACGTGTCTTTATATTTCTTTAGTCTTTCCTCCATTGTCAACCGCAACGTCAGAATTGCCTCTCTTGTGCCTTTTCCTTATCTGGAATACAGAGGTTTGATTCATATACCAAATGAATAACCGTCAATTCCCTGTGGTATCATACGGTTTTGTGTTACCAATTTAGTTGTCATAGAATGACATGTCTCGAAACTGACCAAAAGTCGGAAAAGTCTTGCCCCCTCCCCCTTCCCTGGAAAAGTTTCTGTGAACGCCCAGGAATACTTGTGATAAGTACTTCCAGTTGTGCAACAACACCTAGTGGCTGTGTCCTATGGACACTGACCGCTCAGCGAGCGTGTGTTTGTTTACTTGAGGGTTAACGGACAAACGAAGCTTGTGAAACTCTTAAAACGTTTTGTCGCGATCATACCAAGAAGGGAGTTGAAGTACTTAGCGTGACTGAGATTGTCCAGTTCACCCGAAGAGACATTCCGTGATAAGGTTTTTATTTATATTTTGGAAGAGTGAAGAGTTATTAAATAATTTTGTTAATTTAGTTTGTTAATACTACATGACAGTAAAAGTAACTTTTGTGTTATTCATTCAGTATTGAGGTAGGTGAGTTACCATGTACACAGGGTGGCCAGAAACAATCTGAAAAGCTTGTACTGGTGTTGCAGGGGTGGTTGTGCTGATAAATAACTGTTACAAAAACAATTGATAACTTGGGCCGTTTCCGAATTATTTAACGTTGTAGTTAGCAAATCACGTCGCTGAGCGCGCAATCATTTTCGCGCACTTAAATGCGTTACTAAACACACATCTGTGGGTCCGTGAGATACCAGTTGTTCGAATACTCATTAAGGGATAAAATAGCCGCTTTCGGAGGTGATAAATTTAAGCTAGGCGAGCAGAAGCTACGTTTGTTAGATTCGAGTTAACCAAACGAAGAACACGTTTGCCAACAATGTTTGTGGTAAGCTGATTGAATTTACGTGCGCGGCGACCTGACTGGATAATTGTGGTACTAAATTGCTCAGGAACGGTGCAGCTTGTCGAATTGCTCCAAAAGACAGACCTGTTTAGGAGCGCAAATATGACTTCATATGTGTTTTAATGTATAGAATAATGCTCGTAAACGAACGGAAAACGTTTCATTACTTACTTAATTACAGGGATGCAATTACCCACTATATGAATGGAATCGGGAGGCCACAATAAGCCTTCCTGTAGTTTGGTATAATGAAATATATAATTTTGCTTTCGATTTATACTTCATTTCGATAATAATTCCAAAACGCTGTCGATCGTATCCCAGGTATGCAGCACTTACAAATTATGTCTTAAAACATGCAGTTTTGAAAGTATTCTCAACTTACCTTCTTCAAGAAAACTGTAAAAATTGATAATATGATGAAAGAAACTGTATTTGTAACTTTTTTGAGATGGAAAACATTTGAACGTACACACAGAACAGCGTAAATAAAGGACAAAAACTCCGTACCGGTAAATTTTTGCTGTACGAGCTGAGAAGTTGTTTAAAATGTGCGAAATTGATGTTCTGGGAGTTATTCTACATCTACATCTACATTTATACTCCGCAAGCCACCCAATGGTGTGTAGTGGAGGGCACTTGACGTGCCACTGTCATTACCTCCCTTTCTTCTTCCAGTCGCCTATGGTTCGCGGAAAGAACGACTGCCGCAAAGCCTCCGTGCGCGCTCGAAGCTTTCTAATTTTACATTCGTGATCTCCTCGGGAGGTATAAGTAGGGGGAAGCAATATATTCGATACATCACCCAGAAACGCACCCTCTCGAAACCTAGACAGCAAGCTACACCGCGATGCAGAGCGCCTCTCTTGCAGAGTCTGCCACTTGAGTTTGCTTAACATCTCTGTAACGCTATCACGGTTACCAAATAACCCTGTGACGAAACGCGCCGCTCTTCTTTGGATCTTCTGTATCTCCTCTGTCAACCCGACCTGGTACGGATCCCACACTGATGAGCAATACTCAAGTACAGGTCGAACGAGTGTTTTGTAAGCCACCTCCTTTGTTGATGGACTACATTTTCTAAGGACTCTCCCAATGAATCTCAACCTGGCACCCGCCTTACCAACAATTAATTTTATATGATCATTCCACTTCAAATCGTTCCGCACGCATACTCCCAGATATTTTACAGAAGCAACTGCTACCATTGTTTATTCTGCTATCATATAATCATACAATATGGGATCCTTCTTTCTATGTATTCGCAATACATTACATTTGTCTATGTTAAGGGTCAGTTGCCACTCCCTGCACCAAGTGCCTATCCGCTGCAGATCTTCCTGCATTTAGCTGCAATTTTATAATGCTTCAACTTTTCTGTATACTACAGCATCATCTACGAAAAGCCGCATGGAACTTCCGAAACTATCTACTAGATCATTTATATATATTGTGAAAAGCAATGGTCCCATAACACTCCCCTGTGGCACGCCAGAGGTTATCGTCTATGGACGTATCTCCATTGAGAGCAACATGCTGTGTTCTGTTTGCTAAAAACGCTCCAATCCCCCCACACAGCTGGTCTGATATTCCGTAGGCTCTTACTTTGTTTATCAGGCGACAGTGCGGAACTGTATCAAACGCCTTCTGGAAGTCAAGGAAAATGGCATCTACCTGGGAGCCTGTATCTAATATTTTCTGGGTCTCATGAACAAATAAAGCAAGTTGGGTCTCAAACGATCGCTGTTTCCGGAATCCATGTTGATTCCTGCTGAGTAGATTCTGGGTTTCCAGAAATGACATGATACGCGAGCGAAGAACATGTTCTAAAATTCTACAACAGATTTATGTCAGAGATATAGGTCTATAGTTTTGCGCATCTGCTCGACGACCCTTCTTGAAAGCTGGAACTACATATGCTCTTTTCCAATCACTTGGAACCTTCCGTTCCTCTAGAGACTTTCGGTTCACGGCTGTTAGAAGGGGGCAAGTTCTTTCGCGTACTCTGTGTAGAATCGAATTGGTATCCCGTCAGATCCAGTGGACTTTCCTCTGTTGAGTGATTTGAGTTGCTTTTCTATTCCTTGGTCACTTATTTCGACGTCAGCTATTTTTTTCGTTTTTGCGAGGATTTAGAGAAGGAACTGCAGTGCTATCTTCCTCTGTGAAACAGCTTTGGAGAAAGGTGTTTAGTATTTCAGCTTTACGCGTGTCATCCTCTGTTTCAATGCCATCATCATCCCAGAGTGTCTGGATATGGTGTTTCGAGCCACTTACTGATTTAACGTAAGACCAGAACTTCCTAGGATTTTCTGTCAAGTCGGTCCATATAATTTTACTTTCGAATTCACTGAATCCTTCACGCATAGCCCTCCATACGCTAACTTTGACATCGTTTAGCTTCTGTTTGTCTGAGAGGTTTTGGCTGCGTTTAAACTTGCAGTGAAGCTCTCTTTGCTTTCGCAGTAGTTTCCTAAATTTGTTGTTGAACCACGGTAGGTTTTTCCTGTTCCTCATAGTTTTGCTCGGCACGTACCTGTCTAAAACGTATTTTACGATTGCCTTGAACTTTTTCCATAAACACTCAACATTGTCAGTGTAGGAACAGAAATTTTCGATTTGATCTGCTAGGTAGTCTGAAATCTGCCTTCTATTACTCTTGCTAATCAGATAAATCTTCCACCCTTTTTCTTATATTCCTATTTACTTCCATATTCAGGGATGCTGCAACGGCCTTATGATCACTGATTGCCTGTTCTGCGCTTACAGAGTCGAAAAGTAGGGATCTGTTTGTTATGAGTAGGTCCAAGATGTTATCTCCACGAGTCGGTTCTCTTCTAATTGCTCGAGGTAATTGTCGGATAGTGCACTTAGTATAATGTCACTCGATGCTCTGTTCCTACCACCCATCGTAAACATCTGAGTGTCCCAGTCTATATCTAGTAAATTGAAATCTCCACCTAAGACTATAACATGCTGAGGAAATTTATGTGAAATGTATTCCAGATTTTCTCTCAGTTGTTCTGTCACTAATGTTGCTGAGTCGTGAGGTCGGTAAAAGGAGCCATTTATTAACCTAGCTCGGTTTTTGAGTGTAACCTCCACCCATAATAACTCACAGGAACTATCCACTTCTACTTCACTACGGGATGAACTACTACTAACAGCGACAAACACGGCACCACCGGTTGCATGCAATTTGTCCTTTCTAAACATCGTCTGTGCCTTTGTAAAAATTTCGGCAGAGTTTATCTCTGGCTTCAGCCAGCTTTCCGTACCTATAACGATTTCAGCTTCGGTGCTTTCTATCAGCTCTTGAAGTTCCGGTACTTTACCAACGCAGCTTCGACAGTTTACACTTACAATATCGATTGCTGCTTGGTCCCCGCATGTCCTGACTTTGCCCTGCACCCTTTGAGGCTGTTGCCCGTTCTGTACTTGCCCGAGGTCATCTAACCTAAAAAACCGCCCAGCCCACGCCACACAACCCCTGGTACCCCTGTAGCCGCCTGCTGTGTGTAGTGGACTCCTGACCTATCCAGCGGAACCCGAGACCCCACCACCCAATGGCGCAAGTCGAGGTATCTGCAGCCCACACGGTCGCAGAACCGTCTCAGCCTCTGATTCAGACCCTCCACTCGGCTCTATACCAAAGGTCCGCAGTCAGTCCTGTCGACGATGCTGCAGATGGTGAGCTCTGCTGTCATCCTGCTAGCGAGACTGGCAGTCTTCACAAATCAGATAGCCGCCGGAAGCCAGAGAGGATTTCCTCCGATCCATAGCGACACACATCATTGGTGCCGACATGAGCGACCACCTGCAGATGGGTGCACCCTGTACCCTTCATGGCATCTGGAAGGACCCTTTCCACATCTGGAATTCCCCCCAGTATGCACATGGAGTGCACATTGGTTTTCTTCCCCTCTCTTGCTGCCATATCCCTAAGAGGCCCCATTATTCGCCTGACGTTGGAGCTCCTAACTACCAATAAGCCCTTCCTCTGTGACCGCGCGGATCTTGCAGACTGAGGGGCAACCTCTGGAACAGGACAAGCAGCCACGTCCGGCCGAAGATCAGTATCAGCCGGAGACAGAGCCTGAAACCGGTTCGTCAGACAAACTGGAGAGGCCTTCCGTTCAGCCCTCCGGAATGTCTTTCGCCCCCTGCCACACCTTGAGACGACTTCCCACTCTACCACAGGTGAGGGGTCAGCCTCAATGTGGGCAGTATCCTAGGCAGCCATAGCGAGGATGCGTGGGACGAGCTGGCCGTCCCCGACAAACCCCCATCCGGACCCCCACAGTGGTGCCCATTGGCAACAGCCTCAAGCTGTGTGACCAAAGCCAACACTGCCTGAGGCTAGGAGGGAAGGGATGCCAATTCAGCCTGCATCCAAACACAGCAGTCGCAGTCCCTATCCATGCTAAATACTGTAGTGCAAAGAACGTCTGAACTAATCTACAGAGAGCACAAACATTTCGACACAAAATTTAACGGTTATTAAAATACAAGATTGCCTAGTAAATGCAGTAATACCGCTACATGCGCACTGCTCGGTGGCAGAAGGAGACTACGCGATTTTACACTATTCGGGTACTAAAACGCGATGCTACAACTCTCAAATACTATAATACGCCCGAAATTTATTAATTAAACAATGCAAGTACCCAAAAACACGCAAAGAAATTAAGAATTAAACTATGTAACAAATAAGTGAGCTAAGAGTATACGACTTGCTGCTGGCAGCTGCTTATCCAACGGCGGCAGAGAGCACACTGGCTGTGACCAACCGACATTGGCCGTTCAAAACAAAAACAGACGACTACGCGAATTTACAGTATTCAGGTACAACTCTCAAATACTATAATACGCACTTTGAGATCCAGTGGAGTTGAAAGTGACAAGCAAGTTTTGTTCAGTTCCGAAATATTTTATGGTGTTTCCTGAGCCAAGTTTCCACACGGAAGATAACGTTAATGATATTTTATTTGACATGTTTAATCAATCTATTTTCTTTAAGATTAATATGTATATGTGAAATTACGATCTCATGACGTACACATTCGAATAGGCCATGTTGAATGCAAGCTTGTAAGATTCCTAATTTCGAAGACTGGCTTATTTTCGGATACATGAAATTAGGAACTAATTTATGTGGTATTTAAAGCACTGAGTTACTTTTATAAAAGGTAGTTATAACTGTGGGACGTATTCCAAAACATTTTTAGACGAATCTTGGTTAGTATAAACGTGTCAATAACGTATTTAGCTCATAATACTTTCCACTGATTGGTTGTAAACGATTTTTTGATCCTGGACATACCATTATAGCAGATAGCGCCCGGAGTTAGGAAACCTTGCTCAGAAGAATCTGTGAGAAAAGCTGTTGCAGCTGTACAGAGTAAGCAAGTGGGCTTTGGGCTTTCTAAAAACATCCAAGTAGAAAACTGCATGAACCTAAGAGTAAAGACATCGATTCTTTGTTAAAGACAAAGGTTGGTAGGGTGTGTAGTCTGGGTGATAAATTAAAAGACGAGCGAGTTTTCTACTACAAAAATACGGATGAGCGTTGCTGTGGGCTTCGAATGAAGGATTTGAGATAACTAGCTTTTCGGTTGACGGTTTCTAACGACCTCGATCCTCCTTGTCATCCTGAAAAGGTCTTCGCCGGCAGAAAAATGGGTCCGGAACTACATGAGAAGACACTCAAAATTAGCTTACCGAACTCTGCAGTCGGTCTCCTCGGCAAGAGCGAAAGGTTCCTCAAATGAAAATGTTGATTCGTTTTTCAATATTCTGAAGCTGCAGCTGAAAAAGTGAATTTCGATCCGCTGAAAGTGCATAATGTACATGAGACATAGCGGCCTGTAGTCCAGGGATCACGTTCTAAAGTCATCATCATGAAAGGGATGAAGCGAGTTGCAAAGCTGTTTTCCGCGGAGAGAGGTAAACTGATTGTCGTGGAAACATATATTAATACTGGCGGAAACCTTTCCCACCTCTAATAGTCTTTCCAAGGAAGAATATGAAAGCCGGGTTGTTAGGCGGTACTCCACCAGGCTCAATTGCAGCTTGCCATCCGCCCCGTTGGATTCAGCTTTCAATATTCACAGAATCGTTGAAGCATTTCATCGAGCGCTTTCTGCCATCAGTAGAGGACCCTGTGATCTTCGTAGATCGATGGTCACTATAATCACACGTGGGAAACAGAAGTGATAAATCTTGCTAGACAGCATGGTGTGATAATAGTGTCTCTTCCTTCATATGCAACACATCGACTGATAGTGCTGGAGACCGTATTCATGAAGCCATTCAAAGCCCGCTATTCAAAGGAGATTGGACCCTGGTTAGCAGGAGATCCCTGACTATATAGCAAGTAAGTGAGCTTATGGGAAGAGCTTATAACTGAGTCGCAGCAAAGGAAGTCGCTTTGATTGTGTTCAGAAAAAGTGGCATATCACCTTTAAGCTCTGAAACACTTGGACCCAATTACTTCCTCCCAAGAAACACATTTTTTTTTCAACCACCAGCACAGCTGAAATCCCTGCATCTTCTGCCCATCCACAGACTCCCATGCCATAACCAGAAACTCCACATCCTCTACCAATCCTTCACGAAATGGAAACTCCAACTTTATTTCTCCTTTCGAAATGAGTCCCTCACTTGCTCTTCCCAGAAGTTCAATTTGCAGCAGAGGAGGTAAAACTGCTGTGACTTCTTCCCACAAATTACAACTACAGGCATCACTGGAGGCGTCTGAAGGAAGAAGAATGAAGCTGAATATCTCCTCTACACGTTCCAAATAAAGAACTCTAAAGGAAAGACATACTATAGTGAATCTGTCTTCTCAACTGACCGGAAAGAAGAAGAATAATAGAAGAATTGATACAGACTCCGATGACTCTTCCTTCGAACCAGTCTTGGTTACTACAGATGACGGAGACAGTGCAGGTGAGGAATACCTCTACTACTCTGAAACTTATAAAAATTACCAACACGCCGAGAATTGGAGTAGATGCATAAAATGTCTCCAGTGAGCTGACGGATTCTGAGCGGGAACGCAAAAACATGGTTGGAAAACAAATGTATGTGATGCATGTTCCTCTAAATAATACTTTTCAAATATAATGCTTTTCAGATAAAGACGTTTCTTTTTATATTGCAAAAAGGCATATATTTTTATAATATTAATCACCCAAAATTGGGAACTCTTTCTGCCATGATGTAAAAGCACCTTTTAATTCCTTTAAAAAAGTTCGTAATGTTATAAGAATACAACAATTTTGAACACAGAACCTCGAAGAATATAGAACAGAGAGTTTGAAAGGTATCTTTAGTGGGACTATTGAAATGATTGACAATGCAGGCAAAATTAAGTGTACTAACAACATTTATTTTCCCAAAACAGGAAATAAAGAATGCGAAACAAGTTATTGATTGAATAACGTAAACAACTAACAGGTGATTTAAGATTGCACTGGGTGGATCCTGGGTGGCAAAGACAGTTCAACTAGGTGATCAGTGAGTCGGGTACTGTAGTGCTAAAAATGTGGATAACGCAATCTGAATTGATCTGACGCTGAGCAGGCTTTTACTGATCAAATCTACTGAAGTTTCTCTACGTAGGTGGAGCTGAGAGCAAGTGGCGATTGAGATCTGTACGCCCTCACAATGTGGGAACGGCAGTATGTTACCCTGTGTACTTCGTGCGATGACGTGACTTGCAGCTGGCGAGATGTGTGTGGCGGAGGTGTGACGTGTAGGCGGCACCTTTGAATCGATCGTGGCCACGAAACAAATGCAAAAATCTTGCGGTCTAGTGATCAGGCGGACTGATCGCAATTTACTCTCTACCACAGCCCTGAAATCACGGTAGATTTCAGGGGCTCACTTGTTCAACAGAGCTCACAAGGATACCAAACGTCAAGACTGGTAAATCAAAAACGAATAAGTGTGCCCTCGGCAAAAGAGTAGTCCAAGGCGTTTGAAGTCACGCTGTCGGTACAGTAAGAAATTCACCACAGGCTCCCCAGACTAAACTACCCGCAAGTGAAATCAGTCTCAGAACAGGTCCCAAGTACCAACAACGCATGCCAGAGCTTTGACCAGAAGTGGTTACCAGACCACAGTCCCACATCTGAGTGCTTCGCACCTCTCCAGAAAATATTCCGTTTCCTCGCAAAGTGCATGAACGACACCAGTCCATTATGATTAAGTCACAGGGCTCTAGAGGCGCTAAATTTCTCCTCCCACACGACAGCACAAACTCATTTCGAACCAGGGCAAGAGTTAAGAAACGTTCGTCTCTGGAAAAAAAAGAAACCCACCAGTTACTACGTTTTTTACGTTTTCGCAGAGGGGGAAGACGATTTTTCCCAAAGTCGTGTGTCTTCCCATGACAACAAGTGAACAGATACAATCTTAAAGATCTTTATCTAAATCGCCTGAGCCTTGGGGCTTGTTAGTCCTAGCTATGAAGTGTATTAAAGATTCTATCTCTAAACTCTTCTCAGACGCCAGATTTTTCTTATACAACCAAGGCAGCCGGGGGATGTGGTTCACTGGCCTATTTACACTATTGGCGAACACAAAAACATGTGAATTTTTATTACAAATGGCTCTGCACATAATGCCCAGTTTACAACTCCACTGTGTAGACGCATTCCTTTAGACGTATCGCCCCAGCCCAGGCTTCTGCTGGTGCAGTTGCAGGTAGCACGGCATTGTTCTGCTGGAGTCCTGTCTCGACGACGGGCTGCCCTGTCTGCCCAGTACGGTTGTGGGCCTGTCTGGCAAGATTTACTAAGGGATGGGCTCACCATTAGTTGCTTTCAACTCCCAACAAGCCGTTTCTACGAGCTAAGAGTCATAAAAATACGTCTTCTTTTAACCCTCTACCAGGCTTCATCAACATATGCTCAGGCTGTTAACTTTCTAGAGTCTCGCTCAATTTGCGCCAGGTTGCAATAAATTCTTAAATAATTTTCCGTATGCGAAAAATAGGTGAGAGAGTAACTTGTCCTCTCTTAGTGCCCTCTACCTGTCATTGATTTCTGTATGGGTAGTGTCTTACTCCCATATTGTTTAGTGTAATACAAACCAGAGGAAATCATTGAAAATAACTGGAGAATCTCATCCTGATAACTGATATATATATATATATATATATATATATATATATACACTCCTGGAAATTGAAATAAGAACACCGTGAATTCATTGTCCCAGCAAGGGGAAACTTTATTGACACATTCCTGGGGTCAGATACATCACATGATCACACTGACAGAACCACAGGCACATAGACACAGGCAACAGAGCATGCACAATGTCGGCACTAGTACAGTGTATATCCACCTTTCGCAGCAATGCAGGCTGCTATTCTCCCATGGAGACGATCGTAGAGATGCTGGATGTAGTCCTGTGGAACGGCTTGCCATGCCATTTCCACCTGGCGCCTCAGTTGGACCAGCGTTCGTGCTGGACGTGCAGACCGCGTGAGACGACGCTTCATCCAGTCCCAAACATGCTCAATGGGGGACAGATCCGGAGATCTTGCTGGCCAGGGTAGTTGACTTACACCTTCTAGAGCACGTTGGGTGGCACGGGATACATGCGGACGTGCATTGTCCTGTTGGAACAGCAAGTTCCCTTGCCGGTCTAGGAATGGTAGAACGATGGGTTCGATGACGGTTTGGATGTACCGTGCACTATTCAGTGTCCCCTCGACGATCACCAGTGTTGTACGGCCAGTGTAGGAGATCGCTCCCCACACCATGATGCCGGGTGTTGGCCCTGTGTGCCTCAGTCGTATGCAGTCCTGATTGTGGCGCTCACCCGCACGGCGCCAAACACGCATACGACCATCATTGGCACCAAGGCAGAAGCGACTCTCATCGCTGAAGACGACACGTCTCCATTCGTCCCTCCATTCACGCCTGTCGCGATACCACTGGAGGCGGGCTGCACGATGTTGAGGCGTGAGCGGAAGACGGCCTAACGGTGTGCGGGACCGTAGCCCAGCTTCATGGAGACGGTTGCGAATGGTCCTCGCCGATACCCCAGGAGCAACAGTGTCCCTAATTTGCTGGGAAGTGGCGGTGCGGTCTCCTACGGCACTGCGTAGGATCCTACGGTCTTGGCGTGCATCCGTGCGTCGCTGCGGTCCGGTCCCAGGTCGACGGGCACGTGCACCTTCCGCCGACCACTGGCGACAACATCGATGTACTGTGGAGACCTCACGCCCCACGTGTTGGGCAATTCGGCGGTACGTCCACCCGGCCTCCCGCATGCCCACTATACGCCCTCGCTCAAAGTCCGTCAACTGCACATACGGTTCACGTCCACGCTGTCGCGGCATGCTACCAGTGTTAAAGACTGCGATGGAGCTCCGTATGCCACGGCAAACTGGCTGACACTGACGGCGGCGGTGCACAAATGCTGCGCAGCTAGCGCCATTCGACGGCCAACACCGCGGTTCCTGGTGTGTCCGCTGTGCCGTGCGTGTGATCATTGCTTGTACAGCCCTCTCGCAGTGTCCGGAGCAAGTATGGTGGGTCTGACACACCGGTGTCAATGTGTTCTTTTTTCCATTTCCAGGAGTGTATATATATATATATATATATATATATATATATATATATATATATATATATATATATATGAAAAAAGGTAACTTTACCCATCAGGATTGGCCATAGGTAAAACACATCCTAGCTTGACCTCATTCATTACAGGCATCATTCACTCATATGAAGTGGCAAGCTAGCAAGGATACATGTAATTGATGCCTAATGTCCCTACACATTTACAGTATCCTGGAGTATGAACTGTTCTCTGCTCATTGATTTACCCTGCTCAATCACTCATTTGGTCTTAATCATCAAAGACACACATTCTCAAATTCTCAATGGACAAGGAAATAAGATGTGTAATCAGTTTGTCTTATTATCTAAGTTGTGTAAATTAGTGTATTATTTTGTACAACATGAAAACAAATTCAGGCACATAATCAGAGCATTAATAAATATGCAGAAAAACAAAGAACTCACAATCAAAACGGCATTCTTGATACATACAAAAACACAAAAAGGAATTACTTAATGATGTCCACAAGGGTTACTGGGGAGACATATTTTACAATAGAAAATGTCACACAAATTGTGAATATGACACTTCTTACTCACTGGTAGGACTGAAGAATAGCAATTCGCACCCGAGTGGAATGGCCTCCCACTCAATGCATGGCGTGGCAGAAGTGGCGGGTTCCCTCTCGTCTCTGACAACAACTGGTGTCTTGGCAGCAACTTGTATCTTTGGCAGCTCCTGGACTGCAGTTAGACCCTTGGCCTTATCCTGGTCAGGCCACAGTCAGCCGTCAGGGAGTGGTGTGGCAGCATTGCATTTGACATGCATAGAAATCCATTCAGCATAACTGGGACATGGGACAGCCCTACTCTTCCCACCCGCCTCTCCCTCGGAACTCGTGCCTGCCAGTGCAGGACATTGGATTAGCTCGCCTTCTGTTGACGGGACAGGTCACTATCAGCATCCTACTGAGTCGGTTAGGCTTGGCATGCGTGTCGACTATGGTGTCACATGACTCGCTTCTCCCTCAATTACTGGCCTGGCGGATCATTGGCCTCCTGGGGGTTACTGCCGGCATGTGGTGGTGTCCCACTGTCTGCACTGGCTTGAGACGTGCTGCCTCCACTAGGGCTGCGTGATGTAGACACATCAGCTGGCAACAGCCATTTCTGCCGCAGCGGGTGGTCCACCATACATGGGCTGCTGCAGCTAACTTATTACGGTGGCCCACTCCATTCGTCCCTCACTGGCTCTCATGGGTTGTGACTTCCAATCTGACATGTTGTTTCTGAAGTCTGCACAATCCTCGAGTGTGATCAAGTGCCATATTCTCTCACAAATGACATAAATTGATTATATATACACAATATCCAAAAATAGATTTAATGACTGCAGGGCCCTGTTAACGCTGTATGGGCGTAAATTATGTGGTGTGAGATGTTGTTGTTTGTGTGTGCACGTGTTTTTGGTAGTTTTCGGTTAGTTCTGCTCCTGTCATGCACCCTAATTTTACGCTGGCGCTACGTCTATACCTCCACCAAACGTGCAGACGTCTCCCACTACTAAATACTAACTTATTGTATTACCGTATGCCTTCGCTAATACTACCAAAGCGAAATTTCATGTATTTTATTCCTTGTACGCTCCTCTTTTATCTTTCGATGTCCGGCGGTGTTGTCTGCTGACGCTGAAGTGGTCAGGAAGTGCGTCTACTCACTCAGGTGCTGGTGATTTGGCTGAAATCTTTGTAGTGGCATTTTATGATTGTGCTTACGTAATTTTACATATTACAAGGATGCCTCCTGTTTCCTCTGTCAGGATCGCTGCTGCTGAAATGAAACATAAGCATACTGCATGAGCTAATTCCCCATACACAATATTTCGCAGATGGCGCTCACATGGAGCTGGCAAAATTCCACCACGAGACAGGCTACTCCGCACTACAGGCGATGGCTCTTAACACACCGATTCTTAGCGTCGACACGTGCCCAAAGCGTGGACCGCTAACACCATACGAAAGACATCTGAAGATCGATGATGATGATGTTTAGTTTGTGGGGCTCTCAACTGCACGGTTATCAGCACCCATACAAATTTCCAACCTTCGCTGTCCAAACTCGCCACTTTCATGAATGATGAGGACAACACAAACACCCATTCATATTGAGGGAGGTGAAAATGCCTGACCCCGCCGGTCGAATATCCTGACGCACGTGCTCGTAACACACGGAGTCTTACCTCCGACAAGTGCCCAAAGCGTGGACCGCTAACACCATACGAAACACATCCGAAAATAGAGACGCACATGCTCTGTGGCACGATTTACCGTCTCGACGCAACGAAAAACGTGAAGTTACGTACATCCGTCCCTTGGTCAGTGTGCAAGAAACCATGGAAAGTAAACAGAAACAAAATCATTGGCCATGGTGATCCTGTGAAGGCTCTTCTACGAGAGCGCTACGACAGAGTACGATGCTCAATTACAGTCAAATTACGGCTGATCTTCTTGCTCTCCTGAGAGCAGAAATCGGACAACAATTGTGAGGTCCAGAGAAATAATAGCAGTACTCAGTTGTTTGGAGTACTCAGTATTGTAAGGTGCCTGGTTTGGTATGCCGTAAATAGTGCCAATTGTTGATGACAGATAACTTACAACGGAATTTTTTATTCAATCTGCCACATGCCAGTGAATGTTGGCGTGAATATGTCACAAATACGTTACTCGTTTGACCACGTTCAACAAGGACTCATGCTGAAAACTAATGTAAATTCCAAACAAACAAAATGACACCGAAATAGAACAAATGGAAAATGACGCTAAGGAAAATATTATCAAAATTAAATTACGTTAAACATTTCATTCATAGAGACTATTTACATATTGCACCTCCTCTTCCCGTAGTAATTCTCTTGTATCTTCGTACTCTAACAGGTTCATATCGCTCGTTCCGATCGTTTTTGTGGCATTGTTCTTAGCTGAGTCCGCAGCGGCTGTCTATCAATTGCTGTTTGAATTTCCTCTGCGTGACCCCTGTGATGGGTTAGCTGGCCTCAATTCCACATATTCGCTACGTTGGTCATTCCATTGACATTGATAGTTGTATGTCCTGCTTTTGCTTTGCTGTTGGTCCCTAGAATCCTGTTGGCCCTGGTTCGATTTCTGTTGCTCTCTCCAATTTCCGTTTCGTCGGTAGTTGTTGTTGTTATGATTATAATTACCTCATCTTCTTCTATTTTCCTACAATGGCTGGTTATTCCCATTGACGTTTGAATTTTTGTTTCGATTCGATCGATGTTTTCGCCATTTCGTCCATCGTCATTCCTCTCTGGCGAATCTGGCCAGTTACGGTCATTACTTCTACTTCTTTACCACGTGTTGTGAATTTCATTCACGTACTCGAGTTCGCACAGCGCACTATTGGAAGCTTCGATTAAATCGTTGCACCTACCGATGAGCAGTTGCTGGTAACGTAAAGGTAATTTCATGTAGCAGTGCCTTATAATTTCCTTGGCACTGTACAGTTGCTACAAGAATCGATTCTTCTTTACCAGGGATTCGAAGAATTTGACAGGACTGCGGAATCCTGACGCTCCTAAGTCCTTTCCTAACATGGTCTCCTGTTTTATCCTTTCCTGTGTGTCTTACGACCAGTATGTGCTAAGAAATGCGTTCTTAAATTCTTGGTAGGTGCGACAATTCTCCGCAACTCCGCGCATATGTTCTGCAATCGACCAATCTAAGAAAGCACAGATAAACTGGAGCTTGTCCTTCAGCGGCCAAGATGCTGGTAACACATGATCGTACTGTGCCATCGAATTCTTTGGATGTAGGGCTTTGTTGGTCTCCTTATAGACTTGAAACTTCCGTATGGTCAAGAATAGTTTGTTGTCCAAAGATTCGACGTATCCACCTTACGAATTTTCCCTCACCTCTGCAGCGCGTGATTCCATGTATCCGTGCCCAGACGATCCTAGTGCACTGTTATGGTACCCCCTAGTGCTGTCAGATTCACTTAAGTTTTCTGACCTCCGTAGAAGTGTACAACTGTTTTCCGGCTCGGTCTCTGACATGCTGCGTATTACCGAGACAGGAGCATGTTCCTCCTGCATTCGCCCATGTGGAGGGTTCGTGTCCACGTATAGCGGTTCGGAGAATCGCAGAACATGTTCTTGACTTCTGTGATGCTCTCGATGGCGCTCTACTGGACGAGATTGTGTTTGCAATTGCATGACCCGCTCACGTGCCTGGCGAACGCCCTTAGCCAACCAACTCGTGTGTTTTTACCATCTCATATTAAATCTGTCTCTTTTTCATCATAACTGTGCTTGCTTACAAAGAAATGAGAATCATATTCTGATAAATTATGAAAATAAATCTGTATAAAACAAGGGTGTTTTAACTGTAAATTGAAATTGTTACATAAAAGCTTTACAAAATTTGGAGTCTAATGATCATGACAATGTAAATTTTTACAATCTTTTATGAGATAATAATCTCTTAATTGTTCTTTAGAAGTTAATGGCTTTTTTCTTGAATTTAAGAATAAATTTCCCCAAATTCTGAAACTTCATTTTAAAAGATTATATAAATTCTATGGTAATTGTGTCCTCTATAAACAAGAGAATTCTTGTAATACCCATTTATATATTTAATATAATAACAAAAACCACTTGGTTCATGTTGTTGGTATTTAATAGTAAAACTATTTTATAGTAAAAGTATTTTCTATGTAAATGACACACAATCTTTTTTCGTAAATTTATGATTTTTTAGTTCCATGTATTGCCCTTTTGCTGATAGTTCTACTTTTACTAGTTCATTAATTAAAGATTTTTTGTGTGAACATCTAATTTTTCTTATTGTTATAGTTTAATTTTATGTGCTCTTTTTTATTTGACTAGAAACACAAGAAATAAATTTTTAACCCAACAGTAGTGTGAATTGTTTTCTTTTTAAAATGTAACAAGTAAATGTTTTTCTTTTTACATTTTGTTGCTTTCAGTGGATCTCTATCATAACATATTCCTTTCTTTTGAACAAATAAGCATTAATAGATACATTAATTTTAGCCTAAATTTTTGGGATGTCGTTAGTTTCAACAGGAAACTGCAAGGGTCTAGGTGTTGCATGCAGCCGTACAGTACGTAACACGCACTCGCCAGCCGACCTGTCTGGAATGCTGACTGTTTGCTTGTCAGCGCACCTGTGCCCAGCTGCAGCGTGACACAGGTAGCAAGCCACTGGCCAGCGTACGCTGCGAGCCGTATTAACTAGTGTGGCTTCCGGCACGGATATGTCTCTTTACTTAACTCACCATGGAGCCTTTCGATACGACTGTAATTAGGATGTCAGACACAGTGATGATGGGTGTGCATAGCGTGCGTGTTTTATAATCTGCCTTTGTTAATAAAGCTGTTTAAACTTTTTTCACGGTGTTCGTGTATTGTTGTACCTCATGGACCCACTGCTTACAAATCCTGACAAATATTTCGTCTAATTATCATCAGGGGAAACAACACAAACAACCCTCTTATAGAAGTGGTGTCAACATGTGGATAATTATGGAAAATCTATAGTCCTGAAGAGGAGCAGCACAACGTGAACTTCTAGCAGCAGCAGCAGCAGCAGAAGCAGCATGAACATTTACCAACTACGTGCAGACATCCAACGCTGGAATTTATGTTGGTCTACTCCGGTTTGGAGTAGGCAGAGTAACATTGTCGATCTCGGTCTACAAACTGTCATTAATGAACTACAAGAAGACATTCGGCAGTTGAAAGCAGAAAGAAGCGAGCATAGCATTCCGAAAGAGTGGGCAAATGATAGTTCATGCAGTACAGGTACAACTACAATAAAGAATTTTTCATTATTGTCATCAGTACCAGCGTTTAGATAATTAGACCGAAAATGACTTCGTGATAGGTGGTGTATATCGTGGGAGAAACGTCAAACTACTTATTGACACAGGAGCACAAAACTCATTAATGTGGTTTGGTATAGATAAACGGAATAAATTGAAACTGCCGCTATTAAAAGTGCCAGGGTTAAACGGAGGAAAGCTACGTAACTATGGAGAAGTTGCTGTGGGCCAAGATGAAGGTGAAAATAAAGATAAAGATAAATACACAACAAGGGTGCAAGTGGTTTCAAATAACGATTAGATTTCTTGTCCGCTAACGATACAGAGGTATTTGTCTCAGAAAGAAAGACGAGACTAGGCCGTAGCTCGTTCTTCAGATCGTACTCAAAGGAGCAGCAATACTGACATCGTGGGAATGGACCGCCCAAACGATGCATCAGTTCTAACCGTCCGAGTCGATGTTCAAATTGATCAGCTTCAGCAAACTGCCAAGGGAGCAGGAAAGACAATCTACGTAGAAGTTAAGTCACTCTGATGCAAGTAAGGAACTTTGTTATTAACTGAGCAATCCGATACTGGATACAATGCATTGTTATGTTGCTAGAAGTGTAGCTGTCCCTATAATAATGAGACAGAATGTCGCAAAAGTCCCAGTTACAATAATGAATATGAGCAATGAGGATGTAGTTTTGCCGCGAGGAATGAAAGTTGCTGAAGTGTCGAACGTACGTAAAAGTGACGTAATACAGATTCCAGATGAGGTAACAAATGCTGCAGTTATAAACACAGATTTTTGTAACAGTACAACGAGGAGACGAAGTTAATAATGAACTGAAGCGCAAGATTTGGGAAAAAATAGAACATTTGACAGCTGATGAACAGAAGATTTTAGCGCATGTTTTGTTGGAGTTTGCACATTTAGTCCTAGAACGTGCAAATTTACCCGTCAATCATGTTGTTCAGCATGATATTTATACAGGGAATGCAGCCCCAGTCACACAGAAACCTTACCAAATACAACTTAGTCAAAGATAATCGGTGGAAGATTTGGTTAAAGAACAATTAGAAGCCGGAATTATAAAACCAAGAGGTCTTTCAGACCCACCATGGGGTTTGCCTGTTGTAGTTGCAAAGCAGAAATCAACTTCTGGAGAACTACAGTTCCGTTTTTGTATTGATTACCTATCTTTCAATGCTTGGAACACACACGACATTCACCCATTACCAAATTTAGTGGAAACCTTGGATTACTTGAGCAGATGTCAATTTCTTTTTCAGTATGTGTTTTACAAGTGGATATCACCAGTAAACAGTGCATCCAGATGATCAAGCAAAAACCTCATTTGTAACAGAAACAGGAATATAAAAGCATCTTCATATGCCATTTGGACTTCGTAATGCTCCAGCTACATTTCAGTGCTGATGGATTCAGTTTTACGAGGGCTCACCCCAACACAAGCACTTGTTTAGCTTTATCATGTGATAATTTTTGGTGAAAACATGAAGCAGCATACTGAGATACTACAAGCTGTTTTTTAGTGTATAAGAAGCGCAAACCTGTCTTTATCAATAGATAAATGTCATTTTGCTCAAAGTAAAGTTAACTATCTTGGTCATGTAACAGTACAACGAGGAGACGAAGTTAATAATGAACTGAAGCGCAAGACATGATCCAAAATTAACTGAAGATGTAAAGAGTTTTCCTGAACCACAGAATCTGAAAGAACTAAAATCATTCTGGGGATTGTCTAATTTCTACAGACGATTGTAGCCAGTTATGCAAATATAGCACATCCAATGGCACAGCTACTGAAGAAGGGAGCCACATTTAATTGGTCAACAGAATGCAAAAGGGCAATGGAAGAACTTAAAACTGCTCTAACCACAGCCCCAGTGTTAGCCTATCCAGATTTCTGTAAACCTTTTATTATTTCAACAGATGCATCCAATTTTGCCATAGGTGCAATCTTGTCTCAAGAAATTGATGGTCATGAACATCCAATCTCATTTGCTTCCAGACAGTTAAACAAAGCAGAATGTAATTATACTACTGCTGAGAGAGAGTTTTGTGCTTTGGTTTTTGGCATAAACATAACAGATGTTTCTTAACAGGATGAGAATTTACAGTTATTACAGATCATGCCGCACTTAAATAGTTATTGAGCTTGAAGTATCCAAGTTCCAGATTAACAAGATGGACATTAAGAATTTAAGGTTATTCACTGACCTGGTAAACAACATGTTAACAGCCGGCCGGTGTGGCCGTGCGGTTCTAGGCGCTTCAGTCTGGAACCGCGTGACCGCTACGGTCGCAGGTTCGAATCCTGCCTCGGGCATGGATGTGTGTGATGTCCTTAGGTTAGTTAGGTTTAAGTAGTTCTACGTTCTAGGGGACTAATGACCTCAGAAGTTAAGTCCCATAGTGCTCAGAGCCATTTGAACATGTTAACACTGATGCAATGAGTTGAAGAGTCAATGTTTGTGTTACAATAAGTCGAGATGAAGAGTTAAAGGCAGCTGGAGAAGAAGATCCACAATGAAAATTATGGAAAAATGATCAACATTTTGTCGAAATGGATTATTGTACAAAATCAATAGTAAAGGAAACCGCCTAGTTATTCCAGAAAGCATGAAAGAGCAAATCATGAGAGAACAAAACAATTCTTTATTACCACGACATTGCAGTAAAAAAGCAACAAATATTGAAGTAGCTCAAATGTTTTGGTGACCGAGCCACAAAGTTGACATTTTCGAGTTTGTTTCACAATGTGATTCCAGTAACAGATGGAATAATGTAGGGAAAAGTAGAGCGCCATTGCAAGAACTGCCAGAGACAAGTGAACCATTTGAACGAGTAGGACTAGATGTCGTAGGACCGTTGCCAAAGACTAAAAATTGAAACAAATACATATTGGCAATCTCAGATCATTTCATTAGATACCTTCTCATGATACCAATACCTGATCAGAGCGCTGAGACTATAGCTAAAGTTTTTGTAAAAGAATAGATTCTTAAGTTTGGAGCATCAATAAGTGTAATTAGTGATCAAGGAACGAATTTTATGAGTGAATTACTTAAACAGACTTGTAAACTCATGCAAATAACTCAGTTAAGGACTACACCAGCACATCCTGAAGGAAATGGAAGAATTGAGCCAGTCCACAAACAACTATTAAAATGGTTAGCCGTTATGTGAGCAGCAAACACGACAATTTGGATGTCTGTTTACCGTGCTTGGTAAGTTGTTACAATGCCAAAATGCACAACTCAGCTGGCCTAAGTCCATATGAGATCGTCTACGGAAGAAGAATGTATTCACCCTTGTATTTTGCACAATCGACTGCCAGAATCAGCAATGAATACGTAAGGGATTTAGCACGCAAGCTAAAGGAAGCATGGTGGAGAGTGGAACAGCGAAATCATCAATCCTTTCTTCAGCAACCAAGACAACACTACCGCCAAACGGCAGTGCTACAGTATCGAAATGGTTCATATGGCGCTAAGCACTATGGGACATAACATCATGTGCTCATCATTCTATCTGTTCTGTTATTTTTCTTTCATTGAGTATTGTTTCTCGTTGACTCATTGTACGATGTCTTGAATCCTGACACGACCAATCCTCCAGCTTTTCAACCGTATAATGTAGCACTACATTTTAAACGTTTCTAATCCTTTCATTTCCTCTTTCTCAGTGTTTCGCTTCCATGCGTAACTTTACGGGCAATATAGCTTTTTATGAACCTATTCGGATCTCAAGGTTTATAACGTTGGAAGTAAGCAGCTGCTTCATTTTATAGAAAGGCCTGCCGCCTTGTGCAATTTATGCTGCGCTGCCTTCCATACCGCTTCCTTCTTTATCTATTCGACTTCCAGGACAAAACGTTTCTCCTTACCCTACCCCACCCAACGGCAGACTTACAGTAGGTACAGTTCGGCAATTACTGTAATTCACCTCCATGATGTGAAGAATGATGGTATAGACAGATATCGGAGGTGATTGACGATGGATCAACTGGAACATAGATGGACTCATGGTAAGACAGTATTAGTCGAACTGTCACCAGAGAATTAGCAGAAATTAACCTAACAGGACAGCAGTAGGGAAGAATAAAATAAACAGACAGTGAGCAATAGGACAGTCTGAAGTTTGTGTTTGTTTCTGTGTGTATGTTGTGTTTTTGTCTGTGTATGTGAGGTCTTCTACCATATCATATCTCCTCCACCATACCACACTCTCTTGTAAAATATCCATAGTGGTAAGCTGACATTATCTCTGCCAGTTTCCAATGTCGCTAAGTATTACTGTCGTTGGTCCTATTTGTCGCAGAACCGTCTTTTCACTTCTTCTTGTGGTTGCAACCATTTGTGCAGAATTTACAACTTCACTAGACTTGAGACACCACTACGAAACATTTGTGGATATTTGCCTACAGTTTCTCGGAGACTTACTAGGAAAAAGCTATACAACGATACAGGTTCTCGAGAATTCCTTAGTCTTGCAACATTGACATGCCCAGGTGAAAAAGATAATTGGTGTTAATGTACTGAACTGCTGTTTCAAATCCAGCTCAAACATAATGCATTTGTTCCGAATAGCAGTGCGATGAAATGATGACGTTTCCATATACAAGAGGGTCTCATTGGCAATACAAATATTGTGGACCTTGTAACTGCAAACAGGCCTGAACTTATAGCCATTGTCAGTGTAGAGACGGGGTGTTTATGATGTCATCACAGCGACGAAGGTTGCTAACGTTAATGTGTCCATCTAGAAGACTAGGAGAATGTTTATACTCGAAAAAGCAGATAAGCAGTTGTTAGCATTCCACTTAGACATTGAAAGTACATCACTTGGGCCCAGTATGAGTGAGGTTCAACAATTATTTTCAGAGTTTAAACTGATCGTATACAGCGCTCAGGATGCATATGTGCCAAGTAAGCACATTAATGATGGAGAAGATCTTCGTGGTTTAGTAATCAAATTTGAAAAATGCTGACGAAATAGAGATTGGTGCACTCTCGGTTCAGAAAACAATGCGCCACAGTTGTGAGGCTAAAGTTAGTATAAATAAGTGCGACCGTAAGATCAATGTGCGAAGAATGCAACTACTTTCACCGGTGCACCTTAGCGGAAGATCTTGCTGATAATCCGAGAAAATTCTGCTCCTACGCGAAGTCGGTAAGCGGGACTAAGGCTTCTATCCTCTCACTTGTAGCCCAGGCTGGTGAGGCAACAGAAGACTGCAGAAGATAATTCTTTCTTTATTTCTTTCGCTTGTGCCTTTGCCCTGCAGGTTTCGCAGGGTCGGCAATGTTACAATCGGATTTGGCATGGTTAAGTTAAAGGGGTGGCCAGATTATTGTCCCGCTGAAACCCCATACCCCCCAGGATGGAATCAGTGTACCCCAGCGAACATGTTTCAAATGTCTGCGGGTCATTTAACTGAGGTGGTATGTGGAGACCAGTCCAGCATTCACCTAGTGGGATGTGGAAAACCGCATAAAAACCACATCCAGGCTGGCCAGCACACCGGCCCACGTCGGTAATCCGGTGGGCGGATTCGATGTGGGGCCGGTGCGCCCAACCGAGTTCAGGAAGCAGCGCATTAGTGCTCTCGGCTAACCTGGTGGGTAAGACTGCAGAAGATAATCTGAAGTTTTAAGTTCTGCCTTAAGAAACCATTTGCGCAGAAGCCTCGTACAAACATACCGTCGTTTGACTGGCTCACAGACTCCAGCATGAGGGACGTAGAAATAGCCATTTGTGGCGTAGAGAAGCAGCTGAATGCACTGAAAACAAAGATGTGGTCAGGTCGAGACGGAATCACAATTCTGGTTTAGTATTCTGTGGCACTGGCCATTTACTTTTTTTTGTCTGGTTTGATGCGTCCCACCACGAATTCCTCTCCTGTGCCAACCTTTTCATTTCAGAGAAGCAATCACAGCCTACATCCTCGGTTATTTGCTGAATGTATTCTGCTTTCTTCCTCTACACTTTTTACCCTCGGCAGCTCCCCAGTACCGTGGAAATTACTTCCGTCACTGCCTCTTTGATGTATGGATTGAACGGTAGCGGCGAAAGATTACATCCGTTTCTTCCACCCTTTTTAATCTGAGTACATCGTTTTTTGGTCTTTGACCTTATAGTTTCTTTGGTTCTTGTACATATCACATTTCGCCCGTCTTTCCGTATAGCTTATCCCTGTGTTTCTCAGAAATTCGTACATCTTTCACCATCTGAAACTGTTGACAAATCCTATGAACGTGTCTCCATGTTTCTTCAGTCTTGCTTCCATTATGAACTGCAACGTCAGAAGTGCCTGTCTGGAGCCTTTACCTTTCCTAAAACCAAACTGATCGTGATCTAACGGATAGTTTTCTTTTCCATTCTTCTGTATGTTATTCTTGTTAGCAACTTGGACGCATGAGCTGTTAAGCTGATTCTGTGATAATTCTCTCACTTGTCGGCTCTTGCAGTATTCGGAATTGTACGGATAATCGTTTTCCGAAATTCAGGTGGTACATACATTCCACACACCAATATGAATGACCGTTTCGTAGCCACTTCACCCAATGATTTTAGAAAACCTGTTGGTATGTTATCCATCCATTTAACCTTATTTGATCTTCAGTCTCCCAGAGGTCTTTTAAATTCTGATTCTAACACTGCATCCCCGATCTCTTCCCCATCGACTCCTGTTTCTTATCTTATCGTGTCATCAGGAAAGTCCTCCCCCTCGTAAAGGCTTTCAGTGTATTTTCCACTTGTTCACTCTCCCTTCTGCAGTTACCAGTGGAATTCCCCATGCACACTTAATGTTACCGTCCATGCTTTTAATTTCAACGAAGTTTACTTCGCCTTTTCTATATGCTGAGTCGATCCTTCCGACAATCATTTCGCCTTAGATTCCCTGCACTTGCTATTTATTTCATTCCTAAGTGACAAGTATTTCTGTGTTCTTGTGTTCTCCTGAACATTTTTGTACTCCTTTCTTTCGTCAATCAACTGAAGTATTTCTTCTGTTACCCATGGTTTCTTCGCAGTTACCTATTTCGTACTTATAAATAGCCCCAATATGAGCAGCTATACCTCCAACTTGCTTGCATGATGACAGATCTATGTAAGACCGATTCTGTTTTGTATTCTTTGGAATGCTTTGCATTTCAAAACAATGACACCGCATAATGTTTACCAATATTTGACGAAGGCAGTATTTGCTGGGACGTTGGATATTCTCTGTGTCCCTTGAGTCTAACACCATCTAAATATCAGCCAGTCTGTGGATGCTTGTATCAAGCGAAAAGCGTGATTGGTGAATAAATTATAACTACAACCAAGAGAGTTTGTTTCTTTATCATCCTTATGATGCCCTCTTAGAAGTCGCAGTTATTAAATTTGATCTCGAAGACTGGGATATTCTCATCTGTCTTGTCTAGAGTATCTTGAGCACTGGGGCGAACAGTTTTGTAATGGCTGCTTTTAAGGAGAGTCCAGTAATTCTAAGGGCATGTCGTCTACTCGACAGGACTTACTTGAGATAGTCCTCTTTCAGATTCTTGTCACAGTACCTAACCTCCCATCTCAACTTCATTTACTTGTTCTTCCCGTACTATAATATCGTCTTCAAGGTCATTTTCCTTGTATAGCTGCTCTATATATTCCGTCGACCTCTCAGTTTCCCGTCTTTCCTTACTACTGGCTTGATCTCTTGATATTTGTGCAGCTAATATCTTGTCTTCAGTTTTCTCTTTAATTTTACTGTAAGTTGCGTCTACTTTTCCCCTAATAATGCATGCCTCTACAGCCTTGGACTTGTTCTTTATCCATTTCAGCTTTTTACATTGTCTGTCAATCTCATATTTGAGATGTCTCTTTCATCCACTTCATTAAATGCATTTTTATATCTTCTCCTTTTGTCAATTAAATGCAAGATCTTCTGGGTTTTCAAGGATTTCTACTAGACCTAGTCTTTTCATCTATTTAGTTCTCTGCTGCCTTCACTATTGCATCTCTGGAAGCTAACCTTACGTATTCTTTCGTATTTCTGTACACTTTTACAGTTATTCATTGCTAATGCCATCTCCAAAACTTTCAGCAACCTCCGGTTCCCTAAATTTATTCTGGTGTCATCGTCTTAACATCCTACCGTTTCGCAATTTCTTCAGTTTCTATACAGTTCATAACCAATTTATCATGGCCTTAGTCCATATGTACCCCTAGAAACGTCTTACAGTTAAAAATCTGGATTCGAAGTTTTTGTCTTGTTGTATCTTGTCAAAAAGTTACCAGATCGTCCTCAGAACGTTGAAATGAAGGTCCTTCAACGCAATTTTTCCCTCTGCGGAAGATGTTCGATGCTCATCCACTGCCATGTGGTATTTTCCAAACCTTCATCTCTGAGCACAGACCATCGGCTTATCCATCAGAACCCTTTACCTCTTCGGCTCGACGTTTAATGTAATACCGTTACCTCAGCTTGCGTCGGCGGCCTAGTAAAGATGCCTTACGTTCGAATCCTTTTGTTTAATCCATCCAGTACCTCACAGAGAAAATAGAATGTAGCATTTACAGTTATTAAACCACTTCTGACTGTACATTTGACAGCAAATTACACTCCTGGAAATGGAAAAAAGGACACATTGACACCGGTGTGTCAGACCCACCATACTTGCTCCGGACACTGCGAGAGGGCTGTACAAGCAATGATCACACGCACGGCACAGCGGACACACCAGGAACCGCGGTGTTGGCCGTCGAATGGCGCTAGCTGCACAGCATTTGTGCACCGCCGCCGTCAGTGTCAGCCAGTTTGCCGTGGCATACGGAGCTCCATCGCAGTCTTTAACACTGGTAGCATGCCGCGACAGCGTGGACGTGAACCGTATGTGCAGTTGACGGACTTTGAGCGAGGGCGTATAGTGGGCATGCGGGAGGCCGGGTGGACGTACCGCCGAATTGCCCAACACGTGGGGCGTGAGGTCTCCACAGTACATCGATGTTGTCGCCAGTGGTCGGCGGGAGGTGCACGTGCCCGTCGACCTGGGACCGGACCACAGCGACGCACGGATGCACGCCAAGACCGTAGGATCCTACGCAGTGCCGTAGGGGACCGCACCGCCACTTCCCAGCAAATTAGGGACACTGTTGCTCCTGGGGTATCGGCGAGGACCATTCGCAACCGTCTCCATGAAGCTGGGCTACGGTCCCGCACACCGTTAGGCCGTCTTCCGCTCACGCCCCAACATCGTGCAGCCCGCCTCCAGTGGTGTCGCGACAGGCGTGAATGGAGGGACGAATGGAGACGTGTCGTCTTCAGCGATGAGAGTCGCTTCTGCCTTGGTGCCAATGATGGTCGTATGCGTGTTTGGCGCCGTGCAGGTGAGCGCCACAATCAGGACTGCATACGACCGAGGCACACAGGGCCAACACCCGGCATCATGGTGTGGGGAGCGATCTCCTACACTGGTGATCGTCGAGGGGACACTGAATAGTGCACGGTACATCCAAACCGTCATCGAACCCATCGTTCTACCATTCCTAGACCGGCAAGGGAACTTGCTGATCCAACAGGACAATGCACGTCCGCATGTATCCCGTGCCACCCAACGTGCTCTAGAAGGTGTAAGTCAACTACCCTGGCCAGCAAGATCTCCGGATCTGTCCCCCATTGAGCATGTTTGGGACTGGATGAAGCGTCGTCTCACGCGGTCTGCACGTCCAGCACGAACGCTGGTCCAACTGAGGCGCCAGGTGGAAATGGCATGGCAAGCCGTTCCACAGGACTACATCCAGCATCTCTCCGATCGTCTCCATGGGAGAATAGCAGCCTGCATTGCTGCGAAAGGTGGATATACACTGTACTAGTGCCGACATTGTACATGCTCTGTTGCCTGTGTCTATGTGCCTGTGGTTCTGTCAGTGTGATCATGTGATGTATCTGACCCCAGGAATGTGTCAATAAAGTTTCCCCTTCCTGGGACAATGAATTCACGGTGTTCTTATTTAAATTTCCAGGAGTGTATTAACGGTGGTACTATCTCTGGGGCTACGTGGTGGTGTTTCCGTGTCGATGAATCGGCAGTTCGGTTGGGACTGGACGAGCAGCCATGTCCGCTCAGCGAGGGGAACACGCTGGGACCACTGGCGCCACCATGCACTGCCAGATGGAGGGGCTGTAGTCGCGAGGGGTACAACCTCGTTGTCAACCGTACCCAGGAAGTTTAAGTAGAGTGGACCTTAATTCAAGTAGTGAAACTCCACGATTGTGAGATCTTGCCATTGCTTGCGTGTTGCTGTTCGCAGTGTCGCCGAGACGAAGAACGGTGAGTAGAGCGTTTGGAGAAGGCGAACCTAATTAGCCTTCCTCCACTTCTTAATATTAATTGTTGCATTCTATATGTTATTATTTGTGAAGTTCAACCAGTGGTAGTTTTCCTGCCTAGTGGCCGCTAACGCCCCAGTTACCTGCCCTCTAGCTTAGTGTATGTTACGGCAGTGTACTTTTCCTCGCCTTGCCGCTGCTGTCCGGTAAGGTGCATAGTTCGACAGCTTCCTTGATTTGTGGGCCACGTGGTGTTTTTTTTTTTTTTTCTCTTTCTACTCTGGTATTAGTGGTTCCTTTCTGCTTCCGGATGCTCTAAACACTCGAGTCTGAACACGTAGTGCTGACCGCCGGTTCCCGCTTGGGTGTTACTCCATCGTTGCATTGGTCATCCGACGTTAGGTAGATTCGGCAAATAATTATTGGTCATGCGTTTAAACTGGCAGTTGCTTGATCTACCATCTTCGGAAGTGAATGCAACTCTTGGCTGCCTGTCTCATCGCTGGCGAACTTTTGAGGGACTTTTCCAGGTCGATCTTTGGAGCAACATCTGCGCCCCCCCCCCTTTCCCCTTTTGGTCAGATATGATGATTGTTTTTTTTTTGTTTTTAAATTAATAACTGTAATTTCAAGTTTGAAGATGTTTAACTGGTTCTTAAAAGATTGCTTTTCAGGCCTTCAGCCCTGAAACAGTTATTAAATTATTACTATTGGGGCATTCAGCCGAGAAATAGTTTGAATTTTTTGTCATTAAAGCCTTCAGTCGTGGGTGTTACTTGTCTTAAAATTTTAGTTAGACAACTGTATTCTAGCAGTGAGATTTTGATGACTGTTGTTTCAAAAATATTTTAATAGCTGTAATAGCAGGTTCGAGTAGTTTTACTGGTTCTTAAGATTGCTATTCAGGCCTTCATTCGTGAAACAGTTTTTACCATCTTTGGGGCTTTCAGCCGAGAAATAGTTTTGAATTTGTTGTCATTAAGGCCTACAGCCGTGGAACACTTCTTAATTTATTGTCACCTTTTATTTGTTGTTGTTTCCAAATAAAGTGTACGTGATTGAAACATAAACTAACCAACAGTAATTGATTACGGCCTCGTCGACAATCGTAACCCAATCCTGCCTTCCTTGGTACCACCTCTCATATCCATTTCTCGTATATTATAAAGCGACTTTACTGTTGAGTACTTTAATCGTTCAGGAACCTGACCATTCCCAAAGGAGAAATTACGGGTCTAACGTCTGCAGCACTGTACTTAAGTATTCTGCTAAATACTCAATCATCTATGAGAGTCCTTAGTCTTCAGTGATTTAATTGTTGATTAAACCTCCCCTTGTCAATATCAGGGGAGAGTATTCCAGACATCAGTCTCGGAAAGACATTTCCTAAGAGAGTTACTTCATTCCTTGAAGAAACTAAGTTTTTATTTAATTCATGAGCTATTTCAGAAAGTGATTGTTAAGTACTATGCATATATCTGACTTATCAGTAACAGAAACATTTTTAGTACATACTGACTTTATATCCTCGTCCTTATGCTGCTGACCAGACGCTGCCCTGACGACTGACCAAATGGTTTTAATTTTATGGTATGAATTAGCTATTCTATCTGAGTACTATGTACGCTTTGCCTAATTGCATTCTTAAGCACCTTACAGTACTACCTGTAATGATCTACAGTAGTTCGATTGAGACTACTTCTAACTTTTGATATAATTCTCACTTTGCTCTACATGATATTGTTATTCGATTAGTCAATCACCCAGACTACCTTTTATTGCTAGTACCCTGTTTTGAACGTTCTAATTGACAGCAACTATCGAAGAGCATGAGAAATGTGTTAAGCACTGCATTATAGTTGACATCTATGTTATCGACACTATAAACATCGTGCCACTCTTGTTCCTTACCGAGATTTAAAAAGTTCTCTGTTGCCGTTGGATTAGCTTTTTTACACAGTTTGTTATTATATATAGTATTTTTTGAGTACAGAAACCTTCTAAAATCAGAATTTGTGCATCATGGTCTGAAAGGCGATACCCCTTTTTTCTAACACTATACCCATCAAGTAATGAAGAATGAAGAAATATTTGTCTGTGATTGCACTGCTGTCCCCCTGCACACTGGTTGAAAAAAAAATAGAGAATGCCTGATATCATATGTATTTAGGAGACATTCCAACATCCTTTTTCTTGCACTATCACATCCACAGTAATACTGAAGTCAAGACGCACAACTAATTTTTGGTACTTCGTTTAAAGTGAAACAAGAACCCTCTCTGGCTGGAGGGTAAATGTTCTGAAGTCGGAGTCAGGAGACCTATAAATAATTACAGTTAGCCACATGGAGTGGCCCGCAGTTTGAGGCGCTATGTCACAGACTGCGTGGCCCATCCCGTTGGAGGTTTGAGTCCTTCCTCGGGCATGAGAGTGTGTGTTATTCTTCGCAAAGGTTAGTTTAAGGTAGTTTAAGTTGTGTGTTAGTCTAGGACCGACGACTTCAGTAGTTTGGTCCTTTAGGAATTCACACACATTTGCACATTTGAACATTTAACTACAGTTAAAAGTTTAGTTTCACTAAATTCAGCTGCCTCTGCACGACATTCAAATACCTATTCAGTGCAGTGCTTTGATACGTCTGCAGAATCAAATGCAATATTGCTTTTCAAGTACATGGCCTCTCCCCCACTTCGAAAAGAACTTCTTGAAAAACAGCCAGCCAATCTATATCCTGGTAAAGGAAGCTCTTGCATTGTCACATTATTTAAGTGGTGATCTGGTATACCAGTAATGTCAGTCAACATCTATAAGCAGTTCACTAAACTAACCTGTAACTGAGCCGTGTTGCGGCTCACGTCGGTGCTGTTCGTAGGTTGGCATCGTGTAATAGGGATAGTGGCGTCTCGTTTTCTTCTTGTGTTCACTGGTGCCACTACGTTGCTAGCATTGTCTGTCTGCGAGTGGCAGCAGCAGCGGTTATCGATATCTAGTACCATGGTGCTAATTTTGGAAGGACGTCCAGTGTTCCCGGATAGGAGTGTGTCGGGCAGTTTGGCTGGGATGGTGCAGCAGTGAGGTCTGGCATCGCGTAGACATGCCAGGACCAATGGCAGCACGCAGGCACTGCCAGATCGAGGGGCTGTAGTTGCAAGGGCCACAACCTCGTTGTCCACCGGACCCAGGACGTTTGAGTCGAGTGAACAGTAACCCAGTAGTGAAACCTCCACTAATTTGAGATCACGCAATTTGTTTGCACATTGCTGTGCGCAGGGTTGCTGAGACGAAAAGCAACGTGTGGAGTGTTTGAACTTTTCGAAATTAGTTAGCCATCCTCCGCTTCTTAATATTAATCATTGAATTCATTGTGCTTATCGGTAAAGTTCAACAGGCTGTGTTTTCTGCCTAGTGGTCGCTAGCGCCCCAGTTACATGCCCTGGAGGTTAGCGTATTTTCGCGGAGAGTACCTTTCCTCGCCTTGCTACTGCTGTCTGGTAGGACGTGTAGTTCGTCAGCCTCCTTGATCGTGGTCTGGATATTTGGTTTCTTTTGAACTACTTTGGTCGTAGTGGTTCTTTCTGCTGCTGGATGTTCTTAACACTGGATTCTGAAGACGCAGTACTGTCCACCGGTTCCACCTTGCCTGTGTCATTCCAAAGTTGTATTGGTTATCAGACGTTAGGTAGATTTTGCAAGAGTGTTGGTCTGCTTTTAAACTGTTATTAGTTTGAGTTGCCATCCGGTTAAGTGAATACAACTCTTCGGTGCCTGTCTCATCGGTTACGAAGTTGAGCGACTTCCCCTGGACGATCCTTGGAGCAGTGTCTGAGACCCATTTCTCTCTTGGTTTGATCAGATTCTGATGATTTTTTTAAAGTATTTTAATTTTAATTTTAAGCTATTACTATTGGGGCCTTCAGTCGAGATGTAATTTGAATTTCTTGTCAATAAGGCCTTCAGCCGCGAATGCAATTTGTCTTAAGAAGTTTTAATTAGATATTTTCTTTTAATAGTGAAATTTTGACGATTGAGTATCTTCTAACAGAATATCTCTTAGGGAAGTTTAACTGTTCTTAAGAATTTCGTATCCAGGCCTTCAGCCGTCAAAATGTTTTTTGAGTTGTTACTATTGGGACCTTCAGCCAACTAATAATTTGAATTTCTGGTCAATAAGGCCTTCAGCCGTAAGTGCAGCTTGCTTAAGAATTTTATTAGACATTGTGTCTTAACAGTCAAATTTGATAATTGTTCCGTATTGTCAACCTTATTGCAATTGGTTCCAGATAAAGTGTACGTGATTTTTTTTAAAAAAAACTGAGCAACCAACGGTAAATGAGTAAGGCCCCGTAGACACAAAATCCTGCCTTTCCCTAAGTCTCATGTTTCAGTAATACACTCCTGGAAATGGAAAAAAGAACACATTGACACCGGTGTGTCAGACCCACCATACTTGCTCCGGACACTGCGAGAGGGCTGTACAAGCAATGATCACACGCACGGCACAGCGGACACACCAGGAACCGCGGTGTTGGCCGTCGAATGGCGCTAGCTGCGCAGCATTTGTGCACCGCCGCCGTCAGTGTCAGCCAGTTTGCCGTGGCATACGGAGCTCCATCGCAGTCTTTAACACTGGAAGCATGCCGCGACAGCGTGGACGTGAACCGTATGTGCAGTTGACGGACTTTAAGCGAGGGCGTATAGTGGGCATGCGGGAGGCCGGGTGGACGTACCGCCGAATTGCTCAACACGTGGGGCGTGAGGTCTCCACAGTACATCGACGTTGTCACCAGTGGTCGGCGGAAGGTGCACGTGCCCGTCGACCTGGGACCGGACCGCAGCGACGCACGGATGCACGCCAAGACCGTAGGATCCTACGCAGTGCCGTAGGGGACCGCACCGCCACTTCCCAGCAAATTAGGGACACTGTTGCTCCTGGGGTATCGGCGAGGACCATTCGCAACCGTCTCCATGAAGCTGGGCTACGGTCCCGCACACCGTTAGGCCGTCTTCCGCTCTCGCCCCAACATCGTGCAGCCCGCCTCCAGTGGTGTCGCGACAGGCGTGAATGGAGGGACGAATGGAGACGTGTCGTCTTCAGCGATGAGAGTCGCTTCTGCCTTGGTGCCAATGATGGTCGTATGCGTGATTGGCGCCACAATCAGGACTTCATACGACCGAGGCACACAGGGCCAACACCCGGCATCATGGTGTGGGGAGCGATCTCCTACACTGGCCGTACACCACTGGTGATCGTCGAGGGGACACTGAATAGTGCACGGTACGTCCAAACCGTCATCGAACCCATCGTTCTACCATTCCTAGACCGGCAAGGGAACTTGCTGTTCCAACAGGACAATGCACGTCCGCATGTATCCCGTGCCACCCAACGTGCTCTAGAAGGTGTAAGTCAACTACCCTGGCCAGCAAGATCTCCGGATCTGTCCCCCATTGAGCATGTTTGGGACTGGATGAAGCGTCGTCTCACGCGGTCTGCACGTCCAGCACGAACGCTGGTCCAACTGAGGCGCCAGGTGGAAATGGCATGGCAAGCCGTTCCACAGGACTACATCCAGCATCTCTCCGATCGTCTCCATGGGAGAATAGCAGCCTGCATTGCTGCGAAAGGTGGATATACACTGTACTAGTGCCGACATTGTGCATGCTCTGTTGCCTGTGTCTATGTGCCTGTGGTTCTGTCAGTGTGATCATGTGATGTATCTGACCCCAGGAATGTGTCAATAAAGTTTCCCCTTCCTGGGACAATGAATTCACGGTGTTCTTATTTCAATTTCCAGGAGTGTATATCACACTATGACCCACTACTCACAAATCTGCGACAAATTCCACACTCTCCACTTATGGTAAAATTATTGAAAAAACCAAACATCTAATTTACCGAAGTTTATTTGCTACAGGAGAACGATTGAAAGAAACTAAGAACAGTGATCTCGAATTTCACTCCTTACTAGGAAAGCAACTACTTCCATTAATATATGTCTCTTTTGTGGCATATTTACAAAAACCTTGGAAGAATGTCCCTTAATAGTCTCAGCCCTGTCACCGTGTTACAACTGATCCCCCAACAAACTGGAATTAGACCAAATAAATCTTCTACAGCACGAATCCTCAATCTGAAACAAACTATCGATTATGTTTTCAGAGCGGTTTGGTTAGAGGAGCAGTATTCGTGGATCTCTCCACAGCTTATGATATTACGCAGCACGATATCGTGTTGCTCAAACTATATCGATTACCGAAAGATTATGACTTTACCAGCTTCTTAGGAACTCGCCTACAGAAGCGTAGTTTCTCTGTCGAGCTAGATGGCAAGACGGCAAGAAAAGTAGACGGAGAACACAAAAAACATTTATCGTTAAGGTCAGCCACTAAGTCATAAGCTTCCTCTATGCTGACAACTGGCGCTAATATCTCAAGCCAAAGGTTTTGAAACAGTAGAGAGGCGTCTAAGAAACGGACTTCACACTCTCGCAGTGTACTACGGAAGTAGAAATCTGAAACCGTACTGGCTAAAACTCAAATATGCACTTTCCATCTACGAAACAAACACGCCAGCAAGAAAATTAAGTCACATGGGATGGCATGGAGCTGAAGCGCTGTCGTAATCCAGAACATGTGGGAATCACGCTGGACCTCGTGGTGAAATATAGGAAGCACTGCCTAAACAAAGAGAAAAAGTATCCTCGTATAATAATATCAGAAAGCTTGCAACTTGCGTATGGGTTACCCAAGCGACACTACTTAGAATACCGGCAATTGTGTTGTGTTACTGTTCCGCTGGATATTCTTGCCGTTTTTGGTACAGTTCTGTTCATGCTAGGCACTTGGATGTTACTCACAACGAGACTTGTAGAACATCAGGATGCTTGAGGGCAACACCAGCCTATAAACTCAACAGCCTGGTGGCGTAGCCCAACCAGATATAAGACGAGAAGTTGCCTTGAACACAGATACACGCAAAGTGAACTAAGCACTGTTCACCCGTTACATGGACATCAACTAAAAACTTCCGTCAATGACAATGTATCACCGTCAATGGCAAGACAAAACCTGTGGACAACCAGAAATGCAGATATCGCATCGTGGATCCCACCTTCGGAGGCCCTTCTATCAGGCGAAAATCTTCAGTGGGAAACGTGAATAGAACAGAGGACAGTATGGCGAAATGGATCTATCTTTGGAGCCCATCAACTTCATACGAATGTGGAGCAGAACAAACCACCAAGCACCTCTACAACAGTCCTCAGTGGCCAGATTTCTGTGCGCTGGAAAACCTGTTGTGGGCCGTGGAGGATGCAGTTGAGGTTGCTCACGTTTGGTCTGATTTTATTTAATGTTTGTATTCTGTTTATATATAACTATTATTATATGTCTCTAACTGCCTCAGATTGTGTCTATATTTGCTTTTTATGTTTTAATATTACATAGTCTCTTCTCCTTCTTTCTGGCTGTTTTGTAAGCAAAGGCTCAAAATGGCTCTGAGCACTATGGGACTCAACTGCTGTGGTCGTAAGTCCCCTAGAACTTAGAACTACTTAAACCTAACTAACCTAAGGACAGCACACAACACCCAGCCATCACGAGGCAGAGAAAATCCCTGACCCCGCCGGGAATGTGTAAGCAAAGGTTTTGACACGATTGAATAAGTAAATAATGCATTTATGCCTTAATCAAAGAAATTAAGGGAGACTTGAGGAAACGGGAATAACGAAGGAAGAAATAGAACAATATCAAAAGTTTAGAGCAAGAATGAAGTATTTCAAGAGGTTATAAGAACAAAGAAAATGACAGGCGCGATGAGGGCAGAATGAAAAACCACAGTAAAGGAACGATGGAGAAAGGCAAGAGGACAAAAATTTTTTCAAGTTTTCAAGAGCAGGTCAAATCATTAAAAAAGTTTTCTACTGCATCTGTTCATTTCTACCATTTAACATGTAACGTAACTCATATTAAATTCTGTTCTTTTTTTGTTTCTTAACAATTTGTTGTAAGCTGTATTGTGCACTGGTGCTGTTCTCATTTTGTTCGATTATGTAAAAAGTAAAGAAGAATTTTCCCCTACTTCGTAAGGTGAAAAAAGCGTTACATGTGTAATAAATTCGTAAAGTTTGAATTCTAATGTTACTCATTGTAGCGGGAGACAGACAGAGGACAAACGTCGCTCTCGAGAGGAAGAACCACAGTTCTACCTGCGTTTGTGTTTCGTTACTTGAAAGCGTCTCGTGCTCCGGGACGCTTCACTGCCTCGCGTAGGAGGCTGCTGTAAGCAGGCCCCTATCTCCTCGCGTGAGCAAGCTTAGTTCCTCTAACGGCCGGCCCTACACTTTGCTCCGTAACTACAGCATTGTGTACTCCTCAAACACTCTAGGGCCTTGAAGGCAGTAAACAACGGGGAAAGTAAACACCGGGGATTAGTCATTTCTTCAGACTGATAAACGGGAAACGTCAACGTTTCTCTTAGCGACCATCTAACCACACCATCGCTATTGATCTGACCTGCCGTAGCACCCGAGATGGAGCCGATGGATTAAGTACGACGTACACAGCCCACCGAGTGGTTGCGTTGGTAGCTCTGGTATCGCCTACAATTCTTGCTTTGCCTTGTCTTCCCTATTGACGACGTTTATGTCCGGAGATTTGAGCTGACTGCTACGCAGATCTTTTCATTAATTCATCAGTCGTGTTTTGTAGAACCTGTCTTGAAGCAGATCCCTCAGGAATCAAAAACGAGTGAAGGCTTGAATTGGTATGTTGTGTTGGAAATTAACTATCGCTAAGCTGTTTGAAAAGTTATGATTGGTTGAAATGAAGGGTAGAGGGATCCATTATCTGAAATTGTGGAATTTGCATCAGTCTTTGATCTCGAGTATTTATTTTATACTTTCATTCGATTGCTCGTTCCGCCGGCCGGGGTGGCCGAGCGGTTCTAGGCACTACAGTCTGGAACCGGACGATCACTACGGTCGCAGGTTCGAATCCTGCCTCGGGCATGGATGTGTGTGAAGTCCTTAGGTTAGTTCGGTTTAAATAGTTCTATGTTCTAGGGGACTGATGACCTCAGAAGTTAAGTCTCATAGTGTTCAGAGCTATTTGAACCATTTTTGAAGCCCAACTCACGTTTTTTGTAAATGTTAAGTGGGGCCCCTCGACGTCCACACTTACACGGTGACCATTCAAAAATACCTACTGTACCTCTGCTTTCCTTAGTGTCTGAAAAGGATTCCCCCGAAAATGCAGCAATTCCTTTTCACCTGGTTTATTAACCACTTGTAACTTTCAGAGAAGCATCAGGAGTGGCGAATTTTAAGTAAAACTTACACATTTCTCTGGTTGCCCTATCAATATATGATTTTCAGCCAAAACACAGTGGAGTTTACACAGTTTCACATCACTAACACCCTGAGCAGACACAACTGCGAGAGAGTTCTGAGACAATGTTTTATTAAGTTTATTAAGTAAGGAACCGAAGAGAAGTAAAGTCAGTAGCTTATAGAAAAGCACATCCTCGGTTAAAATGTAAATGTCTTCACATATGTTGTTCCAAAACCATGGCGTTTCTCGTTTCACCAACTATCGACGGCCCTTAAAAAATACATCTTTCATCAAACAAGTCTATACTTTTTCGAATAACGGGGTAGATAATGAAGTTTTACATAGTAAGGTGATGGTAAAATACTCTACTCGTTGTATGCTATAATTTTCCAAAATGAGGAGTTGTGTGGATATTTCACTCTGAACTTATCGCTGGCGTGGTGCGATCGCAAACAAATGTGTTACAACAGATCAACTTTCTCAAAACTTCTGACAGATAGATACCTATACCCAAATCTGAAGAAAAATTCAATACGTTAGCTAAATTTCATTTTTTTATCAGTCTTCTGACAGGTTTGTTGAGTCCCCCCACGAATTCCTCTCCTGTGCTAACCTCCTCATCTCAGTGCAGCTCTTGCAAACTACGTCCTCAATTATTTGCTGGATGTATTCCAAACTCCGTCTCCCTCTACAGCTCCCTCTAGTACCATGGAAGTCATTCCCTCTAGTCTTAACACATGTCCTATCATCCAGTACCTTCTCCTTAGCCGGCCTGGATGGCCGAGCGGTTCTAGGCGCTACAGTGTGGAACCGCGCGACAGCTACGGTCGCAGGCTCGAATCCTGCCTCGGGGATGGATGTATGTGATGTCCATGGGTTAGTTAGGTTTAAGTTGCTCTAAGTTCTAGGGGACTGATGACCTCAGAAAAGTCCCATAGTGCTCAGAGCCATTTTTGAAGAACACACTATGCATTGGAAAGCTTGGGCGGGAGACGCATCTTGTGCTGGGACAAGTTGGGAGGGGACACTTAACGCATTGGGACACCTTCAGAGGGTGTTGCTTTGTGCATTGGGACAACTTGGGAGGGGACACTTTGTGTTTTGGGACAACTTGGGAGGGGGGATGTATCATGCATTGTGACAGGCCAACTGTATGGGCAGCTGATGTTAATGCACGAACAGCAGCTTGCTTCATCACCACCACTAATCATAATAAAAGTAATGATGCAAGAGAGCAACTGCAGGTGACAGATAGTATTAAATATTACTATTTTTTCAGGTGCAGTTTTTCCGTAAATTTTGGAATAATGTGTTAATGTACTGATGGCAATGATTTGATATAAGAAGGTTACGTATTTTTTTGCAAATATCCATTTCTAATTGTATGTTTTTATATTGACTTCTTAACTTACGAAAAATTCGTTGTAGTGCGTGTCCACGTATACAATAGATCGTCTACAGATCTGAAGCACCCATCAAAATTTGCATTCAAAGGTTCTTCTACCTGAGAAAGTTTTGCAAAGTATTGTACACACTTTGACAATGATAAGTAGTTAAAATCTGACCGTGACCATATAAGCCAAAAAATGGTCAACGAAATAAATTAATACTTCAAAAAATTAAAAGTGCTGCATTTTTTATTTGTGTGTAGTATCTTCGCTACAGCGATAGCTGTAGGCCTTACAAACACCGGTAGCTGTTACACGCGTGCCTGAATCGCTTGCCAAACTTGTTTATCTCTATCACATTGTAGAAATTATGTATTAATTTCGAAATTGTTTTTCTCAACCAAGCTTTCACACACTTCTGGCTAACTTACTCGAGTTTTAAAAATTTCTTTGTTAACTGCAGTCACGTAGCTATTTCCGTCATCTTTGGGATTCAGCAAGTTATTCTGGAATGCTTTTAGGAGTTTTCTCCAACTGTGCTCCAAAATTTAGTTGGCCACTAAGTAACGGGCTTTACGTTGATAACAGGTATGGGCTTTGTAAAGATATGTTATCACTATCATTCAAATCTGTCCTTAAAACTACAGCGTTGTATGATATCGTTTAAAGGATTCTCTCCAACCACTTTGTCTGTCGACTCAATTAGGCTTGCAACTTTGGATCAGAAAAACCACACAAGTATTTCCCAACATTTCGACCGAGTTTCTGCTGGGTGGAAATTAGTATTTCCAAGAAAGGAAAGAGATTGCCTTGACAAGACTTTATACGGGACATTTATGATTACTTCACAGAGTATACAGAGGGTGTCTGCGAATTGAAGAATCTCACAGCTAAGCGGACAGAGGAAAGAAAAATGTGTCGAATTTGAAAATTTTACTGTGACTTATCACATCCTTCACAATCGCACCCTCACTCTCGCCTCTGGATATACTAGGGATACTTGACGCCAGCAATGTATTATTTCAGACTGTAAGAGAAGTGTGTGAAAGTTTGGCAAAAGTTGTTTCAAGCGTTCCATGCAGTTGGAAATATATGTACACTCCTGGAAATTGAAATAAGAACACCGTGAATTCATTGTCCCAGGAAGGGGAAACTTTATTGACACATTCCTGGGGTCAGATACATCACATGATCACACTGACAGAACCACAGGCACATAGACACAGGCAACAGAGCATGCACAATGTCGGCACTAGTACAGTGTATATCCACCTTTCGCAGCAATGCAGGTTGCTATTCTCCCATGGAGACGATCGTAGAGATGCTGGATGTAGTCCTGTGGAACGGCTTGCCATGCCATTTCCACCTGGCGCCTCAGTTGGACCAGCGTTCGTGCTGGACGTGCAGACCGCGTGAGACGACGCTTCATCCAGTCCCAAACATGCTCAATGGGGGACAGATCCGGAGATCTTGCTGGCCAGGGTAGTTGACTTACACCTTCTAGAGCACGTTGGGTGGCACGGGATACATGTGGACGTGCATTGTCCTGTTGGAACAGCAAGTTCCCTTGCCGGTCTAGGAATGGTAGAACGAATGGTTCGATGACGGTTTGGATGTACCGTGCACTATTCAGTGTCCCCTCGACGATCACCAGTGGTGTACAGCCAGTGTAGGAGATCGCTCCCCACACCATGATGCCGAGAGTTGGCCCTGTGTGCCTCGGTCGTATGCAGTCCTGATTGTGGCGCTCACCTGCACGGCGCCAAACACGCATACGACCATCATTGGCACCAAGGCAGAAGCGACTCTCATCGCTGAAGACGACACGTCTCCTCTCGTCCCTCCATTCACGCCTGTCGCGACACCACTGGAGGCGGGCTGCACGATGTTGGGGCGTGAGCGGAAGACGGCCTAACGGTGTGCGGGACCGTAGCCCAGCTTCATGGAGACGGTTGCGAATGGTCCTCGCCGATACCCCAGGAGCAACAGTGTCCCTAATTTGCTGGGAAGTGGCGGTGCGGTCCCTTACGGCACTGCGTAGGATCCTACGGTCTTGGCGTGCATCCGTGCGTCGCTGCGGTCCGGTCCCAGGTCGACGGGCACGTGCACCTTCCGCCGACCACTGGCGACAACATCGATGTACTGTGGAGACCTCACGCCCCACGTGTTGAGCAATTCGGCGGTACGTCCACCCGGCCTCCCGCATGCCCACTATACGCCCTCGCTCAAAGTCCGTCAACTGCACATACGGTTCACGTCCACGCTGTCGCGGCGTTCTACCAGTGTTAAAGACTGCGATGGAGCTCCGTATGCCACGGCAAACTGGCTGACACTGACGGCGGCGGTGCACAAATGCTGCGCAGCTAGCGCCATTCGACGGCCAACACCGCGGTTCCAGGTGTGTCCGCTGTGCCGTGCGTGTGATCATTGCTTGTACAGCCCTCTCGCAGTGTCCGGAGCAAGTATGGTGGGTCAGACACACCGGTGTCAATGTGTTCTTTTTTCCATTTCCAGGAGTGTATTTTTGGTCCAATTATAATCGACATTTAATATCTTCACGTTGCCAAAGTTCCTCTCTTTCACCTTCAACAGGTGATCATTCAGATCTGTCTTGAGCTAAGACACGTAGGTTTTGCATACGAATAGCTAATACCACTGTTTTTGAATGATCGAATTACGCTTCCTACCCATACCACACTGTCAGATGTCAAGATAACATCATATAGGCACACACCACCAGCGGGTATGTTGCAACTGTCCGCAGAGGTAGAACAGGCCTCAGAGTGCGTTAGTGCTCTTCGTGTTTAGTGCCTTTACTACGCCTCATAAGGAATATAAGATGTATGGACAGAGTAATGTCTTGTATGATTAGTGTGAAAGACATAGAGAATCTGTGTACTCTAACGAGACGGCGTTATCAGCACCTGACAGGGTTTGAAAGGGGCCTCTTTACGGGCCTCCATTTGGTCGGCTGGTCAAATTGTGTAACATCCAGATTTCTGGGGCATTCGTATGTGATGGCGGCCTTATGTTGGATAGCATGGTAACATGATGATCAAGGCTCCGGTACAACAAGTCTGACCAACATGACGCAGTATCGCCATATTTAGCATCAGGCACATCGTAACCCCTTCACATCTGCGCCTGGCATCTAAGAAAAGGTAATAGACTCCCTCCAACATTCTGTCTCATTGGGCACTATTAGTCAGACACGAGCGGCAGCCGGACAAGCGAATTTCCGTGACATGTACAGGCTGTAAATGACTACGTTTGCAGTTGTGGCGTGACCGGCAAGCATGTCAATGCATTGTATGTAGCGATGAATCTCAGTTCCGCACTAGCGCGAATAACTATCACCAGAGCGCATGGCTACGACCTGGGGAGAGAATCCATTCGGCCACTGTTTCGGAGAGGCACAGCGGTATTAATCGTGGCATCTTGTTAAGCGGAGGTATTGGGTATGATTACAGGTCACGAATGTGCTATCACACATACTACAGAACTTCGGTGCCATGTTTCAACAGGAAATGCTCGCACACACATGGCACGTCTCTTGATGAACTATGTGTGTTTGTGATGTTGAGGTACATAATCTGAAATCCTTTCCCTATGTCTCCCAAAGATCATGTTTGGGAACAGCTCGACCGTCAAACTCGTCCCAGTGATATCAAGGACCTTTTACAGCAGTTGTAGGCCAGTTGCCACAGGAGGGATTACAAACACTTTATTAAATTCTTCCCAAACGAATCTGCATGCACCCAGGCCAGAGGAATGCAGCATCATACTGACAAGTGGGACAAGTTCTTCGTATGAAACTTCCTGGCAGATTAAAACCGTGTGCCAGACCGAGACTCGAACTCGGGACCTTTGCCATTCGCGGGCAAGTGCTCCACCATCTGAGCCACCCAAGCACGACTCAGGCCCCGTCCTCACAGCTTTACTTCTGCCAGTACCTCGTCTCCAACCTTCCAAACTTTACAGAAGCTCTCCTGCGAGCTTCAATAGGCGAGGTTCGCAGGAGAGCTTCTGTAAAGTTTGGAAGGTAGGAGACGAGGTACTGGCAGAAGTAGAGCTGTGAGGACGAGGCGTGAGTTTTGCTTGGGTAGCTCAAATGGTAGAGCACTTGCCTGCGAAAGGCAAAGGTCCTGAGATCGAGTCTCGGTCCGGAACACAGTTTTAATCTGCCACGAAGTTTCATATTAGCGAACACTCCGCTGCAGGGTGAAAATATCATTCTGGGAAGTTCTTCGTATGTTTGACTTGATTTTGTAATCACTGAATTAACATAACGGGTCCTCCCAATCGGTGAAGTTTCACTTCGCTTCCTTCTCTCTTTCTGTGTGCCTTATTAATTTTGTGACGAAGAGTATATTCTAAGCAGATTATAAAGTTCTAAATACTCGGAGTGATACACTACCCGTTGTAATTTATAGCATAAAATGCAACGAATTGTTAGCGATACGCAAGTAATGTTTAACGTTTACAATTCCAAGATTGCTGTTTCAGTGTAACATGTGGATTTTTCTGTGGCACTGGCAAGAACTTTCCAAAAGGACTTCATTGATTTATCGTGTGTGGTACACGATCAAAATTTTGTTTGGGTCGTGAATTGTCTGACTGGTTTGATGCAGTCCGCCATATATTCCTTTTCCTCTTCATTACAGAGTAGTAGTTGCACCCGATATCCTGAATTATTTTCTGTACGTATTCCATCCTCTACATTCCCCTACCGTTTCTACCCTCTTTAGCTTCCTCTAGTAAGATCGAGTTTATTCCGCAATGCCTTTACACGTATCCTGTCTCCCACCCTTTTTTCTTGTCAACTTTTTCCATAAGTCCTTTTCTTCGCCGATTCTGCGGAGATCTACTTCTTTCATATCATTAACAGTCTTCTCTGGCACCACATCTCAAATGCTTCGATTCTCTTCTGGTTTTACTACCACTCAATGCTGTGCTCCAAACACACATTCTCAGAAATTTCTCCCTCAGATTAAGACCTACGTTTGATACCCGTAGACTTCTCCTACTCTTTACTTGCACTAGTCATCTTTTCATGTCATCCTTGCGATAGCAGAATTCCTTACGTTAATCTACTTCTACATCACAATTTCTGATGTTACGTTTCTCGATTTTCTCATTTCTGCTACTTTTTATGACATTTGTCTTTTCCTGATTTACTCTCAGTACGTCCTCTGCCCCTATTAAAGACTTCATTCCATTTCACAGTGCCTGTAACTCGTCTTCACTTACATAGAGGATGCCAATGTCATCAGTGAACCTTATCACTGATATTCTTTCAACAAGAGTTTTAATCCCACTCTTGAACCTTTATTTCCATCATTTTCTTGTTCGATGTATAGAGTGAGCAGTAGGGGCGAAAGACTGCATCACTGTCCTATATCATTTTTAATCCGAGCACTTCGTCCTTGCTCTTTCACTCTTATTGTTCCCAATTGGTTCTTGTATATTTGGCGTATTACCTGTCTGATCCTGTGGCTTACTCCTGTTTTTCTCAGAATTTCGAACATCTTGCAGTCTGTTGCATGTTCGAGTCTTTTTTCTAGGTCGACAAATCCCATAAGCGTGTCTTAATTGTCCAACAGTCTTGTTTCCATTACAAGCGCAAATTCAGACCTGACTTTCTGGTGCCCTTACCTTTCCTGAAGCCAAACAGGACGTCATCTAACAGATCCTTAAATTAATTTTGCATTCTTCTCTCAGAAACTTCGAAAAATGAGCTATTAAGGTAACCGTGCAATAGAACTCGCCCTTTCCTGTCTTTCCTATCTTCAGAATTGCCCGGATGATACTTTTCCGAATGTCTGATGGTACATCGACAGTCTCATACATTCTACACACCAATCTGAATAATCGTTTAGTTACCACTTCCCCAAGGATTTTAGAAATTTCGATGGAATATCATCCATCCCTTCTGCTTTATTTGATATCAAACCTTGCACAGCTAATTCTAATACTAGATCCCGTATCCCATACAGACTTCAGTTTCATCTTGTCTCAAGTTATAAATCAAATCCTTCCCCCTCAGAGGGCCTTCAGAAAACTGTTTCCACCTAACCACTCTCTCCTTTGCGTTTACCAATGGAATTGCCATTGCAGTATGTTACCACCCCGCTTCTAATTTCACCGAAGGTTGTTTTGACTTTTCTGTACGCTGAATCCGTCCACCAGACAGTCATTTCCTGTTCGATGTTTTCCCATTTTTCAAGCAGCCATTTCGTATTGGCTGACTGGCATTTTCTATTAATTTCGTGCTTAAGTGATTATATTTCTCTATTCCAGTCTCTGCCTGAACATTTTAATAATTCCTCCTTTTTTCGATCAACTGAATTATTTCTTCTGTACACGATCAAATAGCGACAAGATAACAGTGCAACGAACTACCGTACCGCCGTCAGGGCAGAAGGTCACACGAACACACACACACACACACACACACACACACACACTTTCTCCCGCTGCTCGATACGGTGGCTATTTCGTCAGCGATGGTAAGATGTTCAAGGCCCATTATAAGACACGTTGCCTACACGTGCTGGCGGCAGTGCAGTTGTAAGCGAACGTTCAGTAACTTAGGCTGGGACGAGGGTATATATATATATGTATGATGATGTTTAATGACCGTATGCACATTTCAGTCCCACTCACCTCGCAGTTTCAGATCGCGTTCGCTTCTTCCCTCGTAGTACTGCACTGAAACGACACTTGAACGTTGCTCCAATGTTCAAATAAATACAGTGGGGATATGAGGGAGGGGGGCGGGACGGTGGGGTCTAGGTGCTCCACTACTGAGTGACGTCATAAGAGTCTGGTAGAACTTTGATTTCTATTAATATTTGCGCACTTTACATGGCTGCTCTGCTCACACTCTAAACATGTTCTTCTTGAGGTCACATTCACATCCATTCACTGCAATCCACCAAGGCAGTGTTCGTGGCAACGTAGTTAATCCAATTCTGACGTGGCGCGTCTCGGAAGATGCTCGGGAACATCAAATCGTATTTCTCTACTTTTGACTCAATTCACGCGTTTCTCGAACTTCTGCTGCCTTCGCGTGATGCGCACAAACGATCACACGTCGATGATTATACTTTTGAAACAATTTTTACAAAATTTTTGGGACCCAAGATATCCGCTATTCCGTCACGTTGGACAGACAACCACACACTACTGATCACTTGGCGCCAACCGTCAGCAAAACACACCAAACAAATGCGAAACCAATAGCGCCACCGCACTATCGATAGGAGCGATGCTAGTGGGCTTAAACTTACAGAATGATACACTTGTATAACAGGGAACATACTCTTTTTCTGTGAAAGATGCATATCCTACATGATGTGGACAAGGAATCCCTCACCGGCAAACTACCTCAATACATCCGCCCGCCAAACGCTAATGGACATACCACACTGTCACTACGTCACATTCACACCAGTTTGGTCGACTCGAGTTATTTGATGGATGTCCTCCCGAACACACTGACGAATAGAACCAGGCACTTCAACCGCTACTTTCAACAGACACTGCCTGCGATCGTGATTGAAAGCCGACATCCAGCGGTTGGCTGGAAGCAGGGGTGGAATAACAGCCACTCGCTCTTCTTTCCCAACGCTTGGAGGTCGCTGTGATTTGTGATAACGGCTAAAAAAATTCTCCACCCGCCAGCGTTTATGCTCTATACACCTTACCCGGTATCCTGTCCTCCCAAGATGTGCTGCTGTCGTTACCTACATGGACCGTTTCGTTTGTGATACGATAGCCGACTATTGGCTCCTCATTTGATTCATGCTGGCATTCTTGTTGCTTAGTGAGGGCCTTGCAGAGTTGTTAGACTTTTAGCACTTCTTGACGAGCGACAACGTGGTTTTACGGCCAAAGCGTTGTATGGTTCGCTCTTTACGAATTACTTGGGCTTGTTGATTGCACATCCTCCAGAGAACTGGGATCTACTATGTGTGACGCGAGATTGAAGGAGGGACTGACGTGAAACATCTTCGGTAACCACAGTGTGTTTGCCCCTCGAAGAAGGAGAATACGGCCTCGAAAACCCGCCGTGTCTTTTTTTACAGGACGATCGGAGGCGTGTTTCGGTTTTGTTGGCAGCCAGAGCCTTAAGTGGTGTCAAAATTCTGGTCTAGTTAATTTTAGGGTGAAAATGGCGGTGACATTAGATATTGCCTTTATTTGTAGCTTGCAGGTAGTATGGGTGTTAGCGGCCAGTATCTCGAGTGGAAGAGATTTATGAAAAGAAAAAACAAGTCGGTAGAGCACTTGCCTGCGGAAGAAAAAGAAATGGAAAGACTACCAAAAGCTGTAGCGAGGATCGTGGGATCCAGTCTTGACCTGGAAATATTTGTCTTTTATTTTCCAGCTTTAAGTTACATACACTGCAAGTAAACCGAAATAATTTCTAACACATAGCGTTTATTAAGCTTTTGATAAAATACTTGAAAAAACTTGAAAAAGAACGTGAACGGAAAATTTGGATTTACAAATAAATCTCCAAGAATTTTTATCGTGATCCGAACGCCTCAAAACTGCTCTTATCCCGTTGAGACAGAAAAAGGAATCACATCCCGAGTAAATCGCATCGAAAGGCATTCCACTGTACATCATCAGTAATCATCGCTAGTATTTGGGGACGTAGGACGTTGCGCTTGGTTTGCTATGAAACTGTTCTATGAGATAAGATTTTTATGAGTGTAAACCTAATTTGTTTTTCTACAGAAACCTTAAAACAACCACGTAAATATAAGAAAGCGGCGTTTATAACGTATGAACGATGTCAAAGAAATTACTGCTTCCACCTTCTTTTTACAACGAATATCACTAACGGTAGAATAATATAACTTTTTATGTGAAGTTCTCGTGCACCACTCAAAATCCCTTCCTGGGAAGTTACTTGCAATCCCTACTTTTTCTTCGCATTTCCTCTTGATGCATTTTAATAAAATGTTGATAAATACAATGGACTCAGCAGTATTTAGCTTCATTTCTTGCGGAAGTTACGTAAAAGCTAAATATAAAAGGAATACTGGTTTCACCATAGAGACCCTACCTCACGATACTAGGAATTACGTTCCACGCTCTTTCCGCTAGTCACACGTGGCTGGGAAAATACACTATTATAAATGGCTCATGCCGCGCCAGACTAGTGCTAAGAATGCTACTGTTTCTAAAAGCTTGGCCATCTGGAACGACCTCGTCTGTCACTTTCGTTTCTGCCCAAGCCCTGCGTATATAATAAACTTGGGCGAAATCGGTGATGGCGAGTAGGCAATGTCTGCTTGTGAGTGTATTGGTACAATCGTAAAAAGCTTTCTTTAATAACAGAACAGTGAAATGTGAAGCACCGAATATGTGGAGAAGGAGAAACTGGAGTATTTGGAAATATGGTCCTACCTAACAATGTTAGAAGTTAAACGGACTAATAAACTATGAAATTAAGAATTACTAAAAAGAGGAGACGAGAACAGGAGTCTGCGTAATGCACACAACAAACAGGTTAGCGGAAACATTTGCTACGCATGCTACTGTACCCATTGAGATAATAGGGATATAAATAAGACACTAGGTTCAACTTCGTTGCAACGCATTTGGCCGTGCGGATTTGCGTGGTTTTCTTAAATCGCTTACAGTCAATACCGGGATGGTTTCTCTGACAACGACACTGTACATTTTTTTCCCATCCAGTCCACATCGGAGCTTGCGCTCCGTCTATAATAACATCGTCGTCGGCAGGAGGTTGCAGCCTAGTCTTCCTAACGTTTTTTTCCTATGGCACTGAGAACGGACTCAAGTAGGAAATATCAAGGAACGTAGGTGTATAAAAGAAAATTACAGTTCGCTGTTTTTAACGAAAAATAATGAGGGGTTGAATATTACAAAGAACTCATCTGTATTCTCTTACTGATTCTTCTCTTCCTGTGGTGGTGATTCTACGGCTGTCACCACAACCCGCGTGTCTGTCACAAAAGGCCTCCATCTTGACATTCTTCCTCATTCTCTTCTATCTGTTCCTTTCCGTGGTCCCCCTATTCTTCTCCTTCCATGAAGCTGGCTTGAAATTACTCTCTTGGACCATAAGTCTTCTTCCATTGTTTCAACATGCCCTATCCGACCTAGTTGTCTTTTTTCTATTCCATCTATAATGTTATAACGGACCTGTGTCCTTCCTCTAATTTCCTCATTTCTTAGGCGGTCAAGCCGGGAAATTATACATACTCTTCGCAAATGGTCCATTGACAAAGCTGTCCCTTCTTAATTTTTCCTGAGAGTTTCCAGCACTCACTCTCCTTGCTTGTTACAGGTTGCGCGATAGGTTTGAATGGATATATTATAACCTTTAAACTCATTTCGAGGACCAAGGATTTAATTTTTGGATAGGAGCTCTTCCCTGTCTGATCCGCTGCTGGATATTTGTAAAAAATATTTTCTATGCTCGAGGTCTCAGTCTTACTGACTGTAATTTTTTAAATCTCTGCTCAAAAATCATATTGTAATAGAAGATCGTATCACTACTTGGGCATTACGAATAGTCAGTGGTAAAGGGCTATAGCTGAGGCTCACAACTGTATTTTTCGTGTTAAGTTGTCCGTTCCCGAGGGATACAAGCAGACAAAAGCACATTTGTATAGACGGGCAGCAGATCAGAGCAGATCAGTTACTTTCTCATTTTGTTGTTAACTAAGAATGAATTTATTGGCGTTGCCGCCACTACTTTCTCTTTTATTATTTTATAGAAATGATAGACAAATAATATATTGTTATGTAATATTTTCAGCTTTCTTTTCCTTTAATACTTTGGAATGTAAAAGCCATTTTGGTCATATATAAATCTATGCTTTTCTGATGGGAGTTCGAATGCAGTTGGTTTTTTAATGACAAAATCAAATTCTTAAAAATATTCAAACGAACAGTTTAGATTGTGGCCAAAATATAGTATTAACCATGAAAAATTACATAACAATAGTTAAAATTTCAATAATCTATTAAAATTCTCAAAAAAAGTCAATTAAACAGTTTAGAATTAGGCTAGACATTATATTTACCAGGAATAATTACATGAAAATATTTAAAATTTGAACAATCAATTAATCCACTGGCCAGTATTTATCATCCAATCTGTTCATAAATACTCGTTCTGTAATGTGTTCATCTCTAAGTTGCCTCCTTTCATCAGAAACAATATCATTCACAGATGATACCAATGTTTCAGAAGCCACAAAATTTCCTACCAAATTCATTTTTTTAAAAGTTTTATTTAAATACCAAAAAGTTTAGCGCCACTGCGATGGTAAATTTAAGTATCGGGTTTATAGCGTGTCAATAAAAAATAAGAATACCTGTTATAACCGAGACCAAACAAATACCGAAAGATACCGGTTATTCAGAACGAAAACATCGGTATCCGTTTTTACCCAGCGGTTCTTCCGATCCTTAGGAGCAAAGGGATGTAACAGCAGAGACTAAGACTAGAAAATACCAATCACGTTACAGAGGGTATTAGGAGTAATATTTGTGTAGAGATGGAAATATTATATGGTCCTGCGTAAAATTTCCATGTAAAATAGTCCCCCTTTCGGATATCCGAACGGGGATGCTCTGGAGGATGTTATAATCAACAAAAATAAAAAAATAATCGTTCTATGGGTCGGAGCATGGATTACTAGTTTCTTTAATCAGGTAGGTAAATCAGTGGAAACATTGACAGTAACTATACAGAGAAGGTCGGAAAGGTAAGTAGAAGCCAGCAACAGCGAGATCAATTGAGTTCCGGAGAAAATTAGGAATTCGCGAGACTGTTTGTTCCTACGATTCATCTTATAAGTTAGATGAAAGGCAAACCTATGCTTATAGCATTTGTAGATTTAGAGGAAACTGTTGATACTATTAACATTAGGACACTACTTGAAATGCAGAAGGTAGCAGGGCTGAAATACAAGAATAACTTACATTGAAACAAGACTCTAGTCACAATATTCGAAGAACATCGAATGGAGGCGCTAGTTGCATGAGGAGGAAGGCAGGGTTAAAGCCCTATCGAAGATGTTATTTATTCTGCACATTGACAAGCAGTTAAGGGGACGAAGGAGAAATTTGGAAATGAAACTAAAATTCAAAGAGAAGAAGCAAAACCTTAAAGGGTGTTGAAGATATTGTTATTCTGACCTGAACGACAGACAAGTTAGAAAATAAGTGAACGAAACGAACAGTATGTCACATGTTGTCAACATAATGGCTTTTACGATGTTACGTTTGGGGCTGTTTGGAGCCATCAAGGGCACTCCAAGGTAGGAAATCAGAGACCCAATGCAGAGAGCAGGTAAAAGTGGTAGAATTTAGGTTACCGAAGATAAATAGTGACACTAGAGCCGTGCAAATTGCAGACACTCTGGGCAGCTGCCCAGGGGAGAAGTTTCACTTCAGAGAAGTAACTGGTAATTCCATCCAGCGCCTGGACGCTGTCGTAAGACGTCACTGTAGAAGATGGCCAAGAAAAGGCACGTCGTAATAGAGACAACAAGGTTGATACTTGCTCCTGAGAACTGCAGCGTCAGTGGGTTTACGCAAGTTAGAGTGCTGCTACAGCAGTCCCCACCCCACAATAAAGAGGGCGGGGCTAGGTGACGTAAATCACTGTTGTTGCTGGCCTTAGTGGGAGTGGCGATAACGTTCAGCTTTCAGCTACACGCTGTTGATACCAAACTTGGAATTTGTTAATGTAAAATCCAGAAGTATCCCAACCTACCGGGAAGGAATGGGGAAGGAATCTAAATGTGGTTGATCAGAGGTGCCGTAGAGGTGCAGAGCGACTCGCCATATTGGCCAGAGCTTTTTAAGTGCTGGTTGATTGGTGGGTCGACTATAGGAAGGGAGAAATGTTGCGCCGTCACAATTGTTTAAAAATCCTTGTTTTTGTATTCAGGGGGAGTTCTCAATCAGGTCGCTGGGGCGCCGCCTCCGTGTCGCTTGAGGCCAGCCTCGGTCAGCTCCGGCGTGTCTATTTTTTCACTTGGAGTGCTGCCCTCAAATTTGCACTTAACGTGCTGCTAGTGTTCGCTACTTGTGTTAGCACATGCCCCCGTGGCTTCAGACACTGACTTTCGTTGTTCAGCCAGTTGCCTTCTTTGCCTTTTCTAATGTTTAGAGTTAGCGATCAGTGTAATAGTTAGCCTGATCGCAAATAAATAGTGTTAATCAGACTCCTGAATTCCATGAGTATCGTGCTGCAAACATCTTGTCGAGTCTCAAAATCTGCATCTCTCGCAGTCGCCCTATGACTGTTTCGCGCTGATCCAAGATGTCAACCTGCCTTCACAGGGGATTTGTGTGTGTGCATTTGCTTCTCACCGCTCGGAAACTGCAGACTGACCTTAAGCCCCCTGTCTTCCCTCTATCATTTGTCAGGGCAAGGCAAGCGTCATAAAAAGAGGTTGTAAGAAGATTTCGAACAAAACTAGTGGGAAAAAGTCGATTCATACCAGGCGACACTGAGGGAGAGGACATACGAAGCAGACTGGCAACTGTAACTTTTGTGAAATAGAGAAATTTGTTAAAATCGAATTAATTTGAGTTCTGAAAGAGTTTTCAATCCACAGTGGAAAATAAACTGGTGAGAAAGTTGCTGTAAATTTAAAAATATGTGCCTAACGGGGATTTAAGATGGAATATTTGCGTTTTTGAGGACAGTTACTCTCTCCAGGAATTCTTCCGCAAGCTGTTTACTGCGCTGCTAACTTACGAATGCTACTTGTACATCCCCGAGAGGGTCAAAGAAAATGAAGTTAACATTATTTCTCTGGAACGGCGTTTACTTATCTTGATGTCTCGAATGAAACCGTAAATAAAGTACTTTTACCAGCTTTCGTCAGCATAGGCAGAAGAAAATATGGAGACTGTGCCTGCATTGTAAACGCTGCTTTATTCGGAATTGCCAAAATAATGTGGGTGGAGCGCGGGGTTCAACGCCATACGTATTGCGATGACAGCTCTCAAACACTCTGAATATTTCACTTATGCCTTCGCGGAGGCCACAGAGATAACTACAATAAACGGTTGGTTAAGACGGGTATAAAACGAGAAATGCACTCCTGGGCGAAGCAAGCTCAATTTTAAGTTAATAGAAATTGCCTTTTTTATATTTAAAATTTTAACATGGAAAGCAGTATACCAGATGCAAATAATACACAAGTTGAACATTAATAAAACCGAAGACCTGCAGGGACGGATTCTTGACTGGAAACGGAGGAAAAATGGTCCAATGAACATGGGACTGGAAATGCAACACTGCTATTGTAGATTGCGCTGATAAATGACAGTTCCTCTGACAACGTGCCGCGTATTCCTTATGTGTTGCAGGCCGTGTGATGGACACAGCTCGCTGTAAGCAACAGAATGATCCGGTATTCATGACGGAAGCAAGCCGAGATGATGTTTGTGTACAGCTAAGCAGACTGAAACGGTCGAGAGGCACCACGGCTATACCAAAACATTACCCTCAAATACACCAACCACATCACACAACATTGCAAGCCGATTTTGAGCTCTTCTGTGATCATGGGTCCTTTCAGATAGACAAACGTGCAGGGAGGCGGCGGACTGTGTGTACACTACATTTTTAGGATCGGATTCTACAGGACATTGAGAGCAACCCTAGTACAAGCTCCATGTAAGTGGCCCGCCAACATTGTTCAAATGGCTCTGAGCACTATGGGACAAAACATCTGAGGTCATCAGTCCCCTAGAACTTAGAACTACTTAAACCTAACTAACCTAAGGACATCACACACATCCATGCCCGAGGCAGGATTCGAACCTGCGACCGTAGCGGTCGCTCGGCTCCAGGCTGAAGCGCCTAGAACCGCTCGGCCACTCTGGCCGACGCCAACATGGTGTAAGCCAAAGTATGATTATATTTATCCTGCATGACAAGCGCTGCTATCCGTATCACCTTCAATCCCTTGGAGGCCACTTTGGACATCAGCTGCGACGTGAATGCCATGCAACTATGTACTGTGTTCAGGGACGATTTGTTGTTGAACGCACAATGTTAATTTCCGGACACGTGTTCAAAGCACCTTTAATCCTCCAGTTCCAGTGAGGAGTCGGTCCTTGTAGTTTGCCGAATACACTAATGGCCATTAAAATTGCTACACCAAGAAGAAATGCAGATGATAAACGGGTATTCATTGGAGAAATATATTATACTAGAACTGACATGGGATTACATTTTCACACAATTTGGGTGCATAGATACTGAGAAATCAGTACCCAGAACAACCACCTCTGGCCGTAATAACGCCCTCCATACGCCTAGGCATTGAGTTGAACAGAGCTTGGATGGCGTGTACAGGTACAGCTACCCATGCAGCATGCAGCTTCAACACGATACCACAGTTCATCAGTGACTGGCGTATTGTGACGAGCCAGTTGCTCGGCCACCATCGACCAGACGTTTTCAATTGGGGAGAGATCTGGAGAATGTGCTGGTCAGGGCAGCTGTAGAGGACCTGCAACATGCTGTCGTGTATTATCCTGCTGAAATGTAGGGTTTCGCAGGGATCGAACGAAAGGTAGAGCCAAGGGTCGTAACACTGAAACGTAACGTCCACTGTTCAAAGTGCCGTCAATGCGAACAAGAGGTGACCGAGACGTGTAACCTATGGCACACTATACCATCAAGCCGGGTGTTACGCCAGTATGACGATGACGAATACACGCTTCCAATGTGCGTTCACCGTGATGTTGTCAAACACGGTTGCGACCATCATGATGCTGTAAACAGAACCTGGATTCATCCGAAAAAAATGACGTTTTGCCATTCGTGCACCCAGGTTCGTCGTTGAGTACACCATCGCAGGCGGTCCTGTCTGTGATGCAGCGTCAAGGGTAACCGCAGCCATGGTCTCTGAGCTGATAGTCCATGCTGCTGCAAACGTCGTCGAACTGTTCGTGCAGATGGTTGTTGTCTTGCAAACGTCCCCATCTGTTGACTCAGGGATCGAGACGAGGCTGCACGATCCGTTACTGCCATGCGGATAAGATGCCTGTTATCTCGACTGCTAGTGATACGAGGCCGTTGGCATCCAGCACGGCGTTCCGTATTACCCTCCTGAACCCACCGATTCCGTATTCTGCTAACATTCATTGGATCTCGATCCACGCGAGCAGCACTGTTGCGTTACGATAAACCGCAATCGCGATAGACTACAATCCCACCTCTATCAAAGTCGGAAACTTGATGGTACGCATTTCTCCTCCTTACACGAGACATCACAACAACGTTTCACCAGGCAACGCCGGTCAGCTGCTGTTTGTGTATGAGAAATCGTTTCGAAACTTTCCTCATGTCAGCCAGTTGTATGTGTCGCCACCGGCGCCAACTTTGTGTGAATGCTCTGAAAAGCTACTCATTTGCATATCACAGGATCTTTTTCCTGTCGGTTAAATTTCGCGTCTGTAGCACGTCATCTTCGTGGTGTAGCAATTTTAATGGCCAGTAGTGTATTATGTTCACTCTGTACAACCTCTTTTATTATCCGGAGCACAGAGGAAGTATTACGTGGCCTATTATCGTTACTCATCCTCCAATTTTCGCTAACGTAGTCCTTCGACAAAAATTTTCTTTTCAGGATTGGCCAAAGCTCATAAATGAACCGACGGATGTTTATTTCTCGTCTAATGTGTGTCGTTGTAGAGTTAATTCCACAATAGTATTTGATGCGAGGGAAGGAGCGAATCACGGTTCGTGACTCCTCCAACAACGTCATCTATAATTTTGTAAATTTAAGTTATCCTTTCCACTGTGCTCGGAACCGTGGTATAAGATCCGAACATAGTTTCACAATTTTCTCGTGAGATATGTCTTATGACAAACCTTATGAGATGTTATCCGTCTGCCAGCCGAAGTGGCCGTGCGGTTAAAGGCGCTGCAGTCTGGAACCGCAAGACCGCTACGGTCGCAGGTTCGAATCCTGCCTCGGGCATGGATGTTTGTGATGTCATTAGGTTAGTTAGGTTTAACTAGTTCTAAGTTCTAGGGGACTAATGACCTCAGCAGTTGAGTCCCATAGTGCTCAGAGCCATTTTTGTTATCCGTCTGTCGATGTACGCTTTCACATCCTACCCTCAGTTTTGTCTCTGACGAATGAACTTTTTCCTCTGTTTGTAGACAAATGAAAATTAACATAGGTCTGTTTTGAGTCTCCGGTGTCTTGATAATTGATCGTGTGGGTAAATTTCCTCCTATCACTCTCATTTAGAACCCCATATATTTAAAACACTTGAGAGGTTCCATGCCCTCTTTTGGATGTTGCATGTCATTTTCATCAATTTTATTAATGTTCTATGTCATTACACGATGGTAACAGACCGAATAAGGTTATTGTAATGAAAGTATTTGTACTGAGAGCTCAAAATACTTTTCACTTGATTCCTATGCGTATTGGGTTACTTCCCTGGGTGGCCTGTGCGAGGCGAGCATCGGAGGACGCGGCACACTGCGTTTCCGGTTGGGGGCTGCACTTCTCCGAATACTGAGACGGTCGTACAATGGGCTTATGCGCCTTGAGGAACGACTGACGTCGGTCGAGTTTCGCCTATTGTGTGCAGGGCGAAACGACCTACGAGACGTCTGAGTGTCGCCACAGAACATCCGGGAATCAGGACTATGGGAGACAAAATTCAGGACGGCAGAGTAACTGGCAGGGGCAAAATAATATCGCCCAGGACGACACGAACTGGAGACGCAGCGATTCAGATGAACAGCGAGATGAGTCAATCGAATTCCAATCACCGAAACAGAAATGAAGGGCGAGATTGAAGCCAGGACCGTGCGGATTCGGCTCACGGAAAATCCGCACAAATAGTCGGGCAGAGCGGTGTACATATGTTGAAATGTAAGGGGTGCGAGATTGTAGTTTTTCTATAGAGAAAAAAGTGTTGGTGATATCTTTTCGGCTTTCGAATAAACAAAAACAGAAATGCAAAAAGTTTTTTCTCAGTGTACAAAGGGCCCTACAGGGTCAAGAAAATCGCTCACCAGAACACGTACGAACTGCAGTTACTGAAGGGCAAGAAATCCATTGGTATTCACCACATATCCCACATCAAGCCATTAGTGGAACAAGTCTTGTGTGTGAAACAAAAGAAACAAATTGACAAAGAAACTGGGTTAGAAAGCATCTTTCTGCTGTGTACATATTAGACATCGTTGTTGTTGTGGTCTTCAGTCCTGAGACTGGTTTGATGCAGCTCTCCATGCTACTCTATCCTGTGCAAGCTTCTTCATCTCCCAGTACCTACTGCAACCTACATCCTTCTGAATCTGCTTAGTGTATTCATCTCTTCGTCTCCCCCTACGATTTTTACCCTCCACGCTGCCCTCCAATACTAAACTGGTGATCCCTTGATGCCTCAGAACATGTCCTACCAACCGATCCCTTCTTCTGGTCAAGTTGTGCCACAAACTCCTCTTCTCCCCAATCCTATTCAGTACCTCCTCGTTAGTTATGTGATCTACCCATCTAATCTTCAGCATTCTTCTGTAGCACCACATTTCGAAAGCTTCTATTCTCTTCTTGTCCAAACTATTTACCGTCCACGTTTCACTTCCATACATGGCTACACTCCATACAAATACTTTCAGAAAACTTCCTCACACTTAAATCTATACTCGATGTTAACAAATTTCTCTTCTTCAGAAACGATTTCCTTGCCATTGCCAGTCTACATTTTATATCCTCTCTACTTCGACCATCATCAGTTATTTTGCTCCCCAAATAGCAAAACTCCTTTACTACTTTAAGTGTCTCATTTCTTAATCTAATACCCTCAAAATCACCCGACTTAATTCGACTACATTCCATTATCCTCGTTTTGCTTTTGTTGATGTTCATCTTATATCCTCCTTTCAAGACACTATCCATTCCGTTCAACTGCTCTTCCAAGTCCTTTGCTGTCACTGACAGAATTACAAAGTCATCGGCGAACCTCAAAGTTTTTATTTCTTCTCCATGGATTTTAATACCTACTCCGAAATTTCTTTTGTTTCCTTTACTGCTTGCTCAATATACAGATTGAATAACATCGGGGAGAGGCTACAACCCTGTCTTACTCCCTTCCCAACCACTGCTTCCCTTTCATGGCCCTCGACTCTTATAACTGCCATCTGGTTTCTGTATAAATTGTAAATAGCCTTTCGCTCCCTGTATTTTACTCCTGCCACCTTTAGAATTTGAAAGAGAGGATTCCAGTTAACATTGTCAAAAGCTTTCTCTAAGTCTACAAATGCTAGAAACGTAGGTTTGCCTTTCCTTAATCTTTCTTCTAAGATAAGTCGTAAGGTCAGTATTGCCTCACGTGTTCCAGTGTTTCTACGGAATCCAAACTGATCTTCCCCGAGGTCGGCTTCTACTAGTTTTTCCATTCGTCTGTAAAGAATTCGTGTTAGTATTTTGCAGCTGTGGCTTATTAAACTGATTGTTCGGTAATTCACACATCTGTCAACACCTGCTTTCTTTGGGATTGGAATTATTACATTCTTCTTGAAGTCTGAGGGTATTTCTCCTGTTTCATACATCTTGCTCACCAAATGGTAGAGTTTTGTCAGGAGTGGTTCTCCCAAGGCCGTCAGTAGTTCTAATGGAATGTTGTCTACTCCGGGGGCCTTGTTTCGACTCAGGTCTTTCAGTGCTCTGTCAAACTCTTCACGCAGTATCTTATCTCCCATTTCATCTTCATCTATATCCTCTTCCATTTCCATAATATTGTCCTCAAGTATATCGCCCTTGTATAAACCCTCTATATACTCCGTCCACCTTTCTGCCTTCCTTCTTTGCTTAGAACTGGGTATCCATCTGAGTTCTTGATATTCATACAAGTGGTTTTCTTCTCTCCAAAGGCCTCTTTAATTTTCCTGTAGGCAGCATCTATCTTACCCCTAGTGAGATCTCTACATCCTTACATTTGTCCTCTAGCCATCCCTGCTTAGCCATTTTGCACATCCTGTCGATCTCATTTTTGAGATGTTTGTATTCCTTTTTGCCTGCTTCATTTACTGCATTTTTATATTTCCTCCTTTCATCAATTAAATTCAACATTTCTTCTGTTACCCAAGTATTTCTACTAGCTCTCGTCTTTTTACCTACTTGATCCTCTGCTGCCTTCACTACTTCATCCCACAAAGCTACCCATTCTTCTTCTACTGCATTTCTTTCCCCCATTCCTGTCAATTGTTCCCTTATGCTCTCCCTGAAAGTCTGTACAGCCTCTAGTTCTTTCAGTTTATCCAGGTCCCATCTCCTTAAATTCCCACCTTTTTGCAGTTTCTTCAGTTTTAATCTACAGGTCATAACCAATAGATTGTGGGCAGAGTCGACATCTGCCCCTGGAAATGTCTTACAATTTAAAACCTGGTTCCTAAATCTCTGTCTTACCATTATATAATCTATCTGATACCCCTTAGTATCTCCAGGGTTCTTCCATGTATACAACCTTCTATCATGATTCTTAAACCAAGTGTTAGCTATGATTAAGTTGTGCTCTGTGCAAAATTCTACCAGGCGGCTTCCTCTTTCATTTCTTAGCCCCAATCCATATTCACCTACTACGTTTCCTTCTCTCCCTTTTCCTACACTCGAATTCCAGTCACCCATGACTATTAAATTTTCGTCTCCCTTCACTATCTGAATAATTTCTTTTACCTCATCATACATTTCATCAATTTCTTCGTCATCTGCAGAGCTAGTTGGCATATAAACTTGTACTACTGTAGTAGGTGTGGGCTTAGACATTAAGTGTGGTAATTTTTTTTATTTTATATTCTTTAGCACGTACATGTGTAACTTGTAGGGGCTATGAAGCGACATATGATCTTGCGCGATATTGGTTAACTCTGAAAGCGAAGTGTCGGTCTAACTCACTTTTCCGGACTTTCCGTTACATGGGGGAGCCACCACTCTTCCGAGTCAATGGTAACACAGATTCGATCTTCATGTGTGTTTTGTCTTTACACCATACCTATTACTGTGTCTTTATTGGGGAAGAGATACTGGCTGCACATCAACAGTGATCTGGGCACGTCTTACAGCGTTGCACCATTTGTTTGTTTTCGCGGTATTTGTCACTGGCGTTATGGGCACACAGTTGCAGTGTTGAACCTATCTTCAGTGAGGCAGTTTTTTTCGTTGGCGTGTTGGGCACACCACAGAGCGTTGCTCCATACTCTTAGGGTTTGGAGGCGGATATACGAGTACAAAGTTAGCCATTGTGCCTGCCCGTTCCGCTGCTGCTAGGCGTAAACTTTCTGGAGTGTGGCGAGTTTCTCGTATGGTGGTATGTCACGTCTTTGAACATGTGTGGTAATCGGGATTTATTGTATGAGTGGTGTAATGCAAAAGGTATGGAATTCCTCAACAAGTCCGGTAATTGGTGTCTTGGTGTCAGACCTAGCACACAAGACTAGTCCAACAGGATGATATTTAGAAGAACTTGTTTACAGAGGTAGAGTCTTCGCATTGTAACTTGCGAAGTCTGCCGTGTTTTTTTTGTGTGTAAATTTTCCACCGTAAGTTTCAGTATATCCAGTTCCTTCTCAGATGAGCAGCGACCGACTCAGCGTATCGGCCACGCCAGAGACAGCAACATCCATCGAGTTGTCTCAGCGGGGCAGGTCGGGGGCCTATGTATGGTAAACGGATATAGCCGGTAAGTTACATATAGAATTTGCATTAATTTCCATTACTATTGCAATTGCACCTAAGTTTATCTCGTCTAATATGTATTCATTGTGTATTTGTGTGCGGCCGCCATTTCTTCAGCAGTTTCAGGTATCCATCGAGGCCTCTGGAATCAGAGACGGCGAGGGATGTGCAGTGGCGCCTGTAGATAGTGTAGTTAGCGTAGTTAGTGAAGTTAAGTTGCCAAGAGTAGTTGTGAGCATGCTCCAGTGACAGGTAGGCCATAGATGGTATTACATAGAGCATTTTAGGGTTATGTGCAGCGTACTTCAGATTTTCTTTATCTTTATGAATCAATAATTACCTATACCCTGGTATTAACAATGGGTCCATAGGTTAAGTCACTATTATTTACAGCCCGCGTTCCCGGGTTCGATTCCCGGCGGGGTCAGGGATTTTCTCTGCCTCGTGATGACTGGGTGTTGTGTGCTGTCCTTAGGTTAGTTAGGTTTAAGTAGTTCTAAGTTCTAGGGAACTGATGACCAATAGATGTTAAGTCCCATAGTGCTCAGAGCCATTTGAACCAACTATTATTTACAATGAGTATTAATTATAAAGTCTCTCAGTAGAGTCTAAGCCATTTTATATTGAGTTACTGTAACAGTTCTGTTCATGTAAATATTCATTTCTATTAATTTTTTTATTGAATGTACAAACTTTATCTGACACAATTGAAAGGAGATGTTAATACTGTATTTGTAAAAAAGTTTTGGGGGGGCACCCTTCATAAAAGGATTTAAGTATTGTGCAGGTACTGGGAACAGCGAGTGACTGCTGGACGAGAACTGACGCTACAAGGTGGTCGGTGTGGAGTAAATGGGCCCGAGCGGCAGGGAGAAGCGTGAGGTAGGCAGCTGTCAGCTTGGAACACATCCCCTTCTCCACCCGAGGGCTCAGAGGCGCGTGCCACCAACCTATTCAGTGCAGTGAAAGTAAGGCAGCGGCTCACATGGCAGACAGCTCTGGGTCAGTTGAGGATGGACGCAACCCTCAGAATCCCACCGGGACAGGCTAACCCATTAGCGGCTGGCCCAGGAGACAGCATGGCACTGCTCAGCGGTGACGCAGAAATGGCGATTCCACTGCAGAAGAGGTGCTGGACGACGAGGCCGTGCTCTAACAGTGGCGGCACGAAGCGTCGGAAGATCTCTTGAGCCGCACTTATGACGCACACCATTTACAGTTCGTGCACAAGTTTGCATAACTCTAATAGGCCAGATAGCATGCCCAAAGCATTTCCGTGGTCGGTATTGCTAGACTGCAGTTTGTCGTGATTATCTCCTCTCCTACAGAGGGCAGATCCGAGCAATCGGCCACGTTGATCGATCTGCTATCCTTGTTTCAACCTCCATTAAATGACTCCACCAGTTTGGAGTCACTCCAAGAGGAGAATCCTGTATTGCAATTCTTTGGTCTACATAAGACCAAGTGGTCCTGTCTTCGGACAGCCAGCTACCTGTCCAATGGATCTGTCACGAATCTTGCGGTAATCAATGGCAGTCGGAGCCTGTACATGTGCTTGCCATCATACTGCACAGTACTGCAAGTCAACAATAGGCTTTCCTACAATCCTATGAGCTTCCTGTCGACTGGCAACTCCTGTATAGAGAGGGAAGGATGACTGGAGATACTTCCGGATGCTGCGCCTGGTTCCGAGAAACAATAGATTGGTGGCCCACACCACTAGTCGCACTCCTTCCAGCAGGCGCTGCTTTCTCCACACCAGGTACCACCACCCCACTCCACAGATGAGTGCGGCATTGTCCATGTGTTGGGTGAGGACAACACACACATCCATGTTGAAGGAGAGAGACCTCTAACCTCCGACAGGGGGGGGGGGGGGGCGGGAGCCGCGCGAACCGTGGAAAGGCTCCCTAGACCACGCGGCTGCCCCGCACAGCATTTGTTACAGAAGAAAAATTGTTTCAAAGTATTGTCAACATTTCCTACACTTTAGTTTTTAGCCTAAAGCTATGTACGATAGACGCATTGTGTCCATTGAGCCATACATAGAGTATTTGCCAATTAAGAATTAATTTCGAAACACAATGTATAATATTGAAACGTTTGCCAAGTCGTATCCTATAACGCATAGAAAAGCTTTGTGGATAAAACAAAGCCGGCCGAAGTGGCCGCGCGGTTAAAGGCGCTGCAGTCTGGAACCGCAAGACCGCTACGGTCGCAGGTTCGAATCCTGCCTCGGGCATGGATGTTTGTGATGTCCTTAGGTTAGTTAGGTTTAACTAGTTCTAAGTTCTAGGGGACTAATGACCTCAGCAGTTGAGTCCCATAGTGCTCAGAGCCATTTGAACCATTTGATAAAATAAAATCAGCAAAATGAAAATAGGTACTTTTTAGTTACTATTATAAAGACTAAAAACTAGGCCTGGTTACGTAACCTCGCTCCACTTACATAAATATTTTCTTCAAAAATGAGTAAGTTAATTGTAACACAGTCCACACCCGGGGTATACGTCTTGAAAGAAATGACTTTCTGCGTCGCGTATTTTTCGTTTTCACTTCATTTTTAGTTTGTGCACTACTATATTTCAGCTGCGTAACCATTCTCAAGTAAATTTTCAACCCGTGAACTACTTTTTTTTATATAATATAATTTCATGGGCGGTCGGCTTGAAAGCTTTAGCCATGGTATTACGGTTCAGTATAAACGGCTGCAAACAGCCAGTCAGTTTGTTGGGCAACATTGGCGATATTCCTGGTGTCGGGCTGTGTGGAATCATTGAGATATGAGCTCAGGCTACGGCTGCCGGTGACTAAGGGGACGACACATTGCGCCCTTCGTCCTCATATGTTACCTCTCACACAACGGTATCGTGGGGCCATTTTTCAACAGGACAATGCTCCTACACACATCGTGTGTATCTCAATGAACTATCTGCATCATGTTGAGGTACTCCTGTCATCAGCGAAATCGACAGATGTGTTCCCAATAGTAAGTATGGGGCAGTAGCTCGGACTCCGTCCCAGTAGCAATATCAGGATATCAAGGACCAGTGACAACTGTCTCTGTTGCTCCATCATGTACAGGGGACCTCTGGACATCAACTGGTTAAGTAACTGTTAATGTCAGTGAAATTCTCCTACAGCCGTGTAGCTTAAGACCTTATTTTATTTCACTTTCAAGACTACCAGTTTCGGCATTCCACTGTGCCATCTTCAGGTCCCATACGCATCTCTCCAAATAAACGAAACTATATGACATTTTCGTTTGTTTGGAGAGACGTATATGGGGCCCGAAGATGGCATAGTGATATGCTGAAACTAGTAGCCTTCAAAATAAAATAAAATAACGTCTTAAGTTAACGGCTGTTGGAGAATTGCATTGACACTGCAGTTAGAACTGCTGATTCAGGAGAGGATTCCCAACTGAATTAGTGCATGTGTCCAGACTAGAGAGTGGTGCAATATCATACTGATAATAGGCTAAAACTGCCAACACATTACTCCACGCCATTTTGGCCTGATGCATCATCAGCCGTTCAGCGTTCCAAAAACACAAAAAAATAAATAAAAATAAAAAACAGTTGTTCCTGGTTAGCCCGCCTAAGATGATTTCTTCCAGCGGAGCCCACAAGTAAGACTTACTCGATTTCCGCTGTTCAAGATACCCCCATAGCCGGCAGCATTGGCGAGCGGTTCTAGGCGCTTCAGTCCGGAACCGCACGCCTGCTACGGTCGCAAGTTCGAATCCTGCCTCGAGCATGGATGTGTGTGATGTCCTGAGGTTAGTTCGGTTTAAGTAGTTTCTAAGTGTAGGGGACTGATGACCTCAGATGTTGAGTCCCATGGTGCTTAGAGCCATTAGAACCATTTTGAACCATACCCCCATACGAATTTTATTTCTGGAATAATGCTGCCAGGTTATTTGTAAATTTTACTCGATTTTGTAATCACTGAAATAACGCCTCATACCTTCTCAACCCGTAAAGTTCATTCGCTCCTCCCCTTCTAGGTGATTCATTTGTTTTATATCTGTCGCACTGGCTGTCATAGCGTGGATTATAACATCCTTATGTTCTGACTCTTAGGTGGGCAGACTGCAGATTAAGATTTATTTTACGAACGTAAGCATCTGCTTTGAACCAAATATATCCGTCTGACTACACCACACACTTGAAAATGATTACACAGCCGAAGTTGTTCTATAGTGAAAGTGACAAAATACAAGAATATTCTATGTCTAGTTACGACAGTTTTTTTTTTTTTTTTCATTTTTGTTCGTTGGGTTTGGTCGTGGCGGACGTTACATGTTGTTGTTGTTGTGGTCTTCAGTCCTGAGACCGGTTTGATGCAGCTCTCCAAACTACTCTATCCTGTGCAAGCTTCTTCATCTTCCAGCACTTACTGCAACCTACGTCCTCCTGAATCTGCTTAGTGTATTTATCTCTTGGTCTCCCTGTATGATTTTTAGCCTCCACAATGCCCTCCAATGCTAAACTTGTGATGCGTTGATGTCTCAGAACATGTCCTACCAACCGGTCCCTTCTTCTTGTCAAGTTGTGCCACAAACTCCTCTTCTCCCTAATTCTATTCAATACCTCCTCATTAGTTATGTGATGTACCCATCTAATCTTCAGCATTCTTCTGTAACACCACATTTCGAAAGCTTCTATTCTCTTCTTGTCCAATCTATTTATGGTCGTTACATGATATCCCTTAAAGTTCGTTTGTTGATTCTTCCACTCAGTTTTTTTATTGCAGAGCCCAAGCAGCTCTCTGACCAAACATGCTGAGCTACCGTCCCGGTTAATCTCATTTTGTTCGTTATAGTTCGTTGCATCTGCTCGGAGCGGACGTCGCAAGATACGCGTTTCAGTTCGTTGTTGATCCATTAACTCGGATTTTTAATTACAGAGGGCAGCTAACCCTCTGACCGAACACGCTGAGCTATCGTGCCGGCTGTTTGTTGGTATTTAACTTCAGCCTCTGTGGATCCCATGTCATCAAATATTTAAAAATGAAACGAAATTGGTTCAAGTATTTCAGTGATTAATGAAGTTGCAGAAGCGATATGGCCTCTGCTTAGTGACCTCTGTCTGATTAAAAAGAAGTCACCATAATTTTTATCGACTCAAAAATATTGCGAGGTGAAAAGTTAGGCAACACAACCTGCACAGTAAGAATGGCACGATATTACAAACGTTCCCCCCGCAGTTACGCACGGCCCTTTGTGCACGTACGGTGTTGTTTTGTTCGCAGGCAGTCAGCTGCGAGAGAAATGTGTCAGCATTGTGTCGGCAGGCTGCGCACTGCCCTGCCCGCGCTGGGTGCCAGTACGTACGTGTGTGTGGCTGGCTGTTCGTGGCGGCGGGGCGTCGCCTGCGGCAGTACGCGCAGCGGTCGCTTATTACGTGCGGCAGAGATAAGGCGCCGCCTAGCTGCGGGTGTTAATTCCGGCCTATGTTTGCTGCCCCCCACCCGCCGCCAAACAAAAATGCTTGTCGGCCCGAGATAACGGCGCAAATTTACTGGCGGTCTGCCGCGCCGTACCGCTGCGGTGTGGCGCTGGTGTCGCACGGTGACCGCGGGGGGTGCGGGTGGTCGTGCTGGGGCGGTAATGGGTGGGGAGGGGGGGCGGAGAAGGAGAGGGGAAGGGGCGTCCGTGGTGGCTGTGGCTGGCCGAAACCACAGGCGGGCGGTGCTGTCCTCCAGGCAACACATTGGACGTGCGTTTCGTCGCAGTTCTCCCTATCTTTCGTGCGGGCTTGACACTCACAAAGGGGCTATCTTTTCTAAACTACACTACTGGTCATTAAAATTGCTACACCAAGAAGAAAAGCAGATGATAAACGGGTATTCATTGGACAAATATATTATACTAGAACTGACATGTGATTACATTTTCACGCAATTTGGGTGCATAGATCCTGAGAAATCATTACCCAGAACAACCACCTCTGGCCGTAATAACGGCCTTGATACGCCTGGGCATTGAGTTAAACAGAGCTTCATGGCGTGTACACGTACATCTGCCCTTGCAGCTTCAACACGATATCACAAATCATCAAGAGTAGTGACTGGCGTATTGTGACGAGGCAGTTACTCGGCCACCATTGACCAGACGTTTCCAATTGGTGAAAGATCTGTAGAATGTGCTGGCCAGGGCAGCAGTCGATCTGTATCCAGAAAGGCCCGTACAGGACATGCAACATGCCGTCGTGCATTATCCTGCTGAAATGTAGGGTTTCGCAGGGATCGAATGAAGGGTAGAGCCACGGATCGTAACACATCTGAAATGTAACGTCCACTGTTCAAAGTGCCGTCAATGCGAACAAGAGTTGACCGAGACGTGTAACCACTGGCACCCCATATCATCACGCTGGGTGATACGCCAGTATGGCAATGTGCGTTCACCGCGATGTCTCCAAACACGGATGTGACCATCATGATGCTGTAAACAGAACCTGGATTCATCCGAAAAAATGAAGTTTTGCCATTCGTGCACTCATGTTTGTCGTTGAGAACACCATCGCAGGCGCTCCTGTCTGTGATGCAGCGTCAAGGGTAACCGTAGCCATGGTCTCCGAGCTCATAGTCCATGCTGCTGCAAACGTCGTCGAACCGTTCGTGCAGATGGTTATTGTCTTGCAAACGTCCCCATCTGTTGACGCAGGGATCGAGACGTGGCTACACGATGCGTTACAGTGTGGATGAGATGCCAGTCACCTCGCCCGCTAGTGACACGAGGTCGATGGGATCCAGCACGGCGTTCCGTATTACCCTCCTGAACCCACCGATTCCATATTCTGCTAACAGTCATTGGATCTCGACCAACGCGAGCGGCAGTGTCGCGATACGATAAACCGCAATCGCGATAGGCTACAATCCGACCTTTATCAAAGTCGGAAACGTGATGGTACGCATTTCTCCTCTTTACACGAGGCATCACAACAACGTTTCACCAGGCAACGCCGGTCAACTGCTGTTTGTGTATGAGAAATCGGTTGGAAACTTTCCTCATGTTAGCACGTTGTAGGTGTCGCCAATGGCGCCAAACTTGTGCGAATGCTCTGAAAAGCTAATCATTTGTATATCACAGCATCTTCTTCCCGTCGGTTAAATTTCGCGTCTGTAGCACGTCATCTTGGGGGTGTAGTAATTTTAATGGCCAGTGGTGTAAGTAAAGAAACAAAAAGTTGCTCCTGATTTTGCAGTGTTCAGCAAAATTCAACTTTAATAAATATTTGCTTTCTATCCAACAAATTCTGGAAACATTTTTCCATTATGAGTTGGTAACTCAAAAACAGGGTTTTGGGTGGAAGGTATGGATTCTTGAGATCTAGAGAGCCATAGACATTGGCGCCCAGGTTGATGCCATGTTCCATGCTGTTCAGTGAACAAAATTCGGACTAACGAATACCGTATCGGGGCTTTCTGCCAGGTAGAAAACACTTTGGTCTTATAAAAAACTGACAGGTGGAGTTTATCTATCATCTCCGTAACGCTTTCGCCATTACTAAATGATCCTGTAACGTAGCGCGCTGCTCTCCGTTGGATCTTCTCTATCTCTTCTATCAACCCTATCTGGTACGGATCCCACACCAGTGAGCAGTATTCAAGCAGTGGGCGAACAAGTGTACTGTTACCTACTTCCTTTGTTTTCGGACTGCATTCCCTTAAGATTCTTCCAGTGAATCTCAGTCTGGCATCTGCTTTGCAGACGATTAATTTTATATAGTCATTCCTAATGCTTACTCCCAGATAATTTATGGAATTAAGTGCTTCCAGTTGCTGACCTGCTATATTTTAGCTAAATGATAAAGGACCTTTCTTTCTATCTATTCGCAGCACATTACACTGGTCCACATTGAGATTCAATTGCCATTCCCTGTACCATGCGTCAATTCGTTGTAGATCCTCCTGCATTTCAGTACAATTTTCCGTTGTTACAACCTCTCAATACAGTACATCATCATCTGCAAAAAGCCTCAGTGAACTTCCGATATTATCCACAAGGTCGTTTATGGGTATTGTGAATAGCAACGGTCCTACGACACTCCCCTGCGGCACACCTGAAATCACTCTTACTTCGGAAGACTTCTCTCCATTGAGAATGACATGCTGCGATCTGTTATCTAGTAACTCTTCAACCCAATCAGACAATTGGTCTGATGGTCCATATGCTCTTACTCTGTGCATTAAACGACTATGGGGAACTGTATCAAACGCCTTGCGGAAGTCAAGAAACACGGCATCTACCTGGGAACCCGTGTCTATGGCCCTCTGAGTCTCGTGGACGAATAGCGCGAGCTGGGTTTCAACGATCGTCTTTTTCGAAACCCATGCTGATTCCTACAGAGTAGATTTCTAGTCTCCAAAAAAGTCATTGTACTGGCGAACATAACACGTGTTCCAAAATTCTATAACTGATCCACGTTAGAGATACAGTTCTATAGTTCTGCACACCTTTTCGACGTCCCTTCTTGAAAACGGGGATAACCTGTGCCCTTTCCCAATCTTTTGGAACGCTACGCTCTTCAAGGGACGTACGGTACAACGCTGCAAGAAGGGGGGCAAGTTCCTTCGCGTACTCTGTGTAAAATAGAACTGGTACCCCATTAGGTCCACGGACCTTTCCTTTTTTGAGCGATTTTAATTGTTTTTCTATCCCTCTGTCATCTACTTCGATATCTACCATTTTTTCATCTGCGCGACAATCTAGAGAAGGAACTACAGTGCAGTATTCCTCTGTGAAACAGCTTTGGAGAAAGACATTTAGTATTTCGGCCTTTAAATAAGTCTGTCATGTTCTATTTCAGCACCATTTTGGTCACAGAGTGTCTGGACATTTTGTTTTGATCCACCTACCGCTTTGACATAAGATCAAAATTTCTTAGTATTTTCTGCCAAGTCAGTACATAGAAGTTTACTTTCGAATTCGTTGAACGCCTCTCGCATAGCCCTCCTCACACTATATTTCGCTTCGTGTAATTTTCGTTTGTCTGCAAGGCTTTGGCTATGTTTATGTTTGCTGTGAAGTTCCCTTTGCTTCCGTAGCAGTTTTCTAACTCGGTTGTTGTACCACAGTGGCTCTTTTCCATCTCTTTGCATATGAGGTCTCTAGTAAATATGCATCAGTGAATAGCATGACACTCGGGAATTGTGACTGCAGTTTGCTTTGTTTTAAATAGTACTGTGCAAAGTGTATCCGTTATGAATAGTCCTCCTCCCGTAATCCCTGGACGGTACGGAGGGAGGCAGTGTTTGTGAACAACACACCACACGGCATTTTTACCTGTGTGCAGCGCCTGTGCCACCCAAGGAGCGCTGGTGGCTCGGTCCTCTTCCAACATTGTCAATAAGTCCACCTCTAATTGCAGTGTTCGAGCTGAGCGTAGAGTGCGGCTTCATGTTTCGGCACCGACCAGAGTACAAACTGTAGACTGGGAGTAATATTCGCAATTCTATTTTACTGTGCAATTGACACACCTCAGGTGGAAAATACATGTGTGCCACTTACAGATTCTCTGAGGCGTCCCTCGACGTCTACAAACGTGACATGACGTGAGGCACGTCTGTTTGGGAAACGTTCCGCATCAGGTGTTGCAGTATTTCTCACACTGCAATTCGCTTTGCAGCATGCAAGCTCCATGACGGAACAAACCATCACAACCATTCGTTCTCAGACTTGGATGCTCTCAGCGCCCAAACTGTGTCCTTAAGGATGTGGGTTCCTTCTCGAAAAAGATCGATTTACCCTATAGCATAACATTAAGCGTTGTCGGTGTTTTTAGGACACTCTGTCTAATCTATTGGATAACGTCGGTAGCTCCATAACGCTGTTTGCGGATGATGCGATTGCCTGTAAGAAGATAGCATATCCATATTGCTGTGGCAAATTGCAGGAAGACTTGCAGAGTGTTGACGATTGTTGCAGGGAATGGGAACTGAACATGAACGTATATAAAGGTAAGACGACGAGATCCACTACTGTATTATTACATTAATAGCGACAAATCATTGGTAACAGCAATTACCATAAAAAACCGAGGATCTATCTAAAGTGGAATAACCGCATACAACCAGTTGTGGGAAAAGCATATGCCAGTCTGAGATTCGCTGGAAAACTCTTAGGGAAGTGTAATTCATCCCGGAAGGGCTTACAAAACACTTGATCGAATGATTCTTGAGTGCTGCTCATCAGTCTGAGACTCTTGAAGTCCTGGTTTGACTGAAGAGATAGACAAGACCCAATGAAGAGCGGTGCGTTTTGTGAGTGATTCTTTTACTCACCTCGAGAACATCACGGAGGTGCCAAAAAATGTCCAGCGGCAGGCGTCAAAAGAAAGGAACTGTCCATCACAGAAATTCCGAGATGTATGTTCCAGTAAAAGTCTGACAACTTATAACTTCTTCCATCAAATCTCTCGTCAAGTGACCGCAACAAGAAAATCCGAGAAATTCTAATACAGAGCTTTACCTATAACCATTTTCCCCAGGCGTCATTCACATATGGAAAGGAGAAGGATGGAACAAATGAAATTATTTTTGGATACGTTCTGTATTAACTCAATAAAATTGCATCTTATTTTCTGTCCAGGCTCGTTTCGCTGAAACTACAGCATCAACAGTATTTTTTTATTTGTTTTCTATCAAATAACAGGTAAAACTGATTTTCACCGTCTGTAAATACAGAATTTCAGTTTTATATTAAGGATTCTCATATTTGAAAAGAGAAGTTTCTAAATACCTTACTAATATGTGCTTTGACCGTCTGTAAATGTAGAATTTCAGCTTTATGTTAAGGATTCTCATATTTGAAAAGAGAAGTTTTTAAATGCCTTATTAATGCGTGCTTTGACTTTAGTAATAGAGAAAACTTACTGATATTTAATATTACGTTTATGAATATTAGACTGTTGTGGTTTACATTATATTGCTCCATGTGAAAGACTGCGTGTGTGTGTGTGTGTGTGTCTACATATCTGTGTGTAGGCAACATGTTTACACGTAATTTTACAAGATTTTCTTCTCTGTGCAACTAAGCTTTCAAATTGTAGTGTCTCAGCATTGAAAAGATATGAAAAGAAGGTGTCGAAAAGTTGCATGAGGTCTGGGTGGGCGTTCTGAATCTCATTTTGGCATTACACTTTGACAAGCGTTCGTGAGCGTGCGTCCCGTGTGTGTATGTGTGTGTGTGTGTGTGTGTGTGTGTGTGTGTGTGTGTGTGTGAGTAAGGCTGTATGAGTGTCCATGTGTGAAGAGAGAGAGCGAGAGAGAGAGAGAGAGAGAGAGAGAGGTGGGGGGATTGTTGTGCGTGTATTTGGAGTCACCTGAGAACAGAAAAAGTTCTACTATAGTGAGATATGCATTTTTCGCCTGAGCAGTGTTGCGGCTTGCGTTGGTGCTCTTTGTAGGTTTTCGCCCTGTGTTGAAAGCCAGACGGTATCGTTTAGTTGGCATGGTTGCGGTAGTTTGTCTTCTTCTCGTGTTGACTGGCGCCACTTGGTTACGCAAGCGTTGCCTGTCCGCTAGTGGCAGCAGCGGCGGTTATCGATATGTAATAACTGTTGCCCTATCTTTGGGGCGACGTCGTTGTTTTTCGTGGTCGTGTGAGTGGGCCAGTTCGGTTGGGGACTCAGGTCCGCACACTGGCAGAACACGCTGGGACCACTGGCGGCACGCATGGACTACCGGATGGAAGCGCTGTGGTCACGAGGGTGGACGACCTCGTCGTAAACCGGATCCAGCAAGCTTTAAGATGAGTGCATTTGAATCCAAGTAGAGAAACCTCCACCACTGAGATATCTCGCGGTTCTCCAGTGCCTTGGGTTCGTGTTGCTGCTCGTAGTGTCGCCGAGGCGAAGAGCAGCGACTGGAGTGCTTGAGGAAGGAGGATCTGCTTAGCTTTCCTCGACTTCTTATTACTATTTACTGCGCTGCACTTGTCACAATTTGTTAAGTTCAAGCAGCGGTAGTTTTTCTTGCCTGGCGGCCGCTAACGCCCCAAGTTACCTGCCCTGGGGGTTAGTGTATGTAACGGCAGTGTGCGTTTCCTCGCCGCTGCTGTCCGCTAAGGAGTGTAGTTTTGACAGCTTTCTTGATTGTAGGCCGGTTGGTGATTCTTCTGCTCTGGTGGCAGTGATTCCTTTCTCGTTCCGGGCGATCTAAACACAGTGTTCTGGGGACGTTGTGCATACTGCCGGTTCCGGCTTGGGCGTATTGTTCCATCGTTTCATTTGGTTTATCCGATGTCAGGTAGCTTCAGCAAGATTATCATTAGTAATTCGTTAGACTGCCACTAGTCTGAGTTACCATCTTGTGAAGTGAATGCAACTCTTGGCTTCCTATCTCATCGCTCGCGATTCCTGGAGCACCGTCTGTGGCCCCATGGTTCTTGTAAGACATGTGTGTTCTAAAAGAAGATCTGATGGCCAGTAGTTCAGTGTTACGCTCCTTCAGTCCACGCCTTCTGCGGGTATAATCTGCCTTAATACCATTTAAGGGACTTATGACTGGTCCTTGTGTTTTATTATTGCATTACTTATTACAATACCTTGTAGTGCCTACATTAAAGGTTATATAAGTATAGTTGATAGTTATGGTCACCTTCTGGAATAAATCTAGCAGTGTAGTGTTCAGTGGATGTTAAGGGTTGTGTTACTAGGTTTACTATCATCTTATTTCACCTTTTTGGTGATCAGTTGCTTGTTTTTTTTTTTTAATTAACCTTTACTACTGTATTTGCCGTTTTACAGCAGGTGTCTAAATATTTTATACTATTGTCTTTCCTCGAGTGTGAGGCTTTCAGCCGTGATTGTGGTCGTTTACCTTAAGATTCTAATTTGGTGTTTGCATTTTAGCAGTTGGCCTAAAAACCTTATTTATTGCCATTCCTGGCGTCTGATGTCTTCTGATGTGTTAGCGGCGACTTGCCTTTAGTATTTAAATACCTGTAATTTGCAAGTTGCAGCGAGTTTTAAACAATTATTAACTTATTGCCATTCCTGGCGTGTAAGGCCTTCTTGCCCAGATCACAGTGGCTTGCTTTTAAAGCATTATCTGCTGTACCTGTATTTAATTGTGATTTGCTAAATTGTAACTCACTGAAAGCACTATTATTTAAACAGTTGTTTATTCCTTCGTTAATAACGTGTGGTATTTATAATTATTGTTGAGGCTGGAATTACTGGTTTAAAAAAAGTTGTGTCTAACTGTAAAAGGCAACCAATAGTTACTGATTGCGGCCGCGTCCACAATCGTAAACGAATCCTGCCTTCTCTTGACTATCAGGCTTCATCACTATTTCTTTTTCCATTCTACTATGATTTTCTTTATTTGATAGTTTCCTTCAGTTATTAGTTTCTGCTGGAGGCCGTTGGTGCATTTTAAAACTTTTAGTTCAGTGTTTGTATATTTTATCTGTGTTCCATGTCAATAAGAAGTTCTTCTGTGTTCTGTGTGAACAGTATCGTCTGTTCAATATAAATTAAACTGCAGTCTTGATCTCCAGAATAATAATGAATAAACTTAGAAACAACAGCGCTCTTATCACAAAAGCAGACAAGGGAAACACTAATGAAACAGAAGAAATAGAGGAATGAAACTCTAAAGTCTCTAGAGAAGAACAACATAGTAAAATTAGCTAGTACCCAACACAAAAATACTAGAAAAATACGCAGTAGTTTTAAACAACATTTAACATGTGTTGCCAAAGAGAAAATAAAACAAAAGAACCTTAACGCACACACTCTGATCAGCATACAAAAAAATCCATAAGTAGGACATACCAAACAGAATAGTTGTAAATTATAGAAATTCAGCTATACATCACCGAGCCACAGAAATACATATGTACTTATAGGAATATCGTGTATTTACCAACAACTGAAGGATACACAATATCAAAGAGCTGACGCAAACGATCAGACATATCAACACTCATACAACAGCCACACTTACATCATTTGACGTCACATACATGTCTTCCGATGTTCCCACCACAGAAACAATCAATATCATTCTCAAATCCCAAATAAAATAAATAACCAATGCTCTAATATTATTCAGTGTTTCTCATTTGATGAGCAGTTCTACTCACATTAGGGTGGTCTCCTTAAGTGGTCACTAGTCAGTGGACCCCTAGACAACATTTTTCTTAATCACATTGAGAATAAAATATTTGAAATTATCGTAAAATCCTAGCAATACAGAACAGCATATCGGCGTCACTACGTAGATGACATAATATACCTCATCCAAAAATATAATACACCATAGGCACAGAAAATGACAAGAAGTTAATTTTCTTCGCCTCACAATATCAGTTTTCGACATACAAGGAACCCTCCATCATCCGCACACCCTTACACGATGACCCAAACCATCCTATAATATACAAATAATTTGGATTCCAATACATGCTGCACAAACTGAATAAAACTTTTGATTATCAAATAAATAACTCCTGAAAACAAATGCATACAAAAGTTATAGACATACTAAATTACAAAATTATAACTAAGATGAAAAGTACACCTAGCACACAAATGGGAACGGATCAACGCCAACATACCATAATGATGTAGATGGGTGTCGACAAGGAGTCCCCTGGTGCAGATGGAAAATTGGTGTAAAAGATGAAGTCAGCTAATGCTTGACGAAATAAGTTATTGACTTTCTAGTGAGACAGGCATAGAAACTATGTACCAAAAGGAGGTGGACATCCGGCGGTGGTGTTGGAACCCCAGGCTGGGACAGGCTGGTGTCAGCACATTTCGTCCACTTGGCTCTGCTGCGACATTGCTGGTAGTGCATGCTTGGCTGCCATAGTGCTGTGTCAGGTAGTGGCACCTCAGTTGCTACAACAGTGAGAAAAAGAAGCCCACATTCAGTAATGGCGATGGCCAGTTTCGCTGCACAGAGTAAGACGCCAGACCAGCGACTGGAGAGTGGCGGCTGACGTCGGAGCAACCTAATGGCTTGACGCTGGAAGGATATCAGTCAGAGCCTCTGCCCATCAAGTCCACGACCGTACCTCCAACCGACAGTTCCATCAAGATGACAGAAGAATGTTGGTGGCCTCGGAGTGGAACCAACACACAGTGGTAGACGCCTCAGTGTTCCAGTGATGCTTCAATGATCTGCCTTGCCAGATGACAAATATGAAGGCATGGTGAAAGGTAATGACTCAGAATTTACTACTGAAGTTTTTTTAATTAAAAAAACGTTCCACATTTTAATTCTTCATGTTTATATCTTGGCAGCCCTCTACCGCTAAGTGCTCCGAATTGTAGGGGTAACATGGCAGTATGTAACGTAACTATGTCGGGTGTGAGAAACTGACTGCTGTAATTGAGTTACAAATTCGAAGAATTCGTCCACACTTGGACGCAGCGAGATCTTTACCAACACGGCGCCTTGGGTTCACCGATATCGATCATACTCCATACAGTTCGGCCTAGGTGCCCTCTGATTTTCATCTGTTCCCAAAACTTAAAGAAATCCTGAGACGACTTCGCATTGGTGGCGATTAAGCGGTGCAAGCCGTGGCTCCGTCAAGAAAGTCAAACATTCTACAGTGACGGTATCAACAAACTGGTCTCCCGTTGTGAGAAATGTGTATGTGCCAAGGTTACTACGCCAAGAAATAAAACATGTACTCGTGAATAGTCTTTGGTGTTGCTGACCAACAGCCACACAATACTTTTTAAAGGAACACAAAGCCATTTGACAGTTTTATTGTTTATTTAATTGCAAGCAAGGCTTCGGCCTTGTACACCATTTTCAAGTATTTGATTTCATGTCTATAACGTATATTACAGGACACTTTACATGTTTTCAATCTCAAAGTTGTCCATGTCGCGCAATATATGTTATAGACATAAAATCAAATACATGAAATTGGCATAAAAGGCCGAAACTTGGGTCGTAATTAAATGAACAATAAAAGAGTCAAATGGCTGTGTGTTACTGTTAAAAATGAAGATGCGAATAGAAAAGGCGTAGAAAGTTTACAAAGTTATTTTTATTTAAAAGGGTTGAAGAGTTGTCACATATAGTAGATACTAGTATTCAGCACGCTCTCGTATAAGTGGCTGTCAAATGGAAACGAAAGGGGTGGAAAAATGTAAGTTAACTGTTTATTATTCAAAAGTAATCCCCATAACTCTTAGTACAATTATTCCTTTGCGATGCAAGACGGTCATTGCCTTCATGAAAAACGTTTTCGGTTGTCTATGGAAACATGGTACTATCAGGGCTTGCACCTCTTCCTCCGAAGAAAATCGACTGTCACCAGTGTCTTCCCACAGATTCCCAAAAATATGGAAATCGCATGCAGAGCCACTTCTGATCTCTCCCCGTACGATTGCCGTATTTTTGGAGCCCTAAAGGAAGCATTCGTGGTTGACGATCTGCTTCCGACATAGACATTCCTGCCTGGTTAGAATCATGCTTCCGTTTCCAACCGCAAACGTTTTTCCATGAAGTCACTGACCTTCTTGTATCTCAGTAACATAAATCTACTAATTGTTACTTTACTCTCCTGAGTGGTAAGGGGCGTTCTGTAATAATTGCTTGAGAGAATGTAAATTTCTTACCCGAGATCGGTGGTAAACCAAATTTATTGTAGATTAGCGGTTTCGGTAATCACAAGTACTATCGTTAGGTTTCTGAATCCATTCACGAAGTGTGAAATTATATAGAAATAAAATTAAGTATAAAAGCAGGTGCATGCTAATAGCAAAAACGGTGTTACAACATACGACGATAAAAGGTTTCCTAAACCAGCTGTAAGTTTACTTTCTAAAACATTGCGAGGTACAGTTCGCGGGACGACACCCGTAACAGAACATAGTAAACGAGCATTTTGTGTGAGTGTGATGCGTCTTACGCTTGTCGTTAATTTGTTTCTCCTATTTGTTTAACGCGTTCTGAAGTCATTGACTTTAACATCATCATGGCAAGCATTTTCTTTGAAAAACTCTTAAAACGCTGGAACACAATGTAGCCACAGTTTGCGACTCTGATATGGGATGTCACACCGTCTAACTGTTAATATTAAGTGAATTACGTGCGTTATCCACGATCATTGTAATTAATTTATTATTTAGAAGCATGATAATTACTTAGGCTGTCGTCCCCAGTGTAGATTGCTATCTAAATGACACAGCAGAAGTCTACCTTGTGAATCTACTTCTGCATAGTTTTAAAATTTTTATAAGATTACAATTATCTCTGCAGATTTTTATAAATTACAAAATACAGTCATACAGCAGTTCGGGTTGTGGAAATTACACAAAGTCGTGAAGCAGATTCTATATGGTGCAGTTGTGCAAGTGAACGTAATAAGAATAAAACTTTAGCTTCACTTTTAATAACTATATTAGAACAGTTTTAAAAACGTTCTTTACGAATCTTTTATCAGGGCGTGACATGAATAGTGCTATAACTAAAACACGTAAATAATTTTAAACAAGAAGTACGTGAATACACTATCGATCATTGTCGACGCAAAGTGTTAATTTCCCGGCCAGTTCCAGGCGCCACCTGCCAGTCTAGCGAAGCCCTGGCCGCAATGAAGTACACAGTGGTGTGTGGTACGGGACACGAGCATTTCGGGAGTTACTCTGTATATTGTGATTTTAACCTTGTCTTGCCAATATTCCGGTTGTCGTCCCTCACATACCTAGCAATATTTTAGAAAGAGTACTTGTACAGCTGATATAGGAGACAATTAAGAACGTTTTATCGATGTATGTTATAACACGGTTTGCTGTTGCCATGCACCTGCCTATTATGGTTAATTTTATCTCCGCGTATTTTCATATTGTATTAACGCATTCAGAGGTCTGAATGTGGTAACCAGGCTCACCGAAACAGGTAATCGGCAATAAAAGTTGTTTACAAACGATCTTGGCTAAGAAGTCAACCTTCTCTCATGTAAAATGTATTGCTATTCAAATGGTTCAAATGGCTCTAAGCACTATGGGACTTTACATCTGACGTCATCAGTCACGTAGACTTAGAGCTACTTAAACCTAACTAACCTAAGGACATCATACACATCCATGCCCGAGGCAGGATTCGAACCTGCGACCGTAGCAGCAGCGCGGTTCCAGACTGAAGCGCCTAGAACCGCTCGGGCACAGCGGCCGGCGTGTTGCTATTACTTTTGAAATAATGCTAGTAGCCTGCAGCAATGATCTAATGCAAGTGTGACTAGTGATGGGTTAACGAACATGTACATTTACAGATTGTGTTCTTTTACTACGTTTTTATACCTGTGCTCGCACTGTGTAACAAAGACACAAATGTATTTAACAGGATTGAAAACGACACACAAATGTGTCAGCAACATCACTTTGACATGGCTTAAAGCCATAATATCAGAACTTGATAATGGCTTAAGGCCGAAATTGCAGTGGTGTAATAAAAAATTATAACAATCACTTGCGTAAAGATGATGTCCTTCAAAAAATACTATGACGTTGCCTCTCATTCTCACAGTTCACTTTGTCGGGTACTCGGTGGCCGGAAGCGGTGCGGGCACAGTCCGTCTTCCACTGTTTGGTTCTGAGTTGTATTTGCATTGTGCCCTGGGGCAAGATGAAACACTCATTTAGTTTCCTACGCTGTGCTTTAATCTCATGGCGTATTGATGCGTTAGAGTATCTGCAGGGATATCTTATTCCTTTCGTCTTACCATACTTTTATTCCTTACAACTTGAGTCTCACATTTCGAAGGAAATGCCGGCTATTAAGACAGTGATTCAGAGGCACCCTTAAAAGGACGAACTTATCCTGTATTCGTAACTGTGATATGAGTCGGCAGTTACAGTTTCACATTAAGCAGACATGTTATATCAGTTATTTGGTACAGCTCTTGTTACTGTGTAACACACATCTTCCGCATTCCATTTTGGCACGCAAGGGTTAATTAACATTAACCAATGTCTAATGTCGTTCTTGGGCGGCTGTGCTTTACCTTTCCGAACCCCTTGCTCCTGCAGGGCTTTAATGTTAATTTTCATTTACAAATTCAGTCTGCACATCTACTTCATAGGTATTTAAGACTTGAAAAGGTCCGCAGATCTCTCGAACAACAAAGTTTCACTTGGTCAAAGGCAAATATGCCTGAGTTTCAGGCAAAATTTCCCATTTAGTTCGACGCTGAGGCGCTGATCTAGTACAGTTGGAGAGCCCCTGCAATGCAGTTCGAGTTTCAGGGGGGGGGGGGGGGGGTACCAAGTGGGCTGAGGTGTGAATGTGAATTTGAATTGAGGAGGAGGCGTGCTAGGATACAGCGCGCACCTGTGCAAAGCCACTTTGCCCCAGTGTCGTCGTGGTTAGCGCATCTTCCTAGTGAGCAGGAGGCTTGGCTTCGAATCCTGATCTTGGTACAAATTTTCGTTCGTCGCTTTAGTCAGACTACATACAACATAGATTCTTGGGACTTGGAAAGGTCTCTGGAACCACATTTGACCAAACGAAAGACCCTCACGGTATAATTATGTCCTGACCGGCCTGCATCCGTGACACGATTCGTGTTTCAAACAACAGACAGCGTATATGAAACCTGACCATCAACCTGGTGTGGCAAAAAACGTGAACCAACCAAAGAGGCGACGCGTTTCGTTGATCCAATGTCTAGTCTTGATGATCCCATACCATCGGCAATCGCAACTGGCGCTATAGTTGGGTCAACATATTCTCGTGGAGTGCCATATTCAAGAATGTGCGTAGAATGATTTGTACCCGAATACTTGTGCCTGCTCCAGTATTGCAAACTGCCGCAGATCACCTCCTAGCGTGCGTTACAGAGCGGACAAGCCGCCGATCTCCACCTTCTGTGGTCAGCCGTGGACGTGAAACACTTGTCGCCTTTCACCTTTCTTCAGACCTCTTCATAGACGCTCACGAACTATAGGATGCTAACAGCCGACCGACTTAAACGTTTCTGAAACGCTCGTTCTCGGGAACCGAGTCGTAAAATGCTTTCCGTCACAGAATATCTCACGAAATGGCCGTGATGCTATAATCAAAGACGTTCGACGCCATACGGAAAAGATGCTTTCCTTCCGGAACTATCCAGGAATGTATTAATAAATGGGGAACTTTACAAGAACAACCCCCCCCCCCCCAGTCGTACTAAACCTCCAGAAACCTCTGAGTTTAACCGGTGAGTCCGTAGATGGTATAAGGGGCGTCCAGTATAACTAGCCACGCTTTCCCACACGTATTTTGCGATAATAAAGCCAGTCTGTCCTTGAACTGACTTAAGTGAGCCGCCGCGTACGAATTCTTCGTACGTGCTATGTGGAAATTCTCTCGTCGTTTAATGCCCCCTTGCAGAGCCGTAGCAGCGCCGTCGGATTCTGAAAGTGCAATATTACTGTCTCCGTTTTGCGTAATGGTGAAGGAAGAATCTTTTTGTCCAAATATTTTTTACACAGGATGCCATTATGGTGCGTTTATTTAAGAAACACCGTAAAATGAACTTGTTAGCACTGATTATAAGCTTACTATTAACGGTACGAGGACATGGTCTACCTCATGACTAGATCGAAAGGTATCCTAACGACGACTACCGACTATGGCTTACAGTCTGTAACTTGAGCACACAATCGGTTTAGTTCATATAAGAGCGTACATCTTCGGTTATGCCAAGGTTATTCCTTTTATTAATACCAACGTTTCCTGTCAGTTTAAAATCGCCGGAAGAGAGTATTTATGACCACAGACTCCCCCCACTGTCCGAGTCGCAAAAGGCAACTTTTGTTAGCATTTATTAATAACAATTACCTCATTCGCGCCAGAATAAATGTACTTCCCCTACATATCTCTTTGCTGACGTCACAAGCGATTTCTGCATCGGCACCTCATCTCACTGGCTCTGAAAGCGTCACATGTCCAACTGCCTCTAGCACTCAGCGTGGGAACCTACTGCTCGTCCCATACTCTGTACGTATTGCAGCGCTGGTACATTCACTTCTCATACATAAAACAGCATCACTGTAAATAAAGAAAAATGAGCGCCCCTATTTGAAACTAAGGGGTGCCTTATCACCTGACAGTGGTACAGGAAGTACCGTCTGGCACACACGAAAGGTGAATTACGTAGATTCGATGTAAATTTCCAGAGGTAGTCATCGAAAGCTTGGGGTATTACCTGAGCTTGACACAGGAAGTCAACCAACAGTTTCTTATATGGACTCTGTCGTGACAGACTTCGTAACTAAATCTGCACGAAGTTTGTCCAGATGCAGCAGCCTCACTCTAAAAAAATGGCTCTGAGCAGTACCGGACTTAACTGCTGTGGTCATCAGTCCCCTAGAACTTAGAACTACTTAAACCTAACTAACTAAGGACACAACACACACCCATGCCCGAGGCAGGATTCGAACCTGCTTCCGTAGCGGTCGCGCTGCTCCAGACTGTAGCGCCTAGAACCGCTCGGCCACTCCGGCCGGCTAGCCTCACTCTAGCTTGCAACATTAACTACCGCTTTCTTTCTCTCCAGTAGAACCGAACAGTGGTTAGTATGTCTTTCGGCACAGGCCGCGTTCTCGTTGGGTTTGCAACAACTAAGTCCTTTTATATTGCATCACAGAACCAAATCTATATATGAGAATCTTTTATGTAATACTACGCAGTGACAGTCTCTAACAATCATTAATTATATGAGATGTTACGGTCAGAATGAGAAAATTCAGTTCGCTGTTTTGGATGTTGCAGCATACATCATGCGAAACGTAATGAAAATCGTGGTATACATCGTTTCCATTAACACTTTTAAAAACATATTGTGTCGAGACAAGTAGTTGCGTATTACTGAATATAAGGTCCGCCTGGTACGCAAAAGTGGTTTACTAAAATCTGTGAACTGTGAGCATGTTTTAAGTGATAAGTAAGCTACGAAAATGACACCAAAATACAGTTTTTGCTATCTGTTGTCATTAACTTTACATTACACGATTGTGCAGGACCTTCTTACATTGTCTTGTGATGGTATCTTTTCATCTGCAACGAAATTATATTCCTACCAGTACAAGATAGTGTACAGACGGTCGTGCATAACCGTATAATGTAAAATTAAGATAATGACAACAACAAACAAAAACTATCTTTACGCCTACTTTTCGTACATATGTATTCACATTCCACAGATTTGACAAAAAAAAAAAAGCCCTCTAACGACGGCACAAAGATTTTGAAACATGTTTAGGTATATGAAAAAACATTGTTTTGTATAACAGACGGATCTGTATCCCAAAATTTTGTACGCAGACATGTCCAGTGCAAGATCAGCAAATCCAAATAATGGGCTACAAATTACCATGCTTTGGTATTGTGACTTTCTCATTGTAGAATTTTATTTGAATCGCCTCTGGAATTTCATATTACATCACGGATATTTCGGTACCACAATGGCCATTGCAGTCGCATAATTCTTTAAAATACTGTAAAATTATTGTCATCGCCCAATCACCCATTCTCTCTAATTTAACATGGAACCTTAAATAAGACCTCAAAATTTTCTGCGCGAAACTTCCGCCTGCTGACTCATTTGGCTGAATTGTTTGATGACTTCTCAGGGATGCCAAAGAGTGTTTTCACTATATTTTTCTTTAAAAATTATTTTCAGTGTGTGCTAGTATTCGTTTCCGTTAGGCAGCATAAGCTATTTCCTCGCAAGTGCGTATTCTGCACGCTTCACTAATACGCTTATAAAAGTCGCTCAGACAAGTGATGACTCGAATGCAGCGAACAAGAGGGCTGAAGCACGCTCGAAATTTTTTTTCCAGACATCAAAGTAGAATTATGCATCTTTGAGTACAGCATGCCTCACAACACGTTACTCGAGTCGCCAACAAAAGCCTTATAGAGCAGTTGGCTGTGGGCGTGGAAGAAAGCTTTTGTATGAATATTTATAATGTCCTTAAATTAATTAAACTCCGGGGGGCCTGTACTTCATTATCCTAAGCAGGAGATATTGCTCCTGCGGGAGAGGCGGTAGGATCAGAGGCTCCTGCTACCAGAGAGTCCTTAAAAGAAAAGTTACGGGCTTGCGTTTGAGCCGGGAGAGCGAAAACGTCGGTCGAGATACGGTGTTCAGGGAACACAACTCTCCAGCCTGCTTTTATTGATATCGGACCATCGTTTACGGCTGTACGAAGACAGTTGTGACTCGAAGTCTAGAGACGGTTGTGACTGCAGCTGGAGGAAAATCAATGGAGTGAACTGCCCTCCAGGCAGTGCAAGTACTCGATTTCTTCAGCGGCTGGCCAATGTGGTACCACGATAGGGAGACTACATACAGCGAGAATCGCAATTAACAGCGAAACCTGAATGGAAATTAATTGCACGTTATAACCGGCTAATGTATAATGAAAACCAAGCTTCAGAGGAAGACCTCTTAAATTGATAAATCAAATGACGGGGATCTCATAGCAATCCAAGAAGTAAATGAGGTTCTGAATAAAACAAAAAAACCGGAAAGCGACAGGCCCCGTTGTCATAAATGCCAAGTTACTAAAAAAAGGAGTATTATTTTTTAAACTTAGGCTTCTTCGTTTATGCTATATGTCTTGCCAAATACGCCAAATCCCAAAACAATGCCGGCCGGGTGGCCGAGCGGTTCTAGGCGCTACAGTCTGGAACCGCGCGACCGCTACGGTCGCAGATTCGAATCCTGCTTCGGGCATGGATGTGTGTGATGTCCTTAGGTTAGTTAGGTTTAATTAGTTCTAAGTTCTAGGGGACTGATGACCTTAGAAGTTAAGTCCCATAGTGCTCAGAGCCATTTGAACCATTTGAACCCAAAACAATGGACAGTTGCAGATGTCGTTTCAATCTTTATAGAAGGCAACCGAAATAAATGAAATAGTAACCGTGGTAGAACATCAGCGGACACAGCATGTAAGATTTACTCCAAGATAATAAACCAACGTCTACAAACTATGGCCGAAAATCTGTTATCTGAAGAATAAAATGGTTCCACGAAAGCAAGATCCTCTGTTGGTAAAGTTTTCACATTTAAACAAACGATACAAAATTTTAGTTCAATACGGAAACACACAACTCATTAATAGACTTGGAAAAAGCCCTCGACCATGTAGATACGAAAATCTTATGGAACACATCACGCAGGGATGGATATCCTCAGCAAATAATAAAGGTGATAGAAAACCTATATAAACCTACAAAGCAACGTGAAATTCTGCTTTCCTCACACGTACTATATGCCGCAACAATCACTGTTTTCATGCTTCTAGGATCAGTCATCTTGTTTCGCACATTGCTTCCTTGGTTACATACTGTACGTGTTACAAATTAAGATACAAGATTGGAAATGAAATTACTATATCGATTTGACGAAAGTTTTTTTTCCAATCTCCTTGTGATAACAGTTTTTCTATTTTTTCTAGGATAACTACTTAGGTAGTGGTAATTAATTATTCACATCCGATACAATAGAGTTACATGTTTGCACCAGTTACTGTCCTTCAAAGTAGTCACCAGCGTTGTGTAGAATCCGTTGCCAGCAATGTGGAAGGCGTAGTATACCGTTAGCAGAGTCTGCTCTGTTGATGGTGCGAATGGAGCCGCCTACTTCCTGTCGAATCTCTGGAACAGTCCTGAATCAAATGCCACGAAGTGGTACCTTCATCTTCGGAATCAAATCAAAGTCACAAGGACTTGAGTCCGGGGAGTCCCAGCGACCGAACAGAGCAGCCATAGTTTGCGCTGTATGCGCCCGCGCATTGTCGTGCAAAATGATGGGTGGGTTGCGCAGAAAGTGTCGCCGCCACTTTCGTAAAGCGAGTCGCAGGTGACGCTCCAAAAATGAACAGTAAAACTGTGCATTGACGGTCTGCCGTGGAGGAACGTAATGCGTTAGTGCCTCCACAGTAGTGTTGCCGCTATTTAAGTTCCAACTGACATGTTTCAAACTCGATCCTCATCATAACGACTAAGAGTAGCGTCTTCCTGTTTACATTTGTTGGAGCCATAGGCGTGCCCTATACAAGCTGCCAATATGAATCAAGTGGGTGAGGGTGAGGGTAAGTTCGTACGTCCGCTGTCCAGGGATGACTCTGCCGCTCGACGCTGACCGTCCCGATGCGACGTTATGACTGCTTTCTGATTATGGGCTCTTCTTCCCACTCCTTATATGACCTTCCGACAGCCATCCACCTGGCACTACGTACCTGCTGCCCCTCCAGACATCCTGCATCGTTATCACGACATGCATGAGGTAAATAGACGCTGAAGCCATCCTCACTGCATGGTAGTACAGTACTATAGTGTGTTTTATGGCTTCCAATATTGTAAACGTAGTGTAATTATCTGCTGTTGGATATACGAAAAAACATAGTGGAATTTGAATGTCTTTCACTTTTAAAGTTTACATTTAAGTATTCGTTCTGTTTATCGGATCTACGTCAGTTAGTTTAGTGCAGTTATTTGATTTAATGTGGGAAACGTCATGAAACGTACATGTCTATCTCATGTTACGACAAGGTGACTATATTTTAATCGACGTGCGGTATGCTGTGTATTTGTCTGGTATACAAGTAGGAGTCTATTAATTGCTCTTTGAACGGACATTGTTGTAGTGGTCTGTGGAAAAAGTTGGGGGAAGAAGGAACAGCATGTGTTTGGAGTTACAATGTAATGGTGGAGGCAGGTCATTTCTGAAGACACCCATACTCGCATGGGAGATATGATACTGCAACCAGGATTTCACAGAGCACTGAAAGAAGTTGATAGAATCTGAAGGAAAATCAGCATTGGCCGTATTTTGTTGTTTTATTGTCAGTAAAATCGATTTTCGGTCACTTAGTGACCATCCTCAGTGCTAGAAGTTAATAATTTTCACATAACGATCAGTGAGTATAAAACCGAAAATCACAACTAAACCTGCGTATGAAAATAACAGTTGGTAGGAACATACCTGCAATATACAATTAAAATTGCTAGGCACTGGTATCAAGCTATAACCACAAGCTTAGAGCGATCACATAAACTGAGGCCGCTGTTTACATGCAACTGTACAGCAGACCTCGGTGTGACAGGGCTTGGAACGGCCTCTATGTGACATGTGTCAAGTGAAGACTTAATATTACTGGTTTTGCAAGATATTAATCGTGCATAAACTGTTTTTAATTTCCCAACAGTACGATGTACATTTCCGGAATAGGTGGCCCTATTACCTGTCCTTCCTAATGATGGTTTTTCGATGTATGATGTATACTACTTTTTCACGCCTTGTATTTTTAATTTATTTTAATAACACAATTAGAATTATAGGTATTTTTAGGTCTGCTTTTATTTCATATGGGTCCCACTGCTACTATACGTTATGTAAAATCAAATTATTTTTATTAGTGTTCAAAACCGGATGCTTGGCAATCTTATTACTATTTTATCAACGTGTGAATGTATGTATGGGTTCTGACCCAGTGCTGATGTGGAAGCGTACAACCAGTGTTATAAAAAATGTTAGCTTGTCCAAATACGACGAATGATATGTACATCAACGCGTCGTTAAATATGATAGCAAAATTGTTAGTCTACACCCTCAAAACTTTTTTGTTGTTGTTGTAATGAATATTGTTTCATGGCATTTGAATTGTTACTCAGTGGAATTCTTCGTACTATTACTATTTCTTATAAATTTGACTCCTCAGTTTTAACGTAATATTTTACGTAAATCGAGAACGATATACTTCTAACTTCCCACGCCAAATTGTGGGTGCTATGTTTTACATTAAGCAACTGTGTACGTTTGATGTCATGCATGTTTGGGTTCTGACCAAGTGCTTATGCGGAAACGTATAACCATTGTTATAATAATATTAGCTTGTTCAAAGGGACAAACGAAATGTACATCATCATGTCTGTTAAATATGATAACAAAATTGTTTGTCTCCACCTTCAAAACTTTTTGTAATCAATATTTTGTTTCACGGCATTTTAATTATTGCGTAATGGCATTTTCGTACTATTACTATTTTTATATATTTGACTCCTTAGTCTTAACATAACAGTTTACGTAAATCACGAACGTTGTACTTCTAACTTCCCATGCCAGATGGTAGGTACTATGTTTTTTAAAAAACTGTGTTATACCTCATTTCATGTTATTCATATAGTATTCTTTTTCTTTTTCTCTTTTACTTGTCCTGCACTCTGACAACTTATTATCGCTCTGTTTTATGTTTTGTAAGTTTGTTTTCCCCCCCATTAACCATGGACCTTGCCGTTGGTGGGGAGCCTTGCGTGCCTCAGCGATACAGATAGCCGTACCGTAGGTGCAACCACAACGGAGGGGTATCTGTTGAGATGCCAGACAAACGTGTGGTTCATGAATAGGGGCAGCAGCCTTTTCAGTAGTTGCAAGGGCAACAGTCTGGATGATTGACTGATGTGGCCTTGTAACAATAACCAAAACGGCCTTGCTGTGCTGGTACTGCGAACGGCTGAAAGCAAGGGGAAACTACAGCCGTAATTTTTCCCGAGGGCATGCAGCTTTACTGTATGATTAAATGATGATGGCGTCCTCTTGGGTAAAATATTCCGGAGGTAAAATAGTCCCCCATTCGGATCTCCGGGCGGGGACTACTCAAGAGGATGTCGTTATCAGGAGAAAGAAAACTGGCGTTCTACGGATCGGAGCGTGGAATGTCAGATCCCTTAATCGGGCAGGTAGGTTAGAAAATTTAAAAAGGGAAATGGATAGGTTGAAGTTAGATATAGTGGGAATTAGTGAAGTTCGGTGGCAGGAGGAACAAGACTTCTGGTCAGGTGACTACGGGGCTATAAACACAAAATCAAATAGGGGTAATGCAGGAGTAGGTTTAATAATGAATAGGAAAATAAGAATGCGGGTAAGCTACTACAAACAGCATAGTGAACGCATTATTGTGGCGAAGATAGATACGAAGCCCACTCCTACTACAGTATTACAAATTTATATGCCACCTAGCTCTGCAGATGACGAAGAAATTGAAGAAATGTATGATGAAATAAAAGAAATTATTCGGATTGTGAAGGGAGACGAAAAATTAATAGTCATGGGTGACTGGAATTCGAGTGTAGGAGAAGGGAGAGAAGGAAACATAGTAGGTGAGTATGGATTGGGGCTAAGAAATGAAAGAGGAAGCCGCCTGGTAGAATTTTGCACAGAGCACAACATAATCATAGCTAACACTTGGTTTAAGAATCATAAAAGAAGGTTGTATACATGGAAGAACCCTGGAGATACTAAAAGGTATCAGATAGATTATATAATGGTAAGACAGAGATTTAGGAACCAGGTTTTAAATTGTAAGACATTTCCTGGGGCAGATGTGGACTCTGACCACAATCTATTGGTTATGACCTGTAGATTAAAACTGAAGAAACTGCAAAAAGGTGGGAATTTAAGGAGATGGGACCTGGATAAACTGAAAGAACCAGAGGTTGTTCAGAGTTTCAGGGAGAGCATAAGGGAACAATTGACAGGAATGGGGGAAAGAAATACAGTAGAAGAAGAATGGGTAGCTTTGAGGGATGAAGTAGTGAAGGCAGCAGAGGATCAAGTAGGTAAAAAGACGAGAGCTAGTAGAAATCCTTGGGTAACAGAAGAAATGTTGAATTTAATTGATGAAAGGAGGAAATATAAAAATGCAGTAAATGAAGCAGGCAAAAAGGAATACAAACGTCTCAAAAATGAGATCGACAGGAAGTGCAAAATGGCTAAGCAGGGATGGCTAGAGGACAAATGTAAGGATGTAGAGGCCTATCTCACTAGGGGTAAGATAGATACTGCCTACAGGAAAATTAAAGAGACCTTTGGAGATAAGAGAACGACTTGTATGAATATCAAGAGCTCTGATGGAAACCCCGTTCTAAGCAAAGAAGGGAAAGCAGAAAGAAGGAAGGAGTATATAGAGGGTCTATACAAGGGCGATGTACTTGAGGACAATATTATGGAAATGGAAGAGGATGTAGATGAAGATGAAACGGGAGATATGATACTGCGTGAAGAGTTTGACAGAGCACTGAAAGACCTGAGTCGAAACAAGACCCCCGGAGTAGACAACATTCCATTGGAACTACTGGGAGAGCCAGTGCTGACAAAACTCTACCATCTGGTGAGCAAGATGTATGAAACAGGCAAAATACCCTCAGACTTCAAGAAGAATATAATAATTCCAATCCCAAAGAAAGGAGGTATTGAAAGATGTGAAAACTACCGAACTATCAGTTTAATAAGTCACAGCTACAAAATACTAACACGAATTCTTTGCAGACGAATGGAAAAACTAGTAGAAGCCAACCTCGGGGAAGAACAGTTTGGATTCCGTAGAAACACTGGAACACGTGAGGCAATACTGACCTTACGACTTATCTTAGAAGAAAGATTAAGGAAAGGCAAACCTACGTTTCTAGCATTTGTAGACTTAGAGAAAGCTTTTGACAATGTTGACTGGAATACTCTCTTTCAAATTCTAAAGGTGGCAGGGGTAAAATACAGGGAGCGAAAGGCTATGTACAATTTGTACAGAAACCAGATGGCAGTTATAAGAGTCGAGGGACATGAAAGGGAAGCAGTGGTTGGGAAGGGAGTAAGACACGGTTGTAGCCTCTCCCCGATGTTGTTCAATCTGTATATTGAGCAAGCAGTAAAAGTATCAAAAGAAAAATTCGGAGTAGGTATTAAAATTCATGGAGAAGAAATAAAATGTGGTTCGCCGATGACATTGTAATTCTGTCAGAGACAGCAAAGGACTTGGAAGAGCAGTTGAATGGAATGGACAGTGTCTTGAAAGGAGGATATAAGATGAACATCAACAAAAGCAAAACAAGGATAATGGAATGTAGTCTAATTAAGTCGGGTGATGCTGAGGGAATTAGATTAGGAAATGAGACACTTAAAGTAGTAAAGGAGTTTTGCTATTTGGGGAGCAAAATAACTGATGATGGTCGAAGTAGAGAGGATATAAAATGTAGACTGGCAATGGCAAGGAAAGCGTTGCTGAAGAAGAGAAATTTGTTAACATCGAGTATAGACTTAAGTGTCAGGAAGTCATTTCTGAAAGTATTTGTATGGAGTGTAGCCATGTATGGAAGTGAAACATGGACGATAAATAGTTTGGACAAGAAGAGAATAGAAGCTTTCGAAATGTGGTGCTACAGAAGAATGCTGAAGATTAGATGGGTAGATCACATAACTAATGAGGAAGGATTGAATAGGATTGGGGAGAAGAGAAGTTTGTGGCACAACTTGACCAGAAGAAGGGATCGGTTGGTAGGACATGTTCTGAGGCATCAAGGGATCACCAATTTAGTATTGGTGGGCAGCGTGGAGGGTAAAAATCGTAGAGGGAGACCAAGAAATGAATACACTCAGCAGATTCAGAAGGATGTAGGTTGCAGTAGGTACTGGGAGATGAAAAAGCTTGCACAGGATAGAGTAGCATGGAGAGCTGCATCAAACCAGTCTCAGGACTGAAGACCACAACAACAACAACAACAAGTTTGTTTTTTAAAAAACAATACGCCAATGTATTTTAGATGTTTCTTCCCCCTTCCTGTGCTATGTTTCTCACGTGCATTTAAATTTCAATTACTTCATGAGTCACAAATGCACCAGAGGTATTTTGTGTTAATATCTTGCAAAAGCAGTAATATTAAGTCTTCACGTGACACATGTCACATAGAGGGCGTTCCAAGCCCTGTCACAGCGAGGTCTGCTGTACAGGTGCATGTAAACATTAAAATTCAAGGATAAGAAATACGTAAAAACCGGTGACATTGTAATTCTGCCACAGACACCAAAAGAACTTTAAGTGCATCTGAACGGAATGGTCACAGTGTTCAAATGAGTTTATAAGACGAATATTAACAAATCCAAAACAAGGATAATGGAACTCAATTAAATGAGGTGATGCTGACGAAATCAGAATAGGAAATGACACACTGAAAGTAGATAATGAGTTTTGTTTTTGGACAGTAAAACAACATGGTGGCCGACGTAGAACGAATATAAAACGTAGCCTAGCAATATCAAGAGAGAATTTCTGGAAAAGAGAAATTTCTTATAACCGAATATAAGTTTTACTTTTAGGAAATGCATTCTGAGGGTGTTTTTTGATACACGAAGAGAATAGAAGCTCTTGAAAGAAGTACTATAGAATAGTGTTGAACAGTGGATGGGTAGATCGAATAAGTATTGAAGAGATACTGAATATCGGAGAAAAAAGAAATTTATGGTACTAACTGACTAAAAGTATGGTTCGGTTGCTAGGACACAACCTGAGGCACCAAGGAATCGTTGATCTCGGTTATCGAGGGAAATGTGGACAATAAAAGCTGTGGACGGAGACCAAAGCTCAAAAACAGTAGGCAGGTTCAGGTGGAATCAGGTTGCAGTACTTATGCAGAGATGGAGAGAAAAACAATAACAACAAACGCACGATGCACCACAAAGGAATAATTCGAATGGGATGGAAATCGGTAGATGTTGTTTTCATGTACAGACAAATAAATGATTACAATTTCAGAAGAACTGGATGAATTAATCAAGAGACAGGGCTTCACAAATTGAGCAAGTCAATAACGTATTGGTGCACCTCTGGCCCATATGGAAGTATTTATTCGGGTTGGCATTGATTGACAGAGTTGTCGGATGTCCTCCTGAAGGATTCGTACCAAATTCTGTCCAATTGGCGCGTTAGATCGTCAAAATCCCGAGATGGTTGGAGGGCCCCGAACAAAATGATCCAGACGTTCTCAGCGGAGGAGCGATCTGGGGACTTTGCTGGCCAAGGTAAGATTTTTAAGCAGAAGATGAGCAGTAAAAACTCTCGCCGTGTGTGGACGGGCACAAACTTGCAGAAATTAAGCCCTTGCTGAAATGTAAGCCCGGGATGACTTGCTAGGAAGGACAACAGAACGGGGTGTGCAATATCGTCGACGTACTGCAGTGCTGTAAGGATATCACGGATGACCACCAAAGGAGGGAACCCAGATCACCACTCCTGGCTGTAAGTCCGTATAGGGACCACATTCTGGTTGGTATTCCGCCGCTGTTCTGGGCATCTGAAGACACCTCTTCGGTCGGGAATCTCATCGACTGGAGTAGAATTTCCTTCAGTGATGATTCCTGCTGAAGCTGGATGACCAGCGAAGATTTGTATGGAGACCCCCAGATAGCCGTCCGATACCAAGCTGACTGTCGCCCACCATACGGCCCGACACACGGCTGGAGTTTTTAGTGTTAGTCTTCGTGCTTGCCAGACTCTACCTCGGTCACCAAGGTCGTCAGATCTGCCCCTAATTGAGAACGTTTCGAGCATTATGGGCAGGGCCCTGCAACCAGCTGGTGTTTTGACGATCTAAAATGCCAATTGTACAGAATTTGGCATAATATCCCCTGGAAATCCAACAGCTTCATCAATCAATGCCCAGTGGAAGCTTGCACAAGTGTCAGAGATGACCAGTACGTTGTTGTGCATGTACATAACATGTACCGATTTCCGTCACATTCGGATAATTCCTTCATGACGCGTCGTTTATTTTTGGCTTAGAGTGCAGACACATTGAGAAGTCCTCTTTGACACACCAACAAATCTATCAGCTCTAATCTCTGTGCGGTGATGGACACTTGCAAACAGTGTAAGTCACTGGTGTCAATGGTTTAGCCTACACGTCCACTGATTCCATACAGCCCACTGGTATATAACCACCATTATACTACAGAGACGTAAGTAGGCGTCGGAGTGTCACATGAGCTCATTGCACAAGTCACAGAGCACCTATAGCGTTCCAGTATTGCCAGTAGGTCCTTTCCATGGGGTATGTAATACGTGACGGTAGCTACTGCACACATTTTAATTCGAATTATTTGTAAAATCACTTATTTTTCCCAACACCATTCGGTACATCCAATGCCGGTACTGTCTAATTACTTTCAGTTCTTAGTAATTATGGAATAATTTGTATCGACCGCAGAATCGTAAACGTCGATTCAAAGATCATCGATATTCATTTCATTAGTATCGGAACTCATCTGTACAGAAGAGCACGCGATGTAGGGAGCAGCAGTAACGCCAGCGCGAATGTGATGACGTGGCACGGATCAGCAGCGGACCAGAAGACGCCGCGGCGGTAATTTGGTGGTCGTGCCGTGCATTCGGGCGGTCTGCAGGCAGACAGGGTAGGGGCCGCGAGCGCATGCGGCGCACGTCGGGGCAGGTCGCCTCCGAAACCTTCCATCACGCGGCCGGCGGAAATAAAAGCAGGAGCAGAAATTGCGGTCTTGTCTATAGCCCCGGAGGCGCCCCTCGCAGACTGCCAAAGCGGCCTGGCTTAACGACTGGGACCGCCAGCTGCCGCGGGCCGTGACGGCACAAAAGGCCGAATCAGAGGCGAGTAGGGGGACCCGGGGCTAATACCGGCCAGTCCTCACAAATACCTCGTACGCTCCAGACTGCGGTGACAAAGACGTTCGTCGTGGGCGATTTCTTTCACTCTTGGGGCAGTATGCCTTGTGCTGATCCTTTGTGGCAGTGCGGAGCTGTGTGACCGGGTGTTTCTGGCCACTACGGGCGCCCACAGTTTGTAGGTTACAGATGGGTAAGATGGCGAAATTTTTATTGACGTTAGTGTTTCAAAGTTAAGACACTGTATAGGAAATCAGAAAAGCGCTTATGGAAGTTGTTACTCGCACCAGTTTAATCTATACGTTTTAAATGTGCAGTTCACGAAAAAAGACGAAAATGTACGATAAATTATTTTTGTTTCACGTCCATTGTCATCAACTTATAGATCCTCATACTAAGTGTTTAGCATCTGACGATATCACTGTATATTAGGAGATGTTTTTATACAACAGACCTGAAGATAGTCATTGCTGACCGAAACCGGTAGACTGAGGACCTACAAGTTTGTGACCATAGACGTGAGATAAAAGAAACTTTTTCTACACTTTCGGGTCACTGTTACGTTCGCGACCCTGTCGCAGCTTGTGAAAGACGAAAATATAGTAACGACATTTCAAAGTACAATCGTAAGGAAAGTATTTAGAGCTATATATCGGTACTGATGACTGGAAAACACTTCATAATTAGTGTATAATTTAAACATAAAGCATGTATACTAGCAAAACGTAAGACCTGAGTATTTGCTATGGACTGGACATGAGATTACAGTACTATCAAACAGGGCCATCTTTGGAACTCCACTATCGCTCCTACGTATAAATCGTATCTCCTGTATCATTTACCTACAATGCAGCAGGTCAGCAACTGGAAGCAGTTAATTCCATAAATTATCTGGGAGTAGGCACTAGGAATGGTTTAAAATGGAATGACCATATAAAATTAATCGCCGGTGAAGCAGATGCCAAACTGAGATTCATTGGAAGAATCCGAAGGAAATGCAATTCGAAAACAAAGGAAGTAGGTTACAGTACACTTGTTAGCCCACTGCTTGAATACTGCTCACCGGTGTGGGATCCGTACCAGGTAGGGTTGATAGAAGAGATACAGAAGACCCAACGGAGAGCAGCGCGCTTCGTTACAGGATCATTTAGTAATCGCGAAAGCGTTACGGAGATGATAGATAAACTCTAGTGGAAGACTCCGCAAGAGAGACGCTCAGTGGCTCGGTACGGGCTTTTGTTGAAGTTTCGAGACATACCTCCACCGAGGAGTCAAGCAATATATTGCTCCTTCCTACGTATATCTCGCGAAGAGACCATGAGGATAAAATCAGAGAGATTAGAGCCCACACAGAGGCATACCGACAATCTTTCTTTCCACGAACAATACGAGACTGGAATAGAAGGGAGAACCGATAGACGTACTCAAAGTACCCTCCGCCACACACCGTCAGGTGGCTTGCGGAGTATGGATATAGATAGACGTTAGACTGACAAACATCTGTCAAGAAATTTTGTACATGCATCATGTAGATGTGAATACAGGACTGCAGCTCGTCAATAATTCGCAGAAAAAGGAGACTAGCAACTGTAATTCTTCCGAAAAATCTACATTATTTGGGCAACCAGTTTCAACGATGTTGGTAGCTTTTTTCTATGCGTCGCTCAAGAATTGCTCAATGAGTCCTTTGTAAGCTGGCTCATTCATGGATGAAATAATTCCCTTGGGGTTCTTCCAATGAAGCCAGTGTCACATTTGTTAATTCCATTTTGTTTTACGTGGTTGTTTCACTTCAGATTGCTATGGTCGATTACTTCTAGATATTTTGTGGTTTTAACTATATCCACCTCACCTAATGCCGTGTGTGTAATAACTCTGATGTACACAGTTCGACCCTACCCACCCGGTAGAATGCATCGTGAGCTACCTTTCTACACCCTTGTGGATGATGACGGTCGATCTGTTGAAAAAAGAGGTCTTATCAAATGGCATTTTAAGGGCAGTGGTTAAACACGAAATGTAGGTGCGGTCAGAAACAGCCTGAAAAGCTTGCAAGGCTGTTGCAGGGTAGGTAGTGCTGAATATAAATGTTGTTGTTGTTGTTGTGGTCTTCAGTCCTGAGACTGGTTTGATGCAGCTCTCCATGCTAATCTATGCTGTGCAAGCTCCTTCATCTCCCAGTACCTACTGCAACCTACATTCTTCTGAATCAGCTTAGTGTATTCATCTCTTGGCCTCCCTCTACGATTTTTACCCTCCACGCTGCCCTCCAATGCTAAATTTGTGATCCCTTGATGCCTTAGGACATGTCCTACCAACCGATCCCTCCTTCTAGTCAAGTTGTGCCACAAACTTCTCTTCTCCCCAAACCTATTCAATAACTCTTCATTAGTTACGTGATCTACCCACCTAATCTTCAACATTCTTCTGTAGCACCACAGTTCGAAAGCTTCTTTTCTCTTCTTGTCCAAACTATTTATTGTCCATGTTTCACTTCCATAAATGGCTACACTCCATACAAATACTTTCAGAAACGACTTCCTCACACTTAAATCTATACTCGATGTTAACAAATTTCTCTTCTTCAGAAACGCTTTCCTTGCCATTGCCAGTCTACATTTTATATCCTCTCTACTTCGACCATTAATCGTTATTTTGCTCCCCAAATAGCAAAACTCCTTTACTACTTTAAGTGTCTCATTTCCTAATCTAATTCCCTCAGCATCACCCGACTTAATTCGACTACATTCCATTAGCCTTGTTTTGCTTTTGTTGATGTTCATCTTTTACCCTCCTTGCAAGACACTGTCCATTCCGTTCAACTGCTCTTCCAAGTCCTTTGCTGTCTCTGACAGAATTACAATGTCATCGGCGAACCCCAAAGTTTTTATTTCTTCTCCCTGGATTTTAATACCTACTCCAAATTTTTCTTTTGTTTCCTTTACTGCTTGCTCAATATACAGATTGAATAACATCGGGGAGAGGCTACAAACCTGTCTCACTCCTTTCCCAACCACTGCTTCCCTTTCATGCCCCTCGACTCTTATAACTGCCATCTGGTTTCTGTACAAATTGTAAATAGCCTTTTGCTCCCTGTATTTTACCCCTGCCACCTTTAGAATTTGAAAGAGAGTATTCCAGTCAACATTGTCAAAAGCTTTCTCTAAGTCTACAAATGCTAGAAACGTAGGTTTGCCTTTCCTTAATCTTTCTTCTAAGATAAGTCGTAAGGTCAGTATTGCCTCACGTGTTCCAACATTTCTACGGAATCCAAACTGATCTTTCCCGAGGTCGGCTTCTACCAGTTGACTTATATAAATGCTAAGAAAAAAATCAATACGTTGCGTTGTTTACGAGGTAATTAGCAGTTCAAAATGTTGAATCGTGTGTGAAATCTTATGGGACGTAACTGCTAAGTCATCAGTCCCTAAGCTTACACACTACTTAACCTAAATTATCCTAAGGACAAACACACACACCCATGCCCGAGGGAGGACTCGAACCTCCGCCGGGACCAGCCGCACAGTAATTAGCAATGATGGCAGCCAATCATGTCGTTGCACGTGGAAATGTAAGCTACGTAAATTTGCGTCAGTTCTCACAGCCAAGATGTCAGCGCACTGATAAGCCATTGTCTCCGGTTCGATCCTTACTACCATTCCACATCCAATTTCTGTATCGGTCTCTTATTCGACTTTAGGAAACCACACGAAGATCGCATCTGGAAGCGATGGGGCGCAGTGGTTAGCACACTAGACTCGCATTCGAGAGGACGACGGCTCAATTAGCGTCGGACCATCCAGATTTAGGTTTTCCGCGATTTCCCTAATTCGCTTCAGGCAAATGCCGAATTGTTCCTTTAAAAGGGCACGGCCGATTTTCTTTCCCATCCTTCCCTAATCCGAGCCTGTGCCACGTCGCTAATGACTTCGTTGTCGACGGTACGTTAAACACTAATCTCCTGCTCCCCCGCCCCCCTTCCTCCTCCTCAAATTAGGCGACACCGTCTCTGAAGGGCCACTTGAATTTGTGCGTGCTACGGACTGACTGGCTAACTTCAGTGCTAATTAACTCGAAAACAGGGCAACAGATCGAATTGTTTCCTTAACAACTATTTCACAGCACAGCCTGCCCTTCAACACCCATACAAGCTTTTAAAGCTTTTGTTAAGTGACAACCAACAGGCGTTAAGTACTTGAAAAAGTTCATAATTAACCATCAGTTGTGTAATATAAACCTATATTGGTCAGTGCTAGTGCTCTTACCGAATGTTATTACGCTCGACTGTCTTTGCTCAGAAAATTCTGTGCCTTGCCTGGCCGACTGAGAGAGGGCATGGCTGGGGAGAGCAATTTAAGCAGCTCCGCCTGTTGTGGCGTAACAAGACAGCCACGCCACTCGAAAGTAGCCGAAAGGCACGCGTTAACTCACGCAGGCTAGTAGATAGGTCTGAAACAGGATACGTAATGAATGCTATAAAGAAAAGTACGTAGCTCCTGGAATACTTAACTTTAATCCATCCATGTGGTACATTGCTCTTGACGATACAAGTGAGACTCTTTAGATACAAGCTATGTAATGCTAATGGCGCCTTGCTAGGTCGTAGCCATTGACTTAGCTGAAGGCTATTCTAACTATCGGCTCTGCAAATGAGCGAGGCTTCGTCAGTGTGCATCGGTAGCTACGTCGTCCGTACAACTGGGGCGAGTGCTAGTCCGTCTCTCGAGACCTGCCGTGTGGTGGCGCTCGGTCTGCGATCACTGACAGTGGCGACACGCGGGTCCGACATGTACTAATGGACCGCGGCCGATTTAAAGCTACCACTTAGCAAGTGTGGTGTCTGGCGGTGACACCACACCGCCGGCGAGGAGAAGGAAGTTTTCCACTGTAGTGACTATGGACAGCTTTCCTCGTGGCTGCGGGATGGTCACAACACCGGTGATTGTGTGTGAGGCTGTGCGGCGGACTTGGAATCTACATTGCTTTTGATTTACATGCAGCTGGTTGTATGGAACTATCTCTCAAAAAAGAAGGCAGCCTGGACTTCTACATGTTGATCAGTCTTTGTAGCGAATGTGGACTGGTGGCTGCTGAGAAAGGATTACATGGTGAGCAATTCGTGAACCTTGTAACTCCTGTGTTTTCGAAGGTAGTTAACGGGGCCGATTTGAATTGGTCCGGCATGTCAAATACTTTTAGTAGCCATCATCGGAATAATAGCTGATTCACCTTCAGTATCAAATGAATAGGTTGTTAAAAAAATTCTGCAGTTCGGTTATCCTGATAGTACTATTTCCTTCTGGGATGAGTTAATAGGACTTTGTGCACTAACAAGACATATGAATTTCCCCGGATTTGCCGATTTAATTCTATAGAGTTTAGTACTGTATATTGGGAGCCGGTGTTTAGTTGTATGTTTTACCTTTAATAGTACTGGTCACGTTTGCATGTCCTGTAATTACTGTTGTTTTGAGGGTTTGGCTGTTAGTCCGTTCATCCGCAGTTAATCTGATGTCACTACAGTGGTGAAGCTCGTGAAAGACTATTCAGCTGGGAGCCAGGTACTTCACAGAAAGGTTTGAATTGTCACCAGTAAGTGGAGGCAATTTATGCTGATTGGATTTTGAACGTTCTTGCAGTGGAATTGAAATTAATTTTAGTATTTGCCCTTGTTCGTGTAAGGTATGTAACATTAATTTCACTGAAACTTGGCATTTCGCCACTTTGGTATTTATGTTCTGTTCTTCATGTTGATAATGTAATTTCTAAACGCTAAGTTGAATTCAGCACAATTGGAGTAATCTCGCATTTCAGCGAAAGGCCTTGTATGTGCATTTCTTTTAAACTAGAATTCCTTGAACAGTCATAACTGAATGACAGTACCTTCCATCTAATTAAGAGTCTTCAGCTAATCCGTCCTTGTGCTTCCTTTTAATCTGCTTGCATTTTTCTTAAATTGTTATGTTATTATGTATGCCCTTTCACCAAAAGTTTTATATGTGAATTATTCTCTCAATGCAATAAGTCGCCTTCTGTGGAATCTTCCCAAACAGTGATTGTGGACAAATTGCACTGCCTTCTGTTTCCTGACCGCCTTCCGTGAATTCTGTTATCCTGTTTTTGATTTTTCTTCAGTAATTTTAAAAAGGTTACCTAATGATCTTTTGACTAAAAATGTTTTTGTAATAGTATGTAGAAACGCCTTTTACGTTTCCCACTATCATTTTCGAATGTTCTTCAGTATTTGTAAAAAGATTATGTGTTGATATTTTGATTAAAAATTTTTGTAACTGAGTGTCAGACAGTTATCTATAAAATATTTTGTACTATTCGTGGCGAATAAATTTATCCCTGCCAGTTTCCACTTCTCTCCTTCCCCGTCTCCCTTATTGCATATGTCTACCATTTTCAATCATAGACCATCATCAGCGGACGTAAGGTGGAAATAGATGAGGTAAACATATTTCAAGTTCGTTTTCGGCCCATACAACATCAAGGTTGACATGGTGAAAGTCCACAATCAGCAGTAAGATACAGTAACAAAACAGTGTAAACTTTGTTACTAGTGTAATTGCTTTGGGGCCGCCCTCGCACTTCACTTCTCAAAGAACGATTCCTTGACGCCTCAGGAAGTGTACAGTCAATTGATCCCTTCATCTAGTGAAGATGTTCCATAACTTTCTTTCGGCCCTGTTTCCGTTCTAAATTTCCAATTGACCTATCTGTCCATTTAATATTCACCACTCTTCTGAAGCTCCACATTTTAAAACCTTGACTCGTCTACAGGCTTGAACTTATCGTCCACATTTCACTTTCGTGCAAGGCTACAGTCTAGACAAAAGTTAACAAAATGACTTCCTCAGGTACCAATTTATATCTGATGTTAACAATTCCTCTTTTTCAGAAATTTGTTCCTTGCTTCTGCCACTACCCATTTCATATTTTTCTCTACTTCAGTTATCGTTAGGTATTTTGCGGCCCAAATATCAAATTCCTACAACTACTTTTAGTGCGTATCTTTCCACAGCATAGCCTAATTTAATTATACTACATTCCATTATCTTTACTTCTTTTGTTGATATTCATCTCATAATATCCCTTGAAGAGACTGTCTGTTCTCTTCAACTGCTCTTCCAACTCTTTTACCTCCTCTAAGAGAATTGCAGTGTTATCAACAAACCTCAAAGCACACTTTTTTTTTTCTTCCTCGACATTCATACATTTTCCACGTTTCTCCTTTGTTTTGTTTACTGCTTTCACAATGTACAGACCGCTTCGCTTTCACGTCTTTCTGGTTCCTGTGCGAGCTGTAGATAACGTTCGGGTGTCTATATTTCATCGCTGCTACCAGCAATATTTCAAAGATAATTCCAATCATATGAAAATAGTTCTTTCAAACTACAAATCCTAAAGACATTTTTTAACATACATTCTAAAATAAGTCATTAGGTCACATATTTCTACATTTCTCTGGAACAAAAACTGATCTGTACCAAGGTAGGATTCTGCTGGATCTATATTTTTCTGTAAATATTTGCTGTCAGTATTTTTCAACCATGACATATAATTCTTTAGTATCAACCATATCAGCCATTTCCTCTTTGGGGCTGGAATAATTTCATTCTTCTCAATGTCTGAGGATATATCGTTTGGCTGTGGCTCATGTCTCTTGCACAATAGGTAAAGTTGTTTTGTCGCGACTAGCTCTCCCAACGATCTAAAAATCTGCAAGGGTATTTTTTCTGCTTCAGCTGTGTTGTTTCGATGTAAGTCTTTCAGTGTTCTGTGTACTTCTTTCCACAGTATCGTATATCTCATTTCATCATCATCTACTTTCTCTTTTTTCGCTATTACCTTCAAGGACATTTTCCTTGAGTGTATTCCTACCATTTTATAGCTTTTCTGGTCTGCCATCTCTGCACTTGATATTCATTGTGCTGTTTTTATTTTCTCCGAAGGTCTCTCTTAATTTTTTGTAGGCGGCATATCTCTCCCCTAATTATACAGGGTTGTATAGCTTTTTGGGTTTGCCCTCTACCAATACCTGCTACCCATTTAATACTTCGCATTAATCGCAATTTTTAGATGTATATATTCCCATTTGCTACTTACTTTCTATATTTTTATTTCTTTGATCAGTTAGATATAGGTCTCATGCATTATCTAAAGGTTCTTATTGCGCTTCGTATTTTTGCGTATTTGACCCTTTGCTGCCTTTACTACTTCATTTCTCACGGCCATTAATTCGTCTTCTGTTCTGTTTCTTACCGCTATTTCAGCCAGTAGTTGCGTCCTGCTCCTTTTGAAACTCTCAGAAATCTCTTGTTGATTCAACCAGTCCAGGTCCCATCTCCTTCTTATCTTCCTTTTTAATTTTCAACAGCAGTTAAACACGATAAATTGTGACCAGAGTACTCATTTTCCCCAGCAAAAATTTACAGCTTAATATCTGGTTTCAAAATCTCTGTATCATCATTACAAAATCTGTCTGAAACCTACAGTTTTCTCCAGGTATCGTTCAAGTGTATAAACTTACTACATGATTCTTCAACCTAGTGTTAACGCCGGTTAAATTACATCCTATGCTAAATTCTATCAGGGGGCTTTCCTTTTCATTCCTTTCCGTAATTCCATCTTATTCTACTATTTTCCTTCTCTTCCTTTCCGTAGTATCCAGCTCCCAGCTGCAACAGAATAAAATTTTCGTCTCCGTTAAGAATCTGAGTAATCTCTTGTATTTTGTCATACATTCTTTCGGTTATTTTCGGATCTAGCTGGCCTATAAAATTGTCTCATTATGGATGGTGTGGGTTCGTGTCTGTCTTTCCTACGATAACAAGTTCGCTTTTTTCCGATAAGTCCCCTGACTGCTTTGATGCGGCCCGTCACGTACCCTCACCAGTGGCAACTTTTTCATCTTAGAACAGCACTTGCAACCTACGTTATCAAGTATAGGCTGGATGTATTCCAGTCTCTGTCCCCCTCTACAGTTTTTACACTCTGTAGCTCCTCCAGTACCGTGGAAGTTATTCCCTATCGTCTTAACAGTTCCTGTTATCCTGCTCCTTCTTACGTCAGTGTTTCCGAGTTCATACTTTCTTCAACGATTCTTCGGAGGACCTGGTCATTCCATACTGACGAGTCCAACTAATTTTCAACATTTTCCTGAAACCAATTTCAAACCCTTCGATCTATTTCTGTCCAGGTTCTCCTTCCGTCCATGACTGACTATCGCACAATGTTTTGCTCCATTCCTACATTCTCATAAATTACTCCCTCAACCTGCGGCATATGTTTCATACCAGTACACTTCTCTTGCCCAGGTGGCCAGGTATGTCCTCTCCGCCTGCGATGGTCTGGTTATTATATCCATCTTGTTCTGTCCGTTACGGGTCTTTTTCCCAGTGTAGCAGGGTTTCTTTTATATTTCTTGATCACCAATTTTGATGTTAACTTCTCGCTCTTCTCATTTCTATCACCACTCATTGTTTTCGTCTTTCTTAGATTTATTCTAAATGAATATTTTATTCATTGGACTGTTCACTCCGTTCAACAGGTCCTGTAATTCATTTCAGCTTCACTGAGAATAGGAATTAACTTCAGCGAATCTTATCACTGATGTCATTTCGTCCCGAATTTTAATCTCACTATTTAATCTCCCTTTTATTTCAGCCATCGCTTCTTCGATGTATAGACTGAAGAGTGGCGGCGAAGACTGTTTCTCTGACTGGAGGAAACCGTCCAAAATCTCCCATATTTTTAGGTATACAGGAGAAAAATAAATTGCAACTGGAAACGCGTGTCCGAAAGTGTCATCCACCATGGAAACAGAGCATCGCATTCATAGGAGACAAGACATGTCGACGCTCTATAGAGTCTTTGCATGACATTTCTGGACACTCGTCCTTATCCGCCATTTTTTCCTCTAGGTATCCTCTACAACTCCACGAAATTTGTCGCAATGTTTATGGGACACCGTATGCAAGTCACTTAGGCATGAAATAAGCAGGACGTACAGGGATGGCAATGACTGCTTTAGTACACGAGGAAGCTAAATAAGTTTCGCTGAAATTAAAAGCAAGAGCATCAACATTAAGAGTGCAATTTGGGAATTCCACTGTAAAATGCAGAGAAGAGAGCGCATAGGTGGAGAGGGAGAGGGCTTGATGCCGTGAGATATGTTGACGTGGGAGTTCATGTAGAAGACACAGAGAGTTCGGAATACATGCGATCAAATAACGGAGAAGGCACAGATAACACTCCTTCGGTATTTTTAAGCAAATCGAGGGAAGTGGGGAACAAATGACAATTGTAGGTAGTAACTATAATTTATGAAGACACACCTTCAAACTTTCGAAAAAATATCATCCACTCAACCCCGAAATAGAAAGAGCAGGTAGGTGCGACAACTATCGCACTGATTAACTCCTCATGCTTTAAAGCTACAGAAAAAAAGAATGCGTAGAATATTTGAAAAGAAAATTTAGGATATATTGAGTGACGAATATTATGGGTATCGGGAAAGTGAAGGAATGAGGAAGACAGCGAGGACGTAGCGTTTGATAAGAAACAAGAAAAATTAAGACCCGAAAAATCTTTCGGCAATGTAAAATGGTGCAGTTTTAGAAAATTCTGAGAAAAATATAAGTGAGCTGCAGAAGGACACAGGTAATATACATTACGTACAAGGACCACGAGGAAATAATAAGAATGGAACACCAAGATTAAAATGCGTGCAAGATGGGAACGCACACCTATTCTTCGTTCTAAACATCGAAGAAGCAAGGACGGAAATTAAAAAAAAAGCTTCAACAATGGAATTAAAATGCAGGGTGAAGGGGTATCAGTGGTAAAACTGACTGATGACGTTGCTGTCTGCAGTGAATGAGAACAAATACAAGTCGAGTTAAATGGGATAAACATTCTAATGAGTACAGAATATAGTGTTGGAGTAAACGGAAGAAAGACGAAAGTTATAACAGAAGTGAGATTAGCACTAAACTCATCATCAAAACTGGTGACTATTTGATCGTTGAAGTTAAGGAATTCAAGTGCCCTGGAAAAAAAGCCATCATGGACGAAGGTAGGTGGACATAATTAGCAGAGTAGCCCAGGAGGAGAGGGTATTCCTAGCCACAAGAAATCTCATAGTATCGAACATTGGCCTCTATTTGAGGAAGTAATTTCAGAGAACGTATGTCTGGAGTACAGCACAGGAGAGTACAGTGTTGTTCGTAGATAAGCAGCAACATCAGAATGGGCGGTTCAGGAGAGTTTGGTGACTTCGACCTTGACTAGTCTTTGGGTGGCACCAGAGTAACATATTCATCACGTATACTTCAGTCCTTCCTAAGCCGCCGGTGATGCGCTTGTGTAGTGGAAACTCGATGGAACACCAGAGACAAATCAAAACCGGGTGGACCTCATGTACTAATGGACAGCGACCGTCGAGCATTACGGAGAATGGTAAAAAACGCAGGAAATCAGCGTGAGGAATCACTCGTGATAACGCAACGTGCTGTCAGTAGTCTATCTAGTACGATGGCTATGCATAGTGAGTTAAATCGAATGGGCTGCAGTTTGCGAGCATATTCTGATAAGCAACACGTGTCTGTAATCAACGCTAAGCGGCGCTCGAAGTAATGTTAAGTGTAGCGCTGTTGGTCAGGCGATGAAAGGAAGTTTGTGATTTCGAGTAATGAATCACGCTATACACTATGGCAAACCGCTGGAAGTATTTGTGTTTGGCGAATACCTGGAGAAAGATATCTGTCATCGTATGTTGTGCTAACTGTGATGTACGGAGGAGATTATAGTATGGTATAGAGGCGTTTCCGTGTCGTTTATTGTGCTTAGAAAACCACCAATGCGAATGGACGTGAACACTTTGTACTGAATAAGTACCGCGTACAGTAGAGGAAAACATCGCAGTCGATGATTGTATACAGGGAACGTAAGAGCGTGCTGAACCGTGCATTTACCTTCAAAACCTTTTCTTAAGAATTTACTTACACTATGTGAACGTGGAACTAGTTGCCAGTGGGTAATTGACGAAAAACAAATTAAATTTATTTCAACAAATGTAAATTTTATTCCTAAAAGCCCATTTTTTTGAAAGAGATGTAAAATTATAATCAGAAAGCACAGTCAAAATATCAAGTTACAATTTTATTCAGAGGCAGAACGAACAAATATTGACAGTATGAGCTTTCGGTCTGAGAACCTTGCCGCTGCCTTTTGACACGGCCGTAGTCGCGACTCCTGAAACACTACACTGGTGCAAATGTGCAACACACCAGATTACTTTAAACTAAAAATTTTAACAACTCACACAAGCACATAAACTATGCACCCCGTAGGAGGTCGGCCGCGGTGGTCTAGCGGTTCTAGGCGCTCAGTCAGGAACCGCGCGACTGCTACGGTCGCAGGTTCGAATCCTGCCTCGGGCCTGGATGTGTGTGATGTACTTAGGTTAGTTAGGTTTAAGTAGCTCTAAGTGCTAGGGGACTGATGACCACAGATGTTAAGAGCCATTTGAACCATTTGAACCCGTATGAGGGATGGAAATGGTACAAAACACTAACATTAAAAAAATTAACTTGCCACCGAGGGTGGAACTTGAATAAAAAAATAAATAAAATAAAAAAAACCTCTTACGGTGGAAGGGTGGCAATTTTATATACTAAAATGACCATTTAAATAAAAACCCATGAAATACAGTCTTGCATAAAATATAAAAACATTCTCTACATTACACATATACCGCCTCTCAAGATGACAGGCAAAAACATATTTCAGGAATTCGGCCGTTACACTTCAAGCAATAAATTCGTTAACACCAAATCCGGCAAACATGACAGAGGCAGCTATTAACATATTGCAGATTGACAGGGAGATAACTGATCAACCCGAACCGCAGGTTGCTCTAACCCACCCCTTCTCCACAAGGGATAAACGGACCACCCAATTCATAAATAACCACCTTCCCGCTGGTGGGCAAACGGAGAAGAATGGTGGGACGACCCCAAAACAAAGCGGCTGGTGACCTCACCAAGAAAACAAGTAGAATTTAACAAGTAAGGCAAACAACATATAGCCGGCCGGTGTGGCCGTGCGGTTCTAGGCGCTTCAGTCTGGAGCCGCGTGACCGCTACGGTCGCAGGTTCGAATCCTGTCTCGGGCATGGATGTGTGTGATGTCCTTAGGTTAGTTAGGTTTAAGTAGTTCTAAGTTCTAGGGGACTGATGACCACAGATGTTAAGTCCCATAGTGCTCAGAGCCATTTCAAACAACATATCTCCAATCACTTATAATAAACTGCGATTTCTGGCGAAGACACGGCGCAGCACCCCCAACGCTCTCCCGAACCTTCTGCTGCCAGCCGCTTCAACGGACGCAGGAAGGCCCGCCGATCTCCCGTCGCACGGCGTCGCAGCTCGCACCGGCCAGCCCGATGTCGTGGGTTGACTCCTGTTGATCTCGTGTCGACCGCGAAGCCACTACCCCTCGCAATACGACGCGGCCCGCTGGACTCACGTGGCGACCTCACATCCGCCGACGCTCAAGGCGGACAAGTCATCCTGTCTCTCAGTGTGCGACCAACCAACCGATCGATCAACCGCCAATGACCGTTGCCCGAGCAACTCGAGCAGACTGGCGGCATAAAGCGCAGACTCAGATGCAGGAACTCAGCCCCGACCGGGCGACCACTAGCTAAGTTTGCCGCACAAATGCGAACGAGAGTCAGACCAGCAACTGGTGACGCGAGACTGACCCAGACTCACTCCGAATGACCCACCGCCTACGGGCGAGTTCATAGCGCCCCTTAAATGCACGTGAACAGGCAACTTTTCCGCTTTCCCACGAGAGGGAGCCACCAAAGCTGCGATTGCCACAGCGGCGCCACCGCCAGAAACGGAGGGCGACTGCTTCATACTACGCGCTGATGCGCGCTCTTCAAAACAGCAATTTTTACCATGGCTCACGTGCAAAAATATAACAGGACATAGAGGATGCTCCACTGAACAATTTGAGGTAGGGATCCTGGTGACAGAGAAGCCAGCTTGAGGACATAATAAGATTAAATCACATTACTGTATACTATTTTATTTACAGTAGTTTCAGTTAGCTGTAAATACCATCATTGACGCAGTGAACGCACAATTGTACTGTAGCTTACAAAATGTGCTGAAACTGACTGCCATCAGCCTCAAAGCAAACATGACATCGGCGAACAAGATTCTGTCGCAACCTGACAAATATCCATGGTGTGCTTCGAATCACATCACAAAAAATGGCTCTGAGCACTATGGGACTTAACTTCCGAGGTCATCAGTCCCCTAGAACTTAGAACTACTTAAACCTAATTAAACTAAGGACATCACACACATCCATGCCCGGTGCAGGATTCGAACCAGCGACGTGAATCACGTCACAGGCAGCTACAATTCTGGCAACGAATTTCAACTCTGTATACACTGGGCTGGGGTCTCACACACAGGTGACTTTAGATATCAAAATGGTTCAAATGGCTCTGAGCACTATGGGACTTAACATCTGAGGTCATCAGTCCCCTAGGACTTAGAACTACTTAAACCTAACTAACCTAAGGACATCACACACATCCATGCCCGAGGCAGGATTCGAACCTGCAACCGCAGCGGTCGCGCGGTTCCAGACTGAAGCGCCTAGAACCGCTTGGCCACACCGGCCGGCCTTTAGATATCACTAAAGGAAATAATCAAGGCTAATCAGGTCACGTGACCTCGCAGGCCATGGAATAGGACCGCCCCTTCCAAACCCAGCGACCTGGAAATACAGCACTGAAATTGCTGCGGGTGTCCACAATGAAGTGAGGCGATGCCCCGTCATGTTGCATCCACATTCTCTCACGAACAGTCAAGAGTAGGTTCTCGAACAACTCAGAACTCTTTCTACGAACCTCAACTACAAGTGGCCATTCAGACGGCCAGGAATAAATTTTTGCCTACAATGCTAGCCCAGATATTCACAGCAAAAGTACTAATGATATGTCTCTACTACAACGTGAGGGTTTGCCTCATCCCACACTTGGCTATTTCCGATGTTCGAAATACCATCTCGATCAAATGATGCCTCGTCAGTAAACAGCACGATTTAGAGGAAACCTGGTCGATCAATCTACTGTTGGAGCAACCACTGGTGCAGTCACAAGTATTGCATGGGCTCGTGGGTGATAAGGCTGTACTTGTAATTCGTGGAGTACTTGCCACAAGTCCGCAGCTCGTGTTCTCGCGGTTGCTTCCCGAGCACGGGGTCCCGATCATCATCATTCATCCCCATTACGGTCGGAGGAAGGCTACGGAAAACCACCTCCACTAGGACTTTGCCTAGTACGGAAGGGCGGGTCTCCCGCATCGTCCCCCCACGCTCTGTCAAGAAGCATGGGACTTCATTTCCATTCACTTGCCACACGCTAGTATGTGCAGCGAGTGCAATACGACGAATACTTGTAGCTGGGTCCGGTGCAACACGTTCCAGCACCTCCCCTTCAAAATCGGGTGTGCAAGTGGTCTTCATGTATCCAGATCTCGTTTCTTCTTTCCAATGAACCGGTCTCCCGCATTCGTCGATGGAGAGTGAAAGGTCTCTGTTGGATTCCTTTCATGTTTAATTTCTTAAATCTGTTGTCATTTACGGCATAAATTCCTCTTCTAAATTTACTGTGGCGTTTCTGACTATCTGGGAGGAGACTGAGTAGTGGAACGTGTTACTTTTACACATAAACAAGAACGATCTGTCACACTACTACACTTTAAAACACAGTTTATATGTAATTCATGTCACACAGTCTCATACGGAACCTACATCCGCTTTCTTTTATGTACTGTATATGATAAGATACTGTCATCCCCCTTCCCTTCTGTGTGAGAGGATCAATGAGCAAATGTATTTCTAGTTGCATGCTGGATGGTAGCAGACAAGCCGGTCTGCTAGAGAACAGTAGGACCAACGTCGGAACAGGTAGCTACGCTTTCTAAAAGCAAAGAGGTTTCTATCCTTAGTATGGTCCTGTCCGTCCGTTGTCATGTTGGTATAGGAAGCTGCCCCTCTGGCCACTTCCGTTTGTATTTGTGAGCCACCCCTCAGGAAGGGACCAGTCAGTCTGTCCGTGGCGAGCGTCTGAAGTGTCCGTAGGACAATGGATTTCTTAAGTTCAGCCTAACTGAAAATTTAATCACCTTTATTTCAGGTTTAGCTCTAAAATATCTAATGTTATCTTAAATTGCAGCGCAGTGTAATTCTCGTGTGAAGTTCAGATTATTTCCCGGTAGTTGCTTTGTCACTACTTTGTGAGTAAAGTGGAACCACGTGTTGATCAGTAACTCTAACTAAGATCAATCTTAAATGCGAATGCTTGTGTGATTATAACGTCTCGTCTTGACAATATTTTTCAATATAGCAACTTTTCTTTATGTTCAACCCACATGGGGTGTACTTTGCGAGACCAGTACCACGTGCTTATATAACTGTTTGACCCATCAGGTTAATAGTAAGACGTTAGTAACCAGTTCGAGGTTTTTCTTTTGTAAATTGCTTTTCGATCTAATTTATTTTAACTATCAAAATTATTGTGGAGTTATACGCTTTGTGTAAACCAAGTTGACCACGTGAAGCATGTGGTGTAATCATCAAAGTAGCCCTGAGCTATTCTTTTTGGGAAGATTTCACAGAGAGTTAGTATGAATTTAGTATACCAGTGTGTGGTAATTACATGACGGACAGGATTGTGCAAGGAACGTAATTTCTTTGGGTGAAAATTGAATCGGTTGGTTGTGGTTAATTTCCTCTTGCATATGTTTCAACGTTCTTCGTGTGTTATTTTATGAATGCAGTGTTGTATGCAGTCTCCCAATCTTGGCTCCATATTTGATGTGTTCCGTAAGATTACAATCTCACATTTTCACAATCCTAAATAAGGCACCAGCTTAGTTATGAATCGAGTTTAATATGCTGAAATTTCAATGATCAATCTTAAAATAAATTTCCAAATATGAACTGATTTCTTTCTTTTTATTTAAATTCTCTTTTTTATATATATATATATATATATTACCGGTTGTTGTATGACTATTAAAAGATTATAATTAATGTTAGTCTGTTTGGGAATTTAGTAAACCTAGACTAGATACCTGGTGAAACAGTTGCGCAGTAATGCACGGTTAACTTCCCCAGACAGCTCACAGCTTTTAACCCGCTTTTATTGTCTAGCAGCACCGCTTACATAGCAAATTAAAGTAACAACGTTACAAGAGAAATAAACACTCTTCGTGACGGATGATGCCTGCTAAGAAATCGTTCCCTGCACAGCCTTTAGCAGCAAGAGCATTGCAACGCATTTTCCCAAACACAAGGTGCATGTCAGTGAGTTCTGCGAAACTGTACCGGTACTGTTCCATACTGTTTTACTGAACGTATCTGAACAGCACTGAGTAATCAATGGGTCCGCCGTTGATTCATAGCACCTCTGTCATTGGACAATGTAAATACGATACAACAGAGCCACCTTATGGACAAGCAAAGTAAACAAAACCTGCATCATGACTTCCTAGTAATCAGGCTCATCCTCCTTGTTTCCTAAACTTGCACGCACGTTAGTTGTAAATAAGCAGGAAAACAGTAATGCTATACAAAGTGGTAAAGAAGTTCAGTTCCATACCTCCTTAAGCTGTCTTCTCCAACCCCAGGTCCCCTTTCTCTGTTCAGTGGAACATTCTCTATTTCCCGTTACATTTTTGCACGCTCTTACGGATACACCCTGTGTATCAGTACAACAATATACATTGTCGTGAAACTGCATCTGTGAGGTAATGAGTTGTGGACAAAAATATTCTGTAATGGACTGACCTGCCCAGAGTCCCGATATGAACTCAATAGAGTACCTGTGAGATGAGTTAGAATGTGGATTTAGGTGCAGACATCTCTGGTTTCCGGCTCTTCAGGAATTCCGATATTTGACTGAAACTGTCTCCAGAAGTGTTCAAGCCATCGTAAAGGCGAAGGGCGGGAACATGCCATAAAATATCCAATAATAGGTGTCGGAATACTTTCCAGCAGATAGTTTATATGCAAATTTAGACAAGGAGACTCCTACCTACTATCTGCAGTTACCCTAAAACATTAGACATTAGCATTTCCAAGCATGTTGTAACTGGACATCTTCCTCTAGCATTACTTTTCGTCAACAGTATTTGTCGATACCAGTATTATTTTTCGAATTTTGGACAGGTCAGTATTATCTCAATTGCTTTTCCGAAAACTTTCCTATAATGTCATAGACTGAATGTTATATTTCAAGATACAATTTATGAAAAGGAATTATTTTATAAAATATTTAGTCTCAATGTTATAATCCATAAGTAACGTACAGTTAAAATTATTCTTTTTTAAAAATATTTCAAATTCCGAATTATTGGCACACTTAAAATTTCTGTTATTAATTACGCACTGCTGTACTGTTTTCTATGTTTACTTCTGTATTCATTTATGAAATAATAATCTAAATTAATAATGTAATAGAAACTATGAGGTAGTCATTTGTTAATAAAAATTGTAAACCCTTCGCAATATTGTTAATTCCGCAAAGTGTGAGAGTCGTAAGCATGCCTCTGATTTGATCGAACGCATTTCTGAGCCAACAATGTAATATCAGGTTTGTTAATGTAAGAAATCAAAATACTGTATGATACACCAAAATGTGAAAAAATATACCTACGTAAAAATAAAAATCCTGCAACAATAATCTTCAAATTTATTTAGTTCAAACCAACCGTGAGGATCTGATGTACAATTTTTCAGCTTCAAAAATCAGACCGTTAGACAAGAAGAACTGGAACCATCTCAACATGACGAGCTATGTAAACTTCAAAGTTTATTGTAATCTTCGCTCCTCTGAAATCTGCATAAAATACATTGCGTAATGTGGATTGTACATGGAAGGAGGAAGGAGGGGGTGCATTACAATGTATTACACATCACGTTAATTTGACGCTTAATGGCTGAAATGACTCTGAGCACTATGGTACTGAACATCTGTCATCAGTCCATTAGAACTTAGAACTACTTAAACCTAACTAACCTAAGGACATCACACATATCCATGCCCGAGGCAGGATTCGAACCTGTGACCGTAGCGGTCGCGCGGTTCCAGACTGAGGCGCCTAGAACCGCTCGATCACACCGGCCGGCTGACGCTTAATGCACATCATGTTCCTGGGATTGCAAATTGAATGAACAGCAGTGTATTTGAACGAAACCTCCATCTAACGACTACATTAGAAAGCCATGTAAGTAAACCCTACTCCACTGACATCACAGACACTTAAATTTTGTCATCGGCGATGAACACAACAGAAATAATATATTATTGAGATCCGAATCGTCAGACCTTGATGAAGGCCACTTGTAGTAGCAGTAAAAACGGTGTCTTTTAGGTAGGGTAGCAGGCCAGTACGAGCAAGAAAATCACTGCCATCAGAACTGTTAGCGTCCATTGTGAACTTAAAGCTGACGAAGGTGTGCTTTTTATATTCAAGCTCACTTCCCCATCCCTCTCCTCCCCCTCCCTGACCACCCCACTTTTCCTGTCCCACACTTTGCTTTCTGTTAATTGCGTTACATCGAGATCATCATGCTCCTGATCAATCGCTGGAGGCCATTTGCTCTCAGTCAAAAGGAAACAAGCTACCCCCCCCCCCCCCCCCAACTGCCCTTCTTAAAATCCAATTGCCCCTCATTCGAGGATTGCACTTTGTAGTTAATACATCACCTTGAAGCGCCATCAGCAACGGGCAGCTTTTGCCTCCAGCAAGAATAAAATGCACAAGACCGTCAGGTTTGAAACTAAGTATTTATCCATTCACTATTATTAGTAAAATCAATTTATTAATATGTTTGTCTATGCCTATGCATTTTTATTTTGTCCATCACCTTAGCTAAGTGCTCAGCACATCTGACTGCCGTGCAGCAGGCCTGGGTTCGAAGCATGAGCAGGTCAGAGATTTTGTCCTTTTGGGGACTGGGTGTTGTATTATTCTCACCATCATTTCACTAGCATAATGGCGGTAAGGTCAAGTGATAAACACCTCCTAAATAAAGATATACACAAACACGGTACAAGAGGAAATGAAAATCACTACATGATAAACAGACATTTAAAACTGTCTATGACTGCCCCTGAAGAAGCAGGTAAAAACTTTTTCAATAAACTACCGAAAATCATTAAAAAAGAAACAGACCTAAAATGTTTTAAAAATCATTTTAAACTGTATCTCACAGAGAAATGTATATAAAGTTTGAGTGACTACTAAGATGGTGTTTAAATATGTTATATCATTACTGAAACGTACTTTTAAAATTATCATTTCTGTATGTTGTTTGGATTTGTGTGTATATATAATGTGAAACATGTAATCCCTATGAATGCTTATAGACTACTTCTATTCAATTATTTGTTTCATTTATATATAATGAAATCAAGTTTGATGTTAATAGCCTATTGTATGACACACCCAATACCCGCAGCTGTATTTTCAGCTGGAGTCCATGGACAAAGAATAAATAAATAAATAAATAAAACTATTATCGATATGCAAGTCGCCGAGTATGGTGTCAACCTAAAAGACTTGCAACTCAGTGGCCGAACTTCTCCATGTGGGGACTCCTTGCCATCAGTGTGGTATGATCATATCATTTTCATTTCATTTCTTAATTTGTCTCCAACAGAACAACACGCTGCTGGTCCTGTACTAGCAGAACTGCAAGATCAGGACACATGGCCTACACCACCACAGCAATAGCATCCCATGGTAAACATTCCTGGTTTATCAGATGTTCTGCTACCACCACAGAAACTGAAACGTCCCCTTAGAAAAACTATGAATTACTGTGCTGGTAAACTTCTACGTTATTTGATACAACGACAGCTGAGTAAAACTGAACGTACTTAGACAGTTCTCTCTTTACTTATTCTGATCATCACTAAACTGACACACAATATTTTTTTTTAGCGCAACGCAATGTGACTTTCAATAATCCCTACAAAAGAATGTCCTGACTAACAATAACCTATACCTTTAATGAATGACTCACCTCACAAAAATCTTCCTTACTCGAACTACTGCTATACAGCGAGCGCCAATACTGCCAGCTAAATAAAAGATTCTAACTACTGAAGGCACTAACTACTGATAGGCATAGTTAGCAAATGAAAGATTTTGATAGAGAACAATGACAGAAGGCACTAACTACTGATAGGCGTAGTTAGCAAATGAAAGATTTTGATAGAGAACAAACAATGTATTTACCTTAATAGTGTTTAAAATTCATTATATATATCACTTCATGACATCCATCTTTACAAATTTGCTTTTTTTTGGCGGACACACGTCCAGATCGTCCGTTCTCAAAACTCTAGCATCTCTCTCTCTCCACATCCACCACTGCTGGCGGCTCACCTCCAACTGCGCAACGCTACGCACTGTTCACATACAACTGCCCAACACTACAATAGTGAATATTTCAGCAATGCCAACCAGAGCCGTCCGGAGTGGCCGAGCGGTTCTAGGCGCTGCAGTCTGGAACCGCGCGACCGCTACGGTCGCAGGTTCGAATCCTGTCTCGGGCATGTATGTGTGTGATGTCCTTAGGTTAGTTAGGTTTCAGTAGTTCTAAGTTCTAGGGGACTGATGACCTCAGATGTTAAGTCCCATAGTGCTCAGAGCCAACCAGCCATGGACTGCACACAGCGCAGTCAGTGATTTTCATACAGAGCGCTATGTGGCGTTAACAACTTGAAAACCTAAACAGCCTACTTACAAAACCACCTCCAGAACTTCTTCCTTTGCTGAGGCTCATTTAAGTGCAAGCATAAGTGTGCATTTCATCAATACATGTAATTTGACTGTAAGTGATTCCAAACATGTGAACATTGGCCTAGTACCTGACAGTGACTTTTATGTAATAATTGAAGTAGAAAAATTTTAACATTTTAGAACCAAAATGCAGAATGGTGGAGTACATAGAGAAGATGATGACAATATACAACGCATTCAATATTACTATTGGCTTTCATACATTTTGGAGGGAGGTTGAAAACATAAACCGGTTGTTCGAATATTTTTGGACACAGTCCAGATTGGACTGCGGTGTGATTGGCTCTTGCTTGAGAACAGTGGGATCATACCCACGCCGTTTGACTGAGAGCGTGATGACGTCGACATAATGCGAGAGCAAAGCGTTGGAGGGGAAGGAGGGAGCGCTGAGGCAGGAGGAGGGGTGCGGAGGGAAAGTGACCTTGAAATTAACAATCACAGCTGCATCGTCTGCAATTTGACACCAGATGCAAAAAATTCTGATGTCAGCGATCTTCTTGATCATACCAGCTCTGTAGCCCAGTGCAATAACAGGTCGCCGACACCCTGTAGAATTTCGTGGAAATTGTCTTCTCGGCCAGATACATCGTTTTAAACATACGGCTGCCAAGAGCCTTTGATCGTTTCCTGGAAAAGCATCTCGAGGGCCACTGAGGCGCCATGAATCCGGGCGTGAGCGGGCGCCGCTACTCCTCGGTGTGTGGAAGGGGATCAGCCATAATGCGGGCGGATGAACATCAGCTTGCCGGACTCTACGGTGCGCCGCCCTATCGGCCGAACGCCCCAGGCTATTCATTATCTGGCGGTATGTGCCGTTAGCGGCGGCACGTCGCTAGATTTGTGTCTATAGGGCCCCCGAAGGTATAGGGGCTGCAATAATTCCCTCGCAAATTGCCCTGACATTATCAGTTTTGATGGCGCCCTCTTGTTTCTGGAGAGTGCTAGATAACCCGCTGACTCGAGGCGTGGAGAGGGACCGGAGAAGCTAACCTGGCGTTTCTTCTCGTACACCATTCTCCTCACATAAGTGTCTGCTGGTGGTAACCTAAATGGAGAAGGGTAGATCTCATTTGATAGCAATCCTTCTCTTCAGCTAACAATTTATGTTCCTTGAGTATTGATCTACATTGACAGTGAAAAATAGCAACTGCATGAGGGAATCGTGAGTATTAATTCCAACTATGACGCTTCTTTAACTGAAGAAGAAGTTGGCTGCACATTGCCATACTATACATTACACATTCCAGTTCTACATCAACATCTACATCTACATTTATACTCCGGAAGGCACCCAATGGTGTGTGGCGGTGGGCACATTACGTGCCACTGTCATTACGTCCCTTTCCTGTTCCAGTCGCGTATGGTTCGCGGGAAGAGCAACTGCCGGAAAGCCTCCGTGCGCGCTCGAATCTCTCTAAATTTACATTCGTGATCTCCTCGGGAGGTATAAGTAGGGGGAAGCAATATATTAGATACCTCACCCAGAAACGCACCCTCTCGGAACCTGGACAGCAAGCTACACCGCGATGCAGAGCGCCTCTCTTGCAGAGTCTGCGACTTGAGTTTGCTAAACATCTCCGTAACGCTATCACGTTTACCAAATAACCCTGTGACGAAACGCGCCGCTCTTCTTTGGATCTTCTCAATCACCTCTGTCAACCCGACCTGGTACGGATCTCACACTGATGAGCAATACTCAAGATAAGTCGAACGAGTTTTTTGTAAGGCAACTCCTTTGTTGATGGACTACATTTTCTAAGGACTCTTCCAACGCATCTCGACCTGGCACCCGCCTTACCAACAATTAATTTTATATGACCATTCCACTTCAAATCGTTCCGTACGCATACTACCAGATACTTTACAGAAGTATCTGCTACCAGTGTTCGTTCCGCTATCATATAATCATACAATAAAGGATCCTTCTTTCTATGTATTCGCAGTACATTACATCTGTCTATGTTAAGGGTCAGTTCCCACTCCCTGCACCAAATGCCTATCCGTTGCTGATCTTCCTGCATTTAGCTGCAATTTTCTAATGCTGCAACTTCTCTGTATACTACAGCATCACATAAAAGTATAGTAAGAATACACCAAACACATCTACATCTACATCTGGATAATTACCCTGCAGTTTATAATTAAATGCTTGGCAGAGGGTTCTTCAAACGACCTTCAAGCTACACCGAGGTGACGAAAGTTGTGGTGTCACCGCCAGACACCACACTTGCTAGGTTGTAGCCTTTAAATCGGCCGCGGTCCATTAGTATACGTCGGACCCGCGTGTCGCCACTGTCAGTGATCGCAGACCGAGCGCCGCTACACGGCAGGTCTAGAGAGACTTACTAGCACTCGCCCCAGTTATACAGCCGACGTTCATAGGAATGGTTCACTGACAATCACGCTCTCATTTGCCGAGACGATAGTTTGCATAGCCTTCAGCTACGTCATTTGCTACGACCTAGCAAGGCGCCGTATTCAATTGATATTTATATTGAAGCATGTACAGTCAAGAGCAATGTACACCAATTATGGATTAAAGTGAAGTATTACATCATCTACGTACTTTATTTGCAATTCTCAAGACATTGTCCTGTTCCAGACCTCACGCCAGTCTGCGTGTAATTAAACGCGTGCATTTCGGCCCCCTCTAGCAACACGGTGTTGGCTCTTCTGCCAACACTTCAAAAGTCATGATGGCGGTAGTATAGCGCACACAAGATAAAATAGGGTAATGCATTGGAGGAGCTGTCATCTGTACACGAGTGATTCAGATGAAAACCTCTCCGATTTGTTTTGGCCACATGACAGAGAATTAAGAGACTTTGAAAGCGGAATGGTAGAGAGAACAAGATGCATGGGACATTCTATTTTGTAAATCGTTTGGATAGCCAATATTCCGAGATACACACCGCACGAATCTGTCGACAATAGCCGGCCGCGGTGGTCTAGCGGTTCTAGGCGCTCAGTCCGGAGCCGCGCGACTGCTACGATCGCAGGTTCGAATCCTGCCTCGGGCATGGATGTGTGTGATGTCCTTAGGTTAGTTAGGTTCAAGTAGTTCTAAGTTCTAGGGGACTGATGACCACAGATGTTAAGTCCCATAGTGCTCAGAGCCATTTTTTTTTGTCGATAATACCAAATTTCAGGCAGTACCTCTCACCACGCACAACGCAATGGCCGACGTCCTTAACTTAGCGACCGAGAGTAGTGGCGTTTGCATAGGGTTGTCAGTGCTAACAGACTAGCAACACGGCATGATGTAACCGCTGAAATCAATGTGGGAGTACGATGAACGTATCCGTATGCGGCGAAATCTGGCGTTAATGGGCTATGGTAGCAGACGGCCGACGCTAACAGTACGACATCGCCTGCAGTGTCTCCCCTGGTCTCGTGAACATGTCGGTTGGACTCTACGCGACAGGAAAACCTCTGCCCAGTCTGATGAGTCCCGATTTCAGTTGGTAAGAGCTGCTGGTAAGGTTCGAGTGTGGAGCAGACGCCACGAATCCATGGACTCAAGTTGTCAACAAAGCACTGTGCAAGCTGGTGGTTGCTCCATAATGTTGTGTACTGTGTTTACGTGGGATGGTCTGGATCCTCTGGTCCAGCTGAACCGATCATTGACTGGAAATTGCTATGTTCGGCTACTTGGAGATCATTTGCTGCCATTCATGGACTTTGCGTTCCCAAACAACGATGCCATGGCATTGGCCCACAACTGTTCGCGGCCGGTTTGAAGAACATTCTGGACCTTTCCAGCGAATGACTTGGCCGCCCAGATAGCCCAATATGAATCCTGTCGAGCATTTATGGAGCTAACAGCGAGGTCAGTTCATGCATAACGTCCTGCATATGCAACACTTCCACAATTGTGGAGGGCGGCAGAGGCGGCATGGCTCAACATTTCTACAGAAGACTTTCAGCGACTTGTGGAGTCCGTGCGACGTCGAATTACTGTACTAAGCTGCACAAACGGAGGTCCGACACTATATTAGAAAGTTTCTCATGACTTGTGACACTTCAGTGTGTTTTTCTACTGTTCCATTCTCGAACGGTACGTGGCAAAAAACAAGCACTTAAATCCTTCTGACCTCTGTCTTCTCTTATTTGATAATGGACGCCAACAAAACATTTTCGCCATCGGAGGAGAAGTTTCACGAGAAGATCCTGCGGCAACGAAAAACGCCTTTGTTTTAATGATTCACATGCCATTTCCGTGGCATTCTCTTCTCTATTTCGCGATAATACAAAACGAATTGTCCTTCTTTGTACTTTCTCAGATTCCTACGTCAGTCCCATCTGGCGCAGACCGCACGCCGCACAGCAGTACTACAGAAGAAGACGGAGAAGCGTAGTGCAAGAAGTCTACCTAGTAGACTAGCTACACTTTCTAAGTGTTCTGCCAATAAATCGTAGTCTTCCGTTTGTTTTCCCTAAAATCATTATCTACGTAATAGTTCCAATTTAAGTTATCCGTTATCTAGTCCTTGAGTATTTAGTCGAGTTTATGCCTCTAGTTTTGTGTGATTTATTGCGTTACAGAAATTTTGCGGCTTTCTTTTAGTACTAATGTGGAAGACTTTACACTTTTCATTATTTACAGTCATGTTCTCCACCAAGCAGCTGTAGTTCCAAAGACCAGAACTGCAGAAAATGTAACAAAAAATTGGTCGGTAGATAAGGCTAACACCAGAGAGTATTCTTCGACTGAGACGTCTTTTTCAATGATTACCTGTGCTCTCTTTCACATGGAAATAAAGTTGCGTTGTCTAGAGAGGAAAAGTCAATGTTTCGCTCACCGGCTACCGCTGCTGACTCCGATGGTCAGGCTGAGCTCATAAACCTGGTGACGTCACCTAAACTGCTTCGTCTTCTGCGACATTCATAGTCGTCGTTTCTCAATGTCATCTTTATACCATCAGTTCTTTCCTTACAGTCGTGTGTCATGCTTTCAAAGCTTATCTTATATAATCTTTAGTTTCTGTATAATGTCCAAACTACATGGTACCACGCATAAAATCAAAAATGGTTCAAATGGCTCTGAGCACTACGGGACTTAACATCTGATGTCATCAGTCTCCTATAACTTAGAGCTACTTAAACCTAACTAACCTAAGGACATCAAACACATCCATGCCCAAGGCAGGATTCGAACCTGCGATCGTAGCAGTCGTGCGGTTCCGGACTGAAGCGCCTAGAACCGCTCGGCCACCACGGACGGCTTATCACGCAGAAGCCTGCGTGGCAGCTGTGATGCCACATACAGCTTGTTTTGTAAACCTTATGTAATCCAACTCTGCAGTTACAGTATTCAGGCAAATTTTAAATTGCTTTTATGCTTCTAACTTTTATCTTACATTATATATTATGTCATTTAACACGTGTGAAATGAGTTGATAAGTAGCTTTTACAAATATTACATTTGGAATTAATCCAGAAATATACAGATTATGCAACGGTTTGGAAATGATAAAAAGTATTCCATTCTACAGCTTCAAATACATAAAAAGGTTTTTAAATTTTTGTATACATTTATTTTTAAGTGTCGGTAACTGGTATTTTACTAGCGTCACTAGCGCCGATCATTGCGAGATTTATTTAGTATACAAACACCAGGCTCTTCTTTCCTTATGCATTGACCACACGCCTAAGTGTTACTGCTGGAATTTTAAGATAACTTGTTCATTTATTCACACATTTAATGTCTCCTTTCCACTTTAGTAAACTACTAAACTACTGATATGTTCTTTTTTATGCTTACTCATTTCTAGGTTCCCGTACCTCAATAGATAATAACGGAACTCCTACAGGATTATATGTTGCCTGTCTGCCTGTCCGTCCCTTTATCACAGAAACGGGTAGAGATATCGAGATGAAATTTATATCAAATACTGAGGTCTACAGTCCCTGAGCGGGATAAAACATTTAAGCTGCCATGCCAATGCAATCAAAAGATACGCAGTCTGTTAAGGCCCCTTGTTCTTAGGAACGTGCCGACGTCTGCGGTCCCTTGGCGGTGTAAAAATTTGAAGCTTAAAATTCAATGCAGTCAAAATATGCAGCTACTTACGTCGTGCGTTTCTGGATGAAGTATCGAATATATTGCTCCCCCTACTTGTTCCTCCCTAGGAGATCACGAATTGAAAATTAGAGAGATTAGAGCGCGCACGGAGGCTTTCCAGCAGTCGTTCTTCCCGCGAACCATACGCGACTGGAACAGGAATGGGAGGTAATGACATTGGCACGTAAGGTGCCCTCCGCCACACACCATTGGGTGGCTTGCGGAGTATAAATGTAGATGTAGATGTCATATATTTTGACGCTCGCAAACTCATTCCAGAAAACCCATACATGAACTTTCCATGTACTTAATTAAGTTTGTATGGAACCCTCTGACAGAGTCACATTCGCATTTGTGAGATCTTTATATGATGGCTGCAAAGCTGAAACCGGTTACCAATTTTAATAAAATAACATGTGACCAAGAAACGGAATTTTCTAATGTAATCCGATACAAATGTCAACTGTCTCCTCAGGAGGAACAAAGTGCTTCAATTTGTTAGGATATTTCACTGATATCTCCTTCACCTGCTCCTCATTCCTGTCGTGGATCATTGAGTCACATCCTGTTATGTACACTCGCATACCTAAAATCGTTTCCGTACGTTTTTGCTATAGCTTCGTGCCTTACCGACTGGTGTTTTTAACCTGCAGATGCGCTGTCCTATCGCTGGGATCCGCGCCAAGCGAACGTTAAGCTACACCTGTAGTACCAACAATATTATGTCAGATTCTCTGGATATGAGATTCATAAAAGGAATGAACAGCTGACAAAGAGCGTAACTTCAAATTGCAATTCATACAGTAAGCTTAGCACGGACTTCAATGTAAGATGTTTTTAGAGGTTTTCACAAAGAAACTCTATCTCGAAATCTGGCAGAAAATCCAAGGACATTCTCATCATATGAAAAGCGTAACAGCGGCAACATGCTAATATACCTTCACTCTGCGGCACCAATAGTGATGCTGCCATTGACAGCACCACTAAAGAGGGGTTTATAAGCACGGTTTTCCGAAATTCCTTCACCCGTGAAGACGTAGTAAATGATCGAGAGCAGCTGTGAACGTGAGTAATTTAGATGTAGATACCTTGGGTGTAGCCAATCACATCTTCCAGTCCAGACTGTGCGCTAACATGGTTCCTTTCGGATTGTGCACATGAAATAGCTCCATTTTGAGGCATGATATGCAACCACTTGCTCGACGAAAGGTCCAGACCCAAGGACTGGTAAGGTGCACAAGTCATACCAATACACTAGAAAGGAAGTAGAACCAATCCACTGAATTATAGACCCGCATTACTAACATCGATCTCCGGTAGGATCCTGGGACGTCTACTGAGTTCGAACATTACTAACGAGGGAACCTCCCCATCGCACCCCCCTCAGATTTAGTTATACGTTGGCACAGTGGATAGGCCTTGAAAAACTGAACACAGATCAATCGAGAAAACAGGAAGAAGTTTTGTGGAACTATGAAAAAAATTAGTAAAATATACAAACTGAGTAGTCCATGCGAAGATACGCAATATCAAGGACACTAAGAGTTGAGGAGCGCCGTGGTCCCGTGGTTAGCGTGAGCAGCTGCGGAACGAGAGGTTCTATGTTCAAGTCATACCTGAAGTGAAAAATTTAATTTTTATTTTCAGTTTATGTGACAAACTCTTATGTTTTCATCACTTTTTTGGGAGTGATTATCACATCCACAAGAAAACCTAAATCGGGCAAGGTATAAGAATCTTTTTACCCATTCGCCAAGTGTACAAGTTAGGTGGGTTGACAACATATTCCTGTCATGTGACGCACATGGCGTCACCAGTGTCGTATAGAATATATCAGACGTGTTTTCCCGTGGAGGAATCGGTTGACCTATGACATTGCGATCAAACGTTTTCGGTTCCCATTGGAGAGGCACGTCCTTTCGTCTGCTAATCGCACGGTTTTGCGGTGCGGTCGCAAAACACAGACACTAAACTTATTGCGGTGAACAGAGACGTCAGTGAACGAACGGACAGATCATAACTTTGGGAAAATAAAGAAAGTAAAATTTTCAGTTGAGGGAAAACTTGAACCAAGGACCTCTCATTCAGCAGCTACTCACGCTAACCACGGGACCACGGCGCTCCTGAGCTCAAATCTTCCTTAATGTTGCCTATGTTGTGCATGGACTACTCAGTTCGTATATTTTATTAATTTTTTTCATTGTTCCACACAACTTCTTCCTATTTTCTCGATTGATATGTGTTCAGTTTTTCAAGGCCTATCCACTGTGCCAACTTATAACTAAATCTGAGGGGGGTGCGATGGGGAGGTTCCCTTGTAAGTACCTCGAGAAAAACTACCGACTGACAAATAACCAGCATGGATTCAGAAAATATCGTTCTGGCTCATTATTGACGTGGGGTAATGAATACTACCCACATAGGATGATAATTCCTTATTTCTGCATTACAATCCGCTTTTTGATACCGTTATCCCTTAGTGAATATTATCTCAGTCGAGCGAGTGGATTCGTGATTCCCTGACAGAAACGTCACAGTTCGTGATAATTAACGAAACAACATCGAGTAAAACATAACTGGTAACTCGGGTTCGAGCAAGAAAGTTTTATGCGTCGTCTGCTGTTCCTAATCTGTATAAGAGGTTCAGGAAACGATCTGATCAGCCCTGTTAGTTGCTGGCAGATAAAACTGTCGTTTCCTGGCTAGTAGAGTCATCAGAACATCAAAACGAATTCTAAACTGATTTAGATTAGATAACTGTATGGTGTGAAAAATGGCAATTGAATCTAAATAATAAAAAGTTAGAGGTCCTCCACGTGAGTACTAAAAAGAATCCGTTAAAGTTTGGTTACACGAGGAGTCGCATAAAATTTATATGTTACTGATTCAACCGAATTCCAATGTAATGCAATCCCGAGCAACTTACATTGGATAATTATGACGATGATTTACGGCTGAGGAACTTATTGGAATCGTCATATAGGAAATGTTATGTAGCAGGCGAACCAAAGGCTGCGTTTCATTGGCGGAACACCTGGGCGATGGTACAAATCAAAGAGACGACGTACACTACGCTTGCTCGTCTTCTAGAGCATTTCTGCGCGATGTGGTATCCTTACCGTATAAGACAGACAGAGAAATTAGAAAAAGTTAAAAGAAGGGCAGCTCATTTTTTACTATCGAGAAATAAGGGGAAGAATGTTTCGGATATGATACTCTAATTGGGGTTCACAATCATTTAAAGGAAGCCGTTTTTCCTTCATCAACTTTCTCTTGTGAATGCGAAAATAGTTTTTTTGATTACGATCTACATAAGGAAAGACGACCTATATAACAAAAGAGAAATTAGTCCGCACGGCAAAATGTAGGTTTTCTTTTCCTCCACACGTTGCTCTGTTGTAAAGACAGTCAAAAAATTATTCAATGAACTCTTTACTAAGCCCTTGAGCATGAATTGCAGAGCAGCCATTTCGATACAGATGCAAATGAAGTCCAGTGAAATAATAAATGGTAAATCTCCGTAAAACGGTTAAGGAGACATCAGTCGGAAAGCAACGCGCATGAGAATGACCTGAGAATAACCTATATAGTAAACTACGTTGATGAAGAGACGATCAACAACAGCATCCATGAAGCCATGCAGTTCCCACGCATGTACTTTCGATCGTACAGCACTTGCCACAAAATCGTTTTATTTTCCGAATAAACACGATAAACCAGTTGCAGACAGATATAAACACAATACACAGAAAGATAAGATCCACAATGGAAAAAGAACAGGACAACCAAATAAACTTTTTAGATATAACCATTAAAAAAGAATACAATTAGCATAGCTTTGAAATTTACTTTAAATCCACAACAACTGGCAAAATCCTACGTCAGACTTCTAACCACCCACACTCACAGAAACAATCAGCACTCAGTTACATGCTTCATAGGCTCAGCACAGTACCACTCAGCACAGAAAATTACCGGAAAGAACTAGACATCATCACACAAATAGCAACAAACAATGGGTACAATAGGTATCTAGTCAGCAAATTAAACAAAAAAAATAAAAACAAATACAATTGTGAACACAGTACATAAACACCCACAAACAACCGTACAACAAAACACTACACAAACAGGCACAAACAGTGACAGAAGAATAATGACACAAAGGATGCAGCAAAACAAGAAACAAGATTCAAGATGGTACACGACATAGAACCACAAACTCACACATAAAATTTGCAAAAGACAAGAGATAAACATAGAATTCAAAACGGACAGTTCAATCCAAAGGCACACTCCAAAAATAACAAAAAACACACATATCTACCAAAAAGCAGGAATATACCAACTACACTCGAACACATGTGATGGAAGGTATATAGCACAAACCAGCAGAACATTTGACACCCGACACAAAGAACATATCAGAGCATGGAAATATGGAACAAGCCAATCAACTTTTGCAGAACATTTGAGAGAAAATAACCACAAACCTACTACAAGAGAAAGTGATATGAAAATAATTAGAATAAATAATGAGAGATATCTCCTAACATTATAGGAAAATTATTATATATACAAAACAAAGGCTGAAAAGAAACAACTATTAAATGACCAAGTAAATGTGACTAACAACCCACTGTTTACACTGACTGATCTTATAATAGACAGAAATCCCAACAAATGATTACACATCTGTTTCCTCTCATAAGTATATACAGTAAAATATAATAACAATAATAATAATTATTATTTTTAAGAAAAATATAGTAATAAAAATAAAACAAATAATTTTTATTTTTATTTTATTAAAAATATCACTCACCCTCTCTAACACACACACACACATTCACAAAACAGTTGAATGCAGAAAACTGAGAATGTTGGTAACACTTAGAAAAACAAATGAAACTCTGTATTTAAAAGATGGCAGTTACAGTGATATGTAATGTAAACAGTGAACTGAAAGTGAACTGTAAGATGCCCACCTGGGTGTCAGATGCTCTCAGTAACGTAACAACTTCATTCTCCCACTTGTCGACAGAAGGCTTGATCCCCTCTCAGTCAGTGGTTCCCAACCTCTGAGACCATTAGCCCCCCCCCCCTCCCCAGTGCTGCCTGATATTAGCTAGTATACGTCCTGTCCCCACCATCATCAACTGTAGCACCTAAATACCCACTGTAAAGAAAAATAATTTCCTTTGAACGCTTTAAAATGTTTGAGTTGATGACAGATGAATGATACACTCGAACTTGGGAAACCATGCATCAAGAAGGAATTACATACAGAGAAACAAATGATTATAATTTCAGAAAATTTGGATGATTTATTTAAGAGAAAGAGTTTCACAAATTGAGCATGTTGATAACGTTTTGGTGCACCTCTGGTCCTTATGCAAGCTGTTATTCGGCTTGTTACTGATTGATATAGTTGCTGGATGTCCTCCTGAGTGATATCGTGCCAAATTCTGTCCTACTGGCGCGTTAGATTGTCAAAATCCCAATGTGATTGAAGGGCCGTGCTCATAATGCTCCAAACGTTCTCACTTTCGGAGAGATCCAGCGATCCTGCTGGCCAAGATGAGGATTTGCAGACCCAAAGACAAGGAGTAGAAACTGTCACCGTGTGCCGACGGGCACGATCTTCCTAAATTGTGAGCATAAAAGGAATCAAAAGGGTATGTAAAATATCGTTGTCATATCGCTGTGCTGTAATGGTGTCGTGGGTGACAAACAAAGGGGTCCAGATATGAAGTGAAATGGCACCTCTGACTACCACTCGTGTTTGTCGGACCATATGGCGGGGGACAGGCAGGTTGGTAGGTCACCGCTCTCCAGGGCATTTCCAGACACGTCCTGAGTGGTCGTCGGGGCTCACATCGAAGTGGAACTCATCACTAAAGAAAATTCTACACCAGACAATGAGATTTCAGGCCCCAACGACCAGCTAAGACATGTCTGGGGAAGCCTCGGACAGCGACGGATTACCAACCTGACTGGCACACGCCATACAGCCCGAGATGGTCTAAGGTGCCATTTAATTTAATTGCAAGACTCTTTTGGTTGTCATCCGCGTACCATTGTTGTATATCGATGAAGTTCTAAGCGCAGTTTTTTTGCTTTTCGTGGCAACGCTTCCTAGGCTTACACTTCAGCACACGGAAAGAGTTGGCTTTCCTTCGTTTTGCCAAAGCCTGTCTTGACCAGCTAGATCGCCGGATCTCTTCCCTATTGAGAACGTTTGGAGCATTATCCACTGCGCCCTCCAAACAGCTCGGGAATTTGACGAAGTAGCGAGCCATTTGGACAGAATTTGGCACGCTGTCCCTCAGGAGGACTTGCAACAAATCAGTAAATCTGAAGCCAAATAATTGCTTCAATAAGGGCGAGAGGTGGAACAACGCGTCATTGATTGGTTTATTTGTGAAGCTCTTTCTCTTGAATAAATCATGCATGAAACTGTAATCATTTCATTGACCGTACATGTACGTCACATCTATCAATTTCCGTCCCATTCAGATAATTCCTTCGTGGTGCGTTGATTTTTATATTTCTTATTTTTTATTTTATTTTATTTTTTGATGTATTTAATTTTGGTAGGCGGTTTGTTAAAGCACGAACTTAGAATCCAATGAGACGATTGGAACCGCTTGTTTTTAACAACTTTTTTTCAGAATGGTGAAATAATTACCAGTGAATCAGTGGAAAACTTGTTACAAAACGTGGTCACGCTGTAACACTCTTCTCGCTAGCGACACCTGCTTCAACCATACACTGCAATGGATACTGTTTGTATATTACTTGATTCCTGGACTCCTTGCTTTTGAACTGACAGAAATTAATAGGCTACACGCTGCCCATGATTTGTGTCTCACCACTGTGATTAATACTAATGATAATGATGATGAAGATAATAGTCTAGTAGCCATTACATAGTTACTGTTATGCTGTGTCATTAGTTACTTCGTTTACTGTAGCTAAGTGGATAATGAAGCAAATTCTGCTCCATTGCGGGAACTACCTGCAACTCTAAAAAGGCATTCTCGTGAGATATTTAAGCAAATGTAATGTATATGTCTCATTGTTACCACCATAGAATTATAATATAACAAACTATGTCTGTCTAAAAGAGATTATGGTATTTTCGTTCCACATTATGTCACGCGTTAATCTGTGTATTTGAAAAACGATGTAATAATTGCTCCCTCATGTAGTAAGTATAGAGTTAATAGTAACGATTTTTAAAAATAATGTGATATAGTTTAGATATCAAAAATATATAACATTGCAAATTGTGAGACAATGAGAACTACTGTAGTATGTAAAGGACAACAAGAGCTGTTGAGCTCAGTATATTATGACGATGAGTATGCCTGGTGGTTGATACACACTGAATTAGGCAATAATCTTTATCAGTCTGAAGATTCATCGTTACTCAGCTGAAACTAGTTGTCAATATAGGAATATATTATCTCTTAACTTAGGATTTTTGTTCTCACATGTTAAATTATTTTTAAAAGTCGTTACTATACGTATATATTCCTCATAATTTTTATTTTGGCTGGAGTCATAGTCATGGTAATTTTTTTAGTAATACTGCCCCCATTTCACTGTGATAACTCTTATTTTATTGTCATACGACCCAGACTTCGGTCTTAGGCCATTTTCAAGTACAGACACTGAAACAAGCCATAGAAGTATAAAACAGGGCAACCTTTGCGGACCCACATCTTCAGACTATCCTGTGCCTCTCAATTTTACCCCTTCCTTGCTATTCACACCACTGCCACCCCCATTCAGTTCCCAGTCTGAATAACGTCTCATGTTCTGTTGACTCCACAGCTGCATCCATGTTCCTTCCCCCTCTTCACCACTCTGTCAACATTGCGTTGTGATTTTCTAGTTTGGTTGTGCTGATGTGAGAGAATTTTGGAAGCATTTGCGTACTGCTTTTGCAATTTGTAACGATAAATATTACTACTCGCCTATATAGTGCACCATACTTTACATAATTAATTGTATTACAAGGTAGATATTCCATGTTTGTTGCAAATATATTACGATAATACACTTCACGAGGTTTACATGTGAATTTTAATACTGGACCTCCATGTCATTTACTGTGAATACTGTTATGTACCAATGTATGCAAAGAAAATGTAATTATCATGCAAAATAAACATTACTTCTACCTTGTTCTCTAACACAGCACAGATTGCATGGTGCAGACTGTGATGTATGTCAGGTGATGTTTGGAAGATCGTTTGATCTATGTTCATGTCAGTTGTTGTTCAGGCACAACACCGTGGTGCATTCCCGTTTATAGGTTACCAGATTCATATAACATCTGCGCCACAAAGTTTAAAAACGAAAGTCTTCAATATATTTAGGTGTTTTAGGTGTGTTCTCACTTTTACTAATGACAGATCTGGCCTATATGACTATACATGATTTTTTGACAATAATTTGTATTTCATACCACGCTAATGTCTTTTGACACACACGTCACCGAGCGAGGTGGCGCAGTGGTTAGACACTGGACTCGCATTCAGAAGGACGACAGTTCAATCCCGAGTCCGGCCATCCTGATTTAGGTTTTCCGTGATTTCCCTAAATTGCTCCAGGCAAATGCCGGGATGGTTCCTTTCAAAGGGCACGGCCGACTTCCTTCCCCATCCTTCCCTAATCCGATGAGACCGATAACCTCGCTCAACCAACATATATGCCGATGAATTGTAACTAGTTACCAATAAAGAATGTTCCGTATTTTGACTTAAGATTTTTGCCCACGTATTTTAACATAATTAATCGTTTTCCTCCTATTTGACAATGTGAAACAACAAAGAAAATATAGTTTAGTCACCGAAAAGCAACTGAACCTTTTAGTTTTTACCGCTCGGTAAACTGCATTGTACCCATAAGAGCATAATTATTCTCAGGTTGCGAACCACTTCTCTAGGTAGCGGCCGCCCGACAACTGACGCAGTGTCATTGACCGTGCAGGTCGTTTCTCCTCTCTGCAGTTATTAGCTTGCTGATGTAGCATCAATGTAACATTTTGAAGCTGAGGTAACACAAGGAATGTGGACTCAGGTTCTGAAGCCTCAAGCACCGGAACGTAAGAAAGCCCATCTGACACGGTACGGAAAATGTGGATGGAACTAAGTGACTATAGACTCCTGAATGAATGCAGGGGTCTGGTTTAGTGTCTAGAAATGACTGATATGCCTGCAGAAAGTAAAGTCGGAACGCTTTGTGTGAAGAGACGCGCAGTCTCTTCTCCTCAGACATCCATGGATCCTTCTGTCACTCACCGTTCCTTGGCTGCCATTGCTCGACAATTTTATTCATTTTCCACCATTTTCTCCTGCTGGGTGCTAAGCTCTGTCGTATTGTATCTGTCATTGACGATCTCAATTAGTAACCTCAACACACCAACACCCATCCTTCAAGGTCTTCAAATTTCCATTCTAACGATTCGAAAAGTCCTTGGGTGGTGACTGGCCTAGGAACTGCCGCATTGTTACCACGCTGCTGGCGCTTCACACCGTGGTTTGTAATTTCCTAACGCTTTTCATGTCAGATTTTATTGTGAAAACCCCTATGATTCCCTTCAAGAGTGTATATGCGTTCCTGAGTTGTTTAGAAGGCTGCAGCTCAACAATAAATCCTGGTGTTTGCATATAAAATACCTGTAAAACTTAGGTCTCAAGTTGCAGCTGGCGTTCGGGTTTCGGCGGTTGCCCTCTATTGTCAGTCAGTAATCGGAACCGTCCTTTCGGAGCGAAGCAAACACTTGAGTTAAACTGTAGCTGCGCGGGCTTACGAGTTTAGGAGAGTTTCACTACGTCAAGTTGGGTGACGCCCATCTGTCCAGTGCATCTGGCACAGAAGTATTACAATAATACTGACACACATTATTCACTAAAGGTTAGAAAATCAGTAGGAAGATCATTTTGAGTACAGAGAAAAGTTCAAACCAATGTTGTGTTATCTTGTTTGTTAGTCATTTTCGCTTCTGTCCGGCTCTGGTGTAACGACAGCTGCTGCTCCACTCTGTAGCCCACCTTTCCTTGTGGTTGTGTACGAAGTCATAAACAAGTGATCCAACAACTTATCCTAGAACGTAGATTCACATAAGGCCTACATTTATAGCGTTTGAAGAGATTTAGAGAAAGCCTTTCCTAATGACGAATGGAATATAATCTTCATAATTCTGACGGTAACATGGCATGAGTACAGGGAGTGAAAGGACATAAACAACTTCTACGGGAAATGAAGTGCAGTTACAAGAATCGAAGGACATGAAAGGGCCGGCCGGTGTGGCGAAGTGGTTCTAGGCGCTTCAATCTGGAACCGCGCGACCGCTACGGTCGCAGGTTCGAATCCTGCCTCGTGCATGGATGTGTGTGATGTCCTTAGGTTCGTTAGGTTTAAGTAGTTTTAAGTTCTAGGGGACTGGTGACCTCAGCTGTTAAGTCCCTAAGTGCTCAGAGCCAATAATAGCATTATAATATAATAGGCGAAAGACAGGGATGCAGTCTTTTACCCCAGCTGTTCATTCTACACAATGCAGAAGCAATGACGGAAATAAAAGAAATTCAGGGAGAAAGGATATCAGTGAAAGTGAAGAGAATGGCATGGCCTGTTGAATGGAATGGACAGTCTAATGGGTACAGAATATGGACTGACAGTAAATCGAAGAATATAGTTATGAGTATCAGGAGAGACTAGACGTAAACGAAACACCAAAACTGGCGACCACGAAGTAGAAAAAAGTAAAAAATTCTTCTATTTCGGAAGCAAAATCAGCCTTCCGTACTAAGTAAGGAGGACATAAAAACCATGCTAACAAAGGCAAAGAGAGCATTCCTGGTGCAGAGAAGTCTATGGGTATCAACCATAGGAATTAATTTTAAAAAGAAATTTCTGAGTGTATCCGTTTGGAGCACAGCAAGGTTTGGTAGTGAATCACTGCGAGAAAACCAGAACAGAAGAAAATCGAAGCGTTTGGGAGGAGTGCCATAACAGGAGGTTGAAAATTATGTGGAGAAATAAGATGTGGAATGGCAAAGAAAGGAATGTGAGCAAAACACTAAGACGAAATAGGGACATGTTAAGAGATGTATTAAGATATCAGGGAATAACTTCAATGGTACTAGAGAAAGCTGTTGACGGTTAAAACTGCAGGGGAAGACAGAACTTAGAGTATGTCCAATAAATAATTGCGGTCACAGTGTGCATGTCCTACTCTGAGATGAAGATGTTAACGCAGGAGAGAAATTCGTGGCAGGCCTGATGACTCACACATAAAAGAAAGGAAAATTTTTTCTGCTCTCCGATTTCATCTAAAATTGAGTGCAGAGATCCAATTTTCATGAGTAAGCATTAAACCGTTTTTCTTTTCTCGCAATGCTACAATAGCCTTAATATTAACCAAAGTATTTTAGTGAGAAAGTATAGAAATATTTGTGGTACCTTTTCATCTGATATGTGGCTGAGAAATGAAGTTAAAATTTCCTGCAAGGCCGCGTCACATCTCTTCCAAGCGATCGAAGTTTTGAGGACTCTGCTGAGATCCTCTATAGGATTTTGACGTATGCACTCTAGACTGAGCCCTGCAGAGAACAGTATAGCGTTAAGTTATGAAGGGGAGTTTCCCCGGGTTTACCCTGGAGAAGTGAAATTACTGAAAAATTCTTGTGGCTACCATTGGTGAGCGCCTGAGCGATCGTCATTCGACAGTTAGAGATGTTAGCTAAATCTCTTGTGGCTACCAAAAGTGGGCCAAAGTCATTCGTTACTGGTTAAAATTCCTCTGCTGTTATTGGTGGGCCGTCATCATTGGCTAGAAGTGAAACGGGCAGAGCTGGCTAAGGAAACCACCATTTATAGAAGAAAAGTATGAGAAGTGATTGTAATTTTGAAGAATGCATGTAGCTTCAATAGAGAAGACGGCTATAGGCTGCCGGCATCGTGGCTTCCCGCCACAAAGGAATTGAATACGCAAGCCGGGGCGTGCGAGCAATAAGAACATCCCCCTGGAAGCCACCTCTGCGGACAAAAATATTGGAGAACATTCTCCCTCTCTTGGTCTACTCGTTTCACTTCTAGCCAGTGATGATGGCCAACAAGCAGCTGCAGGAGGAATTTTAACTTATTCTCCAGCATTCCTCTCCAACCGAGCCGGCCGTGGTGGCCGAACGGTTCTAGGCGCTACAGTCTGGAACCGCGCGACCACTAAAGTCGCAGGTTCGAATCCTGCCTCGGGCATGGGTGTGTGTAATGTCCTTAGTTTAGTTAGGTTTAAGTAGTTCTAAGTTCTAGGGGACTGATGACCTCAGAAGTTGTCCCATAGTGCTCAGAGCCATTTGAACCATCTCCAACCGATGACGTTGGCCCACCAATGATAGCCACAGGAGATTTCACGTATAACCTCCTTCTTCGGCACTAGCGCAGGAATACCTCTCCCACTATCGAATGATGACGGGCCATCAGTGGATTTACGCAATAATCCAACTTCGCCAGCAAAAGTGACGGAAAGTTCATCTTTGTAAGACAGAATGACACTTATCTCTGACACAGTTCAGTCTATAGTAGACACCACAAGATCCTGAATAAGGTCCCAGCAGAAGGGTCGAAACGTCAATCGTTTAGAAGAAATATGAAGTGGCCCTACATCTCAGATGATTGAAAAATGTTTTAGTTTACTCATATCCTTGAAAATTGTGTGACGTAATGTATGTGGAAGGTGAGGTGGCGGTACTCACGACTCCAGAGAGTACTACACCACATTCGATAAGTCACGCTCGGAACACTCGTAACGCACCAGCTGTATGGGTTGGTAGTAAGAACTATACCGAGATCCACCAGGGTCAACAGTTGCCAAGCCGTGGGCATCACGTATGTGGATTGCGATTGGTCGATACCTCGTTAAATGCCGAAGCACTGAGCTACGGCTAACAGTTCTCTTTAGCGCACCGAGTCGTGTACAGTCTTCAGTTAGCGCTGAGTCTACAAGCTGCAGTTTCGTCCGTCGCCTCAGTGACTTAGGCTCCGTAGGCACGGAGGCCAGCTCTAGACTCTACACAGGCATCACTCACCCTGGGTCCCCAAAACCGGATTTCGTAAACCGATTTCCCACTACGGTTTCCGAGTGGCCATGTAAACACTTCAAAAATCTATTCTGAAAATCCACTTCTAGTTGCCGGTTTTACAATTCTGCAATCGATTTTCGCTCACATGCAAGGGCAACCGGTAATGACACGTGCTTTGACTGTCAACTATCGTCTTGTTTTTAAAAACTTTCGGCTAGTATGGACGGAGTGGTTTTTGGTACAGTGAAGGATAAGTAGAAATACTGGACTGAAGGTGTTTCCACCTCGTTTCTTTAAGGAGAAATAGCGACTGTGCAGACTCAATCAAAATATTTAACAGCTGTTTTCCAGGCGTCTTATTTAATTGGGCTAGCAAATGCGCTTCAAATCTCAACATATAAACACTACAGCGAAAAACGGTTTTCGAAATTCGGCTTTCGTCTTTCGGAAGATGTGTCGCATGTAAACGAAGATACTCAGTGACACAGTGAAAGGACTTTAATATTTTGAAGGATGTGTAACAATTTCAAACATCTAATTGTGCCAGACATTTCACAGGAATATCGTTTAAGTTGAGAATTTGTTGGTATTTAATAATTATCGTTTTATTACTAGTTGTTGGCAATATTTCTGATTGAAGGTAACCTATGCCGTCTTCCTGCTTTCCCAACAGAAGGAACAACAGTGTGTCCGTTGTTTTTTAAATACGTATTATGTACATCTGTTTTCTGACATATTCCCATGCTCGAGGACTTTCTCTCTGGGCAACTAGCATATTATATTAATGGCCTACAGTTTTATTGCCTTACAAAACCTTCCAATATTTAATAAGAACAGTTTCTTAATTTTCTAAATAATTTACGATTTTTACTTTTGTCAAATTACTACTGTTGAATTTGTAATATACACCTCCCTCATTTGTTGTCACAACTGTCTTTATGGTTAAGTCTTTTTAGAAGATTCAAGAGGAGTAAGATTTACAATAAACTTTTCACTTACCTTCTTTTCTCACGCAGTTGGCTTCAGTTCTTCATCTCTAGGGGTCTGATTCTTAAGGCTGAAATTTTCGCATCTTAGGTTCTCAAGTTCCAATTCATGTAAATAAATTTTAAGAGTGCTTGTGCAATGCTTTCTCTTTTTTCGATGTTTATTTTACTATATTACACCGTCTTTTGAATTTTCACATTAACAAATCCGAAATTATATTGTTCTTCCAAACTACAAAAACACGTCCAATCACATCAGAGGCATCTTTACTACTTGACTCAGCGCTAATGTCAATATTCCATAGGGTTTAAAATCTTTCTTGACAAATGAATTTCTTGTAGCTTCCATTATTATTTTATAAATGAATCCAGAAATAAACATAATAAACAGTACCAGATCAGAAATTTTAACTCTGCCAAATATTTCGTAATTTAAGTTCTTTCTAAAAAAAATAATTTTAACTGTACATTCAGAGCTAGTACATATCGATTGTAATGACGAAAATAAAGTAATTCAATTTCATAGTTTTTAGCTTGAAATATAACATGTTTCGTATAAAATTATATGAAATTTTTCAGAAAAACAGCTGAGATAATACTGACCTGTAAAAGAATTGCATTGCCCATTATAAGGGATTGGGAATAGCAGGACCTCCCCTTTCACCACATTATGTGAATTTTGCTAACAACTGCCCTGTCAGTATCACTTCCCTTATCTAGAAGGGAGAACTGGGGTTGAATTTCATACAGATCACCACATACAACAATCGCCGGCGCATCAGAAAAGATTAGGGGCTGGCGCAAGGATTCTCTATCTGATTACATAAAAAATATCCACCACCATCAAACAAAACCTACTCATTAAATTTATAATTAATTTTACCTTCTTAAGAAGAGCATTTTCAACAGGAGGCTTTGCAGTGCTAGTATTTGATTGATATCTCTATAAATGGGTTTAACAATTTTCATTGAAAGCCGGATTAAAAGCACAATTTATTATGAAACGAAATTACACTTGTACAAGCTAAGTATAATTATTGAGTATAAACATTTTGTTACATATGAATGTTAATACAATATTGGTGGGATATGGCCTAAATTCAGCAGTCACCCACAATACTAGCGTTCGAAACGGACAAGGAAAGGTGGGAGCTGACCATCCAGAAAATAATTTACTCTAATGATTAGTGAAAGGTAAGAGACGGGATGCAATAGCTAATATGTAAATATATTGAAAAGGCAAACTATGAACTACTTGTGAGTGCACGTTATTAAAGCGGCCTCCCGTCCGTAAACTAATGAAATACATAAAACTCATTCTGTAACACCTTGATTTATGAATACGAATAACAAGAAACACGGGCCAAGGTACTTCTGGTTAATTTTAGATGTCGTGTGCAGTACTACTTGCCACGTCTTCACACGTGGGCGACAAATAAGGGAAAAACTAACACACAAAAGACCGTTATTGAATGTTGACTTTTATTGAAGAAGGAAAGACATTCGCCGAAGGCGAAGTGGTTACAAAGGGGGTTAAATTATACCGAACGTGGTGATTTAGAGACCCACGAATATTTTGCATACTGCATACGACCAGGCTCTGACGCCAAGTCCAAAAACAAAGATGCAAAATGAGGAAGAAATAAAAGCAATGAGGCGCAAATCCTCCGGAAATTAAAGATCAACTAGCACTTTAATATGTATTCGCGACTCAATCCACTTCTGAATCTAGCAAGAACACGCATGCATACCAGCTTGCAAAAGTCTTCTTCTGGATCTCGCCACCGACCCCCCACGACTACTAAACCCTTACTGACCGTTGCTCCAACGGAGCCGGGCCTTGTGGGGGTGTAAATTGGCGTACCTTTCGCCGGTCAATCAGGGAGCACGGACCTGCCACCGAACTAGCTGCCGTTCAAGCAGACATTCCTGACTTGGCGAAGAGACTCGTGATTGGATAGAATTTAGTCAGCGAGTCATCAGGGAGGCAAAACGCTCAGGAGAAACTGAGTTTTAGTTTGGTACAACTACTTAGAAAAATAAGTAGAAGAACTACTTTGGCTTCTCCAAGTCATTCAAACTACCGGCCCATGCTTCCAATCTCAAAGGTCAGCGTGACATAAGGAAAGCCAACAAGACTAGCTGATGGAGACTGCTGAATATGGAAATAAAATAAAAGTACTTTGCTCCAATCCTCTCTCCAGTTTCATTATGCTGTCGATACTGAAAAATCAGCAGAATAGCAGGGATGCTATTGCCGTATTAGTAATGATAACAATGTTGGAAGTCGTAAATAAATGAAAGAAGTGCAAGGTAGATGCATGTATTTCACCTGTTATTTCTGGTATCGACTACTTTAGTTGAGGAAAAGTAATGCTAGAGGAGTATTTCCCTGTAACCTTTAAAAAAAAAAAAAAAAAAAAAAAAAAACACCAATTGATTCGTTTTGGAATCGCCGCTTCCGGCGATGGGAAAATCATTACTCTCCACTTCGTTTTGCTAGGCGCTGTTGCTTCCTGACGCGATTCTCACAAGGTGAACTTCGACAGCGTTTTCGCCTGACTACAGCAGAGTTAATTTTTCTGCCTAGCCCGAACATTCGTCCAGTGCAGACGTTACTGTGAACGACCGCACCCGGGACCATAGCTACGAGCAGAAATGTATACGAACATGATGCAAATGATACAAATCTAATTTTGGATTGGAAAATGGCTCTTAAACAAATTATTTCGTGCTCTAATAAATTAATATCTACACCGAAACATGTGTGCTATGTACTTTTCCTAGGCACTAGAAAAATAATACGTTGCACTTTGTGCTTCCATAAGGCAATAATTTCCAAATTTTTTAATATCAGTATTCAGTTTGAAACATTCGCTTTTGCTCTTCAAACCTTTGTGGTTAACCTTTAGAGTTTAGGCTTCTAAATGTGATTACTGTTTAACTTTTAAGCTGTGTAGCCATTATACTGTGACACAAACATAATCGCCAGCTTAGTACAGCAAAATGTGCTATATTCATTGCTACAACTGAATATCTATCAGAATTGAGTGTTGGCACACAGCAGGTATTTCACCAAACAGGTAAATACTAAACTATCTACATCTACATCTACATGATTACTCTGCAAGTCACAATTAAGTGTCTGGCAGAGGTTTCGTACAACCACCTTTAAGCTACTTCGCCAACTTTCTACTCTCGAACAGTGCGCAGGAAATACGAAAGCTGAAATCTTTCCGTGCGAGCTCTAATTTCTGTGCTACAAGTTTATACTTGCATAGCCCAGTTGTAAGATCGCCCCTTTTATTTAAATCTGCAGAAATATCTCAGTTTAGCCAGGAAGTCCGTAGAGGCGAAATGTATGAATAATGGAGATTAAGATTATCTTGGATTATCTTAGTGCGTCGTCGCGTATGATTTCTCCTACGTATTTTGCCGCAAAGCTCTCGCTGTTGATGTTCCTCCCAGAAGCAGCATCACCGGCATCGGATTCTCTAGACAGTGAAACTCAATATACTGCAATTATACGTGATAATGGAGGAAGCTAAATTTCTTGAAGTACTGTTCGTGTATGACCGTAAGATGTTTCTTTACGAAAACACGGTAATCTGATATGAAATGAAACAATATATTACGTATTAAGACAACACTAGCAATTTTTTGAAAGCGTGGTCCTAGGACAGAACTAAATCGAAAACCACCGTATCGGCGACTGGTGATTATGGCACGCAGCCTAGATTTTGTACGTCCACTCGCGAAATGTCGTAGCTGTTCGTACATTTTTGTTGTCTTAAACATTTTTCATTTCCTTGCTGATATTACCGTTTACTTGCATCGTAATATTGTTATAAGAAAGTGCCAATGACCATTATGCTTCTCCTAATATCTGTAGTGGAAAAATTTTCTTTTATTAGTAAATATTCATTAAACAAATCCAACTGTTTCGCGCCAGAATGGCTGTGATTTCCCTCCTTACCGACGTGCTGGTGTAACTGTCTTTCTCACGGCTGTCCACAGCACTTCATCTCACCGTCTACTGGCAACGTTGTTGTGGTGTTCAGTCCAAAGACTGGTTTGATGCTGCTCTCCATGCTACACTATCCTGTGCAAGTCTCTTCATCACCGAATAACTACTGCAACCTACATCCTTGTGAATCCACGTCCTGTATAATCTCTTGGTATCGCTCTTAAATTTTTACTCTCCACGCTTACGTCCAATACTAAATTGGTGATCCCTTGATGTCTCAGAATGTGTCCTTAAAGTTGTGCCACAAATTTTTTTGTCTCCCCAATTCTATTCAGTATCTCCTCATTAGTTATGTGATTTACCTATGTAATCTTCAACATTCTTCTGCAGCGCCACATTTCGAAAGCTCCTATTCTTGTTTTGTCAAAACTGTTTATCGTGCATGTTTCACTACAGACAAATATTTTCGGAAAAGATTTCCTAACACACATTCGATGTTCAAAAATTTCGCTTCTTTAGAAACGATTTTCTTGCCATTGCAAGCCTACATTTTATGTACTCTGTACTTCGGCCATCATCAGTTATTTTTCTGCCCAACCAGCATAACTCATGTACTACTTCAAGTGTCTAGTTCCAAAATCTAATTCCCTTTAGCATCACCTGATTTAAGTCGACTACATTCCACTATCCTCGTTTTCATTTTGTTGATGTTCATCTTATTTGCGCCTTTCACGAAAATGTCCATTCCCTTCAACTGTTTTCCAAATATTTTGCTATCTCTGATACAGTCACAATGTCCCCGACAAACCTCAAAGTTTTTATTTCTTTTCCCTTAACTTTAATTCCTACTCCAAATTTTTCTTTGATTTCCTTTACTAGTTGTACGGACTGAATAGCATCGAGGTTAGCCTACAACCCTGTCTCACTCCCCTCCCAACCACTGCTTGCTTTTCATGTCCCTGCCGTCTGGTATCTGTGCAAGTTGTAAATAGCCTTTCGCTCCCTGTATTTGATCCCTGCCACCTTTAGAATTTGAAAGAGAGCGTTCCATTCAAAATCGTCAAAAGCTTTTTTCAAGTGAACAGATGCTATAAACATAGGTTTACCTTTCCTTAACCTATCTTCTAGGATAAGTATTGCTTCGCGTGTTCCTACATTTCTCCGGAATCCAAACCGATCTTTCCAGTGGTTTGCTTCTACCAGTTTTTTCATTCTTCTGTAAGGAATTCGTGCTGGTATTTTGAAACCATGACTTATTAAAGTGATAGGTCGGTATTTTCATACCTATCAGCAACTGATTTCTTTGGAATTGGAATTACTACATTCTTCTTGAAGTCTGACGGTATTTCGCCTGGCTCATACATCTTGCACACCAGGTGGCAGAGTTTTGTCATGGCTGGCTCTCCCAAGGCTATCAGTAGTTGGAATATCGTCTACTACAGGGGCCTTGTTTCGACTTTGATCTTTCAGAGCTCTGTCAAATTCTTCACGCAGTATCGTATCCCCCACCTTATCTTCATCTGAGTCCAGTTCACTTTCTATAAAATAGCCTTCAAGTTTATCTCTCTTGTGCAGACGCTCTATACACTTCAACCTTTCAGCTTTCCCTTCTTTGCTTAGGATTGGTTTCCTATCCGAACTCTTGATAATCACACAGCTGCTTCTCCTTTCCCCAAAGGCCTCTTTAATTTTCCTGTAGGTGGTATCTATCTTTTTTTTCTCGTAATGAAATATGTTTCTAAATCCTTACAATTGTCCTCTAGCCATTTTGCGCTTCCTATCAATCTCAATTTTTAAACTTTGTATTCTTTTCCATGCTTCATTTGCTGAATTTTTAGATTTACTCCTTTCATCAGTAATATTTAGTATCCCTTGTGCTATCCAGGGATATCTACTACGCCTTGTCTTTTTACGTATTTGATCCTGTGCTGCCTTCACTATTTCATCTCTTAAAGCTATCAAATCGTTTTCAACTGCATTCCTTTCCCCTCTTCTAGTCAACCTTTGCCTAGTGCTCCCTCTGAAACTCTCATCAACATATGATTGTTTCAGCTTGTTCAGATCCCATCTCCTTAATATCCTACCTTTTCCCATTTTTTAAGTTTTAATCTACAGTTGAAACTAGTCAGTTGTGGTCAGAGTATCAGTTGTGGTCAGAGTACACATCTGCCCTCGAAATGTCTTACAGTTTAAAATCTGGTTTCTAAATCTCTATGTTACCACTACCTCAATCTGAAACATTCCGGTGTTTCCAGGTCTCTTCCACGTATAGAACCTTCTTTTTATGATTCTGAAACCAAGTAATAGCGATGATTAAACTATGCTCTCTGGAAAACTCTACCAGGCGGCTTCCTCTTTCACTCTTTTCTCCAATCCATATTCACCTACAATTTTTCCTTATCTTTCTTTTCCTGCTAACAAATTTCAGTACCCCATCACTATTAAATGATTTCTTTCATCTCATTTCTTCATTCTTTTCATCATTTGCGGAACTAATTGGCACATAAACTTGTACTACTGTTGTGAGTGTGAGCATCGTACCTATCTTGGCCACAATAATGCTTCCCCTATGCTATTCATAGTAGCTTACCCTCATTCCTATTTTCTTAGTCATTATTAAACCCCCACCTGCATTATCCCTATCTGACTTTGCATTTATAACGCTGTATTCACTTGACCATAAGTTCTGTTTCTCTTGCCACTGAGCCACGCTGAGTGGCCGCGTGGTTTGAGTCGCTATGTCACGGATTGCGCAGCCCCTCCCGCCGGAGCTTTTAGCTTTGAGTCCTCCCTCGGGAATGAGTGTCTGTGTTATTCTTAGCATAAGTTAGTTTCAGTTAGTTTAAGTAGTGTGTAAGACTAGGGACCGATGACCTTAGGACACACACACTCCTGCCACCACTTCACTAATTCCCACTATAGCTAACTTCGACCAATCCATTTCCCTTTTTAAATTTTCTAACCTACCTACCCAATTAATTGATCTAACATTCCACGCTCCAATCGGTAGAATGCTAGTTTTGTTTCTCCTAATGATGACATCATCCTGAGTAGTCCCCGCCCGGACATCAGAATATGGGACTATTTACCTCCGGAATATTTTACCCAAAGGGATGACATCATCATTAATTCTTACAGTGGAGCTGCATGCCCTCGAGAACAATTACGGTTGGAGTTTCCCCTCGCTTGCAGCTGTACGCAGCACCAGCACAGCAAGACCGTTGTAGTAGATATTACATGGTCAGATGAGTCAGTCGTCCAGACGGTTGCCCCTGCAACTACTGAAAAGGCTGCTGCCCCTCTTCAGGAACCACACGTTTGTCTGGCCTCTCAACAGATACCCCTACGTTGTGGTTGGACCTACGTACGGCTATCAGTATCGCTGAGGCACGCAAGTCATCACATGGACTGCAGGTAGCACAGTTCTTTGGGGGGCATAAATTGTAAATCTGGAAGATAAGGAAGTAAAACGTAGTCTAAAAACATAGGGTACCATACATATTATGCCGTAATAAGAGATGCCAATAATGAGATAACTACAGCGCTAGAAAATGATATCTTGATTTGCCTAGCTGTAATACTTAAGCAGCGTATATTGTTGAAATGCATATGCAGCCTGTGTGTCACTAACACTGCCTACATTGGCAAAAATGTTTGCTGAGCATTGTTTTCTTCCATAATTTATGTTTGCCCAGTTTTTGCTGTAAAGAGTGAAGACTGTTGTACAGTGATTACCGAATGCACTGAGTCGCATTCCGTTTCAAGACGACTAGCAACCATGCAGTTTAAATTAATAATTTCTAGGTTAGGTATTTCCTGAACTGCGTTCAAGTACATCACATCAGCAAATTTGGTTAGCTTTTGTTTTCCACAGTGATCGCTAAATCAGGATACCTGGTTTACTATAGCAGGAACTGACCTGAAATATTTGTAGAAACAGCTTGCTTTCTCACAGCTTCCGCGTTTTTCAACTGTTTCTGACCACATGAAACAATCTCCTTGTTTTAATTTTATGTCAAACACTATAAAACTAAGAGATTCCAGTCGTTGCTTATAAAACAGTGCACTGTTGATGGGATCAGTTGGTGTCAACAAAGCTAGCCCGAAATTGAAGTTGCAAATTACAATAGTTCCATCTGAGTTTGGTCCTCATTCCTAGTCTTGTTACATTTCCTCTCGACCCCTGTCTACCGCTAAAGGGTGAAAGATGTAATTAGGTGTAACTTCATCTTTACTGACCCCAGCGGTGCTGTAGGCCATTCACAGACGAATCTGCACTTTTTTGGGATGATGAAAACTGAGATGGGACTACTCTTAAAATGTCTCCCTTTAAATATGGGTTTTAGATGCTTCAGGAGTGTTTCAAGCAAACAAAAAACAAACGCCGTCAGAACAAGCCTTAAAGGTCGAACGGTACCGACCGGCCGCCGTGTCATCCTCAGACGTTGGGGGTCACCAGTTGCGGATACGGAGTGGCCTTTGGTCAGTACACCACCCTCCGACAGTTGTCAGTTGTCGTGGCGGGTGCCGCTACCTCTCAGTCAAGTAGCTTCTCAATTGACCTTACAAGGTCTGAGTGCACCCCGCTTACCAACAGCAATCGGTTGACCCGAATGGTGACCCATCCACGTGCTAGCCAAGCCCGACAGCGCTTAACTTCGGTGATGTGTATGGAACTGGTGTTCACTACGGCAAGGCCGTTGGTTCAACTTTGCCTCATATCTTCGGAAATAGAGGGAAAGCGAAGTATATGTGAGACAAAACGTCGTATGTACAAAGATTTCAATTCTCTCCATGCAATGGTAGACCACATTTCCTGTTTTAGCTATCGCTCTGACCACTGTTCAGGAAATACCTGACCTCGGAACCCTCGATTTAAGATTCATGGCTTTTGGTCATAGTGAAACGGAATGCAACTCAGTGCCTTTGGCAACCACTACAGAACAAAAAAGAATCAGAAAAGTGAACTGACCTGCTGAAGGGAATTGTATTGCCAGAAGTGCTAAAAGAAAGGGTGACAAACATTACGTTGTTAAAGAAATAACACGTGAGAATATTATCGATCGGAAGTATCATTTGAATCTCTCCATGACTATTAGGAAAGAATATGTGATCGGGAAGCCAGCTGAACGGCAGAGGACGTGCTAACTAAACTTCACAAAACAGCGTTCATCTGCTTTGTGATTTAAAGAGGACCTTGACAAAGATTTTACAGCTACGGACTGAAACAGCAAGAATAAAAAAATCTCATTGTCAGACAGCACATCTTTGTACATGCCCCTCCTGCTTTTAAATCTGTTTTTTAGTATCAGAACAAATCTAAAAGTACTGACATTTCCAAACTAAATAATCACAATAGACCAAAATTACTTCAAACACTTTTTGTGCAATAAAGCTTTAAAATTATGAGAAATTTTTAAAACCATTTCGTTCAATAACATCTATTTTAAGTTATGTAGTTAATGTACTAGTGGCCTATATGACTATACAAGTTTCTGAGTATGAAACGTGACTGTGCAAAACTGTGAATGTAAAATGGTACAAAATTTGCTGAAACAATTTTCTGAACCTAACAGGAAATGTAATCTAGCAGTTGTGACTCACAACCTTCCAATAACCGACATTCCAATACTCACCAGCACATGCACTAAGACGTGCAGTTACTGAGACTGATTTGAAACTATACAGAGGCGTGTAATTAATCACTGTTCCCTGAATACTCCGAAAAATGCTTTGTCGTGGCCCTGAAATTAATTTTAACCTGCGCAACAGAGATAACGAAGCTTATGTCTGCTCCGCCACGCTACCTGTGATGTAACACTTCGCTGAACGTTGACCTGAAATAAATCAAGTGGCTTCTGCTAAAAACACTATTAAGCAATCCTTACTAAATAAATCACAAGAGGTACAATGCGCGCGAGGATGCTACAAATCAAGTAACTGCAATATATGTGAGCATGCTAGTGCTCAGTAGGTTTCCGATAATCAAATGAAGAAATGGAAGTCCAGAATTAAGGTACGCAAAAACCAATTTCAGTTGAGTTCCTGTATTTTAACTGAGGAAGCATGGACAGTTAGAAGGTTAGTATTTTGTTGTGGGCTGGCAGGAGAGCCAACCTGTATGAATGGAGGAAGCCGAAAGACACGCGTTTTAGCTCACGCAGGCTGGCGTGAGGTCTGGAACAGGACAGGGAAATTAGACTTTAGAAAAACGGACGAAGATGGTGGAATACTTAACTTTAATCCATTAATGTTGAACGTAGCTCTTGCCTGTACATTATTTACAATATCAATAGTAACTGAATAATGGCTCCTTGCTAGGTCGTAGCAAATGACGTAGCTGAAGGCTATGCTAACTATCGTCTCGGGAAATGAGAGCGTATTTTGCCAGTGAACCATCGCTAGCAAGGTCGGCTGTACAACTGGGGCGAGTGCTAGGGAGTCTCTCTAGACTAGGCCTGCCGTGTGGCGGCGCTCGGTCTGCAATCACTGATAGTGGCGACACGCGGGTCCGACGAATACTAACGGACCGCAGCCGATTTAAAGGCTACCACCCAGAAAGTGTGGTGTATGGTGGTGACACCACATATTTAATATTACAAACATGTCTCTGATAAACCTCGTTGAACCACTATCACTTGGACACGAATACGTAAACATAAAGCTATCTCACTAAACGGAATATAGATATAGCTTCTGAATTAAATACATTTGAACGGGTGAAGGGTGATGTAATGTTTTCCGGAGTACAAGCATGATAATCGTGAAACAGCTGACCAGACACTGTTCTGTTCACCAGAAATCGAATTTCCACCTCATGAGTCCCTAAATAAAAATCTTCCCCAGTCACGTCTCTCAAACATTTGTGATCGGGACAAGTGAAAATGCCCCGGCGGACGTTTCTTTACTCAACGAACCTCGAGGTGGGCAAAACAGCTAGAAATTAATTACCACACCATAACTGGTAACAGTACAAGCCAAAGTACACGCCCAAGTAAAGCAGGCGCCATACTAGAACAAGTAAAGCAGGCGCCATACTAGAAGCAAGACAGCCACCAATCGGAATAAAGAAGGCAACGAGTCAAAAGGGAACACTGACGACACTTGCGAACTTTCGCAGAGAGACGGAACTCCCTGCTTACACAGAAAAACTTCTAGAAAACACGTAAGCGTCAAGTCTATCGTTAGCACATTCTCACCCAACTAGGCACATCTCACCCCGTTTGACTGTATGTTTTTAGCCTCGTTGGCACCTCCAAGTCAGCGTGCCACAAACAAGCAATTAATTGTGGATGGGTGGACACATAACAGGTGGTTTATAGTAACAGACGTAATCCACTTCAAGGCGCATTACGACTGTGTGGGAAACATCTGATAGTAAATTATATGATGTCTTTGCGCGGAGACTATTAGATGCAGAGAAAAAGTGCTAATAAACTGAAGTGGGTAGATATTAAGATAGCAATGATCACAATGTCTGTACTTCTACCCGTAACTGTAATGTAATAAAGTATTTTTCAGTGAAGCTGAAAATACCTCCCAAACGAAACCCATTCGCCGCCAGTCACTCGTTCTTGTGTTTGATGCTACCTTTGCTTCCTTTGTTACGTGGTGGCAGCTGTTGTGTTCGTGGAGATATAAGTAGACATGCTTGACAACGGATGAACCTGTGTTCAGTTTACGCCGCCTTTAGAATCTGAAGGTGGTCATTGTATGGCCGAAACCGGTTAAGACTGTGTCATAAACATGTGATTGCGTCGGTAAATAAACAAAAAATTTTGCACTTGATTGTACAGGGTGGTCAATCGTTAACTCAACAGCTTTCGGAGCATGCGGCCTGCCGGCTGCTGTGTCCTTCCATGGTGTGGGTGACAGGAGGTTCGGAAAAAGTATAGTATGTTTATTTTTAACATACGTAATATAAAGACTTAAAAAGAAAAGTATATTACTCACATTTATTAAGCAATGAGCTGCTGGAACTGCTTCCCTTCATTGTTCAAGCACTTCTGACACCTGCTTAGGAAATTGCTCATCTACTTTGCAGTTCCCCGAGAAAACGGTAGCTATTTCTTGACGAGTGTTAGATTCAAGTTCATATAAAGTGTGTGGATTTGAATTGTACCCTTTCTCTTTTAACCCTAGAACACAATCGGTCTTCAATTATCTAATGTTACAAACGTTCGTAATTTTTACGACATAACAAAAAGTAAGCAAAATTTGGTAACACGTTATTATTTATTAATTATAAATAATCGTCCGCCTGCTTAGCTGGGTGGTGACATGCTCGTCTCCCATGCAAGCGGGGCCGAGTTCGATTCCAGACTGGGTTTCAGTTTTCTCCGCTTGGGGACTGAATGTTGTGTTGTCCTCATAATCATTTCATCCTAATCTGCGGCGCGCAAGTCGCCCAATGTGGCGTCGACTGAAATAAGACTCGCACTTGGCGGCCGAACTTCACCGGATGGGGCCTCCCAGCCAACGATGCCATACGCTCATTTCTATTCTTTTGTCACTAATAAACAATACAGGCCACAGTATATAATCACAAAAACAATAGTTTTTGACAGCAATGAGAACATTTTTTTCGAACAATTAGCTCATAGTTGCGCTCTATGCTCATTGCAAAATGCCTTTTATCAAACAGCACAGAACGTTGTTGACATTCTTGTCTTTTTCCACGGACATATGTGGCAGCTAGTTCTCCTCGGGGCAGTTCATATTCCAGCATTTCCATCAATGTTCTCTCGACGGGGTTCGATTCCAAGGACAGACTGTATAGTGAATTCCAAGGACAGACTGTATAGTGAGGAGCAGGTCATTTGATATTCTTGGTATGTGTTCAAGCCCGCTTTACGTCCGTGGTGAGAGTAGCTACTCACTTAGTCGTATTAGGAAATGTTTCCACTTTAAGACATTCTGCTTTTCACAGGTGGTGTTGTGAACGTGGATTACCCACATTTAACGCACATAATGTTGAAAATTCCGTAAAAGACCCACAAAGGCCACCGTTTAGTGTTCCGGCTGCAAGAAATGTTGCGAGACATCTGGTCTAACGAATCAACGCCACCTTTTTTGACGTTGTAGCAATGAATCATCGTATGTTTCTTAGTTACTTCATCTGTTTCATCTTGGTCGTTTCATCATCGACAACACAAGGACTATTTTATTAAGAGTCATTTCCTTGTCAAAGGTGAACGTGAATGTTCGTATCTCTCTCTTTTTTGGTTATAAGTACTTCTGGAGGTGCTTCTTACTTATTGTGTCTCAAAGTACCAACAACAGTGAGTTTCCCCTTTAGCCGATCGTCGGCTAACATGATAGATGTGAACCAGTTATCAGTCGTAACATTTCGGTTAGATACTCTCATAGCTCCTTCACGTTGTATGCTACAAGTGGAAGACCGTTAGTATCTGTGCCTTTGCCGAGATATGGGAAAGCATCAACCATGTATTTTGTTCCTACGTCACACGCCATGACAATGTTAATTCCATATTTAGTGGGCTTGTTGCCTACGAACATACGAAAGGGTCTTGTACCACGAAAAGCAAGGAGCTGTTCGTCCACTGTAATGAATGAGCCTGGTCTGTAATAGTTACGGCACTTCATAACAAATTCATCACGTAATTCCCTGGTAGCTGCAAATGGATCGGACTACTTTCGTTCCTCACGAGTCAACTTGTCATCAAGCCTCAGGGAAGAAATTAAAAATTAGAATCGCTCGGAACTCATGGCTGCTTTATATCTAGGGCTACATAAATTACTGTCAAATAACTCACCAGTTGATAAAAATAATTATTCTTCAAATATTCTGTCAAGATCAGGGTACCAATTAAAGATTTTAATTCTTTAGTGGAAGTTGTACTCCGAGTGCTCTTTGGATTTTGATATTTCGATCTTTTCCTCATTACCTCCTCATTCGTGTGATGTACTATTAATTGTAACATGTCATCTGTGAAAACTAAAGAAAATGTTTCTAACGGTGTAGCGGCGTTTCTAGTTCCATTGATAAGGGACTGAATATGATGAATAATATTTCTTTGAGGTATATGCGCTGTCTTTCTTTTCAGGAGCTACAGATGACCAGCGACGTCCATCCTCGCCCTGCAAATAAATCTTGCGAGGCCGAATGATGTAGTCCTTACCATCGAAAGATAGATACTTTTACCGGAAGTTGAAATAATGGGTGTCAGTTATGTCGAAGAAGAAACAATCCTGGGTCACTTTCCTGATTACAACAGAGCGTCGCTCCCTTTTTGACAGAATTTGGAGGGTCTGCACGAACGATTGTAATTTGGTGTTCTTCACTCTCGCCATACCTAGAGTCAATATCATCCTCTTCAACTTTATCGGATTCATCTACATTTGTCTAGTCATAAATGTTGCTCTCATTCTTCTCTTCCTCCAGCTCATCAAGAAATTTCCTTATTTTATCTCCCAGATTTGGGTCATTTGCCTTTATTATGTCTGACATCTGAAATTAAATACGAGATTGTTATAGACTGAGAGTACAAATGCTCGTATTTTTATCTCAGTAAACAAAGCTTGGATCATGCATAAAAGCAATCATAAACCCATATTGTGAACATTACTGAACTTATAAGATGTAACGAAGATACAAACGATAGTAAAAATTACGACTTTCAGAAATGCTGCCGCTGTTTTCTAAGCAGTGCGTGGAGTTTCTTCTTGGCAGTCGTAAGTACATCAATCAATCTCTAAAGCTAGGAAGCTACTGACGAGATGGAAGCGCTTGTGACCTTCCCACGCTTCCCAAGCAACAGTGAAGAATTGTCAGTCGTAATAATTACGAACGATTGTGCTCTACAGTTAATATCCCCAGGGATAAAAGACACAGGGGGTAAAATAAGGCAACAAGGAGGCCATGTGTTGTTAGTGATGATTCTATCATTAACTCGTCATGAATTTCATGTAATAAGAAGCTGCTGTATGTATCGTCGCGATCCTGCTGTAGGATCGCAAAAGCATGATCTCTTTCAGTTAACGGGCCAAAAAAGGCCGCGATCTGTTTCCCACACGCCTGTCACTGTTAAACGTTTCCTGAAAATAAAATTAGGACTTAAGAGTGCACCACTCCCACTCCTGTCTTCTTTGATCATGCCTAGGTGCCTGGTGTACTATATTAGGCATTTCTGATTTTTTCCCTTTATTGTATTTAAATTCCCCATCTGGGATGGGCTGGCAGCACCATAGGCGCTGCTCTTCAGCCGCGAGACAAAGAGGAAGTCTTTTAAAACGACGTAAAGCAGAAATCATGGAGCAACACAGATATAAAAAGGGGAAACATAATGGAAGAGAGCATACAAAAGGAGATGATTGTAAAAAATGAAGATAAAAATCGAAAAAAGTATTTTACACAAAAATATCACACAATGTAAGGATTAAAAGAACACAAGGCGAGTATTGCTGGAGTATAAAAGTTGCAGAATGGTTAAAACAGTCATGCAATGGGCAGCGTAGAACAGAACAATCACGGACAACAAAACATATTACAAGTCGGCACACGATTAAGACCACAGCAAAATTTGTAAATTTGTGGTAAGATCTTATTGGACCTAAGCTTACACACTACTTAATCTAACTTAAACTAACTTACGCTATGGACAACACACACACCCATGCCCAAGGGAGGACTCGAACCTCTGATGGGGGGGAGCAGCATGGACCGTGACAAGACGCCTCAGACCGCTGTTACTCTGCACGCCTAAAACCACAACACTTGATATCACTGAATATGGCATCGAACACAACACTGATGTTGCACACAGATGATGAAGCACAAACTGGGGGATCTGACAGGGGTAGGGATATGAGGGAGAAGGGAAGAAAAAGGGGGGAAGTTGTAGTGCTGGAAGGGGGGGAGAGAAGGCATGATGGGGTGGGGGAATGCTGGAGAGGCCTGGGGAGGGAAGGATGGGAGACGAAAACAACCAAGGAGGGAGTACAGAGACTAGAGGGGGGAAGCAGGAAAAACCGCTCTGGGGGTGGAAGAGAGGGCAAGGGATAGGGAAGCCCTGTGGAGAGGGTGAACAAGGCTGGGCTACAGTTGGTAGGAAGGGAAGACATCACAGTGGAGTTCATAATCTGAGAGGGGGAGGTGCTGGAAATTGCCATGATGAAGGATATGGAGGGTGTGGGGGTGGAGAGAGGGGGGATACAGCGATAGAGACGTGGCAATGGGCGGGGGAAGGAGAGGAAGGAGGGGAGGAGATGGGGGAACGGGAAGGGGTCGTACAGGAGCCATTGTGGGGGACAAAGGCAGATATGGAAAGCAAGGCATAGGACATGGCATTCAAGGATTTGGATGGCGTTATAAAATCAGGGGCAGGGGTGGAGATCCATTGTACACAGGCATAACAGAGGTTAGGACGGATGAGGGATTTGTAGGTGTGGAAGATGGTGAAAGGATGCAACCACATGTCTGACCGGAGTTTCAGGAGGCAGAGGCGGGTATGGGCTTTCTGCTGGATGGAGATGGGGTTCCAGGTGAGGTGATGGCTGGAGGTGAGGCCAAGTTATTTCAGGGTGGGGGTGAGCTGGATGGGTTGGCTGTATATGACGAGGTAGAAATAATGGAGATGGAAAGAGTGGGTGCTGCAGCCTATGGTGATGGCCTGGGTCTTGGAGGGGTTGATATGAAGGAACCAGTGGATGTACCGAGTGGTGAACTGGTCAAGGTTGGTGTAGACTGTGCATTGGGACTGTTGAAGGATAGGATAGAGAGCCAGGAAGGCGATGTCATCAGCATATTGAAGGAGGTGTACAGGTGGGGGTGGTGTGGGCATATTGGCAGTGTACAGGAGATAGAGGAGAGGGGAGAGGCTGGAGCCTTGGGGGATGCTGGCAGTGGGATAGAAGGTATCAGAGTTGGTGTCGTGGATAAGTTCTCTTGAAATAAAATCCTTACTGCAAGCATTGATTCTGTATGTACATATGTGTCATATGTGAAATCTCTGCCGGCCGGGATGGCCGAGCGGTTCTAGGCGCTTCAGTCAGGAAACGCGCGACCACTACGGTCGCAGGTTCGAATCCTGCCTCGGGCATGGATGTGTGTGATGTCCTTAGGTTAGTTAGGTTTAAGTAGTTCTAAGTTCTAGGGGACTGATGACCTCAGCAGTTAAGTCCCATAGTGCTCAGAGCCATTTGAACCATTTTTTTGAAATCTCTAAAAACACTTGCTACTTGCTCAAGATTTCTACGCAACCATAGTCTCACAGGCACGTGGAAGGCAGAAAAAACGACAAACACACACACATCTGTTATCTTAAAGTGCTTGTAACGTATTCAAGATTTTATGTTCATAGACAATAAATATCGACGTGTACTTCTTGCGTTGCCCGCCATACGTCTCTGACGATCTCAGACATAGCTTTGAGATTCTAGGACTACTGGATCCTAGTATTGTGTCAGTTGGCAACACCATTCAGCTGAATGTGACCACTTATGAGAGAACGACACGTTTCAGATAGTCATCATCTTCCCTAATCTCAGCCAGCATGTAATAGTAAAGTCCTATCGAGCATTGTCATCCGTTGGTTGGAAGGACTGCACGAACTGGACTTCGTTCACATAGAAAACAAGTTGATTATGTATCATGCGGTGCACTAATGTCTTCGGAAACAGCAAATCACGTGAGGTTCTGCGGAATGACTTATTGCGAATTCTTACGAAGGCGTCTCTCACTGTCTGAATTGTCTGCGCACTAGGTGCGTCTTGATGTTTGTAACATCTGGTGGCTGTCGTATGGCGTGTGGAATTTCCTCTGGACTGCTTTTCTCGTGATGCCACAGGACACAATGGGCTTTCTCCTGATCTAAGTACACCTTGTTTGCCCTTTTTCGTTGTTATTAGGAGACTGGGCCCTGCAAAACACAAAGTAACAATAAGTGATACGTGGGGAGGCGCCGGCGCCAGTTGCTTTCTCCGTTCGATTCACCCGGATCGATTGTTTCCCTCTGGCGTTGCTTATCTTTGTCTCGCTGGCCGGTGGTGGTGCTGGTGGGCTGGCTGGCAGACTGGGTTTTGGCTTCGAAACGGCCGGTACGTGTCGCTCCTCAGAGAGTGAAACTTGTGTTTGCGTGGAGTTAGCTGGATTTGACCGGTGTATGTGGCTCGGAGTGCAGAAGCGGGGCCGGCCGCTGGTGGCCGAGCGGTTCTGGCGCTACAGTCTGGAACCGCGCGACCGCTACGTCGCAGGTTCGAATCCTGCCTCGGGCATGGATGTGTGTGTTGTCCTTAGGTTAGTTAGGTTTAAGTAGTTCTAAGTTCTAGGGGACTTATGACCTCAGCAGTTGAGTCCCATAGTGCTCAGAGCCATTTGAACCTTTTTTTTTTTTTTTTTTTGGCGGAAGCGGACCTGTTATTGCAAGTTCTTGAGGCGTGACTGGGTCATGGTCTTCTACACAGGACGCCGAGCAATGTGTTATTCATTTTGGCTAGTGGAGTTGAACTATTTACCACGCAGCTGTCTATTGAAGAAGTAGACATTCAAGCTTTCTAGTTTTGCAGTCGGGCCTACACGTGTTATCACTAGCGTCTACGTTTTCTTATGAGTTTAATATTGTACTGGAACTGCGACGTACTGGTGTAATAATATTATGCTTTGTACTATCGTTGCCCTTTTAAAACTAGTCTGTTTGTGCAGGGGCAATTTTACATATTTTGAAATTTGAAGTCTACTATTAATTCTTTTAACCATTTTAATTTGCCTTTGTCTTGATGTCATCTATCTTTGCAGAATATTATCTTACTATATTCTGGGGCTGTTAACATTGTTTCCTTTGGCTGTGGCTGTGTGTTTGCGCTTTTCTGTTGCAGCACTGCAGCGGGCGCCTAGTCCATGTATAGATCTACACTCCTGGAAATTGAAATAAGAACACCGTGAATTCATTGTCCCAGGAAGGGGAAACTTTATTGACACATTCCTGGGGTCAGATACATCACATGATCACACTGACAGAACCACAGGCACATAGACACAGGCAACAGAGCATGCACAATGTCGGCACTAGTACAGTGTATATCCACCTTTCGCAGCAATGCAGGCTGCTATTCTCCCATGGAGACGATCGTAGAGATGCTGGATGTAGTCCTGTGGAACGGCTTGCCATGCCATTTCCACCTGGCGCCTCAGTTGGACCAGCGTTCGTGCTGGACGTGCAGACCGCGTGAGACGACGCTTCATCCAGTCCCAAACATGCTCAATGGGGGACAGATCCGGAGATCTTGCTGGCCAGGGTAGTTGACTTACACCTTCTAGAGCACGTTGTACTGTGGAGACCTCACGCCCCACGTGTTGAGCAATTCGGCGGTACGTCCACCCGGCCTCCCGCATGCCCACTATACGCCCTCGCTCAAAGTCCGTCAAGTGCACATACGGTTCACGTCCACGCTGTCGCGGCATGCTACCAGTGTTAAAGATTGCGATGGAGCTCCGTATGCCACGGCAAACTGGCTGACACTGACGGCGGCGGTGTACAAATGCTGCGCAGCTAGCGCCATTCGACGGCCAACACCGCGGTTCTTGGTGTGTCCGCTGTGCCGTGCGTGTGATCATTGCTTGTACAGCCCTCTCGCAGTGTCCGGAGCAAGTATGGTGGGTCTGACACACCGGTGTCAATGTGTTCTTTTTTCCATTTCCAGGAGTGTATGTCCGGAGTACGACACCTTGGCCGAGCAGTACCAGAGGGAAAGGAGGTTCTTTTGGCCGCGGGGAAAATGGCAACCGATATGGCGGCCACTGAGTTCTTCGGGTTGCAGTGAGTGGGGATCGTGCATTAGATTAAGTTTCCTCTGCATTGAGACGCCAAGGCGTCTGTTCCGTTTGCTATACTGCTTATATATTTACCTTGAAAACGATAAAGGAAGGAGACTAGTGTTCTGAATTATACCTTATGTGCAGCGGGAGTAGAACTTACGTACATGTTAAAGAGAAATACTTGATGGGTAGCGGAAATTGGAAATTATGTGAATTGTCCTATTGCGCTTGCCCAGGTGACCTATTTAAAAGAAACTTATTTCACCTTTATTATTCAAGCGCCGTTTGTTAAATGAAACTGATTTTACCTTTTATTATTGAAGTGGTTACAGTTAGTATAGAAGTTATAAGAAGTTCTTGTTTGCACCTAATTCAATTTGAAAGGTATTGTGTAATGTATTTTTCTGACTTGTGAATAAGAGACACTTGTACAAAATTTTTGGTAATTACTGTGCCCTTTGGGTTAAACTGTTGATCAGTAATAAATTAGTTGTATCTTGCAAGTCCTCTGTACTTGTTATTATTTCACTTGTCACCGGTTTGCACGTAAACTCCACGTTGCAATAAGTATATATGTACAAAAAAACTTCAATATTGCACATGCAACTCAAGATAAAAAGTATTTGTCTATGTAACATATTTTATACCTTATGAGTGTTTGCAGTCAGGGAAAGGCTTGTGGGACATCCGGTAGGTATACTCCCCGCCAGTGCCGCCGCCGGCTGGTTACCGGCTGTGGATGGGGGGGAGGGAGTGGGGGAAGGGTGGGAGGGGATGGATGGAGAGAGGAAATTTTCTGTCTAGGCGGCTACGTTAATGATTAATCACCCTGTATTATTCGTTCCCACTAAAGAGCCACGAATTTCTTTCTTTTTTGCTATTTTTTAAAGCTAGGGGAGGCATTAGCCCCTGCTGTTAGCATGAAAATGTCTGATTCATTTCCCTGTCCTTTCTTTCAATGAATTTTTTTTCTGCGTGTACCATCGTTTTCTGTACAACATAGTGTACGTCTCATCTGTGTGGCCACTTATCCGTCGTTATTTTACAATTATTGATGGTATTTTAATTCCTTCTTTCCAACTACAGGGTGGAGCACATAAAAGTGCCCCAGACTAGTGTATACTACTGGACGTGTATTCATATAACGGAGGGGGAAAGACCTACAGTTACTTCTAAAAGAATGAAGCAACTGCCCATAAAGCCATCTGAACCTTGGAGCTCATTTACGCAATCTTCACGCCTGACAGACTTGTTAGCAGAGTTCGGTAGGGCCAGCCAGGACACCTGAACTCTCAGTGCTCAGTTGCTTTGAGCGGGTGCTGTCAAGACTAAGGTGTATCGCAACAGCCCTCGTAGTCTTGAAGAACTGCAGCAGCACATTTCGGATGCGACTGCATCAATTCCAACTGTCCAGCTTCGTTCCACTTTCAGCAACTTACTGACTAAGGCCCAAAAGTGCCAAGAGATGAAGGTGGTTACTTTCAACATCTGCTATAGTCTTGTTAGTGCTGTATGTCCTTTCCTCTGCTGTGTTCCTTTGTACTTTGGAACTCTGTTCTCCGTGCCACTTTTACTTGCCCCACCCTGTAAAAGAACATGTGTGATCATGCATTTTCTTGTAGTCGGCGAGACGGAATTAAAAATCCCTCCTAGGTGCTTCAGTCTGGAACCGCGCTACCACTACCGTCGCAGGTTCAAAACCTACCTTGGGCATGGATGTGTGTGATGTCCTTCGGTTAGTTAGGTTTATGTAGTTCTAAGTTCTAAGGGACTGATGACCTCAGATGTTAAGTCCTATAGTGGTCAGGGCCATAAAAAACCCTCAGTTCCCTGTGTGTATCTGGGTGACATGATGGTAAGGCTCTGTTGCTAAAAGTAGTTTTTCGTCTGTATGTCTTGAAATTCCACCTTTTGTTGCGATTTTCTATGACCAGATGGTTCCGGCCTTAATGCGTCAGAAATAACATGGCTGCTGTCCAGGCTGCCGACTACACGAATTATAGGTAGTACCCAAAACACCGCCATATCGTCTCGGGAGGTGCTGAGCCCGAAATACAATGATGAATTCAGTATAGCAGATTTGATTTTCGTCAGAGCCTCCACAAACAGTGAGGCTTTACCCAGAACCAGTAATCTTGTGGAAGGACAACGTGATGCCCGTGTCCAGCGTGGTCCCTGGACCACCACTGTCGGTCGCCTCCCCTTGCAGTCGCATCAAAGGAAGCCGCAACAATGGTGTCCGAACTAACAGTGGTTGATGTTCCAGATGTCGTCATGCTGGCACTGTGGATACTAGTTTTGCAAGCTCATTTGCTGGTTTTAGATACATTGAGTGTCTATGTGGTCCTGGACGGTCAAGTGAATATGTCTGTCCTGTCGGACGATGTAGGATGGGGTCACTGAACTGAGATCTAGTTACGCATCTAGTTACGCCCTTCTGAACCCATCAATTACATATTCGTATGACAGTCGTGGGATCCCAACGAAAGAGATCAACAATATCGCAGAACGATTTCAGCAGGCCACGATCGTTCCATTGTCGAATTCCTATCCAATGCACAACACCATCTTTCCGGCAGGGTCCTGGTTTAAGTCTGCCGCAAGACAAGTAGTTACGGAGAGACCCTGAGTTTGGGGAGTCCCCGCCATTATCCAGTCAAAATTAGTCCGCGTAAACAAACAGCTTGGTTTCCTGTTTCTCTTTTCACACTTCAAATTTTGAATGTTAATAGCGTGCAGTCATCCTAGTTCTGCTCTCTGGGGCGTCTTCATTGTTGATTTCACTTTTCCTTAAACAGAGTGGGTGTTTATCACGACAGTCGTTCTCCTCGTGATCCAACGACAGTAGAGAATTCCATTTATCTCCCAGTCAGCGAGTGGCTTCTCCGGATACACAAGATATGTTTGATGTCGTCGACATTTTTGTCAATAAAGCTAGACACAGAGCGGCGTGTGGGCCTGACAGGTAGCCCGCAGTGACAGCCGTCAACTTCCGCTACTTGCACACGCTTCGGAATTTCCACTGCTAATCCGCAGACCGGGCGCTTTCGACTGAAGTGCCCTAAATTTTTTGGTATATTTGTCAGTAACGTGTCAGCCCTGAAGTACGAACGCAGTCTGGCTATGACGTATTCGAGCCTGTGATTTATTTTATGCAGAAGTGTCGATTGATCGATTATCGGGTACCAAAAAAAAAAAACAAAAAAAAGTAAGTTTGACATACTAAAAGAACAACTGAAGCGATAAGATTCATTTTAAAAAAATTTAAGCAAAGCTGACAGTGTTTCTGTGAGTGTATAGTGGAATGTGAAAGAAAATAGTGTAAGAAGCCTCATCAGCTGGTAATGTTGAAGAATCGTACACTTCATGGAAGCAAGAACTAATGACTGATGAAATCGTTCCACTAGCGTAGATAGATGGTGACAGTGATATATAGAAGAAACTGAGCAGACCACCACCACAAACAAGTGAGAAGACCTTCTAAGGAAGGATCTTCAAGATGTCGATGATCTTATCGACCTGGGAACCCGGCCGCGTATTACAAACGATAATTTTAGGACAGGGACAGTTAAGGAAGATACGCAAGAAATTTATGAGAAAAATGTAAAACTTCCTGCCGACTGCGAGACAAGGTGTTTTACTGTCTTTCATTGCTTCCGCCATCCATGAAAAAGTTACGCGGATGTAGCTTGTATATTCTCTAACAAATTTGCTGTATTTTGCTTTATTTGCAAGCTGATCAAGTCGAGTGCTCGCTCTCCACAAGAAATGACTTCAGAGACTGGCAAAGATGGTCAAAAATTCTCTCTGACCATGGACAGTCCCTCAACCATGTCACTGAAATAAGTGAGTGGAAAGAGCTTATGAAGAGAATTAAAAACTCAAAATTAATGGATCAAACGACGAAAAAGTTATGCGAATGTATATAGTAGAATTGAAGATGCTGTCTATTGCTTTTTTTTTTTTCAAGATGTTCGATTCTAGTGTTGGTTCTCCACAGTAAATGGTTTGAGAGACAGACAAATCTTGTCGAAAATTCACTCTAGGCATGAACAGTCGCACAACCATGATACTGGAATGTGCAAGTCGAAAGCACTTTTGCAGAAAATTAAAGATACAGAATTAATGGATGAGCCTACTGAAGATGTAATCTTTAAAATGACGAAAAAGTTACGCGAACGTTACTTGTATATTCTCGAGCAAAGGGTGCTGCGTGTTGCTTATGCCGCAAGTGGTTAAGTTCGAATGCTTCCTCCCCACAAGAAATGGTTTAAAATACTGGCAGAGTTTGTTAAACATTATCTCTAACCATGAACAGTCCTCAATCATGTTACTGGGACGTGCATGTGGAAATATGTTTAATAAAGAATTAAAAACTCAAAATTAAATAATCAGGCAATTTAAGATCGAACTGTTCAGGGGGATATATTTTCCATAGTACGTTTTCCTGCCGAAAGAAGTCTTACGTTAACAGTCGACCATAAAATGTTAGAAAATTCACCTAATAGGGGCTTTTTGGAGCAAGTAAAATTAATAGCCAAGCTCGGCCCCATATTATACGGTCATAATAACAGCGTGGCTAAATCTGGAGGACTGATTACCTACTTGAGTAAGGGCACACAAAATGAAATCGTTACGATAATTTCTGATGAGACTGTATCAACACTCCTGGAAATGGAAAAAAAGAACACATTGACACCGGTGTGTCAGACCCACCATACTTGCTCCGGACACTGCGAGAGGGCTGTACAAGCAATGATCACACGCACGGCACAGCGGACACACCAGGAACCGCGGTGTTGGCCGTCGAATGGCGCTAGCTGCGCAGCATTTGTGCACCGCCGCCATCAGTGTCAGCCAGTTTGCCGTGGCATACGGAGTTCCATCGCAGTCTTTAACACTGGTAGCATGCCGCGACAGCGTGGACGTGAACCGTATGTGCACTTGACGGACTTTGAGCGAGGGCGTATAGTGGGCGTGCGGGAGGCCGGGTGGACGTACCGCCGAATTGCTCAACACGTGGGGCGTGAGGTCTCCACAGTACATCGATGTTGTCGCCAGTGGTCGGCGGAAGGTGCACGTGCCCGTCGACCTGGGACCGGACCGCAGCGACGCACGGATGCACGCCAAGACCGTAGGATCCTACGCAGTGCCGTAGGGGACCGCACCGCCACTTCCCAGCAAATTAGGGACACTGTTGCTCCTGGGGTATCGGCGAGGACCATTCGCAACCGTCTCCATGAAGCTGGGCTACGGTCCCGCACACCGTTAGGCCGTCTTCCGCTCACGCCCCAACATCGTGCAGCCCGCCTCCAGTGGTGTCGCGACAGGCGTGAATGGAGGGACGAGTGGAGACGTGTCGTCTTCAGCGATGAGAGTCGCTTCTGCCTTGGTGCCAATGGTGGTCGTATGCGTGTTTGGCGCCGCGCAGGTGAGCGCCACAAACAGGACTGCATACGACCGAGGCACACAGGGCCAACACCCTGCATCATGGTGTGGGGAGCGATCTCCTACACTGGCCGTACACCACTGGTGATCGTCGAGGGGACACTGAATAGTGCACGGTACATCCAAACCGTCATCGAACCCATCGTTCTACCATTCCTAGACCGGCAAGGGAACTTGCTGTTCCAACAGGACAATGCACGTCCGCATGTATCCCGTGCCACCCAACGTGCTCTAGAAGGTGTAAGTCAACTACCCTGGCCAGCAAGATCTCCGGATCTGTCCCCCATTGAGCATGTTTGGGACTGGATGAAGCGTCGTCTCACGCGGTCTGCACGTCCAGCACGAACGCTGGTCCAACTGAGGCGCCAGGTGGAAATGGCATGGCAAGCCGTTCCACAGGACTACATCCAGCATCTCTACGATCGTCTCGATGGGAGAATAGCAGCCTGCATTGCTGCGAAAGGTGGATATACACTGTACTAGTGCCGACATTGTGCATGCTCTGTTGCCTGTGTCTATGTGCCTGTGGTTCTGTCAGTGTGATCATGTGATGTATCTGACCCCAGGAATGTGTCAATAAAGTTTCCCCTTCCTGGGACAATGAATTCACGGTGTTCATATTTCAATTTCCAGGAGTGTATCATGGAGAATACCAAAACCAAAATAAATATTGTACAATAATTTTGGACTACTCAGCAGATTTAAGTCACAAGAAGAAATAAAACATGATCTTAAAAGTGATAGATAGGTTTTCCAAACTTATTGCAAATGAATAACTTTTCTATTTTTTTATTTGAAACGAGTAACGCTACTGGTAAAGGTCGCACAAAACTGTTGCTGCGGACACTACATAACCTTGGCATATCGCTTGCAGATTGTCGGGGAGAATCTTAAGACAATGGAAGCAACATATAGGACAAGCTCGTTTCATCGAAGAAAGTAAAAAAACTCATTATATCCCTTGCTGTGAGGAACCTATTCCAGGGGAAGGGAACCGCTTTGAAGGAAAAGTTTCAGCAGCTCATTAACTGCTGTGGCTCGTTCATTTTTACTTTTGACTCTAAGAACTTGGCACCAAAGAAATACGATCACAATAGAGGATGCAGAAATCTTGCAAATGCTTTGAGTCAGAAGACATAAACGTGCAGGATCTTATAAATTAATAGGAACTGTTGTCCCCTATGCATCCACAGACTGCTAACACAGTACTTCAGTACAACTTCTATAAGAACATGCAAGATGAAACTTCCTAGCAGATTAAAACTATGTACGAAACTCGAGCTCACAACCTTTGCCTTTTGCGGGCAGCTACTCTACCGACTGAGCTATCCAAATACGAGTTAAGACTAATTCTCACAGCCTTACTTTTGCCAGTACCTCATCATCTACCTTCCAGACTTCACAGAAGCTCTCCCGCGAAACATGTAGTACAAGCACTTACGGTGCCATGCCTAATTTTGCATGATTATAGCGATACATGTAAAAATTACTGCTACTTGGTCATCCGAGCTTTGCTCGAAACCATTGTTAATTTTTTCTAACGTTTGGTTAGCGAAGACAGACGATTACGAAAACAAAATTTAAGAAAAGATATAAACCGAATTTATTTCTGCGGTAGCTGTCACCAGCTGCTTGTCTTGGTTGTAAAAATAGGTCAGCGTAACACATCAGGAAACGCAGCGCTGAACAAGCGGCTTTTTGTTTCTGAAATAACAAGCATTTCAATGACACGCTCAGTCTTCAAAGTCGATGCAATGTCTGTAGTAACGTGTAGTTTGCTTAACTTATAATGAAGTATTGTAAGTAAAGCTTTTAATAAATCACAAAAATCGGCATATGCGTGCTGACTGCCAAATCTGCGCGTTGAAGAAGACCATTATATTAGACATTATGATTCCAGACGTAATTTTCGAGGATTATTTTGCAATCGAAATTACAACAATAAAGCTCTACTTCGTAATATAATGTGATGCGGAGGTGACTTTCACAAATGTGAAATCTATTTTGAAGGATGTAAGGAAGGCATTTCTCAAAGAGCTGGAAAAATGTTTAGTAATTTACTATAACAGAGACAACTAAAGTCACTTCAGGTTCCGCTTAACATTACTGTAATGTTAGAAACGCCTAATAAGTTGCTAGATTCCTATTTTCCCTGCTCATTTTGTGTTGGTTTTAGGTACAGGTTCGTTCATTGTGAGTACATATACGTATATTTTTGTGACATATTTTCGTTGAATGTTTCTGTTACTTTTGTGTGCAGATTTTGATTCATAAATGCACATATTTAATATGGAAAATCCAGCTGGCTGTCTAACTGAGGTGGCAGCACTGTCGTGTTTACGTTCTATCCGGTATGCTCACAACTCGAGCTTAATACGTTAGACTCCATGTAAAAAAAAAGGTCACTGAAATGAAAGAGGGTTTTTACCAACAAGTGCCAATCGCAGCTAAGCTAATGCTTAATAAATTGATGGCCTCTTCTCGCATAGATTCAAAGAAATCTTAGTTCTTCTATTTAATAGAAGCTGCGTGAACCGTTCACACATACACACACACACACACACACACACACACACACACACACACATTTATGTTCACAACAATCATAAAAATCACCATGAAAATCATACGAAAGGTAAAAAAAAAACGTTCCGGAAAACATGTAGCGGAGTGGTAGTAGGGGGGGGGGGGGGCAAAATCAGACTTCTTTAAACCGGCACAGCTTGTTGGAAATAAACATTCAAACGCGCGTTCTGAATGAGAAAGCCACAGAATAATCTTTCTTCATGTACAGTATGAGGAAGACATTACTTACATTTACTTTGTGTAGTTGCTAAATACTTACATATCTAAGCATATACAGTAACTTTAGATATGGTATCGTTGTCGGAAACTTGAAAATGAATGACTGGCATCCCAAACTGGTATTTTCATAGTTTTTACTGTGCAAATAAGACTACGTGGCACATACTACCTTCTGACCACATGCTGTTGCTCCGTTCCACCTCGATCAGTATTACTAACGTTGTTTACGGACTAAGTTGAATGAATGAGGTTTCAAATTGCACTGAAGTATTAAAGTCAGAAATTCGATTCTAGTTTCCTATTGCCTATCTAATACATGTTTCGAAGTTCGTTTGAGTCACCCCTGTTCTTATTAGCATTAAATCTCTATTATTATTATGACTTAAGGGTGGGGTATTTACAACACACAGTGTGATTCCGTGATGACGTTACAAATTTTCATGGATTATGCTGGAGGGTGGTCCGGAAACGACCGAGTTGTAAGAGAAAATTCTTCTTATACCTCTGACAATGGAATACTTGTACCGGTACTGTTGTTGCTAAGATCGTCTTTTAGGAAAATTTCAGAGGAGGGAGTCAGCAACGAAAAAAAAAAATACTACTTCAAATGGCTCTGAGCGCTATGGGACTTAACATCTGAGGTCATCAGTCCCCTAGAACTTAGAACTACTCAAACCTAACTAACCTAAGGACATCACACACTTCCATGCACGAGGCAGGATTCGAACCTGCGACCGTAGCGGTCGCGCAGTTACAATTCCAAACTGAAGCGCCTAGAACCACACGGCCACACCGGCCGGCAAAGAATAGTGGACACGGGCTATAAAATGCATACCTTAATAGAATGGAGCACATTTTCATGTGCGCTACGGATCTCTTCTGCTGCACAAGTGCGCATACGTCTTCAACCGAAGTTTACTAGACGTTGTTTTCTTGTTTTGGTCCGTACTACCAACTATGAAAGTTGCCTGCCCTACAATATTAGAAAAAAACGGTACCGATACATGTATTATACTAACAGGTATCAGAATGATTTTAGCTTGTAACTTTCCATTCGGCAGTTTCAGGACCACGATCGCCTACGTAAAATTGATGCATTTGATGCATTTACCCTCCTTCATCATTCGTGAAAATTTGTAACATCATCACGAAATCACACTGTTTATCTGTTTCATTTGTTGTACGTAAAATGCAGATGAAACTTTTAACATTTTAGCAGTACAACTGGAACTCTAGCTATTGTGATGGATGACAAGAAAGTCATACCATTATGTCAACACATTATTCAGTCTATTAACGAGACGATATCTGAAGTTATGTATATGCTTGGATATGAAAATATTTAGCAACTACACTAAGTAAATGTAGGTAATGCCTTCCTCATACTGATATTGTAGTGCAATATCGTTAATGTTCTGAAGTGCAAATAAAAAAAAAAGAGCCAGATATTAACGACTTGTGGGTAGCACATAACGTCACTTTTACTAATTCTTCAGCCGTTATTGCTGGTTGAGGAATAATGTAGAAATAGTGTGATGTCAGCGTATTATCCCCTCAACCACTTTCTTGTACCTCATTCTCTGGTGTGAGCTACGTTTTTCCTTCCTTGCACAGTCTGCGTCGACTGCTGGAGTTCTCAAGTGGCAATTAATGTCGACGACTATTTCGTAGGGAGTTAAAACAACCGTAAAAAGAGATTTGTGTCTAGAAAAAATTTCAGAGCCATTGATGTCGCGCCCGAGTTGCGGCAAGATGGCCTTAAACTCGCTTTATAGTGTCGTCTGTTCCAGTGACACCGCCAACCGAGGGACGTTCCCGTGTGCTGGATAAGAGAAAAAGGGCCTCCAGTTTCCATCTTATCGCAGAAGCATGACCGTGACTACACAGCAGATGCAAGGTTGGTCATCTTTTATCATTTATGTACATCGATGTGTGGAATATCTACAAAGGTAGATTGATGACTGCATTTTTACTAACTAATTTTTATTACTATGCATCACCCTTGGCACGTGTGTTACTTATGAACACCTAGTGCTCTATTGGACACAGAAGTAACACGAGGTTCGCACGTTTCGTAACAGTGGACAAAGACAATCATCGTGTTATGGTAAATGATTTTTGGTTTAAAAAATGAACTGAGACCTACAGTATAATAATGCAATGAAATACCAAGAACACTTTAAGTGAATTAAAACGCATTCGTAAAAATGTCTGAATATTTTGGATACGCCAGATCACTGATTGACATTTGGTATGAAAACGAAGACGGTTAAATTCATAAATTACGAACAATACTTTTATCGATAAATTAATAAAGTTCGAACAACTGAGAAAAAACAACGACTCTAAACTGCAAGAACAAAGGATTACATGGAGATATGTGTAGACCAACCACAAATAAGAAATGGATAAAATATTAAACGAAGCAAGAGCCCTGTGTAACATATTCGATGACAGACTTGTCAGTGAAGCCTACAGTAGTAAGACGGAAAATGTAGGAAAGGAAACAGTGAAGGATATTGAAGAACGTCGATAGAAAATTATGATGGCGATAAAAATGATGAAAATGTTCGTGTCCATGTATACGTTTGCGAGACACAAATAATAAAAATAGCAAATACACACAACATCGTAGATATAGCACATTAGGGAAGAGATTTGAACAACTTTGTAAGGATGCAAGCTGACGTTGTAATGAGAAAGCAGCAAAAACGGTAGTGTATTGCTACAAAGCGTTCAGAAAATGTTTATTGACAACGAATACAGAAAAGATATTGGCAATATAGTTTATTCGGAGTGCAGTTAGTTATGCTGAGGAAGCTGGACATAAGAGAGAAAGAAAGGATATATTTGAAAGCTTTCAGATGCGGCCGTGGAGAAGAAACCAGGTACTGTAGTGAGTGGACAAAGTAATTAATGATGTTCTTGGACAGTGAAGGGATGAAAACTCTACATAAATATGTGCTTCAAGGATGGCAGACAATTAGAACCCATTCTAAGGAAAAAATGAGGGAAATTATCATAGAAGGTAAAAAGATACATAACACCACGAGAGATCTAATGGCATATTAATATCTCTATAAGCTACAGCAAACTACACGCAATATGAAATCTTCTAGATAAAAATATTGGACAGATTTACTAGGCTAAGCCGGAAAGTAAGGTTACAAGAATATTTTTAAGTACAAAAAAAGAATTTATTTCAGTAAAATTTACATGCATTATTTTTCCACATAACCACCATTTACCTCAGTACATTTTGCCACCCATGGGGCGAGTTTTTTGATTCCTGTGTCATAGACGTCTCCCGCCATCTGCCGCCACGTTTTTCAGCCAGTTTTTCACTTAGATTTTCACCTCGTCGTCGTCGGAAAAGTGTTTTCCACGAAGGTATTAATTGAATTCAGATGTTAGTCAATAGGTGCGAGATTGGGGCTGTGAGATGGGTGGCTTAAAACATCCCAGCCAAACGAAGTCAACTACTTTCATGTTGCATAAGCGGTGTGTGGACGCACATTGTCATGTGGGAGACAGACTCCCGTTGTCGGCATACGGCGTCGTTTGTTTTGTTTGGCTCTGAGAAGATTCTTCATGGCTTCACAACATCCTGCAGCAACTATTGTTTCACCTCATTCCAAAAATTCAACGAGCAGAACATTGGTACCATTAAATTCCTCGCTGTTTGCTGGGTTTTGAATTTTTTGGATGAAGGAGATTGAGAATGGGGCCGCTGCGTTGATTGTCGCTTGCTCTCTGGTGCACGGTGGTAAGCCCAAGTTTCGTCTCCTGTCGCTGTAGTGTTGAGAAAAGCCTTCCTTTCAGTCTCAAAACGGCCAATAAGTTCGAGAGTGGCACTGAATGTTCATTTTGTGTGCTTCGGTAAGCATCTTCGGCACCCTTCGCCCACACAACCTGAGATAGTTCAGTCGATTAGCTACGATTACATGAACAACAGTTCGTGAAATGTGTGGGCAAATTTTACGCAAGTCTTCAGTTGTCTTAAGGTGATCAGAGAGAAGATTTTCTTCAATTTTGTTCACATTGTCTTCAATGACAACAGACGGCCTTCCGCTTGTGTCTCCATCGTCAATTTCCATCCTTGCAAAATTGAAATTCCGTGCCCATTTCGTCACGGGCTGCCTTGGAATTACGTCCTTTCCGTAAACTGAAACAATTTCGCGGTGAATTGCAGCGGTGTTCATACACTTAGCACTTAGGTAGCGAATTAGAGCGCATTTAGTGGGAGCCGGAATGAGAACGCTCATTTCTAACAGTCAACAAAACACTAAGCGACGAGCTACTTATAATGAATTCTCTCTACTTTAAATGATGAAAGTATGTGAATGCAGCTTGCCGCTAACTTGGTGTAATGTTTTGTCTGTACAGAGGTGTATCTGTCGCCTTTATTACTCCTTCACTCTCACACATAAATCGGTACAATAAAGTCAGGGCTTCGTGGTTTATATGTAGGCTGATCCGTGAAAAGACAGACAAACAATTATGCTAATGGAGGATTCTGAGTATTTTCTAGAATTTCATTCGCTCTCTCTCTCTCTGTCCTTTATCTGTGTACAGTTTAAATATATTATTTACGTGAAATCAGCCTAGTAGAATCTCTGGTGGAGCCCTTCGTCTTAATATTCAGCGGCTGGCTTGCTGGAAAAGATCTTTACATTTGTTATTATTATTAAGCGCTGCATTCAGTTGGGAAAATCGATCGTTTGAACAATTCGTTCAGTTTACGACAGATCTAAAATTTCAGATGTGGACGAAGCCTTTTTGGACGATTTATAAAAAGTCAGAGATTGCAGGCTCTCTTCGTCACAGCTGAAACTTCCCAATTAATTACAGGGCCCAGACAATCATCAATGATTCAGACAGAGAACTCATTCGTCATTCACTCTAGAATAAAAGGGTCACAAACCTTATTTCTGAGGAAAATTGTATATTGAATCCATCTCCGTACATGTTCCGTTTTCTGTGGATTTCAAGTCTTATATAATTTACTTTACAAGTTTTTCTTTCTCTTGATCTATCACGCTAGCGGCACAAACGTTCCTAGCTCGTTTTAGCGCGAAGAAGAGTAAATATATCTCTTTTAGCAATCCGACAATCTCCCCAAACGATACTTCCGAAGCTGTGTCCTTCTCCCTCTATAATGACCATGGAGCATACATCTCCGTATCTCTGTTATTCCAAAGAATAAACGTACTAGAAAAATACCTTGGCGTCGACGAGCTGTCGGCGCATATATTACTAAAACATCTGATCAGATATTTTTCAAACGTAAATAAATGTGGATGATTTGATTGACCATTATTAATTATTGCGTGGTAGAGGGTAATTTTCCGTGGGGAGATTACATACTGATTGCTGGTAATGCTCGTTCCTTCCGCACGCTTTACGCTACACGGCAGTGGTACGAACTTCCACCAGGGGCATTCCACGCTAAAGCTACATGTCTTGTAACCTTAGTTTCCAGATAATCATAGTATATACGACGACGATGTTCGTGGTGACAAAGAATAGTCGTATTACGTTTTTAGAGATTTTTTTCAGACAGTAACATCTGTAGGTACGGGAAAATGGATGACGTTATTCACACAGAAAGCCTAGTGCCTTGTGAGTAGTACGTGTCATACGAAATCGACGTTGTATTATCCAAAAGTTGTAGAAGTTGAATCTTCGTAGAACCGGTATGTGTTTACATGCATCGTAAATACTTCACTACAGACAAGAGACAAACTGCATTCAAAATAATGGTGTGCTCAAAATCAAATATCAGTACAACTTGTCGACAATTGTTAGAAGGCAAAAATGGTGACAGTGTTTCTTGAATCATCTAGTGATCGACTATTTATAAAAATTATAAATTATTATGCAAACTTATTACACTTATCTCGTAATGAATTATGTCAGAAGAGACCGTAATTAGTTCGTAAAAATGTGGTACCGAAGAACGATCATCTGTTTCGTTACGAAATCACTGATTGCAATGACAGAAACAAATGCCTTTACAGAAAACTTTCTAGCATTAAATTTACATTCAATGTTAAGAAATACCCTTTTTCAGAAACGTTTCCTTGCTATTGCCAATCTTCATTTTGTGTTTTGTCTCCCTTCAACTATCAAGTTATTTCAGTCGATGGTCACGCAAGTAGGTTTATTCAAATGGTTGAAATGGCTCCAAGCACTATGGGACTTAACATCTGAGGTCATCAGCTCCTAGAACTTAGAACTACTTAATCCTAACTAACCTAAGGACATCACACACATCCATGCCCGAGGCAGGATTCGAACCTGCGACCGTAGCAGCAGCGCGGTTCCGGACTGAAGCCTCTAGAACAGCTCGGCCACGGAGGCCGGCAGTAGTTTTATTATTACATAGGTTTGCGACTGACTGTCCGTAATCAGAGCCCTGTAAAAAAATAAATAAATAAATACACTCCTGGAAATGGAAAAAAGAACACATTGACAACGGTGTGTCAGACCCACCATACTTGCTCCGGACACTGCGAGAGGGCTGTACAAGCAATGATCACACGCACGGCACAGCGGACACACCAGGAACCGCGGTGTTGGCCGTCGAATGGCGCTAGCTGCGCAGCATTTGTGCACCGCCGCCGTCAGTGTCAGCCAGTTTGCCGTGGCATACGGAGCTCCATCGCAGTCTTTAACACTGGTAGCATGCCGCGACAGCGTGGACGTGAACCGTATGTGCAGTTGACGGACTTTGAGCGAGGGCGTATAGTGGGCATGCGGGAGGCCGGGTGGACGTACCGCCGAATTGCTCAACACGTGGGGCGTGACGTCTCCACAGTACATCGATGTTGTCGCCAGTGGTCGGCGGAAGGTGCACGTGCCCGTCGACCTGGGACCGGACCGCAGCGACGCACGGATGCACGCCAAGACCGTAGGATCCTACGCAGTGCCGTAGGGGACCGCACCGCCACTTCCCAGCAAATTAGGGACACTGTTGCTCCTGGGGTATCGGCGAGGACCATTCGCAACCGTCTCCATGAAGCTGGGCTACGGTCCCGCACACCGTTAGGCCGTCTTCCGCTCACGCCCCAACATCGTGCAGCCCGCCTCCAGTGGTGTCGCGACAGGCGTGAATGGAGGGACGAATGGAGACGTGTCGTCTTCAGCGATGAGAGTCGCTTCTGCCTTGGTGCCAATGATGGTCGTATGCGTGTTTGGCGCCGTGCAGGTGAGCGCCACAATCAGGACTGCATACGACCGAGGCACACAGGGCCAACACCCGGCATCATGGTGTGGGGAGCGATCTCCTACACTGGCCGTACACCACTGGTGATCGTCGAGGGGACACTGAATAGTGCACGGTACATCCAAACCGTCATCGAACCCATCGTTCTACCATTCCTAGACCGGCAAGGGAACTTGCTGTTCCAACAGGACAATGCACGTCCGCATGTATCCCGTGCCACCCAACGTGCTCTAGAAGGTGTAAGTCAACTACCCTGGCCAGCAAGATCTCCGGATCTGTCCCCCACTGAGCATGTTTGGGACTGGATGAAGCGTCGTCTCACGCGGTCTGCACGTCCAGCACGAACGCTGGTCCAACTGAGGCGCCAGGTGGAAATGGCATGGCAAGCCGTTCCACAGGACTACATCCAGCATCTCTACGATCGTCTCCATGGGAGAATAGCAGCCTGAATTGCTGCGAAAGGTGGATATACACTGTACTAGTGCCGAAATTGTGCATGCTCTGTTGCCTGTGTTTATGTGCCTGTGGTTCTGTCAGTGTGATCATGTATCTGACCCCAGGAATGTGTCAATAAAGTTTCCCCTTCCTGGGACAATGAATTCACGGTGTTCTTATTTCAATTTCCAGGAGTGTAAAAATAGTACACATATGTATTTACGACGACATTCACTAAAAATGTTCTGAAACTACTCTGCATTAGTAACTGATCTGAGTTCTGAAATACACGCGCAAACCGCACATACTCATCACCATAGTTAACACATTTGCGTATTACATATCGTTCCATTTATAATTCGCCAATGTGCACAATGGATGCACCATAATGTTGAAACAACAGCTAAGTGTATTCGTGAGTGTTTGTTGAATAGGGATCGCCTGATCATGGAAGAAGTTGTAGAAAGTAAGGTCCATAAATGGTAGTCGATATCAGCATGGGACGAAAACCAAGAAGAAAATGAACAGCAATTAAGCGCCCTCTGTTCTCAGCCCCAATTCCATTACAAGGGTGACAGCATATCAATTTATCGATCTGAATGATTTAAAAGAAGATCCGCTACAACAAAGACCTAAAAATTGTTTACTTGTATTAACAATATTTTTTAAACAGACAAAAGTTACCTGAAACTAGCTGAGTATCCGGTGTTTCCCGGGTGTGTATTTATTTCAGTCCTACTGGTCAGTCACGTCATCCCCCTGTTCTCTGTCCATCTACTTCCTGTTCTCTCCGTCTACCTCCTCCATTGCCATTTCTCTGTCCATTTCCTCCTGCTACTCTCTCTGTTCATCTGCTACTCCCCGCTCTCTCTGTCGAGCTCCTCCAACTCCCCCCCCCCCCCTGTCCATATTCTCCTCTTTCCTTTCAATGGGCATCTCCTGTTCCTCCCTGTCCCTGCCTATTTCCTCCTCTTCCGTTTCTCTGTCCATATCCTCCTCCTTCTTCTCGTCCTCCTCCTCCTCCTCGTCCTCATCATCTCTCTATGCCGCGCAATGATATAATATTCCACGTACATTCAGTGCTACATGGGAACACTGTCCGCTAAATGTCATGCTCGATGGCACCGTATTACTAAATGAAAAGTGAAAATGTATTAAGCTGTAAAATTTTTCCTTCCAGTGCGTTGTGAGGGTTGTGATACAGTCAAGGGGTTGTCAGCGAGAGAAATTTTCGTACAGATCTGCAGTTATGTGTGAAGTTTGTTGCAAGTCAGTGAGAGGTCTCGTTCTAAAATACTGAATGAATAAGATCTATGTACTGCTTTTTCATCGCAACCCTTACCTCTTTGATAGGCAGGTTCTTCTCCCCCCCCCCCTCCCCCAGCGATTCTTTCCTGAAAGAGATATTTGTACCAAATTTGGCTGAAATTTGTCCAGTGTTTTCGGAGGGGCTGAACATTGGGAACATAAATATATTTTTATAATGTTTGTGAACATCAGTTTTCCGTGAACTCATCTTGTTCCTAGCTACGATGAAGTTAACAGTGGAAACCTCATAAAAATCCGTCTAATCGTTTTGGAGATTAGCGAGTTGAGGCAGACAGACAAGAAAGGTTTGGTAATATTTTAAATCACGACAACTTGTCCTCCTTGCTCCCATTTTGATGAAATAGAGCTTGAACGGTACCCAAAAATATGCTCAAGTTATCCGCAAAAACCCCATGAAAATTTGTCCAGTAGCTTTGGGGGTTAACGTGTTCGAAGACAAAGAGACAGACACGACGAATTTAAAGTAGATTATCTCCTTCTCGTCGTTATTGTCGAAAATGTTTTGGAGACACATTTTGACAATTTTGTGATTTGTGGCTTCTTGTCATTGAAGGGCGACTATCTCGCAATCTCTGTCAGACAGGCCATCGCAGCTCTTGTCGGCTGTCATGTTAACCACACGGCCAAGAGTGTGGCAAGGATCTCCCCCAGCAGGCCTGTCCAAGAACCCGCCTTTTTCTGTTTTGAGAGTTGTCTCTTTCCTGTATGCATCCCATCGTGCAAACCGCGTCTTGCTTTCACTGCAAAATAGAGAGAGACACCTATAATTATCCTTTGTACTTAAACACAGTTTTATATAATTAGTTGTTATCCTATTAAAGAGTTTAATTCTAGGTGATTGTAGAAGAAAAGCTTGTACTTAGCCCCACAGTTAACTTATTTAATATTGCAAAATGATACGAATGCAGTTTCCACAGTTAAGTTTCCTTTGTGTAAATTTCCGTTTAACGCTTATTTTTATAATTTTACTCTGAAGTGCTACCACCAGAAAAGAGCATGCATAAAATAACATTTTTCTCACTGGTTCTCTTCCATTTTTGTGTCCTTGTAACACAGAAAATTTGTATTGAGTGGCGTGCTATTGGTCAAAACAAATTGTGTCTGTTCTGTTTTTAGTTATAGTTCAAACAGGCTCAGAGAAAAACATTGTTCCTAACACAAATAAACCAGGATTGCCCGATGATTCCTTTGCAGACTGATATCTAATAAAAACTCTCACAAAATTCCCTCCTGAAAAGCTCAATCCCTCCAGGGCTTCCTTGGTAGACTGGTATGTGAAAAAAACTCTTAAAACCTGTCTCAAACCTTCTTACTACTACGCCAGCGAATGTAATCATCACTGGAGATATGTTGTGTTCATAAAGAAATGCAGTCTGGAATACGTCCTTATAACAACTCAGATCGTCTAAGAAAATCTACAAATGTTTCACATGCCGTATGCTCAAAATTTACACCACTACCATCAGTAAATCCAACCTCATCCTTCAAAACTTTATAGAAATAGAGGAAACCATTACCTACGCGAAAAGTTTTGTAGCTCAGAAGGTATAATACTCTTAACGTGGTTCGATCACACAAATTAAACGAAACCGTTTCTACAATTTTAAAATTAAAATGTAACTATACTCGAGATTTCATTTTCTTTCCTACCGCACTTTATCTTGTAGCACTTTCCTCTAGCACTTTATCTAAAACATTTGAAGAAACAAGCGTTACATTCTCGCACACTGGTATCACCAGGCCCATTACAACAGAACAGGAAATCAAAGTTGTTGATAAATTTAAATATTCAAAGGTTAATGTAGAATCATAATACACTATCTAAATGAGAAACCAGCATGGCAGAAACGAATAAAGAATTGAGCGTAGCAAATTCCATTGGTAAAAACCACGTACAACAAAAACAGGATATCTATAGATGGAAAATTAAAACAGTATAAAACAGTTACATGATCAGGAATAAGTTACGCAGCTGAAGCCATCTTCAAAATAAATAATACAGCAGAGATGCGGATAACTAGGACATGCATAAAAAACTAATTTCAAGTAAAAGGGCATTGGACAATAGCTTCAAATGAAACAGTATACAAGAAGACAGAACCAGCAATTATCACAATCTGGAAGAAATGCATTTCATTCTTTGGACATTTGATGAGAAAATAGAGAAGAATAGAAAAACTGTGGAGTAGTGAGCTAAGGAAAACATAAGAGAACTCCAAATTCCAATAGATGAACTAAAAAATACAAAAAAAGAGGAAGCCAGAAGAATGTGAGACACGTAAAACAGACTACGAAGGAAGGTCAATAAGAGGACTACAGGAAAAGTGATTTCAAGCAGTTAAAGAAGGGAAATATCTAAAAGAATGAGGAACTTTTAAGCAGACAGAAGAGCAAAACACCGTTCGTAGAATAATAAATTATAACATCCCTGTATTGCTGAAATGCGTAATTGAATTGTTATTGAGCTGAACTACATTACTGAATAACAGAGACTTGTATATTTTTAGTCATACAGGCTTCTCACTGATGTGAAGCGGCCCACCACGAATTCCTCTCTGTGCCAACTTGTTCATCTCAGGGAAGCATTTGCAACCTATTGCAATGTGAAACTGATGAACGAAGGAATTGCGTCGTCAAACGGAATTCTAGGGATAGCAGTGGCTGTATGCTGGCCCCTGTTCCGATTCTACAAGAGGTGGGATTCTTCCTACACGTTGGTCGGTGCCTGAAGATGGCGTGGTGGAACAGGTAGCAAAAATAAAATAAAATTGAAAATATACACAGCTGGAGGTGTCTTTGATTTTACATTTTAAATTTCCTTGTAGTTTAATATACGTATCTCTCTATAAATGTATTTAAATGCGAGAAAAAATACACTATAGTTTTGACTGTAAGAGTAAAGGTGAACATCTTTGACACATAAAATTGCATCAGCATAATGGGCAGTATGTTATGACGTAAAGTCAAGTGCCGGCACGCTAGTCGGGAACGATAGAGAAGAGATGCCCGTGAGAAGACGTCAGCCAGTCGCACGCTGACCGACCCCTGTCCAGGACGACAACGCGACAGCAACGGCCCCTATGCGAAGAGGACATAAGCACCGCGTCCGACTGGTCGTGACCCAGTTGAAGAGTAGCTTCAAGACTAGCAACTTGGATAGCAGCGTCGACTCTAATCACTTGCTTGTACTGTCTATGTAACACGGACTTGGGAATTGTTATACTGAAGAGATTTCTTATTTTGTCTGTCGCCCTTTGCTTGTAATACATCTTTGTAACACAAAATTAAATATTGTACTTTTTTCATTTTGTAATAAAACTCATTAATACGATGTGCTTGAATGTGGTCTAGCGATCCGAGAAAGCACGTTTCCTAGACACGCCATGTTTGACACAGTCAAATGAAAGCGAGGCGACTGTAAAATAAATGTGAGTAAATTGTTTCCTATTTCAAAAGTGATCGCAATAGCTGTCAACATATTTACCTCACTGCGAGACTAGACGGCCAGTGCCTCCATGAGAAAGCGTTTGCTATTGCCTACGGAATCTCTACGTGCATCCCTCCTCCAGAAGCGTGTCGATGACCACGAATGTCTTTCTTCACGGCTCCAAAAATATGGGAATTGCGTGGAAAGAGACCGATATGGCATGGATGATGAATCGAGACCTGATGACGAAACTTTTCAGTGTAGCTGAAACATCCATGGCAACATGTGGGCCCGTACCCATGAGAACTTCGTTTCTTTGGCGCCCTGGAGAAAGACAGTCATGGCCGTAAATTTGCTTCGGAGGAAGAGGTGCACACCTGGGTACAATTAATGTAGACAACCACAAAATATATTTCTACAAAGGTATTGACTATCTTGTCTCAGAATAGAATAAATGTATTAACAATTATGGCGATTGCTTTTGAAATAAAAACACTTTACGTACCTTTTCGCCATCTGCCTCGTTTTCATTTGACTGCCCCTTGTATTTAGGAGTAATACTAAGCAGCAATATTAAATGGGAAAGCCATGTAAAATCAGCAGCAGGGAAGGTGAGAGTGCAGTGGAATGCAGCGTACATCTAGGACGACAGCAAGTTCATTGTCAGCTAATACGATGGCTTTCAAAAGTGGCACGAGGCCAGATGGACAAATGACATCTCTATCAGCCAGGCTGGCTGATTGTTTCAAGAGACAAAACTGCGCAAGTGAATATATAAATTTCTCGAGATGAGGCGGCATAACGCTAAACTATAGATGGCCCCGTGAGAGTGTACCTAAAAGATACTGGACACTGCCAAAAGCGGAGTCAGCAAAGCTCACTCCTGCGTTTAAATAATGCATCATACTTAATACAAAACTTCTTCCTGAATTCAAGAAATGTAGGAAAGAAGTCTCTCACCAAATCATCTGAAAATATTAATTGCAATTTCGAAGCCGCAATTACAATGAAATGACACTAAAAGCGACAGTTGCGTCGGTGGAGGCACCGGCCCTTAATTAGTTGGGGCAAACATCCATTGTGCTTCGGAAACGTCAATCAAAAATGTACTGTCGGTGAGGTGTCACAATTGTAATGAAAATAGTCTTATCCTCATTTAGCTTTGTTTATGCTGAGTTGGGATTCCGGTTGCGTCCTTCGCGTTTTTATTACATACTGCTGATGTGGTTGCACAGACTGTATAGAAAGCAGCTTATGTATCCGTTGTACGGCAGGGCACAGAGGTAAAGGTATAGCAGGGGTTAATTACTCGAGCAGTACAAAAAGGATTTCTGTCTGATGGCTTCTGCTGGTTATGGGCTTCTCACACTCAATCACAATACAATAAAAGAAGTATTTTAAACTTAATGCACCAAGTCTTATATATCATTGCATACATTTAGATTTGTTGGGACGGTTCTGGAGAAATATAATGAAACTGTAAAGGAAATCGTATACAAGACGCTAGTGCAACCAATTCTACAGCATAGTTTTTGTCTTTGGAGTTCTTATCAAATAGGCATGAGAACAGACATTTAGCGAATCCAGTGTCGCACTACTAGGATCGCAACAGTTGAGCTTAGCCTGTTACGGAAGTGTAACAGTGACATTCTGGCAACGTAAATAGCAGTCCTTAGAAGGAGCGCGACGTATTTCTCGCGAAACCGTGTTTGATGAAGGCAGAGAACTTCTGCTTGAGGAAATTGTGTGACCATTCTAGTCCCACCATCACATATTTCGATAAAGTGAGAGGAAGACAAGAGACGAGGATGCGTGTTATGGTCTGGATTAAACCTTCGTTGCGATTCTGTGTTTAGTCTCCCGCGATTATCGCGATTGTGCTGTTATCCTCTCCTTCCGCGGGTGGCAGCAGCGCTGTGTATCGATTTTCGCACGTTGGACTATCTTTGACCTGCCGATTGTAGTTTCCGGCTGACCGGTGTGCGACCCGTCGGTCGGTTGGCGTGGAGCAGCGAGGAATTCTCGGCAGGGTGTAGTTTGGCTGGGGAACGCTGGCGGTCTCCACGCTGTGTGGGAGTGTGTGGAGCTGTTCCCATTGCTACAAGGCCCGTGGCTCACCGACCCTGGACACGAAAGTTGAGTTTTGATTTAACCTACCAGCAAGTCAAGACTGTTCACATTGTGTCGTTTGGAGTTCGTTGTCGGCTGTTGGGATATTCCCACGAGCAGGTGGTTTTCATGTTGGAAAATTCTAGCCACCCTCCAGTGAGGTTTCACTGCAGTGTACTTTCCTCATCGTGTTGTTGCTGTCCAGCACGGTGTGGTCTGACAGCTCCATGTATGATTGGTTGTGGGTGCCAATATCTTCCACGTTGTTCCGTTGAACTCCCTGTTACGCCCTGATCGGGTGAAGTGGAAGTTATCTTGTCGGTGGGTCCGCTGACAGTCGATCGGTTGGGTTGTCGTCGGATCGTGAATGAATGAACCGATGCCTGTCTCACCTAAGCGAGCATTAGTGTTTGAATTACAGGCCGACCCTCGAACATCTGAGCGCACTAGTGTGTACTGCTATATTTTTTTTATTTGTTCTTGTTGTTTGTACTTGTATGGCTTCTAGCCGATTTTTTAAAGTCATAGTTGTTTTGCTCTTAAGTTCTTCAGCCTAGTTTAAAGCACTGTTTCACGTAAGCCCTTTGGCATTTTAAAAATTTTAATGTTGTTGAATTTTTTAAGATTCGGGCCTTCAGCCGATTTTGAGTTTGAGTTGTTTTCTCTAAGGCCTTCAGCCTAAATTAAAGAACGGTTCCACGTAAGGCCTTTTGTATTTAAAAAAAAATAATATTATGGAGTTTTAAGTGTTAGGCCTTCAGCAAAATTAAATTTAACTTGCAGAGTGAGATTTTCACTGTGCAGCGGAGTGTGCCTGATATGAAACTTCCTGGCAGATTAAAACTGTGCGCCGCACCGAGACTCGACCTTGTTACGTTTGCCTTTCGCGGGCAAGTGCTCTACCATCTGAGCTACCCAAGCACGACTCACGCCACGTCCTCACAGCAAGTTCTGCAAGGTGCTAGTTCTGCAAGTTTCGCAGGAGAGCTTCCGTAAAGTTTGGAAGGTAGGAGACGAGGTACTGGCAGAAGTAAAGCTGTGAGGACGGGGGGTGAGTCGTGCTTGGGTAGCTCAGATTGTAGAGCACTTGCCCGCGAAAGGCTATGGTCCCGAGTTCGAGTCTCGGTCCGGCACACAGTTTTAATCTGCCAGGAAGTTTCTGAATTTAGCTTGTTACTTCAGCTTAAGTAAAGAACTGTTTTAAGATAAGGCTTGCCCCTTAAGTTTCTGATTATGCTTGCGTTTTAAGTTATTGGCCTTCAGCTGTTTTTTAAATTATGTCCCATATATGTCCAATTTGATTTGATTTTGCTACCGGTTTCGGCGTTACATTACGCCGTCTTCAGGCCTCCTGACTGATGTGTGAGAAGAATCCCATCTTTTGTACAGTCGAAATAGTGGTCAGCATACGGTTACTGGTTGTTATATAGAATTCCACGGATACAAGTGAGTGTGCTGGCCCTATTTCGATTGTACAAGAGTTGAGATTCTTCCTACATGTCGGTCTAGGTGCCTGAAGGTGGCGTAATGTAACGCGAAAACTGGCAGCAAAATAAAATAAAATCAGAAACATATACGGCTGAAGGTATTTATATTTGACGTTTCGCATTGAACAGCCGAGGTTCCGCAACCATCCCTGATAAATACAGACAGTAGTTCTCAGACTGCAACCGCGTTCCTAGGCAATTACTCTCACAAACAAAGCGATGACATAGGTATGTCCGAGAAGAAGTGAGGACCTCGTGGTGTTGCGTGTTGTCATCACAGGAACGTGAGGCTTCGACAAGTTGCCGACAGCAACGGATTTGTGGCCGTCACTGCAGTGGTCAGGGCGCGGCGTCGACGACCGCGTCTCGGGTGCCGGCATGGCGCGCATCTGGTTTCCGTCCGGACAGACAGCCCGCGAACCGCCCCATCCCTCAGTGCGCGATAAATCCCGCCGCGGTCGCGAGAAGCGACTTCCACAGTTTCCATTTCATTTAACAATCGTCGTCGCCGCCGCCGGCGGACAATACCGCGCACACCGGGTGATCTACGGTATGCCGTCCATCCCCACACAATATATAATGCCGGAGCATAAATCTGTTACAACAAGCTCTGTTTACCTTTCGGCGGTTTCGTTCGAAAAAATAAAAAAAGGGGGCAGGAAAGAATGGTGAGGCGGCAGGCAGGACGAAATATGACGGCGCGAGATCCGACGTTAGCGTCAGAACATTAAACTCATCCGAATTTCGAAACATAGCTGTCAGTTCAATGTGCCGGTCTTAATTCGATGTTAAACAACAGTATGGTGAACCTCCATTGTGAATCTTCTGCGTACTGATGAATCGGTGCACCACAGCAGCACATCCGTTCCACATATTCCGGTATTACATTAGACAAGGTGTCGGCAAGTACAGGATATATCGGGAAAAGGTGGTTAAACATAGAGAGGTGAGGGTGTGCACCGTACAGACAGGAAAACAACATATAAAATGGAAGTATAAGGAAGATATGCAGCCTGACAAAAGAAAGGAGAAGCACCTGGAAGGTGGAGGGGAGAAGGGGGGATGGAACGACATGAAACTTCAGGGGTTGAAATGGTTATCCAAGTAAAATATACAAGGAACTTGGCAGTAAGAGTCCCTTAAACAGTAGGATTTGTTGACTACGAAGTCTTTCACGACGCAGTCCTTGCAGATATGTACAAAAAATCAGCGGTAGCTGAACACAGTTTGTTAAATAAAGATAAGATTCTATTCCATGAAACAAGAATACTTGCTCACGCTTCAAACTATTGGGACTCTCTCATCAGGGAAGTAGTTGAAATTAATTTCAACAGAGACTCCTGATACGCACTCAGCAATGCATGGAAGCGCGCAGTTGATAAAGAAAGAGCGCAGAGGGAGACTTCTTTCATTCCTCGCAGTCCTCCGCTTGTTGCGATGGATGGCGCTGCAAGCAACGTCGGATAAAGTGCGCAAACAAAATCTATAGACATAGAGGCCGCCACCTCCGTACACTCCGTTTTTACAGTGACGTCATCCAGCCAATGAGAAGCCGTCCACTGCTTATAAAAGCGGAAGCCGCACCGGTCCCCGACATCCTTCCAAAACCCAGGTGATCATTGTAGGCAAACCACCACTTCTTTCCGCCTCCTCGACTTCTATGTCACCGTCTATGGCCGTCCTATCGCCCTCGCCCGCACCCTTAAGTACCTTGGCGTCACCCTTGACCGTCGCCTCTCCTGGACCCCCCACCTCCGGACAATCCAAGCCAAGGCACGCTCCCGACTGTCTCCTCAAGCTCCTTTCTGGCCGTACATGGGGTCTGGACCCCTCCACCATCCCCCATACATATAAATCCCTCATCCGCCCTATCCTCTGCTACGCCCACCCTGCCTGGATCTCCGCTCCTCCTACCTTTTACAAATCCCTTCAGATCCTTGAACGCCATGCTCTTGCCTCGCCTATCGCATATGTCTCCCCTCCCCCATGCGGATCCTGTACGACCTTATTCCGTTCCCTCACCTCCTCCTTTTCCTTGAACAGATACGGATCCTCTACACCTCCCATAAACTCGATCCTCCTCACCCGCTTGTCTCTCCCATCCTCTCCCCCCCCACCTGCTCTCCATTTCTCCACTCTCCTTACCCTCTCCCAAGTTGGCTTCCACCAGCTCCCCTCCCTGATGATTCCCTCCTCCCCTCCATCTACCCCTCCTACCAACTTTGATCCCTACCTCTTCCTGTATTTGTTCCTATGGGCACCCTCTCTCCCTTCTCTCCCCCTTCCCTCCCTCCTCCCTTTTTCCCCCCTCTTCCCCCAGGCTTGCCCTATCCCCATACATTCCCCCCACTATCTCCTCTGCCATTGGCATCTTTGCTCTCCCCTCTCCCTCCCCCACCACGTCCCCACCTCCTTCCCCTCTTGGCAGGTCCCCGGACTCACACACGTTAAGTGGACATTCGTGCTCTGGAGATCATCACCATCAGTTTCTCGTGTGTGTGCCATCGTGTTTGTGATTTAGTGTTTTTCGCCGCCACGCTCCTTCATTCACTACTACCGTCTAAGTCATCAGTGTTTGTGCGCAGTGCCGACAGTTTTTCATGTTTTTTGGCCGAGTGTGAACGGCTTCGTGTTTTTAATTTTTACATCTACTTTTTTTTAACCACCAATCTGTTATTTTCTGTCTTCATTTCCTCTTTTATTGAAATGCTTGTGGCTGAACAGCGGAGTAGATTTATCTGCTGCGAGCCCACCTTTGTATGAGGTGAAAAATAACAATAAAAAAAATCGGTCCACGACAGTCAGTTTTACCCTTGCCGAAGATGACAGAGGTAGTCATCGAAAGCTCGGGATTTTATCCAAATTTGATGCGGCAAGTAAACCGAGAACTTTTTATGCAGTAGGATTTGTTGGTTGGTTGATTTTCCGGAGGGGACCAAATAATCAGCACGATGTTGGTCCCCCTGTGGCTTGGTTGCATGCACTGATTCGGATGGGACAGCTGTCCTTAATGCTTGTGTCCTCTCCTGAGGCGCAAGTGTCCCACAACTATAGTAACTGGTCCTTGAGATCCTGGATAGTGGCAGTGGGACAGACAGAGCTCACGTCCGAGCTAGTGCCACACATGTTCTATCGTGGGAAAAGGAGGAGGAGGTGATTGTAGTGTCTAGGAAGCCTGCATACTTGATTCGCTAGACAAACAATCAAACAAGTCGCATTAATGAGTTTTATTACAGTAATAAAAGATACAGTACTTAACTGTAGCTATTACACAGATGCGAAGCAAGCGAAGGGAGACATACAGAATAATCAATCTTTTTCAACACAGACAATCCCAAGTCTGGGCAACATAGAGAGTACAAGCGGAGTGACTAGCGTTGACGCTGCTATCGAAGTCACTAATCTTGAAGCTGCTACTGAACTGGGCCGGCACCATTCAGTCGCGGTGCCGCTGCTGTTGCGTTGTCTTCCTGGAGACAGGCCTGGTCAGTGTTCAATCGGCTGACTTCTTCTCACAGCCTTCTCTTCCCTATCGTTCCCGACTGGCGCGCCAGCGCTTGACTGTATGCCGTAACAGAGATTAAACGTCCTGTCGACAACGAGGTCAATTGAAAGGGAGCACAAGCTGTCATTAGGGGGAGTTCAAAATGATTCAAATGGCTCTGAGCACTATGGGACTTAACATCTGTGGTCATCAGTCCCCTAGAACTTAGAACTACTTAAACCTAACTAACCTAAGGACACCACACACATCCATGCCCGAGGCAGGATTCGAACCTGTGACCGTAACGGTCACGCGGTTCCAGACTGAAGCGCCTAGAACCACAAGGCCAAATTAGGGGGAAATGGAGAAGGAAAGTGGCCGTGTCGTTTCGAAGGAACTATCCCGGCATTTGCTTAAGCGATTTAAGGAAATCACGGAAAACCTAAGTCAGGACGACCGGACGCGGGTTCGAACCGTCGTCCTCCCTAATGCGAGTCTAGGGAACTTCGTCACGGGAGTAGGTCCACATCGCACAGATATTTGATATCTACATATATACTCCGCTAGCCACCAAACTGTGTGTGGCGGTGGGCACAATTCGCGCCAATGTCTTATTTTCCCCCCTCTGTTCCACTCGCGGAACGCGTGAGGGAAAAACGACTGCCTGAACGCCTCAGTACGAGCTCTAATTTCCCTTATCTATGAACGGTGATCACTGCGCGATTTGAAAGTTGGTGGTAATAATATATGCTCTACATCCTCGGCGAATATCAGATTTCGGAAATTAGTGAGCAGCCTCTTCCGAGTAGCGCGTCCTCTATCTGCAAGTGTGTCCCACTTCAAACTTTATATGAGATTTGTAACGCTCTCGTCATTTCTAAATGTACCAATGACGAATCTTGCCGCTCTTCTTTGGACCTTCTCAATCTCTTTAATCAGACCCAACTGGTAAGAGTCCCATATGGACGAACAGTACTCTAAGACTGGACGAACTAAAGTATTGTAAGCTATTTCCCTTGTTGAAGGACTTCACCGCTTCAGGATTCTACCAATAAACCGCAATCTTGCATTCGCCTTGCCCGTTACTTGTGTAATCTGATCATTCCATGTGAGATTATTTCGAATAGTCAAACCCAGATACGTGACGGATGTTACCGCTTCCAAAGACTGGGCATTTATTTTGTACTCGTAGAGCAATGGGGATTTTCTCCTTGTTATACGCAGTAGGTAATACTTACTAACACCGAGAGATAACTGCCAGTCATTACACCACGCATTTATTTTCTGCAAATCATCATTGATCTGTTCACAACTTTCATGTAATACTACCTGTAGACCAAAGCACTATCAAAAACACCAACCAGATCGTTTATGTAAATCTTAAAAAGCAGTGGACCTATCACGCTGCCCTAGGGCACACCTGAAGTTACTCCTGTTTCTGTTGAAGTCACTCCATTCAGGTCGACATATTGCTCTCTGTCTGTTAGAAAACTTTCTATCCAACCGCTTATGTCATCGGATAGACCGGAAGCGCGCCCTTTTTGGAGCAAGCACTAAACACTAAGTCAGCCATCCTTGCGTTTGTTCGATAATTGAAAGGGGGAATGGTGTTGCCGTCCTCTACCGTAAATGATTTTTAGAAAGCTAGGTTTAGAATTTTGGCCTTCTGTTTATCATCATTGGTTACATTACCCGTACTGTCAGCAAGAGAAGGTACTGAATTATTTGTAACGTTCATAGATTTTACGTACGACCAAAATTTTTGGGGGTTATTTTCAGACTCTGCAGATAAAATAATGCTTTCAGATTCGTTAAAAGAATCCCACATTGACCTTTTGACAGCTGCTTTCATATCGCATAATTTATGTTTGTCAACGGGGCAGTGACTGCGTTTATAGCGACAGTGAAAAATTCTCTGCTTTCTCAGCTACTTCCTAAAATATTTCTTGTACCGAAGTGCATCCTTTCCCTCCCCTATATTTTTGCTAGGCACATACTTCTCTAGCACGTGGCGGACAATACCTTTCAATTACGACCGAAGATGCTCAATATCTTTGTGTCCCGCGGAGAATTCTTGGAGCTGAGTATGCAGATATTCATTAATGACACTTTTATTTGCTGTTCCTTCGTTTTTTCCTTGCAACTTCCACTGACGTATAGAAGCCACAACGACATTATGGTCGCTAATACCTTCTTCGAGATTAAATTCCTCAAAAAGATCTGCATCTACATCTACATCCATACTCCACAAGCCACCTGACGTTGTTCGTGGAAAGAAGGATTGTCGGTATGCTTCTGTGTGGGCTCTAATTTCTCTGATTTTATCCTCATGGTCTCTTCGCGAGATATACGTAGGAGGGAGCAATATACTGCTTGATTCTTCGGTGAATGTATGGTCTCGAAACTTCAACAAAAGCCCATACCGAGCTACTGAGCGTCTCTCCTGCAGAGTCTTCCACTGGAGTTTATCTATCATCTCCGTAACGCTTTCGCGATTACGAAATGATCCTGTAACGAAGCGCGCTGCTCTCCGTTGGATCTTCTCTATATCTTCTATCAACCCAATCTGGTACGGATCCCACAATGCTGAGCAGTATTCAAGCAGTGGGTGAACAAGCGTACTGTAACCTACTTCCCTTGTTTTCGGATTGCGCCGGCCCGAGTGGCCGAGCGGTTCTAGGCGCTACAGTCTGGAACTGCGCGACCACCACGGTCGCAGGATCGAATCCTGCCTCGGGCATGGATGTGTGTGATGTCCTTAGGTTACTTACGTTTAAGTAGTTCTAAGTTCTAGGGGACTGATGACCTCAGTTAAGTCCCATAGTGCTCAGAGCCATTTCTTTTTTTTTTTCGGATTGCATTTCCTTAGGATTCTTCCAATGAATCTCAGTCTGGCATCTGCTTTTCCGACGATCAACTTTGTATGATCATTCCATTTTAAATCACTCCTAATGCGTACTCCCAGATAATTTATGGAATTAACTGCTTCCAGTTGCTGAGCTGCTATTTTGTAGCTGAACAATAAGGGATCTATCTTTCTATGTAGTCGCAGCACATTACACTTGTCTACATTGAGATTCAATTGCCATTCCCTGCACCATGCGTCAATTCGCTGCAGATCCTCCTACATTTCAGTGCAATTTTCCAATGTTAAAATCTCTCGATAGACCACAGCATCATCCGCAAAAAGCCTCAGTGAACTTCCGATGTCATCCACAAGGTCATTTATGTATATTGTGAACAGCAACGGTCCTACGACACTCCCCTGCGGCACACCTGAAATCACTCTTACTTCGGAAGACTTCTCTCCATTGAGAATGACATGCTGCGTTCTGTTATCTAGGAACCCTTCAATCCAATCACACAATTGGTCTGATAGTCCATATGCTCTTACTTTGTTCATTAAACGACTGTGGGGAACTGTATCGAACGCCTTCCGGAAGTTAAGAAACACGGCATCTCCCTGTGAACCCGTGTCTATGGCCCTCTGAGTCTCGTGGACAAATAGCGCGAGCTGGGTTTCACATGACCGTCTTTTTCGAAACCCATGCTGATTTCTACAGAGTAGATTTCTAGTCTCCAGAAAAGTCATTATACTCGAACATAAAAAGTGTTCCAAAATTCTACAACTGATCGACATTAGAGATATTTGTCTATAGTTCTGCACATCTGTTCCACGTCCCTTCTTGAAATCGGGGATGACCTGTGCCCTTTTCCAATCCTTTGGAACGCTACGCTCTTCTAGAGACCTACGGCACACCGCTGCAAGAAGGGGGGCAAGTTCCTTCGCGTACTCTGGTAAAATCGAAATGGTATCCCATCAGGTCCAACGGCCTTTCCTCTTTTGAGCGATTTTAATTGTTTCTCTATCCCTCTGTCGTCTATTTCGATATCTACCATTTTGTCATCTGTGCGACAATCTAGAGAAGCCCGCATCTCGTGGTCGTGCGGTAGCGTTCTCGCTTCCCACGCCCGGGTTCCCGGGTTCGATTCCCGGCGGGGTCAGGGATTTTCTCTGCCTCGTGATGGCTGGGTGTTGTGTGCTGTCCTTAGGTTAGTTAGGTTTAAGTAGTTCTAAGTTCTAGGGGACTTATGACCACAGCAGTTGAGTCCCATAGTGCTCAGAGCCATTTGAACCAAGCCAATCTAGAGAAGGAACTACAGTGCAGCCTTCCTCTGTGAAACAGCTTTGGAATAAGACATTTAGTATTTCGGCCTTTAGTCTGTCATCCTGTGCTTCAGTACCATTTTGGTCACTGAGTATCTGGACATTCTGTTTTGATCCACCTACCGCTTTGACCTAAGACCAAAATTTCGTAGCATTTTCTGCCAAGTCAGTACATAGAAGTTTACTTTCGAATTCATTGAACATCTCTCGCATAGCTCTCCTCACACTACATTTCAGTTCGTGTCATTTTTGTTTGTCTGCAAGGCTTTGGCTATGTTTATGTTTGCTGTGAAGTTCCCTTTGCTTCCGCAGCAGTTTTCTAACTCGTTTGTTGTACCACGGTGGCTCTTTGCCATCTCTTACGATCTTGCTTGTCACATACTCATCTAACGCATATTGTACGATGGTTTTAAACTTTGTCCACTGATCCTCAATACTATCTGTACTTGAGACAAAACTTTTGTGTTGAGCCGTCAGGTACTCTGTAATCTGCTTTTTGTCACTTTTGCTAAACAGAAAAATCTTCGTACCTTTCTTAATATTTCTATTTACGGCTGAAATCATCGATGTAGTAACCGCTTTATGATCGCTGATTCCCTGTTCTGCATTAACTGTTTCAAAAAGTTCGGGTCTGTTTGTCACCAGAAGGTCTAATATGTTATCGCCACGAGTCGGTTCTCTGTTTTACTGCTCAAGGTAGTTTTCAGATAAAGCACTTAAAAAAATTTCACTGGATTCTTTGTCCCTGCCACCCGTTATGAACGTTTGAGTCTCCCAGTCTATATCCGGCAAATTAAAATCTCCACCCAGAACTATAAGATGGTGGGGAAATCTACTCGAAATATTTTCCAAATTATCCTTCAGATGCTCAGCCACAATAGCTGCTGAGCCAGGGGGCCTATAGAGACATCCAATTACCATGTCTGAGCCTGCTTTAACCGTGACCTTCACCCAAATTATTTCACATTTCGGATCTCCGTCAATTTCCTTCGATACTATTGCACTTCTTATCGCTATAAACACGCCTCCCCCTTCACTGTCCAGCCTGTCTCTGCGGTATACATTCCAATCTGGGTTTAGGATTTCATTACTGTTTACGTCTGGTTTCAGCCAACTTTCTGTTCTTAGTACTATATGGGCATTGTGGCCGTTTATTAATGAGAGCAGTTCTGGGACCTTTCTATACACGCTCCTGCAGTTTACTATTAGCACATTAATATTGTTATTCCCTGTTGCATTTTGGCTACCCCTACCTTGCCGCGTCTCAGGAGGCGTCTTGTCGGGCCTAGGGAGGGAATTCTCTAACCTAAAAAACCCACATGTGCACTCCACACGTACTCCGCTACCCTTGTAGCCGCTTCCGGCGTGTAGTGCACGCCTGACCTATTCAGGGGGACCCTACATTTCTCCACCCGATAGCGGAGGTCGAGAAATTTGCACCCCAGATCTCCGCAGAATCGTCTGAGCCTCTGGTTTAAGCCTTCTACTCGGCTCCAAACCAGAGGACCGCCATCGCTTCTGGGAACGATACTACAAATAGTTAGCTCAGATTCCACCCCGCGAGCGAGGCTTTCCGCCTTCACCAATTCCTCCAACCGCCTGTACGAACTGAGGATGACCTCTGAACCCAGACGGCAGGAGTCATTGGTGCCGACATGAGCAACAATTTGCTGTCGAGTGCACCCAGTGCTCTCTATCGCCGCCGGCAGGGCCGCCTCCACATCTCGGATGAGACCCCCCGGCAAGCAGACCTTTCCGCTATTTCCCTAAGGGGCTCCATCATCCGCCTAACGTTGGAGCTCGCAATAACTAATAAACCCCTCCCCCCCCGTGTACCTGCTCGGACCTTGCTGAAGGAGCGGCCACATGTCCACTCACAGGCAGAGCGGGCGATGCCACACGGCCAGCCTCCACATTGACCCTCCGCCTCGTGCGCCGCGAACGCCGCTGAACCCGCCACTCCCCTTGGGGAGAGGGTGGCCCAACCGCGCCCGGTACCCGCGAAGATGTCTCGACAGCAGGGGCAGTGGGTGAAGCATGTAACACCTGGGGTGTACCATGCGACGCACCAGACTTCCCACTGCCGCTACACTCCGAGGCAGCAGCCTGAAGACGGCTGACCGCGGCCATGAACACGTTCAGCTGTTCGCGAACAGTGGCCAGCTCCTCCTGCGTCCGTACACAGCAGTCACACATCCTATCCATCCTAAGAAATCAATTTACTGTAGAGAGTTAATCAACTTTTAACTAGACTGCTAATTCACTAATGGCGGCTGATTGTTGACTAAACTGTGGTTGCTAGACACTTCTTGTAGAAAACAATGAAATAGCACTACCTGTCTCTGGACTGTATTGAAAACAAACACTAGCACTACTAGCACTATGGTTGACTAAAGGGACTCTCTCTGATGTACTCAAAACAAACACGAAATCTATGGAATACTATTACTAGCACTCAACAATTAAAGCTTCCTGTTCAAATGGCTCTGAGCACTATGGGACTCCACTGCTGAGGTCATAAGTCCCCTAGAACTTAGAACTACTTAAACCTAACTAACCTAAGGACATCACAGACATCCATGCCCGAGACAGGATTCGAACCTGCGACCGTAGCAGTCGCGCGGCTCCGGACTGAGCGCCTAGAACCGCTAGACCACCGCGGCGAGCTAAAGCTTCCTAAAAGCAAAAACACACGGAAGAATAAGTGACAAGTAAGAAAAATACAGTTAATACTTAAATTAACTTAGCTCGCTGCACAGCGGACGTGAAGCAGACGGCAGTTACGACGACACTGACACAGATCAAGTCTGTTTGTCACCAAGATATCTAATATGTTCCCAATTCGAGTTACTTTTCTAACCAATTGCTCAAGGTTGTATGTTGCGAGTGCTTCTTGAATAACCTCACACGAGTCTTTGCTTCTACTCCCTGTGATAAACGTTTAATTTTCCCAGTCAATGGACGCCCGCTTAAAGTCTCCTCGTATAAGTAATGGATAATTTGGATGTTTATTTCCTATGTACTCAACACTTACCCTGAACCGTTCTGCGGCGTTTGTTGCAGATGCTGGTGATCTATAAAAACATCGTAATACAATGGTCAATCCTTGTCTGATTGACAGCTTTATCAAGACTATTTCACAGTCCGACCCAGTATCGATCTCAACTTCGTTTAAACAGCTTTTAACTGCAATGAACACACCACCTCCCATACCATCAGTCCTATCCTTCCTAAACAGTGTCCAATCCCAGTTCCAAATTTCACTGCTGTTTATGGTTGTTTTCAACCAGTTTTCGGTACCTAATACAATATTGGCATTGGTACTGTTTATTTCGGAGAGTAACTCGGGGCCTTGCTACAAACCCTTCGAGAATTTACTAACATGAGATCTAGCACTTCTAAATCCTTTGGAATTACCTGTTTAGGCGAACTAACAATTTTTACAGTTGGCAAATCAACAACAGTGTCATGAACTGGTAATTTTTCAGGCCAACGGTTTGCTTCCCGTGGGGAGGAACCTAATCTAAAAACCCTCATGTAGCTGCTTCCTGTGTATAGTACACCACTGATCTTTCGAGGGGCGTCCTACACCCTTCCACCCCATAGCGTAGGTCAAGGAAGCTACAACCACTGTCGTCACAGAGTCGATATAGCTTCTGGTTTTGATTCTCCACTCGGCTCCAAACCAGAGGAGCCCCACTCCACCCTGGGTATGATGCCGGAGATCGTCAGCTTGGCTTCCACTCTTCGAGAGATGGAGGCCGCCTTAGCAAATTTAGCCATAGTCGAAAGGATCCTAGGATTTCCTCGGAAGCCCGACGATAGGCATCGTTGATGCCGATATGTGCAACCATCTGTAGCTGGTTGCATCCCACATGCACGGTAGGAGCCGGAAGAGCCTCTTCCACATCCCAAACAAGGCCCCCCGACAAGCACACTGACTGAACGTTGAAATTCTTCCCCGTCCTAGCCGCTATGTTCCTGAGGGGTTCCATGACCCGCCTAACATTGGAGCTCCCAATAATTAACAAACACCTGCCCCCTCGTGCCTGTCCGGACCTTGCTGAAGGAGTGGCCATTATCCCGGCATTAGTTGCATTCTGATTTGGCTCAGCCTCCCGCCTCCCCCCTTCCCTCACTAACAGTTAGCACACTAGACCTATTAGCAAACTGCATGGCATTTGGAAAGAGCCTGCGCCCCCCATGCAGCCTTCGCCTTGACACAGTCCGCTACCCACACTGAGGTGAGAGTGGGCAGGCCAGCTCAGTCGCACCTGAGGTCGGCTCAGTGACACAGAGCTGTGACATCCCCTCCCCTCCCCCCCCGTGCACATCTAGTACAGCGGAGGTTGCCCCCGGCACCCCACCCACCGCACCTCAAGGTGGGCCGGCCGCGGTGGTCTAGCGGTTCTAGGCGCTCAGTCCGGAACCGCGCGACTGCTACGGTCGCAGGTTCGAATCCTGCCTCGGGCATGGATGTGTGTGATGTCCTTAGGTTAGTTAGGTTTAAGTAGTTCTAAGTTCTAGGGGACAGATGACCACAGATCTTAAGTCCCATAGTGTTCAGAGCCATTTTTGAACCTCAAGGTGGCACGCTGGAGCCAGTTGATTGTAGCCAACAAAACTTCCGACTGCGTTTGGACTGTGGCCAACTCCTCCTGCATGCGCACACAACAGACACAGTCTCTATCCATCTAGCTAATAACTGATTTACTATAAGAAACTTAAGGAAACCTACTGCCACACAAGCGTAACAGCTACACTCTAGCTGGCAGAAAGGACATTCAACAATGAAAAGCAATAAAAATGTATCGTAGAACCTAGATCTTGTGCTTATTTTCCAGCTAGGGGCTGTCTAGTAAATACTAAAGAATACAACAGTGACCTACAGTAAACTGCTAGGGGCTAGCTAGTGAATATTATTAATGAATTACAAAGTAACCTATGGTAAGCTACACCTACTGATCATCCCTCGTATTTATAATGTTAACAAGCATTTACATACACACGAAAATGACCTAATAAAACCATAAAAACTGCTACCCTTAAACGAGCCGAGTCTAAATGAAACTAATAAAAGTAAATACTGAGTATTGTACACTGACAGATGCAGCTACAAAACAAAACCTTTAGCTAACAATGAGAGTTCAGAATTTAAAGCACAAATACGAACTCTACATTATGTGAACCGATGGACTTACAGTACACGATCACTAAAGCCACAACAAGCTAAGGAATTTAAGCAGGTGGCGAGATGAGTTTTAGCATTCTGCTAACCAACCCGTATGTAAGAAGGGCTCAGAAGCTGTACTGTAACACTGATTTACTCAGATATTGTAGTGTAACACAAATTTACCACGTATTTTACGTTTTCTTAACTGTTAGCGGTCGTAGGTTGCGCTAGTCATACGTTTACAAGTGAGGTTAGGATCACTGTCAGTATCACTTTTCCTAATGAAACGTATAAAAACTGCTACCTTCAATGTATCGACTCTAAATGACGCAAATAAAAATAAATACTGAATATTGTGCACTGACGTAGTTGATAATCCCGCGTATTTAACGTCAGTTAAGAATGTAAACAAACGTTTGCGTACACTCGAAACTGTCCTAAACAGAAATAAAAACAGAAACCTTCAACTTATCACTTATAGAGTCAAGTTTCATAGGTGAACCAACATTTCCCGTTGAAAGATGTCACCACGAGACTGACAGGTACCGCATGTGGACGTAAGTTGTCCGTGCCGTATTGGAGTGCCACCGAAGTTCCCTGAAACATTACCAGCCGTGACCCGAAGTCATACCCGACGGTTCTCCATTTCGTGACGCAAGGTGTCTGTCCAAACCAGTGAAACGATGAAACCTCTCCGAAGATCGCCTGCATACACGCCGACGATGGTCATGGTGGTGGAGAACTGCGATTCATCGCTGGACACAGTGTGACGCCACCCATCGTTCGTCCATGGTTCCCAGTCACAGCACTGAGATCCCCTGCTATACCCGCAGGACAGGACCGGTAGTTTGATTTGTGGAAAAGGGCCAACATGAGTGACTGTCAGTTGCACTAGAGCGTACTACTTTATTCATTTGACAAGCATTACAGGAATAAAGAAAACATTAAAAACAGAGCAAGCTAAACCTTAATTTTAGAACTTAATTCCCGGCTAAATGCGCCATTCAATCTCACGCCTCAAGAGCAAAACAACTTTAATTTAAAACCGGTTGAAAGCCAATCAATAAAGACTCAAAAACAGGAATTTGAATTTAAAAGACAGAAGGCCTTATCTTAAAACATTTCTCTATATTAGGCGAAAGGCCCAAACAATCTCACGCAAAACAACTTTTATTTAAAATCGGCTGAAAGCCAGTCACTTAAGACTCAAAAACAAGAATTTGGATTTTTAAAAGGCAGAAGGCCTCATCTTAAAACATTTCTCTCAATTAGGCTGAATGGCCAAACAATCTCACGCCCTAAGAGCAAAACAACTTTAACTTAAAATCGGCTGAAGGCCAATAACTTAAGGCTCAAAACAGGAATTTGAATTTTAAAAGACAGATGGCCTTGTCCTAAAATTTGTTTAAATCAGACTGAAGGCCCAAGTAATCTCACGCCTTAAGGGCAAAACCACTTTAATTTAAAATCGGCAAGAAGCCATACATAAACAAACAACAAGCACAAATAAGAAACGGCAACACATCAAACGGCGCTCAGAAGTATCCAAGGGTAGGCCTGGAATTCCAACACTAACGCTCGTGTAAGTGTGACAGGCGGGCTGCCCAACAATTCTCAACCGACAGTCAATGGACCAAACGACAGTATAACTTCCATTCCACCCGACCAGCACACAACAGGGAGTTCAATGGAACAACGCAGAAGGCATCGGTGCCCACAACGAATTACACATTCAGCTGTAAGACTACATGCCGTGCTGGACAGCCACAAAAGGATGAGGAAAATACACTGCCTGAATTTACGTCAACGCCCACGGCAGGTAACCGGAAAGTTAACGGCCACAAGGCAGAAGATTCCGCTGCTGCACTTCAATTCAACAATTATCAAGTTAAGTTAAACTCCACAGGAGGGCGGCTAGAATTTCGCCGACTTGAAAACACACGTTGTTGCTCGCGGGAATGTCCCAACAGCCCACAACGAAATTCAAACGACACAATGTGAACAGCTGGGGCTGGCTGGTGGATTAAGTAAAGACTCAACTTTGGTGTCCAGGATCGGCGAGCCACGGACCTCGTAGCAATGGGAACAGCCCCTCACACTCCGATCGCATGTGGACGCCGCTCCACGTCAACCAACCAACTGCCCGCAAATGGCACAAAATGGCTCTGAGCACTATGGGACTTAACATCTGAGGTCATTAGTCCCCTAGAACTTAGAACTACTTAAACCTCACTAACCTGAGTACATCACACATATCCATGCCCGTGGCAGGATTCGAACCTGCGACCGTAGCGGTCGCGCGGTTCCAGACTGAAGCGCCTAGAACCGCTCGGCCACACTGGCCGGCACAAATGGCAGAGCCAGAAACTATAAGCGCGAGACCAAAGATAGTACAAGGATGCGAATATTGATACACGCTTCTGCTGTGACTCGCAGAGAGAGAGGATAACAGCATAATCGCAACAACTGCAGGAGATTAATCAAAAAATAGCAACCAAGGTTTAATGCAAAGAAAAACACGAGCCAGCCACGGCTCAAGCACCTCTCGAATGGCAGCTGTTTGTGTTGTATTAACAAGAGCCTACACTTATGATGATAATTCCCTAATCCGACTGGTGGTAATCTCCGCACATTGGTGCAGGATTACAAAGAGTGTATCATTGACTGCATTACTTGTTCTCGGATGCCAGAAGCAGATGTGAAGCTGTTACAATGCACTTCGTGCTCGACGCCGATCCTGTGTAGTGATGGTCACGGTTGGTCAACCGGATCCTTAATGACTAGTATACCCGCGGCCATGTTCCAATGCAATCCTCCACCAGACCACTGTCACGTGCAAGTGGTATTCAGTTCTGGGTATTCCAGGATTTGAGCAGTTGGTCAAACGGAGACCCATTACTAAATGTAACACAACCCAGTTTTCAAAGACACCTTGGATTATTACAGGTATTAAAGAGTCTTCAGAAACTAAAAGAAAACTGTATGAGACAGCAACAATTAGAAAATACCTAGAAGTAATTTTACACTGCAAAACCAATTGTGACTTTCTGAGAAAAGTTGTCAGAAAATCAGGAAAATTGTATGTTAGAGACGAAACTAACAACGTGGGCAATAAAATAAGTATAGAATATTGTTTGAAGGGAGGCGTGAAAAGTGACCACTGAGGTAGGTAGTATTACTACTAAAGGGAATGAGACTATCGTAACCAACAGTACACAAGTAGCTAATGTATTTCACAGCCATCTCTTAAGTGTGGGTAAAAAAACCGGTGAGAATAGTTCAAAAGAAAAAGCCAAGCAATACATGGAAATGTCAGGTTTGAGAAATAATAGATTAAGTTTCTAACAGCGTTTTGTGAAATAATGAAAATCATTCAATCTTTGAAAAATAAATGTTCTGTTGGAGTAGATGACACCTCTAACAAGATATTAAGACAACGTGGAGCAGTTAAAGCTAATGTTATGAGCACATATGTAATGCATCAATAAGGTATTTTCCCAGACAAGTTAAAATATGCCACTGTCAAGCCTCTCTACGAAACAGGGGACACCACATCGTCGAGAAAGCAATGTACTCAAGTCAAGAGTGGATAGCCGTGTCAACAGTAATGGGAGAGTAAATCACAGTTCGGATAGCAAAAATGCTGTTCCACTGAGACAGCAATATACAATTTCACTGCCCACATAATAGTCTATCAATTGTAGAAATGTCAGCAACAGGAATTTTCTGTGACTTATCTAAAGTATTTGATTGTGTGAACCATGACACTATCTTACAAAAATTACAAATCTATATTATAAATGCAACAGCATGTGAGTAGTTCCGTCATATCTACAGAACAGGATGCAAAAAGTTTCTTTGTATGGTTTAAGTGATATAAGGAAGTTATCACTTCATCTAACTGGCATGAAATTACATTAGGTGTTCCACAGCCTTCGATCATGGGTCCCCTTCTGTTCTTGATATTTGTGAATGACCTCCCTTCTTATCTGAAACAAGAAGCTAAACCGACGCTGTTTTTGATGATGAAATAAGCATAATTATTAATCAAGTAAAAGAAATTCCAACATGAAATGAAGCAAATAATGTCTTTGGAAAAGTAGTAATTGGTTCTCTGCGAATGGGCTTGCTCTCAACTTCGAAAAACAGAGAACATCCAATTTTCTGCTGCAGGGTGTGTTGGCGTACACCTTCGCCATCACACCGGTCGGCGCTGGGAAATATTATAGACCGCGCGGGGTACCAGAACAGTCTCAGGCGCCTTGCCACGGTTCGCGCGGCTGCCCCAGTCGGAGGTTCGAGTCTTCCCTCGGGCATGGGTGTGTGTGTTGTCCTTAGCGTTTTAGTTAGATTCGATGACCTCAACAGTTTGGTCCCATAGGAACATACCATCATTCAGATTCATTCAGGAAACATTGTATAGCAGGCGCTGAACTAGGCACGCCTATGACAGGCGAAGATCAAGTCACGCTCCCAGGCTACGCGCCGATAAAGCCCCCTAAGCAGCGTGCACATGGCCGCCGCCGCCAACCGAGCTGTCTCAAACTCTCCAGCTCAGTACCTCAGTAAGTCGCATACGTCGCATCGGGACTCAGTTCGCATTACACCTGAAAACATTGCAGTGTGGTCTAGTCTTCCACAGTAATAGCTGTGAGGGAACGTTAGTCATTGTACGTGTTGCTTGTTTGCTGTTAACCACAGTATTTAGACTGGACATCATTGAAGTTAAGAACTCAATTGGTTCCTGTAATAAAGTGTGTTTTAACTACGTGTGAATTTTGTGTTGTATTGAGAGGAAACCGGCCACCCAACTACCATATCACCCTCTCCTCATCCAGCCCGAAACCACAAAATATTACATGAGGGCAAAGTCAAAACAATTGACGACGAGTCTTCTCAACAAGTTTTGTTTCCTTTTCATGTGCTCTAATTTGTTCTTGTTGTTGCATGTATTACACGAATGGTGCCGTAGAACTAACCAGTTTTATCTTTCCAGAGGCTTTGCACATTGCTTTTCTATTTGTCTTTTCACATTTTGCTGTAATTAGTTAGCGTTAGAATGGCTACCCTGCCCCTTCCAGTCCCTGTCCCAGCGTCTCAGCCACAGACTTCTCCTGTGCTGGAACTAAATCAGATTTTTCAGTTTCAGAACCAGAAAATCGCCACATTGCTGTCTACTGTACAGCAGTTTCTTGCCGCACAAGCTGCGTCGGCTGCCCAACCGACCAAATAACAGATCCAACAAGTGCCAGAAACAGCACTCCACCATTTCGGCACTTCGATGAAAAAGAGGGGGAACAGCTCAAACATATCACCCAGTTCCAGGCCAAATGTCAAGTTCTTCGAATTGAAGCTTCGCGGACACTTCTGTGTTTCGCTTAATCCAGAAACACTTCCCGACGCACTCTCCTATGATGAAGTGGCAGCGGCATTAAGTCAGTATTACGAACAGCAGAATCAGGTCGCGGCAACCAGATGTCAGTTCTTTCGTCTCAAGGGTCTCACTAAGAAGTGTAATTTAATTTGCAGTTGTGACAATTTTTATACTGTCATGTTGTTATTGTGTTGTTGTGGTATTCAGTCCTGAGACTGGTTTGATGCAGCTCTCCATGCTACTCTATCCTGTGCAAACTTCTTCATATCCAAGTACCTACTGCAACTTACATCCTTCTGAATCTGCTTAGTGTATTCATCTCTTGGTCTCCCTCTACGATTTTTACCCTCCACGCTGCCCTCCAATACTAAATTGGTGATCCCTTGATGCCTCAGAATATGTCCTACCAACCGATGTCTTCTTCTAGTCAAGTTGTGCCACAAACTCCTCTTCTCCACAATTCTATTCAATACCTCCTCATTAGTTATGCCATCTACCCATCCAATCTTCAGCATTCTTCTGTAGCACCACATTTCGAAAGCTTCTATTCTCTTCCTGTCCGAACTATATATCGTCCACGTTTCACTTCCATACATGGCTACACTCCATACAAATACTTTCAGAAACGACTTCCTGACACTTAAATCTATAGTCGATGGTAACAAATTTCTCTTCTTCAGAAACGCTTTCCTTGCCATAGCCAGTTTTCATCTTATATCCTCTCTACTTCGACCATAATCAGTTATTTTGCTCCCCAAATAGCAAAACGTCTTTACTACTTTAAGTGTCTCATTTCCTAATTTAATTCCCTCAGCATCACCCGATTTAATTCAACTACATTCCATTATCCTTGTTTTGCTTTTGTTGATGTTCATCTTATACCCTTCTTTCAAGACACTGTCCATTCAGTTCAACTGCTCTTCCAAGTCCTTTGCTGTCTCTGACTGAATTACAATGTCATCGGCGAACCTCAAACTATTTATTTCTTCTCCATGGATTTTAATACCTACTCCGAATTTTTATTTAGTTTCCTTTACTGCTTGCTCAATATGCAGATTGAATAACATTGGGGAGAGGCTACAACCCTGTCTCACTTCCTTCCCAACCACTGCTTCCCTTTCGTGCCCCTCTACTCTTATAATTGCCATCTGGTTTCTGTACAGATTGTAAATAGCCTTTCGCTCCCTGTATTTTACCCCTGCCACCTTCAGAATTTGAAAGAGAGTATTCCAGTCAACATTATCAAAAGCTTTCTCTAAGTCTACAAATGCTATAAACGTAGGTTTGCCTTTTCTTAACCTAGCTTCTAAGATAAGTCGTAGGGTCAGTATTGCCTCACGTGTTCCAACATTTCTACGTAATCCAAACTAATCTTCCCCGAGGTCGGCTTCTACCAGTTCTTCGATTCGTCTGTAAAAAATTCGCGTTAGTATTTTGCATCCGTGACTTATTAAATTGATAGTTTGGTAATTTTCACATCTGTCAATACCTGCATTCTTTGGGATTGGAATTATTACATTCTTCTTGAAGTCCGAGGGTATTTCGCCTGTCTCATACATTTTGCTCACTGGATGGTAGAGTTTTGTCAGGACTGGCTCTCCCAAGGCTGTCAGTAATTCTAATGGACTGTTGCCCACTCCCAGGGCCTTGTTTCGACTTAGGTCTTTCAGTGCTGTGTTAAACTCTTCACGCTGTATCATAGCTCCCATTTCACCTTCATGTACATCGTTTCCATAATATTGCCCTGAAGTACATCGCCCTTGTATAGACACTCTATATACTCCTTCCACCTTTGTGCTTTCCCTTCGTTGCTTAGAACTGGGTTTCCATCTGAGCTCTTGATATTCATGCAAGTGGTTCTCTTTTCTCAAGAGGTCTCTTTGGTTTTCCTGTAGGCAGTATCTATCTTACCCCTAGTGAGATAAGCCTCTACATCCTTACATTTGTCCTTTATCCATCCCTGCTTAGCCATTTTGCACTTCCTGTCGATCTCATTTTTGAGACGTTTGTATTCCTTTTTGCCTGCTTCATTTACTGTATTTTTATATTTTCCTCTTTCATCAATTAAATTCAAAATTTCTTCTGTCACCCAAGGATTTCTACTAGCCCACGTCTTTTTACCTACTTGATCCTCTGCTGCCTTCACTACTTCATCCCTCAAAGCTACCCATTCTTCTTCTACTGTCTTTCCCCCATTCTTGTCAATTGTTCCCTAATGCTCTCCCTGAAACTCTGTATAACTCCTGGTTTAGTCAGTTTATCCAAGTGCCATCTCCTTAAATTCCCACCTCTTTGCAGTTTCATCAGTTTTAACCTACAGTTCATAACCAATAGATTGTGATCAGAGTCCACATCTGCCCCTGGAAATGTCTTACAATTTAAAACCTGGTTCCTAAATCTCTGTCTTACCATTATATAATCTATCAGAAACCTATCAGTATCTCCAGGCTTCTTCCATGCATACAATCTTCTTTTATGATTCTTGAACCAAATGTTAGCTATGATTAAGTTATGCTCTGTGCAAAATTCTACCAGGCGGCTTCCTCTTTCATTTCCTTCCCCGAATCCATATTCACCTACTATGTTTCCTTCTCTTCCTTTTCCTCCTATCGAATTCCTGTCCCCCATGACTATTAAATTTTCGTCTTCCTTCACTCTCTGAATAATTTCTCTTATGTCATCATACATTTCTTCAATTTCTTCGTCATCTGCAGAGCTAGTTGGCATATAAACTTGTACTACTGTTTTAGGCTGGGCTTCGTGTCTATCTTGGCCACAATAATGCGTTCACTATGCTGTTTGTAGTAGCTTACCCGCACTTCTATTTTTTTATTCATTATTAAACCTACTCCTGCATTACCCCTATTTGATTTTGTATTTATAACCCTGTATTCACCTGACCAGAAGTCTTGTTCCTCCTGCCACCGAACTTCGCTATCTCCCACTATATCAAACTTTATCCTATCCATTTCCCTTTTTAAATTTTCTAACCTACCTGCCCGATTAAGGGTTATGACATTCCACGCTCCGATCCGTAGAACACCAGTTTTCTTTCTCCTGATAACGGCGTCCTCTTGAGTAGTCCCCGCCTGGAGATCCGAATGGGGGACTATTTTACCTCAAGAGTATTTTACCCAAGAGGACGCCATCATCATTTAACCATACTGTAAAGCTACATGCCCTCGGGAAAAATTACGGCTGTAGTTTCCCCTTGCTTTCAGCAGCTCGCAGTACCAGCACAGCAAGGCCGTTTTGGTTAGTGTTACAAAGCCAGATCAGTCACTCATACAGACTGTTGCCCCTGCAACTGCTGAAAAGGCTGCTGCCCCTATTCAGGAACCCCACGTTTGTCTGGCCTCTCAACAGATACCCCTCCATTGTGGTTGCACCTACGGTACGGCCATGTGTATCGCTGAGCCACGCAAGCCTCCCCACCAACGGCAAGGTCTATGGTTCGCGGAGGGGGATATTGACATGATGATCCGTGATGTGATCACATACAGTGTCCCTGATAGCAGAATTAGAGAACAGATTCTCAAATAGTCAGATCCTTCACTCCATCAAGTGTTGCAAATATTAGGACAATTCGATTCCGCCGCCGATAAATTTGTTCATGTCCGTATTTGTCAGCTCGAGCTACCTCTTGCCCGCGACTGGCCCACTCATCCGCCACAGCGAGCGCGCACACACAGGCGTAGACAGCCTAGTATGCAAGTAGCGAGGCCTGTAAATCTTGTGAAGTCTTGCCCTCGCTGTTTTTTCCCCATAGGCCGCAAGATTGCACTTCGCGCAACGCGAAATGTTAGTCATGTGGAAAGAAAGGCCATTACCAGGCAGTTCGCTTGCAACGCCGAAAGAACGCCAATTCTGCCCGCTCTCGAAACAACAGGTCTCGTGCACAGTGAATGCGGTGTTTCCAAAACCGACTACAGGTTCTAGCAGTAATTCAAGTAAGGTCGTGCCCTCATCTCGCCGCAGTGCAGTGCGACGCCATTCCAGTTCACTATTTGTAACACTGCAAGTTGCTGGCCGTCGTGTAGACTTTCAATTGGACACAGGTGCTTCTGTAACTTTGCTTAAACGTGCCACGTACGGACGGTAAGGCTTCCCACGCCTGTCAAAATCTAGCATGTACCTCACTGCACGCAACGGACAGAAAATCCCAGTACCAGGACAGTTTAACATGCCTGCCACTTACAAACCTCACACTAGGACATTTACTGTGTTGCAATAAAGAGGCAGCGAAAATATTTTTAGCTTAGATTCATTCGACTTGTTTGGCTTCAGCATCCAAGGCAATGTACATTCAGTGACTGCTTTTAATCTTAAAGGCAGTGTAGCTAGTTTGCTTAATGAGTTTCCCGAACTCTTTCCTGATGGAGAAGCTAATAGTTTTGTAGCGCATATTACCATGAAAGACAATGCACAGCCTAAGTTTTTCTTGGCTCGGTCAGTTCCCATTGCTTTATGGGACAAAGCAGCCAGTGAATTAAAAGAATTGCAAGACAGTGCTGTGATTGCTCCAATACAAGCTAGTCAGTGGGCAAGTCCATTGTCTTTGACGCCCAAGCCTTCTGGTCGCATTCGCATTTGTGTTGACTTCAAAACTACAGTCAATCCACAGATAATAATAGACACTTATCCACTGCCTCGCCCTGAGGAGCGTATGGACGGGCTTGGCGCTGGCCGTTTCTTACCTAAGACAGATTTGCGTGATACTTATTTGCAAATACCACTAAATGAAAAATCACAGAAAGTGTTGTTAATACACAGCTCTGGAAGTGTTTGCATTTGCGCTTCGGCAATGCCTCTGCACCCGCCATTTTTCAACGTTGCTTGGAACAGGTGGCTGCTCAAGTGCCATTCTGTTCGAACTACCTTCACGATATTGTCGTGCCGGCCGCGGTGGTCTAGCGGTTCTAGGCGCTCAGTCCGGAACCGCGCGACTGTTACCGTCGCAGGTTCGAATCCTGCCTCGGGCATGGATGTGTGTGATGTACTTAGGTTAGTTAGGTTTAAGTAGTTCTAAGTTCTAGGGGACTGATGACCGCAGATGTTAAGTCCCATAGAGCTCAGAGCCATTTTGATATTGTCGTCTCAGGTCGTACGCCAGAGGAACACATTACCAATTTGCGTACTCTTTTTCGAGTGTTATCAGACTCAGGATTCAAGTGTCCTCTCAAAAGTGACTTTTTTCAGACTGAACTACAGTAATTAGTTCATGTGATATACAGTCTTGGGAAGCACCCTCTACATTCTCATTGGCTTGCAATCGACGACCCGTCTGTTCACCGCAATATATCTGAAATGCAGTCAGTGTTAGGAAAGTTGACATACTACAGTCGTTTCATTCCGAACGCTTCACAGATCACGGCCCCATTGCATCGCTTGCGTCGGAAGAATGTGCCTTTCGTGAGGACCGAAGAGTGTCAGGAAGCATTTCAGAAACTCAAAAACGCCTTGTTCAGTCAAAAATGTTTAGTTCATTTAGATCCTCCGAAACCATTGATTCTGCAAGTAGACGCTTCGTCTTATGGAATCGGCGCTGCGCTTTCTCAAAGAATTGGTGCACAGGACAGATATAATGCTTTTGCTTAAAAGTAGTTAACACCAAAAATCAATTATTCACGAATTGCAAGAGAAGCTCTCGCTGTTGTGTATGGTGTGACAAAATTCGCTCACTATCTGTTTGTTTGCAAGTTCTGTTTAATGGCAGATCACAAGCCTTTGCGGTCTTCGTTTCATCCGTCAAAGCCGGTTCCTACACGCATTACTAAAAAATAGCAACGTTGGGCTTTCCTCCTATCCCCATACCAGTATCAAATTGTATACAGACATACGGCAAAGCATGGAAATTCTGACACCCTTTCTCGCCTTTCGATCGGTTCCGACTCTGATTTTGATTCTAGGGGATGTTGCCAGATCGATGCGGAGGACTCTGAGTTGCTGCAATCTTTTCCACTGAATTACGGAAAAATTGCACAGTCCACGTAAGTGGATCCTGACCTGAAGATTTTGTTGAATTACATTCGCACTTAATAGCCTCGCTCATTGAACAGTATTAAGGGGCTCCGGAACGCCCTATACTTGCAATGTTAAAATAACGCTTATAAATTACATCTTTCCTCACAAAGTATTTGACGTAGGAAGTTGAACTTTTTACAGATTATTTATTGGAATATGGGCTACAACTTAACACAGGGATTTTACAAAATTTTAGTTCAGTTATTAAAGATGATTTTTTTCAATTGTAATGAAAATTCACAACATTTTTTTGCAATTTTTTATTTATATATTCAAAAATATACAGTTTTTTGGAAAAAGGCTGTGTTAAATTATGCAGAAGGTACTGTGTAACATTTACTAAAAGTTTGAAACAAATATGTTTGGAAGATCCTTGGAAAACATGTAATTAGTATGAGAAAATAAAAGTTTTGGGAATCGAGCGACAAAGATTGGATTAACTTTTTAGTGCATTCCAGGTCCATAGGATGGATTATCTTCATCCTCTGCAAACTCCTCCTCCAGCTTCCTCTTGTTCCTCCTACTGTTTACTCTTGCTTGTATTTCTAGACTCTTTACAGCCCTGTCTGCAGCGCGAAGGCGTTCCTTGTCTAAAGCAAGCATCGCTCGTACCATGTTAGAACCTATCTCCATTCCCATATTTCTAAATACCTTGCACCTTACAATGCTGCCATCATTGAAAGTCGCAACAGCATCATACACACCAAAGTGAAGTGTTTCTATTCCAACAAATACAGTCTTATATTCTCGACCATATAACACTATTTACACTTTCATTGGGGTTTTGAGTTTTTCCGTGAATACACTTTTTCAACAGTTCAGGTGCTGCTAAGTCTCTGAAAATAGGTTTTATGACCTCCATTATTGCATGAGGCAGACTATGCTTATGAGTGTACACTTCACCAGTTAGCAATCCTTTGTTATATTTACACCAACTGTCTTCTTCTTTGGGACACAAGCTATGTTGGGGATTTTCATCGTCTTTATTGTTTACAGGTATAACACATACCTTTTGCTTTCCAACATTTCTCCTTTTCTTAAAAGCCTTCAGAGGATTTCTAATAACTTTACTTTTACTCATTATTATACTTCAACAAAACAGAGACTCAAGAAACAGAATTAATTACGAATATTTTCGAGATAACGACAGAGTAAATAAACATGAAGCAATCGACAATCACACCAGCGATATATATTGAACCATCACAGGTTAGCCACAACACATACTTTATCTCACATCACTAAAATGTACCTGATGAACACGGACGTTAATAATAACACCATTTGACAGCAGTTTAACAGCGCCACAGTGGATCACACCCATGTAGAACACATTTCAAAAAAAATTTAAAAATAGTTGTAGTCTTCGGAATTGAATAAATTATATATCTATTAAAAGGTAATAGTTTGCAGATTCAGAACCCGCAAAAAAGTAAAAATTGAACTTTTCATGATTTTGAGCCTTTCCGGAGCCCCTTAAGAGCTTAGTAGTGCGCTGATACTTTGCCCGTCGTCATAACCTCTTAACAAGGCGTGATCTTAGTACAATGTGACAGGGGACAATCGCTTGTGGTCATTCCAACACTGTTGCAACAGGATGTGTTACAACTGCTTCACCAAGGTCATTGAAGAATTGTTCGCACTAAACAGCTAGCTTGCCGGCACTGTACTTCGCAGGGCGTGGACGCCCACATTGAACAGATGACGTCATAGAATCGGGCATGCACGAACAACCAGTGAGCTCCTCCACAGACAATCGCAGCTTCGCCTAAGACTCAACCTCCATGGCAACGAGTGCATACTGACTTTGCAGGAACACTCGTCGGCTTACTGTGGTAGACTTCTCTTAGCAAATTTCCTTTGTGATGCCTATGAACTCTTCCATGTACGTAGCGCCATACAAGTGTCCTTAAATTATTGCATTGAAGGATCCCTGAAGTCATTGTTACGGACAACAGACCTCAGTTCACGTCGTGTGACTTTGAACTGTTTTGTGGGCGAAATGGCATTCTTCATCTAACAAGTACTCCATTTCACTCTCGTACGCACTTTTAAACAACAGATGGCCAAGCTGCGCACATCCCATACACGGGAACAGGTGCTGCAACTGTTCCTCGCCTCCTACTGCTGCCACACAAGCGACGGACCATCACCGGCGGAACTTCTGCATGACAGCCACCATCGGACGCTGTTTCACTTGCTCCACTCACCGCAGTATCCAGCGCAGCCGATGGTCCGCAAGTATCACTTTGCACAGTGTGGTCATGTTCTTTACAGGCTTTTTGGCCGACATCAGCGCTGGGAGCGAGGCGAGATCCAGAAACGCATTGGCACATATATGTATCTAATTGCAGATGGTTGGTTGGTTTTGGGGAAGGAGACCAGACAGCGAGGTCATCGGTCTCATCGGATTAGGGAAGGACGGGGAAGGAAGTCGGCCGTGCCCTTTGAAAGGAACCATCCCGGCATTTGCCTGGAGCGATTTAGGGAAATCACGGAAAACCTAAATCAGGATGGCCGGACGCGGGATTGAACCGTCGTCCTCCCGAATGCGAGTCCAGTGTCTAACCACTGCGCCACCTCGCTCGGTCTAATTGCAGAACCTGATGGTTTGCAGCGCCGTCACCAGAATCAAATTCGCATTTGTTGTTTACCCCGTGATACTGCTGCATTTCTTGCCCCAGATTCACGGCACTACGGGCTCAAGCGGCCATCCCTGCTGCCCTCTGGTGCCGCCATGGCACCCCACGACGAGGTAATGGACGTTGCATCCTCGCCTCCGACGTCGCCGATCTCCGACCCGATGGACCTGGACCTGCCGTCGCAGGCGCCGTCGGGCTGGACAAGTACCCTCACAAGTGTTTTCGGGAGGACATTCCACCGCTCTCGCCAGCCAGACGGCAGGGTTCGGCCGGGAGTACGCCGTCCTTCACAGCTACGGCTCCCGTCTCACCTCTATGTCCAGCTTTCTTCCTCTCTCCCTCCCTTCCCTCCCCCCCTGCCCTTATGTTGTTGTCCTCATCTCCCGAGCACGACAGCAGTGCGGCGTCCGGTGCTGAGGGGGAGAGAGGGGGAGGAATGTACTGGCGTACGCCTTCGCCAGCACACCGGTTGGCACTAGGGAACACTGTGTAGCAGGCTCTGAACTAGAAGCGCCTATGACAAGACAAGACCAAGACACGCCCCCAGGCTACGCGCCGTTTACGACCCCTAGGGAGCGTGCATATAGGCCGCCGCCGCCTACCGAGCTATCTCAACCTCTCAATCTCAGTACCTCAGTACGTCGCATCGGGACTCAGTTCGCATTGCACCTGAATATGTCGTAGTGTGGTCTAGTCTTCCACAGTGATACTCGTTGCCTCGCTCCTTACTTAGCTATGAGGGAATGTTAGTCATTGTACTAGGTGTGATTGGAAAGGTAATGGGCTTCTTATTGTACAATGGTGGTACTTACATGTACTGTTATGCATCTCCTTCAAAATAGTCACCTTCTGACCGAACACACCGACTCCAACTGTGTTTGGAAAATTTCTGGAATTTTTTTTTCTGAAGTGTGTTAAGGACCCTCTCCATATTTGCCTGGATGTCTTCAATCGAGCTAAATCGCTTCCCTTTCAGTGAAAATTTCAGTTTAGGAAACAGGTAGAAGTCCACAGGAGCATAATCAGGGGAATATGGTGGTTGTGGAAGCATTGAAGCATTGGAATTTTGAATCTGGTCAAAAATTAAACAATGGAGAAGGCACGATGAACGGGAGCATTGTCATGATGTATCCCTCAACTCCTGTCTTTCCACAATGCAGGCCTTTCCTTCCGCACCTTTTTGCGCAAACGCTCAAGGACACATTCGTAGTAGTCCTGGTTAATTTTATGTCCCCCAGAGGTAAATTAAAGATGCACAATAGCGGTAGAAACGAAAAAAATCATCAACATTGTCTTCACCTTCGACCGACTTTGCTGTGCTTTTTAAGTCGTGGTGAACCTGGAGTCTTCCACTACGAAGACTGCACTCCGGTTTCAGGATTATATCCATTTCCCACGATTGGTCACCTGTAATTACACTGTTTAACAAATCTTTGTCATTTTTAGTCCGATTAATCAGTTCTTGGGACACTTCAAGTCTGTTTTGTCCCTGGTCACTTGACAACACTTTCGGAATGAATTTTGCAGACACTCGACGTATGTTCAGATGTTCAGTTAAAATTGACTGAACTGCATAGATACTTGAATGAAGTTCATTAGCCACCTCCCCAATTGTAAGTCTACATTCAGAGCGCATTAAGTCGCGAACTTCCACAACATTTTCATTCGTTTTTGAGGTGGAAGGACGGCAAGACCGTGCTTCACCTTCAAATAATTCGCGACCATTTTTAAATCTGTTGAACCAGACAAAAGTTTGTAAGTCTCAGAAGCTGATTTCCCGGTTAAAAAAAGAAAACACACTCGTTGCCCCATTTTACGTCCATTTTCACGCAGACAGAATCTGGCAACAACCACTAACAGAGCCGCGCTTAACCAGCTGCTACAGCGAACTGAATAAAGGAAACACAGTTTCCTGTCAGACGGTGTTCAAGGACAAGGCAATGACTCACTCCCCACCCCCTGTGTACCTGTCCGCCAAACCAGTAAGCAGTAGCGGATCCATTCTTAAAATTTTCCAGTCACATCTCGTATATAGTTGCGATATTAAGACGGACAAGATTCAAGAATTCGTACATATTATTTTATTGCCGTTAACCACAGAACTTCATATTGAACAGCCTTGAAGTTGAGTACTCAATTTGTTCCTGTAATAAAGTATATTTTAACCACGTGTGTATTTTGTGATATAGTGGGAGGAAGCTGGCCACCCACCTATCATACCACCCTCTCCTCATTCAGCTACGAACCACAAAACATTACAGGTCACAGCCACAACACAAGGAGTACAGCTTCTTCATTAGGTGTAACACGACAAAAGAAGTCAGTAGCCAGGGTAGTGCATACTAAGTTTTTGGGTGTACATATAAATGTCAATCTTAATTGGAGAAATCGTATTTTGGATCTGCTAAAGCAACTAGGTCCAGCAACTTTTGCCATCATAATAAATGGCAATTTTGAGGATATAGAAATTAGTAAACTAACATACTTGGCATGCTTTCACCCTGTGATGTCATACGGAATAATATTTTGGAGTAATTAAACACTTAGGCAAAAAGTATTCACTGCTCAAAAGAAATATTTAGAATAATGTGTGGGGCTCACAGTCGCGCATCTTGTAAGCATGTGTTTAAAGGGTTAGGAATTCTTACGACAGCCTCACAGTACATTTACTCAGTAATGAAATTTTTCCTCAACAACATGGACCATTTTAGAAACTACAGTGACATTCATGATTATAATACCAGAAGGAAGGGAAACTTACACTATCCTTTACATAACGTATCTTTGGCACAAAATGGGATAAAATATGCTGCTGTAAAACTTTTCGAAAAATTATCAGATGAAATAAAATGTCTGACAGACAGCAGTAAGAGTTTCAAAAAATTGAAATAGTATCTCCTTGACAATTCCTTGTGTACCATGATGTATGCTTGAATAGGAATAAATAAATCTAAGGGTATAATATACGCATTTTTTGCCATTTAAGAGAATGGGGTAGGTAATAAATATTTTAAGCGTAGATAAGAACTAGATTTCTTATTCACTTGACACGTTCCACATCATAACGTCTACCGTAAGATTAATCAGAGGAATAAGTAACTAACTACAACGAAGCCCTTTTAAACCTCTGTCAGGTGATGCTAAAGCTACCTCATTTGAGTACGTGGTAAATGACCCTCATTCATAATGATGACTCAACATCTGATGCAGTTCCCGCCCTTTGTACTCGTTTACCCTACGTGCTGATGCAGTCTAGTTGCTGTTCTGTGTCACAGAGAATTGTAAAGCAAATTGTTTATTTAGCCGTCGAGTGTGTTGTGCGTATAAGAAGTTGCAAATGACATCCAACCATGTCTTCTGCCGTCTGTGTCAGGCAGGCAGCGTATTCGTTGCCGCAATGGCCTGCTCATTCTTTGAGTATTTTGGACGCCACAGCCGATTTCTGGTATCTGGGGGATTTGGATTGACTGAGCCTGCTGATGATGGACCGATCTTTCGAGAATCGTAGTGCTCGTGACCTTTAGAACTGGCCTAAGGGCGAGTGGTTTCACCATGGTGGAGGGCATTCTGCAGCTTCTGTTCAAAGTAAACTTTTGGAACACCCTGGCCGGACGTAGTAATTTGCTGAGGAATGGCTTAAATAGGAGTAGAAAATGCCCAATCATAATTCCTGCATTCTGCTTCTGAAGTTGCTTGATTTAATAGCACGTGTTTTAGAACAAAGTCGTAGAGCTGTTTAGAGCTCGCGAAATCAAAAGATGGTGTGCAGCACTCGCGGGTGTAGGAATCAGGTCGTGTATTCTGTAAAGGTAAGGATCACATTTTATATGTTACATAACATCGAACGTGAGTGATATTGAGTGACCAATAAAGTTTTTATTTCAGTCCGAAAGAGTTGAAAGAATTCACAAGTGCGTCCCAGGTGCAGGCGTTGGATTCTGCTTAAGACGTCAGTATTCTAGACGAATGTTCAGTTTAGTGAATGCGCACGTCCGTAATAGAAGCAGAAACTTAGTAGAGCGTGAAGCCAATTAACTAGAGGGAAGTGGTGTTATGATCGAGTCGGACTTGGCGGGATCCAGTACAACACACTAAATTCCGTTTTCTCCAGAGGAACCTACAGCTTTGGTGTTTTTTGTGTTCTATTTTTCCTTCCCAAGTTAGAACTGTCATTCTCTTTCGTGAATGGAGGAGATTGTCTGCGGGATTTGACGATATTTTTTACAAGTGCAATGGCTGAATCTCAGAGTCTTTCAACACTAGAAAGTCATAGGAACTAGTACACCTGCCTTATATCTTGTAGGACCCTGCGAGCACGCAGAAGTGCGTCAACAAGGCGCGGCGTGGACTCGATTAATGTCTGAAGTAGTGCTGGAGGAAACAGACACCATGAATCCTGCAGTCTGTCCAAAAAGCCGTAAGAGTAGGAGTTGCATGGCATCCCAGATATGTTCAAAAACGTCCATGTTCAATGTCGGTGTTTGACGAGCCCCGGCGATGCGTAGAGTTTTGTGTCGTGCAGTGATCAAGGGCACAATGGTAGGTCTTCGGCTCCGAAAGTCTATATCAAGGATGTTTCGTTGAATGATTCCCACTCTGACACTTCCTGAAGGCCCAGCATTGAAATCTGCAGCAATTTACGGAAGGGTTGCACTTCTGTCATGTTGAGCGATTCTCTTCAGTCGTTGCTGGTCCCGTTCTTGCAGGATATTTTTCCGGCCGCAGCAGTGTCACAAATTTGATGTTTTATGGGTTCCTGCTTTTCGCGGTACACTCGTGAAATGGTCGTACAGGAAAATCTCCACTCCATCGCTACCTCGGAGATGTTGTGTTCCATAGCTCGTGCGCCGACGATAGCACCACGTTAAGACTCCCTTAAATGTTGATAACCTGCCGTTATATCAGCGGCAACCTATCTAACAACTGTGCCACAATTTTGTCATCTTATTTAGGCGTTGCCGATCGCAGCGCCGTGTTCTGCCTGTTTACATATCTCTTTATTTGAATATGCATTCCTATACCAGTTTCTTTGGCGCTTCAGTGTAAAAGAAGGTAGATTGCTACAGAGCGTTTATTAGTAGTATATGAGTACTGACAATGTCAATCCCGACTCGTCTTTGGTTCAGACTGACAAAAATGTGAATCTGAGCTGGCGATCCATCCGGGTTAGTAAATTTACGTTTACGAATAAGTCGGCGGAGTAATAAGTATCACAGTTTGTCTCGGGCTAAGATGATGGTGATGTTGTTTGGTTTGTGAGGCACTCAACTGAACGGTTATCAGCGCCTGCACAAAGTCCCAGTCTTTACTCAGTTCAATCTCGCCACTTTCGTGAATTAAGGGGCTCCGGAAAGGCTCAAAATCATGAAAAGTTCAATTTTTACTTTTTTGCGTTTTCTGAATCTGCAGACTATTACCTTTTAATAGATATATAATTTATTCAATTCCGAAGACTACAACTATTTTTAAATTTTTTTTGAAATATGTTCTACATGGGCGTGACCCACTGTGGCGCTGTTAAACTGCTGTCAAATGGTGTTATTATTAACGTCCATGTTCATCAGGTACATTTTAGTGATGTGAGATAAAGTATGTGTTGTGGCTAACCTGTGATGGTTCAATATATATCGCTGGTGTGATTGTCGATTGTTTCATGTTTATTTACTCTGTCGTTATCTCGAAAATATTCGTAATTAATTCTGTTTCTTGAGTCTCTGTTTTATTGAAGTATAATAATGAGTAAAAGTAAAGTTATTAGAAATCCTCTGAAGGCTTTTAAGAAAAGGAGAAATGTTGGAAAGCCAAAGGTATGTGTTATTACTGTAAACAATAAAGACGATGAAAATCCCCAACATAGCTTGCGTCCCAAAGAAGAAGACAGTTGGTGTAAATATAACAAAGGATTGCTAACTGGTGAAGTGTACACTCATAAGCATAGTCTGCCTCATGCAATAATGGAGGTGATAAAACCTATTTTCAGAGACTTAGCAGCACCTGAACTGTTGAAAAAGTGTATTCACGGAAAAACTCAAAACCCCAATGAAAGTGTAAATAGTGTTATATGGTCGAGAATCCCCAAGACTGTATTTGTTGGAATAGAAACACTTCACTTTGGTGTGTATGATGCTGTTGCGACTTTCAATGATGGCAACATTGTAAGGTGCAAGGTATTTAGAAATATGGGAATCAAGATAGGTTCTAACATGGTACGAGCGATGCTTGCTTTAGACAAGGAACGCCTTCGGGCTGCAGACAGGGCTGTAAAGAGTCTAGAAATACAAGCAAGAGTAAACAGTAGGAGGAACAAGAGGAAGCTGGAGGAGGAGTTTGCAGAGGATGAAGATAATCCATCCTATGGACCTGGAATGCACTAAAAAGTTAATCCAATCTTTGTCGCTCGATTCCCAAAACTTTTATTTTCTCATACTAATTACATGTTTTCTAAGGATGTTCCAAACATATTTGTTTCAAACTTTCAGTAAATGTTACACAGTACCTTCTGCATAATTTAACACAGCCTTTTTCCAAAAAACTGTATATTTTTGAATATATAAATACAAAATTGCAAAAAGATGTTGTGAATTTTCATTACAATTGAAAAAAATCATCTTTAATAACTGAACTAAAATTTTGTAATATCCCTGTGTTAATTTGTAGCCCATATTCCAATAAATAATCTGTAAAAAGTTCAACTTCCTACCTCAAATACTTTGTGAGGAAAGATGTAATTTATAAGCGTTATTTTAACATTGCAAGTATAGGGCGTTCCGGAGCCCCTTAAATGAAATTAAATGATGTGTGGCATTGTTGCCCGGATGTTACATTCGGGTTCGGCCGCCAATTGAAAGCCTTATTTCATTCGGCGACACATTGGGCGACTTGCGGCCGATGATGGGGATGAAATGATGATGAGGACAAAAAAACACCCTGTCCACGAGCGGAGAAAACTTCCGACGCGGCCGGGAATCGAGCCAAGGACCCCGTGATCCAGAGACAGCAACGATAGCCTCTAGACCACGAGCTGTGGAATTCGCGCTAAGGTATCATGTGTTCTGACGGCGGGCAAGAAGTCGGGACGACTAATCGGGAGGAACGTTTCATCCTTTCAAAATAACCCACGGATACGAATGTTCTCCGCGTCGGACTGCTGCGTTCCCACTTGTGCGCTTCACAATTCAGAGCTCGCTGTATTTTATTATTTTCATCCTGAGATAACATACGGAAGTAAATGCTGTGCTCTGTATTTATGGTTTTTTACGTCACCTGGAATAGAACAAACAGCATGTTCAGTACAGTCACGTACGATTTAGATTTCAGTATCGCCTTTCGCACGTCGTCTTTCTGGCTCATTTAAGCTTCTCTCGCGCTCTCCTCCTGCCGTTCGTACGGGTGGACGTCAGGTGAGGATTTAGCTATTGCTGCAGCATGAAAGTATCCTAACAGATGAACAGTAAATCACAGCAATATTCCTGAAAGGGAATGCTGCAAAGACGGCCCAAACATCAGCTCGATGTTAGTTTCGTTGTCTCTTGAAGACGAGTACTAACACCCAAACGCATTTCATTCAACATGGCACCGAATGTGCCTAGTAAATTGTAGAATTCCGTGCGACGTAGTACAACAGGCAAACAATGAAACTTCAAACGCCACATTGTAATTTCAAAAATAATCAACTGATAACGGTAGTTCAAAACGTCGTCGATGTGCTTCACAATGGATTAGCAGGAACGCACGATTCATGAGAGAAAACGACCAGCAAAATATTTCTTGTTTTTGAGTCATCAGTCTTCCCGCCACGAATTCCTCTCCTGTCCGAACCTCTTCATCTCAGAATAGCACTTGCAACCTACGTTCTCAATTATTTGGTCTATGCATTCCATTCTCTGTTTCCCTCTACGGTTTTTACCCTCTACAGCTCCCTCTAGTACCATGGAAGTCATTCCCTGACTTCTTAGCAGATATCCTATCATTATGTCCCTTCTTCTTGTTAGTGTTTTCCGTGTATTCTTTTCTTCGCCGACTCTGCTGATAATCTCCTCATTCCTCACCTTATCAATCCATCAAAGTCTTAACATTCTTCTTTAGCACCACATCATAAATGCTTCTATTCTCTTCTCTTTCTTAAGTACGTGTTATTTCATATGTTTGAGCATGTAATAAATATGGTATAACCGAGAACACAAGCCACTGAGGTCAGTATTTACAGTCAGTCGTCCAATGTGCGAACTGGAAGAACTTAGTTTACAGATCTAGATGCTATCTGTTGCAATAATTAGTAACCTTTCAGCAACAGCATCCACGAAACCATGCACATGCCAGGCATATACCTTTCGCTGGACAAATCTTTTAAAAACACTGGGAAATCTTCCTACCACACACGACTGTACGTATCTTACCAGGAGCGTATGTTTTACTGGTTGTGAGGATTCTGTACCCTTACCTTATTTTTATGGCACTTATTTTAAGCCTGACGTTTCGTTTGGCTACATATTTAGTAGCAAAGTGCTAAGAGTCATGAAGCAACAGTCGGTTCAAATCTATCTAGCATTAAAATCAATATTTACCTCCATCACAATGTTTTACGGGTTATCGTTGTTGCTCCCGCCGTGCTCACGACGGGCTTTAGGTCTGAATCATATACATTTGGACGGTAGAGCTCATGAAATACAGACGCTTTGAGCCGTTGAAACGTCTCCTTTGACAAATTATGAATGACTGTGCTGGTAAACCTCTTACGTTATTTGCTTTCAAACAGCTGAGCAAAACTGAACGTACTCAGGCATTTCTCTCTTTACTTATTCTGATCATCACTAAACTGACACACAATGTTTTTAGCGGAACTAAATCTGACTTTCAATAATCAGTACAAAAGAATGGCCCTGACTAACAATAACCTATACCTTTCATGAATCATTTATCTCACAAAAAATTTTCGTTACTCGAACTACTGCAATACAGCGAGCGCCAATACTGCCAGCTGAATAAAAGATTCTAACTACTGAAGGCACTAACTACAGATAGGCATAGTTAGGAAATGAAAGGTTTTGATAGAGAACAAACAATGTATTTACCTTAATAATCTTCAAAAGTCATCAACTCTGGCATCTCTCTCTCCACATCCGGCACTGCTGGCGGCTCACCTCCAACTGCGCAATGCTACGCGCTGTTCACATCCAACTGTCCAACACTACACAAGCGAATATTCCAACAATGAGTCCAACCAGTCACAGACTGCACACAGCACATTCAGTGATTTTCATGCAGAGTGGTACGTGGTGTTACCAACATAAAAACCTTAAAAAGTCTACTTACACCGTGTGTTTGGGGATATGGGGAATGATATTGTAGCCCTCTCGATGTGACGTTCAGTTTATTCACTCAAAGTGTAGCTTGAACTTTTTTTAAGACTGGTTGCCACAATAATCAATACATTTTGTGATTTGTAATCACTTGTTCTCCATTAAATGGTTCAAATGGCTCTGAGCACTATGGGACTCAACTGCTGTGGTCATAAGTCCCCTAGAACTTAGAACTACTTAAACCTAACTAACCTAAGGACAGCACACAACACCCAGCCATCACGAGGCAGAGAAAATCCCTGACCCCGCCGGGAATCGAACCCGGGAACCCGGGCGTGGGAAGCGAGAACGCTACCGCACGACCACGAGATGCGGGCTCTCCATTAAATCCTTTATTGCCTGTGTCATAATTCGCTTCGTAAGTAACTTGTGAATCCTTGTTGCACTAAAGCACTTTGTTAAATGCGTTTACTAACTATAATTGGAATAGAAGAAAGTAGAAGGAGGGAAAGGTAGGACTTGCTAATATTGGTCCTACAAAGGTCTTCTCTTTTGATTTCCTTGCACGTAACACACTATACACAGAATTTCCGGCGGACTCGGATGTTGTTTCTGCAATCGGGCTTGCAGCAGTGATGGAATTTTTGTCTGAAATTTTCTTCGGAGTTACTGAGCACAGTCTCTTACTAACTGCATTCAATATTTTTCGCGTAGAGAGTCACACATTTCCGCAGCACACACGACCGACAAGAGTACGTCAGCACGACTGCCTAATGAGATTCGAAAGAAGAACTGATTACGATCTAGGTTTCGATCGTCTTTGCAGCCATTGTCTCCCAGTAACGTTAAGACACATGTACACGTACACTGCGGTCGTACGTTTGTGTACACATGAGTTAAACTTACGATCAACCATGTGTAGTACCGAAGTTCTGAGCGTCGCTTATCGCTTCCCTGCAATGTTTGCTGAGTACACCAGTTAACTCTCTCATCAAGGGCACTTGACTGTGTACAGTGTCTGCCAGAACTCGGCAAACCGAGAAATTTCTCTTCAGTCTAATCTACTGATGCGGTGAATGGTGGCCTTAGTGGACCAACGTCAGAACGCAACGAAACGTTGAACTTCTTTGTTCAGGGTCGCCCAGAGGAAATAGTGCCTCTTCAAAATGTTCAGATGTGTGTGAATCCCTAAGGGATTAAACTGATTAGGTCATCGGTCCCTATACTTACACACTGCTTAAACTAACTTAAGCTAAGAACAACGCACACTTCCATGCCCGAGGGAGGACTGGAACCTCCGGCGGGAGGGGCCGCGCAGTTCGGGACAAGACGCCTCAGACCGCGCGGCCAGTGTGTCTTCAATAGGTCACATTACTCAGATGTCGACACGCTCGCGAGATCTGCCGCACCTAATCGAACCCTAACAATACGCCATTCAATTCAGTATGGAAGGCTGTGCATTGTAGGATCGTAATGTAGCAGTAGAAGAGTCCTGTCGTGTGCAGAGTAACGTAGCGGCTGTCCTACGAGCAATGACCCGTGGAGAATACCGTCGTTTCCGTATTCCAGACAGGCGTGAGAAGGGTTCCGCAGCTAGCGTGAAGCATAAGGGACGTGAATCGACAGTTAGAACACCGGAATGTACCCGACAAGTTGGTGCGGCTCTGCAAAAAATGTTCAAATGTGTGTGAAATCTTATGGGACTTAACTGCTAAGGTCATCATTCCCTAAGCTTGCACACTACTTAACCTAAATCATCCTAAGGACAAACACGCACACCCATGCCCGAGGGAGGACTCGAACCTCCGCCGAGACCAGCCGCACAGTACATGGCTGCAGCGTCTTAGACCGCTGCGGCTCTGAAACGAAGCCTACGGCTGTATGTCCTTCGCAAATTCAGAACATTGCAAATAGGACTCAAAGTTTCCTTCTTATAAGACACAAGTGGCTCATCAGCAACGACCGGGATATAAAGTGAGTGGGAGCAATATCTGCACGTTACAGAATGGAATTGTCCAGGATGACAGTCTTCTGACAAATTTTGGGATGTCAGAAAAACAAAAACTACTCGGACATAAATGCGCTGCTCATTCGTGAAAAGACCCAGAGTAGGCTAAAGGTCGTCTTCTGGAGTGCTAGTGGTCAGTTCTTGGGAATCATCGGGCCACATATTTTTAAGATAACTGCCGGCCAGTTAGTGTCAATTTCAACCTGCACGCGGCCACGATCAAAAGTTTTATTCGTTTCACAGCTGCAGGAAAATTGCCACCTAAAAGCGATGTGGTTTCAGCAAAATCGAGCTACAGTCCATACTGCTCCACTGAGGCGCCTCATTCCACATCGAATATTCTCAATATTCGGTGATATCCAATGACCGGTGGGGTCGCCTGATCTTTCAGTTTTCCCACAGCGACTGCACAATACTGATGAGCTGAAAGCCGCCATCTGGTAAGAGACAGAAGCCATTAACTAAGAAAACATAGAGAACGTGACGACGACTGTCCACGAAAGTCTTCAGCAATGTATCGCTAATAACTGAAACCGTCTGTGTGATAAACTTTTTTAAGAAATAAACCTGTATTTAACATTTCAGTAATTGCAATGGGTTAAAACAATTACCTGTCAGTTATATTGGTGTAAGTATAAATCTCGTAACGATAGACTGAAATGGAGTGATTCCCGTGGGCCACCCTGTACAAAACAGTACCTCTAATTTGGTGCTCATTTTTACCCTTCTGGCGTTTGAACGTAATCATTCGCGTAAAATAGGAGTTCCGTATTTGTTTGATAGATGTGTCAATTATGAGATATGAAAGCACAAAAGGACGTGAGGGTAATATTGACATGTTTTTGTTGTTGTTGTTGTTGTTGTTGTGGTCTTCTGTCGTGAGACTGGTTTGATGAAGCTCTCCATGCTACTCAATCCTGTGCAAGCTTATTCATCTCCCAGTACCTACTGCAACCTACATCCTTCTGAATGTGTTTAGTCTATTCATCTCTTGGTCTCCCTCTACGATTTTTACCTTCCACGCTGCCCTCCAATACTAAATTGGTGATCCCTTGATGCCTCAGCACATGTCCTACCAACCGATCCCTTCTTCTAGTCAAGTTGTGCCACAAACTCCTCTTATCCCCAATTCTGTTCAATACCTATTTATGTGATCTACCCATCTAATCTTCAGCATTCATCTGTAGCACCACATTTCGAAAGCTTCTATTCTCTTCTTGTCTAAACTATTTATCGTCCAGAACGACATATGCAATTAATGAAGGAAATAATTGTCTCTTTTTGGAGTGTATTACACAGAGAATGTTAGTGATTAATAACGACATTGCCTTACATGGTAAGAAACGTATATCATTTATGACAATCTCTGGAATCATTTATATATTATTTATTTATTTATTGTTCCGTGGGACCAAATTAAGGAGAAGTCTCCATGGTGATGGAACGAGTCAATACATGAAATTATAACACGATAGTAGAAATAGATAAAATGAAATATAAAAAACATATTCAGGCGACAAGTCGTAAGTTTAAATAAAGAAAATCAACAATGTAACACTGGAATTTGCTTAATTTTTTAGCTCTTCCAGGAGCTCCTCGACAGAATAGAAGGAGTGAGCCATGAGGAAACTCTTCAGTTTAGACTTAAAAGAGTTTGGGCTACTGCTAAGATTTTTGAGTTCTTGCGGTAGCTTATTGAAAATGGATGCAGCAGAATACTGCACTCCTTTCTGCGCAAGAGTCAAGGAAGTGCATTTCACATGCAGATTTGATTTCTGCCTAGTATTAACTGAGTGAAAGCTGCTAACTCTTGGGAATAGGCTAAAATTGCTAACAACAAACGACATTAAAGAAAATATATACTGTGAGGGCAATGTCAGAATTCCCAGCCTATTGAATAGGGGTCGACAAGAGGTTCTCGAACTTACACCACATATAGCTCGAACAGCCCGTTTTTGAGCCAAAAATACCCTTTTTGAATCAGAAGAATTATCCCAAAAAATAATACCATACGACATAAGCGAATGAAAATATGCGAAGTAGACTACTTTTCGTGTTGAACGGTCACTTATTTCAGATATTGGTCTAATCGTAAATAAAGCAGCATTTAGTTTCTGAACAAGATCCTGGACATGGGCTTACTATCTATCCGAACGCATAGGAACCTGAACTGTTCCGTGTCGCTTATAATATGCCCATTCTGTCTGATCAAAATATCGGTTCTTGTTGAATTTTGAGTTAGAAACTGTAAAAACTGAGTCTTACTGTGATTTAGCATCAAATTATTTCCCACAAGCCATGAACTTATTTCATGAACTACATTATTTGATAATGTTTCAATATTACACACAAGATCCTTCACTACCAAGCTGGTGTCATCAGCAAACAGAAATATTTTTGAATCACCTGTAATACTAGAAGGCATATCATTTATATAAATAAGAAACAGCAGTGGCCCCAGCACCGCTCATTGGGGAACGCCCCACTTAACAGTGCCCCATTGGGACTGAACATCACTACCACTCTCAATATTGCGGAGAATTACCTTCTGCTTTCTGTTCTTAAAGTAAAAGGCGAACCAATTGTAAACTACTCCCATTACTCCATAATGGTCCAACTTCTGCAGTAAATTTTTGTGGTCAACACAGTCAAAAGCCTTCGTTAAATCAAAGAAAACACCTAGCGTTCGCAACCTTTTATTTAATCCGTCAAAAACCTCACAGAGAAAAGAAAATATAACATTTTCAGTTGTTAAACCATTTCTAAAACCAAACTGTACATTTGACAGCAAATTATGTGAATTTAAATGCTCCAGTAACCTTGTATATACAACCTTCTCGATAACTTTAGCAGACACAGATGGCATAGAAATAGGTCCCAAAATTGTCAACATTATCCCTGTCTCCCTTTTTATAAAGTGGCTTCACTACCGAGTACTTAAATCGGTCAGGAAACCGACCACTCCTAAAGGAAAAGTTACAGATATGGCTAAGTAGTGGGCTAACATACATAGAACAATACTTCAGTATTCTGCTAGATACCCCGTCATGTCCATGAGAGTTCTTGGTCTTTAGTGATTTGATTATTAACTCAATCTCCCTCTTGTCAGTATCATGGAGGAGCATTTCAGGTAACAGTCTCGGAACAATTTATTCTAAGAGCGCTATATGATTCACTGTTGGGACTAGGTTTCTATTTAGATCACCTGCTATATTCAGAAAGTGATTATTAAATACTGTACATATATGCGACTTATCAGTAACACGGACATTCCCACTACGCACTGATTCAATATCCTCGACCTGTCTCTGCAGACCAGCCACTTCCTTTACGACTGACTATATGGTCTATGGTTGTTCTACTGTTCCCTTGCACTCTCGTTGGAAAGAATACGGTTTGCATAAGATTATATGAATTAAGGAAGTCTACCAGCATCCTTTTCCTTGCACAATCACTTGTACAACTAATGTTGAACTCACCACATTTAACTAACTTTTTGTATTTCCTATAAAGTGAACCAAGAACCTCCTCTAGCTTTAGCAAAAATGTTGTGAAATCGGAGTCTCGGGATCTATAAGTAACAACAGTTAGAAGTTTAGCTCCATTAAATTTAACCACACCTGCACAACATTCAAACACCTTTTCAGTGCAGTACTTTGAAACATCGATTGACTCAAATGAGATGCCATTTTTCACATACATGGCTACTCCCCCACACCGCAAAGAGCTCCTAGAAAAGCTGCCAGCCAACCTGTATCCTGGTAAAGGAAGCCTTTGAATTACCTCCTTATTTAAGAAGTGTTCAGATATACCAATAATTTCAGAGTCAACATCTATAAGCAGTTCACTAACTTTATCTCTAATACCTTGTATATTTTGATGAAATATACTAATTCCCTCATTACTCGGATACCTAAGTTTTGTCAAAAGTGGTTCCTTTGTTAGAGCAACTTCCCTTAAGCAGGAATACCTATCAGCCGACTTCAATGTAAAGAAGGTGCAGCACTAACACCCACTACTGCAGGAATTTTCCCATGAGTGACAGGAACACGCTTTTACCTGGTGGATTTGCGACACGTTGGAATTTCAGTATTTGTGCAATTTTCTACTTGAAATAAACCAATAAAGGAGTTATCTCCATGACTAAACCACGTAAAACACCCCGGCACAGAAAGTTCAGTGATCCATCAGTGTCTCCACGAAATCTACTTTAATGCTTAAAAAAAGACATTGTAATCGGAGAAAAATTATAATCCCACCTGATTGTATGTGTTGTCTAGAATGATTTGGAGTAATCAGTCATCTTACACCCTGCCGCAATCCTATGGAACTGTTTAGGTATGGCGCATGCCTGAAGAACCAACACGTGTAGAGCGAACACTGAAGCACGGTGTAGATGGTGTTATGGAAGGGGCGTGTTTCTCGCTGTTAGGGTGCGGTCCCCTTATTGCGCTCAAGGAGACGCTAAAGGCGGAAAGATGTGTACATATTTGACAGCACTGTGTCCTGCGTACAACAGAGGAAAGATGCGCCCTATCAGAAAGCAGCATCCGTGAGACAAAGTGTTGTGGACAGTAACATTCATGAAACAAACTGGCTTACCTTACCTCCGGGCCTGAGCATAATGGAAAAAGCTTCGGATGAGTTAGAACGTTGACATATCTCCAGACCCCAGCGTCCAACATCAATACCTTTCCCGGTTTCGGTTCGTGAGAAGAATGGGCTGCCATTCCTCCAGATATTCGGACACCTCATTGAAAGTGTCCTCAGTATACAACTTGTCATGACGGTGATCGGCAGGCACACTCCATATGGAACATCCCCTTAGAAAAATTTATACAATGACTGTGCTTAAACTGACACAATATTTATAGCGCAACGCAATCTGACTTTCAAAATTCCCTACAAAAGAATGGCCCTGACTAACATTAAACTATACCTTTCACAAATCACTTACCTCACAAAAATCTTCGCTGCTCAAGCTACTGCAATACAGCGAGCGCCACTACTGCCAGCTAAATAAAAGATTCAAACTATGGAGGGCACTAACTACTGATAGGGATAGTTAGCAAATGAAAGATATTAATAGAGAACAAAGAATGTATTTACCTTGATATCATCATATATATAGCAGTTCATGACAAATTACAAAATTCAGCCATCTCTCTCCCCACATCCACCACTGCTGGCGGCTCACCTCCAACTGCACAACGCTACGCGCTGTTCACAGCCAGCTGCCTAACACTACAATGGCGAGTATTACAACAATGCAAAGCAGCCACAGACTGCACACAGCACAGCCAGTGATTTTCATACACAGGTGGCGTTACCAATAAAAAAACATAAACAGCCTACTTACATAGCCCCCATGCTCCCCACAAAAATTTTTACAAATTGGTTTCGGCAGTGCCCAATACAGATTTGAAAAAAAATTTTCATAATTACAATAACAAAGAAATCAAATGCACACACTTATTGATACAATGTTGGTCAAAAGCTAAAATTTTCTCACAGTCCATAAAGACAGTCCTGATCATTCATCACATTGCAGTGTTTATCTCAAAGTCTGAGCAGTAAAAGAAAATGCACACGGAAGTAGTAGATTTCCATGCAGTCTTGAAGAAGTATCGTTGTCCTTCCAACGGAAAGACAGTGCTGACTCTTGACATGCAGACAGGTATTGGTCCACAACAGAGCAAACCCACAGCGGAGTCAGTCGAAGTTTTGAAGAGTATTGGTGGGTAGGTCACCACAGAGCAGACCCACTGTAGTCCTGGTAGAGATTACGGTATTGGTGGGCCACCAGAGGCGCAGACCCACTGCAGTCCTTGTAGAGATGGCCAGCAGCCATCCGTTGTGACTGTGCGGGTACAAAAGAATAGAAATAACATATACATCAGTGTTACAAAAATAATGACATAAGTACATACATAAAAGATCAGAATAACTTTTGAAACATCAACATCACATATGAGCATTAACACAAAACAGAATAAATATTGTCTAAACATCTTTACAAAGTAAATAACATATTATTAATGCCAATTGTATTTGAGGAGAACAGTATTCCTCATCATAGTGAATGTAACATAGTATTAGAAGAAGAAAAAATTCTATGAAACTACACAGAGACAGGAAGAAAACAAATACACTAGGGTACACAAACACATAGTGGGATAACACAAAAGGAAAGGACAGGGTTTGTTTTCAGTGTAACATTTGGTACTGCAGTCCAACCCAAAACTTCATTCCATAGATCTTTCGTCTTATTTCCACATTTGTTTCCACCAAAAAAATCCTATTCAAGCATGCTTTCTGTATATATATGTTCACATATTTCTTACCTCATTATTTATTTTCCATTATCTTACTTCATCATTTATTTCCAAGAAAATCCTACCTAAACCTGTTGTCCCTAAACCCTACTTTTTTTTTTGTTCATATCCTCTTTCAAAATACTGTTTTGGCCAAACCATTTTCTTATAGATTTTCAATGTATTTCTTCCAATTCATCACAACTTGTTCTCTTATATAGTCTACCCCCTCTTAAGCTAACTTAAATCTACTGAGCTCAGATGCTAAACTAAGGGACGAGGCAATGCAGCAGTACATAAAACAATTAATATAAACAGCAATGAAAAAAAACGCAGATTTGCGAAGCAAGCAGCATTAAGAAATTAGCAAAGCAATTGTAACATTACAACTAATCTAAGGCAATGTGCAGCAAACAATAAAAATAAATCATTAGTAAAACTGGCTTAACAGAATAATACAAAGTCAAATTCAATAACACTATGCCTGGCAAACAGCAGAAGCAAAAGCAATAAATTATATCTAAACATGACAACGCTCAAGCAGAAAAATATTACAGTAAAGATAACAATGCAGATAAGGGAAATGTATAATCACATCTTAATGTCTAAGTAATTAAAGTGGTGCACCACAAGAAGTTATTCTACCAAAAAAAATTACCCAGTAGTTGAAAAGAAAATTCCGTATGCAATTCCTGTGAAGGGAAATATCTTTTTATGCTCCTTCGTTTTTTTGAATAGATCATAAAATTATTTACTGGATCTGGAGACAGAAAATATTTATATTAGTACATCTATAAAATTTTATTTTAACCAGTGCTGCAGTGCAGCTAGAAACTAGATATTAAACAAAATGAGTAAATAAATACATAAAGCAAGCCATATGGCATTTCTCTCAATTCTCGTAGATAGACACTTGTCCTAATCAGGTGTGCAGATGTAAGAATGTTTCCAAGTTATTATTAGCGTCTCGTATTTACGATGCTTTCTACAAAGGAACGTCAATAGCGAGGGTAATGGCCTCCCCCTTTTTTTTTCTACCTGTGCCGCTGGAAGGCTAATGGCTTTATTTTTTTTTTTCAGGCCGCTGTCGCCCAGGTGGGTGCCCGCGACGCATTACGTGCAGGTGGTCACTTAACTTTCGTACGGAAATATTTACGACAGCAGTTTCCGCTACAGTGGCAGTCTTATATAAAAATATTTCACAGGTCAAGAATTTGGGTTACAAATCTGTAGAAACAAAATCCTATAAATATAAGTGTCCAAAAAAAATATTCGTCAGCATTGTGATACAGTCACGCATTTACACAAATTTCATAACTCTTAAAGTACGATTCTTGGTTTCCAACATACTTCTTCACAAGTCAGAGACCCTAAATCACTATTCATTACTCCTTACCCTATTACACATATACAAATTCGTCGACGCTTCTTCAATACTTCATCATAACATACATAGCATAATCAAATTCCTCATATAGCATCAGCTTCTTTATCATAAACATACCGCAACAGCGTAGTACACATCGTCATCAAAACATCACAAAACCTCAGCCAAATCTCAAAATCGTCGTAGCTTCCTGGAATAATTTCAAAACCCTAAAAAATATTCTCTGCTCATTTCAATAGTGTCATCTACCTCAAACGTACCTTAAAAATCATGATCTCATACCAAATACATCATTAAAAGCTCTCATAGTATCACAATGGTTCCGAAAAAATATGAACAGTTTACAAAGTACAGACAAAATACAATTTCATAAGTGTGAAGTTATCCAACTGTGTAATTACGTAAACATCTGTCACTGATGTAGTAAAAAAGTTTATCTCTCAGTTAAATGATCAGATAGCTATGTAATTTAGTGTTAGAGAAATATGGTACCGATGTGTAAAGTTGTATAAGCAAATACCATATTAGCTAGGGTTCCTTGTGGTTGCCACACACATGGTACACAAAGTAAGCGTGTACCCCCCTGAGGATTAATGTAATTATACCCTCAGGTGTTACAGATTACAGCTATGGAATGAAATGTATCACAGAAAACCCTTGTATCATTGCACTTCAAATATCTTAAAAAAAATGTTTTAAGTGCGAAAATAATCACTCAAATACGTGTACTGTAGCGCTAAACTGTGCGTCATGTTGTAAGATAATCTCTGTGGAAGTCTCGTATTTATCGTCCTCCGAAAGCTAAGTTCTGCAGAAGTCAATGTACTTACCTCATGATAAACAATAGTGAAATGCTTTGTGTATAGATATCGTAGTTATTACGCTTATTGTTGTGATGAAGAAAGTACTGTACTGTAACGTATTGTTGTGCCACGAAAAAGGCTGTCTCATTGTTGCTATACCACAAGAGTTACTACTAAAACATGTTTTTCTTTCCAGAAGAATACAGAAAGCTGTGCAGATATAAAACAGATACACCGCAAAAGCAACATTGTAAATTGTCACTCATTAGTAGCGTCGTGATAAAATCGTGTAGCTGTCACATAAACTAACCTCTGTGTCATCTGGTATCTCTCAGAAAGCACTTTAATTTCAGAATGTATTTTCAAATAAACCAAAATGTTGCATTAAAAACTCATTAACAGTAGTGGTAAATGTTCTAAGTATGTGAGCCTTATAGTCGTTACGTAATCGTGCAACAAACAAGCAAGAATGCACACACACAATAACACTGTGTCGTCTGTTCACAATAACAATGCATTCGTAATTTCTGTTTAAATAAGTTCTCTTGGTTCTTGATTGGATATTTAACTTCCAACATTGTTGTATGTTAACAGATTCTAAATCTGACAAGCATACTAGTAATGTAAAGTGAAAAATTTTATGGCAAAGACTAAGTTAAAAAGCAGATCATCTCTCAATAAACGGTTTTACATGTGAAATGTGGTGTAAACCTTTACTCTTCCTAGTACGCAGAGTTTCAACTTCAACGCAATTATCATGTGGTATACGTCAGATTCTGTAAGGTCCATTGTAAACTAGAAAGAATTTGTGACTCAAGTGTTTCTTCTTATGTGACAATGAATGAGCTTTAATGAGAACTTTCTGACCAATATATAATTTCTTTACATTTGCTTTACCGTGTAGTTTTCTCCTTTTGTCTGCTGCAGATTTTATATTTTTAATAGCCAAATCAATTATGTCTTTGTGTCGAAGTTTACGTGTATTCGGGAAAGGTACAAGCTCTCTGATTCTGTTCGGTGGTTTTTCATTCTTCAGTACAAGAGTAGGTGGTAAAGCAGTGGAGTCAAGAGGCATTTCATTCAGCACGTTTTGAAATAAGTGTATATATCTGTCCCAATGCTGATGCTTTCTGTGGCAATAAAGTCTGCAAAGCTTATTGATTTCTTTCATAATCCGTTCGGAGGGGTTACAATGTGGTGAGTACAATGAAATAAAAACAGGTTTGATTTTATGGTTGCGAAGCATGCGTGACCAAACAGCAGATCTGAGTTGCGGTCCGTTATCTGAAATGACTTTACTAACGTATCCAACTTCACGTAAGAAATTTTTAACAAAGGCGTTGGATACAGACCGTCCAGTGGCTTTACGTAACGGTGTGAAAGAAACAAATTTTGAAGTAAGTTCAACAGCGACTAGAACGTACGAAAATCCATTAGATGTTCTGACAAGCGGTCCCAAGAGATCAACAGCAGCAAATTCTTTTAATTTAGAAGGAATGATAGGAAACAGAGGAGCACGATGGGATATAGTAGATGATTTCGCCTTTTGACAAAGTTTACAAATAGACAAGACTCTTCGAATTCTCTTTTCCATATTGTTAAAATAACAAGTCGTTCGAAGAATATGATAACATTTTCGTGGACCAAAATGTGCGTAGCTGAAACGAATGTACCAAATGAGCTTATTAACAAAATCGTCTGGAATGCAAAGTACCCATAGCTTGTCATCAACAGTGCAGCGTTTAAAGAGTATGTTGTTTCTAACCAGGTAATAATGCCGAATCTGAGTGTGTGTCTTTTCATGCCATTTACTTTTGATGTCTTTCCAAATCGGATCTTTATCTTGTTCATGAGCAATGTCCTTTAAAGATGTGGTGATGAAGTTTTCAAAGGCGACTTTCTGAATGTAAAGAATACTGAAATTTTTCTCAATGTTGCCTTCTGTGTTACTTTTCTCAAACCCAGCCGGTGCGCGTGACAGCGCGTCCGCAACAATGTTCTCCTTGCCGGGAATGTAGACTATTGTGAAGCGGAATTCTTGCAGAAACAATGCCCAACGTTTTAACCTGTCATGATTTAATTTTGAAGACATAAGAAATTGTAATGCACGATGATCACTGTATACTTTTACGTGCTTACCAGAAAGAAAGAAACGGAATTTGTTAAATGCCCAAACGATAGCTAAAGCTTCTAATTCAGTAACGGAATAATTTTTTTCAGATTTTGTTAGCACTCGACTAGCAAAAGCAATGGTTTTCTGAACAATAGTGTCATTTTCTATGGCTTCTTGAAATAAATGGGCACCAAGTCCGACTTTAGAAGAATCCGTGCTAAGGCAGAAATCTTGTGACAGATCTGGATGAGCTAGTATTGGCGCGTTAAGTAGCGATTCTTTCAAAGAATTGAATTCCAACTGTGCTTGTTCATCCCAGTTCCAAATAGTATTTTTTCCAGTGAGAGAACAAAGTTTTGGTGTAACAAGAATTTGCATGTTCAGAAAACGACGGTAAAAATTTACGAGACCTAGAAAATTGCGGACTTGTCTTTTTGTGGATGTAACTGGAATGGCTCTGATTGCTTCTAACTTTTCAGGATCCGGCTGAATGCCTTCAGAAGAAATAATATGTCCCAAAAACCTCACCTTTGACCTACCGAATTCAGACTTTTCCAAGTTAACTGTAATTCCAGATTCTGCAAAAATACGTAACAAACTGTTGAGGATGCGATTATGTTGTTCCCATGAAGCTTCTGCTATTAGAATATCGTCCACATATAAGGTGATGTGACGTTTTAAGAACTCAGGTAATATGGAATTTAGCCCACGAATGAATGCTGCTGAAGAAATGTTCATACCAAAGGGAAGTTTCCGAAACTGATAACAAACGCCGAAACAAAGGAAAGCTGTGTATTTTCTACATTCTGGATGAAGTTCGATCTGATAAAAGCTGGATCTGAGATCAATGGAAGACAACACTTTTACACCATTAAAATTTTGAAGAAGTTCTTCCAACGTTTGCGGCCTGTCTGTTTCAGGAATAATGATAGTATTGATTTGTCTCGAATCTAAGACAAGTCTGATCGATCCATTTTTCTTCTCAACAACATGTAATGGATTGTTGTATGAGCTTACTGCAGGCTCAATAATGCCCTCGTCAAGCATAGATTGTACTTCTGTTCTAACACGGTCCCTATAATGCGCCGGAATTACGTATGGTCTAACACAAAATTTAGTATGCTCACGAACACGAAATTGGTATTGAAATCCCTTGATTGTTCCTGTTTTGTGAGTAAAAACTGTGGAATGTGCTTGTAACATCTCAAAAAGGTCCTGCCTATCAGTGTCATTACAATTCTCAATTGTTTGAATTTTATTCTGAATTAACTCATTAGTATCAAGTGCGCCGTCGATATCATCCCTGTCAGTACTTGCAGAGTGATTGCTAGTGTCAAGTTCCGTCGAAAATTCCGAACTGTTGTCTAACAGGAGGTAAAGCCGATTAATTTCTTCGTCATGGTTTGAGAGCCAATCTTCAAATTTCAAAGCTACTGACTTACCTTCTTTTTCTAAACTTATTTCAGCATCGTGAAAGCTTAAGATTGCTTTGTATTCATTCAAAAAGTCTACTCCCAGTATAATTCCCGTCGACAATAATGGAACAATAAGAAAGTTCATAGAGAAGCTGTGGCTTTGACAAAAGAATTCTAAGTTGGTTTGTTGGCGTACATCTACACTTTTTCCAAAGATTGCACCTTGTAATTTAATCTTACGTAACGGAAGTGTGGGGCAATCGTTCGATTTGTTGCATTTGCTAAAGGCTGTTTCACTGATTACTGAAATGGGACTGCCAGAGTCAAGTACTGCCGTAAATTTTACGTCATTTACAGTAATGTGAATCACAGGATATGCAATGTTGTTAAGTTTTACGTCGTGTTCCTGGAGTAAGATGTCCCTAATGTCTTCCATTTTTACGTAATTACTAGCTACGGCAGCTGCGTCGTTAGTATCATAAGAACGTTTTGTGGCTGCCAGCGGTGTGAGTCATTGCCTATTGTCTCTTTGTTGGCGCGCGTCGTTATTGGGATTTGGAGACCTAACTTCTACAAATTCACCGTGACGAGAGGGCCCTGCCCTGTTTAAATCCCGCCAGTTCTGATGCAATTCAGGTCTGTCGTTACGATCACATCGTCTGTCGTCATGTTGGTAGTTCCTGTAGTTTCTTTCTTGTCGGTTAAGTGGTGGAGAATTTCTCCCTGAATCGTAACTGCGCGCTGGACCGTTGCGTCTAAAGTTATTCTGTCTCCCGTAATAATAATTATTTTGGTTCCCATATTGTCTGTTTCTCTGATTGTCTCTGTGATAGTCATTACCGCGGAGAGGTGATCTTTCCCTGTAATTATTACTACTCTGCCAACGGTTGTTATACGGGTGGTGTCTGTTTCGGTCACGATTTGTGTTGTGAGAATAGCCTTGTCGCGTCCAGTTATTATTTCTTTCATCGCGGAATTGCGACGGATGTGATCTGTAATTGTTGTGCTCCTGCGTTCCGCGATTGTCAGTGTCAATTTCCAGTTCTTGTAACAGTCCCTGAAAAGCTTCAATGTCGTCTTTGCAACGTCCTGCCAAAATAATATGTCGTAAATGTTCAGGTAATTTGATTAAGCAAATGCGGATGAGTTCTGAGGGGCTGTATGGGTTTGACAGGTACTGGTTCTTGTGCAACATGTCTTCAAAATATTTCACAAGACTGGAGAATTCAGATTGTTCGAAATGTTTCATCATTATGATGCCATGTTTTACTCGGTCTTGTGTGGCTTGAGACCAATATGCTGAGAGGAAGGCATGGTAAAATTCTCCTTCACTATGACAATCGTGAATGACCGAACGCATTCTTACAGCTGGTTCATTCTCTAAATAGCCACACATAAATTCTAATCTGTGTTCTAACGACCAGTTGGGAGGAAAACAATGAGAGAATTGATGAAGCCACGCTTGTGGATGAATGTCGTTGGCAGAATTCTTAAACGTTTTGAATTTACGTGTAGTAATGAACAGCTTATAGTCAAAATCATCGTGTCGGCGAGTAGCATATCGGTCATTGTTACGTCGTGTCTGCGGTTCCATCTCAAAATTCGGTGCACATTGCCAATTTCTTTCATAATTTCCGAAATGTCCTGTGTTATTATTTTGTGGATTTTCCGTATTTCTAAGTTCCTCTTCCCGTGTTGGAGCGCGAGTGTCCTCTGAAATACGTAATTCTTGTACTACTTGTGCCAACTGATCTTTTTTTCATAATTTCCGAAATGCCCTGTGTTATTATTTTGTGGATTTTCCGTATTTCTAAGTTCCTCTTCCCGTGTTGGAGCGCGAGTGTCCTCTGAAATACGTAATTCTTGTACTACTTGTGCCAACTGATCTTGCACTTCCCGGATTTCTCTTTTGTACTGTATATTGATTTGATTTTGATTTTGTTTGCATTTTCTAATTTGTTCGTACTCTTCAGTGTCAGTGAAGGCTACAGGTGTTGTGTCATTCAGATCATCATCTACCTTTGTAGATAAGTTAGTGACCTGATCCGAAAGTTCGGCTACTTTCTCCGATAGTGAGCACATTTCCTCAGTGTGTTTTTCTGAACCAAGTTTCAGAGTGTCCATTTGTGTTGAAATCGAATCTACTGTGTTCTTCAAGTTTTCCTGAGTTTTTGCAAGTTGCGTAACTGAATCGGTAGATGCAACTGAGTCAATTTTAGCCCACAAGGTCTCATGATTTTCATGAACAATGGTTTGCAGTTCTTTTATGGCTCCTTCGTGATTCTGTAATGCATTTTCATGACGCGAAAAAATAGGTTGAAAATGCTCACAAATTTGAGTTTTTACGTCATTACAGACTTTTTGACATTTCGATTCAATGTTATGTAACTCAGTAGTTAAATCTTCACGTGTTTGTTCAAGTGTGGTGTCTAACTTTTTAAGATTTTGTTCCACTTGAGAGGTGGCATGAGCCCCCTCTCATATTTCTATCTTACGACTCTCCTCTCTATTTGCATGCGGTGGAGGGCTGCTATTCCTTCACATGCGGACTTCCCACGCAGCGTCTCTCGTCACCCGGGTGGTCCGGTGACAGGTGGGCTCTGTAGAACTGGAGAGGGTTAAGCCGACGTGTGTGAGGCAGTCGAGTGAATGCTTTGCAGACGCCGACATTGTCAAGAGACACGCCCGCTGGGGTGTGAAGTAGCGGCTGGGCTAGAGGTTCCGTTACTTCGGAGAAACTTTGCGAAAACACTTTCTGGCGGGCTACCAGCGAGGCGTGGGAATGACTTGTGTACCCTGGCAGTTGTGGCGGGAAAATTCCCGCACTTTCTGCAAAATAGTAACGGTGATTGGTTTGCTCAGGGCATAGCGCCGTGACGTAGCAAAATCAGCACAGAAATTGGCGCCAAGAATCTCCATTGGTGGAATGGTAGTGCTCCGGCAATGGAGTGGAATTTCCGCCGGTTTTCGAGTTGCTGATTGGAACGTTTAACCTCGGCCACTGTCGTGGGGGCGGAAATGTTCTGTGTTCGGCCAGTACGGGTGCTCTTGTGAGGAGTCGGCAGTCGCCTTTCGGTCGAGGACGTCGAAGCAACCAGCCCTCGCCTGCGGTACGCCAGATCGTGTTCTGGGAGATAAGAAGACCGTTTGGTAATGTACGTCCGCAGCACCGGCAGATAGGGATTTTCCTAGGTGACAATCAGAGCTCAGCAGAGCGCGCCTGTTCATCCTTTTCTAACTTTGTTCTGTTTCGAGTAGCAGCAATTACTGTTGGGTTAGCTGTGTGTCTCTCTTGAGATTTGAGTGGAAAGGAATTGGCTCCACATACCACTTCGTCTTAAACCTCACGATCTAAGTTAGGGACAACTTCACCTTTATAGTGTTTGTATGTATCTCCAATTTTAGCCAATTTGATATTTTTATAAATATTTCCTGTATTTCTTTTACTATTCTATGTTTAATCTTAATAAATCATATTGTTATTTTGGACAGAACTTTCATTCTGTTAATCGATAGAGCAACCCTATCATTCCTCACTATGCTAATGAAACCTTGGTTTATTTAACTTATTTATCAAATTAAATTATTGCAGGTGCCAAACTCTCTTCTACTCCACTAGCAGGGTTGATTAGAGTCAGTTCGCGTATTTCTTTTATCCTTGTGCAACAGCAAAAGTCGGAGTTAGAATAGGGGGGGCTTAGAGCATGATTTACATATGTGGATTCTAGTAGAACTTAGTGATAAATACACTGCTAGCCCCGGCACCTCGCATAATATGGCGACCCTTAGCCTCGGATCTTTCCTGAGAATCACTGATTAACAAACAGTATTCTTAGTACGAACATTCAAATTTTTTTCTCTAATTTTTTTTATTGATTAATACCCAAGTTTTTTTCTGGTAGTTCCGCGTTAGTTTTAAGTAGCGGCGCATGATTACAGTTTTTGTTTTCAGTGTATATATTTTTTTTGTTCATTGTTTTTTGTGTTTCGTTGATGTGGTGTCCGTACCACATCGCACTTTGTCGGATTTGTGTGCGGTTTCTGTACCACATCAAATTGTGTTTGTGATTACAGCGTTGGAACAGCGTTGTTGAAATTTTATGTCTATGTGTAAAAATATATGGAGTAGAGTAATTTATTTGTGCATTCTAGATAAATTTGTTTTTCTTGAATGATAACGAGAAGTAAGGCACGACTATTATCGATCGAAGCTAAAACAAAAGAGTATAGAATAATGGATAAGGGGCAGTTTACTGACGGGAATAGGTTCGGAGATGAGATGGGCACATTTTTAGCAGGACAGGACGCCAGGGTCATTGATGAGGAAGGTGATTTGGACGCGATCTTAGAGCAGCGTTGCGGCCGTGATTATGATAGTGAAGTAGAGGATGAAACAGAGACAGTCACACAGGTCGAGACGGTAGCAGAAGTTTATAATCAAACGAACGAGAGCAGACAGGGGCCAGCTCGGCCACGTCAGAGCTCTAGCGCCCAGGTGTCCAGAGTTACATCACCCATGTGTGACGAGGATCAAGATGATGACATTAACCCAATACTGAGCGTCCTACGATCAATGAAAGAAGAAGCTGACGAACAACGTAAGAAGGAGAAGGAAGAAGCTGACGAACAACGTAAGAAGGAGAAGGAAGAAGCTGACGAACAGCGTAAGAAGGACACTCAGGCAATAATTTCGCATATAGGGAAAATTCGTGGGGAATTACTAACAATAAAGAAAGAATGTGGAGAAGCAAAACAGATGTCACTGGTAGCACAAAAAGTAGCAGGCCTAGCCAAAACGGCAGCAATGGGGGCAATGAAAGTTGCAAAAGTAACTTCTCAACTCGCAGGTCGCTTGCGACGTGCGACATAAGCCCACTCAAAATCCCTAGCGTTCTTAAAAACCCAAGGTAATATTGCGGTTACGAACATCACGAAACAAATGAAAGAAGTAGAGAGTCGGATAGCAAAACTAGAGCGAAACGGGCACACGAGCACTGCGCGTTCGGATACCAATGATGGAGTACACAGAATTGTGTCTCCGAGGAAAAGCCCGCCGTGCTCCAGCCCAGTGACAGAGTGCGGAACTAACAATGCACACGCAGAAACACCTAGTAATAGTTCAAATAATGGTAGTCCACTTAGGAGAGGGAATTCGGAGTGCCACTTCCACTGTGATACAGAGGTAGCACATCACAGTTATCAGCAAGATAGATCAGGACACTCAACAGACGTGCAAGTATCGGAAACGAGTGACAACACCAGTGCGAGGATCGGACAGGATTTTGATCACAATCACTTCCTGACGATACTAAAATTCCAAAAGTTCAGAGATAATGGAGGGTCGATGCATCCGAAGAGCTGGGTGACGCAGTTTACTAATTCATTACCGTCATCATGGCCAACCCACGCAAAATTAGAATTCATGTGTGGACACATCGAAGGCCAAGCCGCGGAAAAGATGCGGGGTGTGGCAGTGACGTGTCGGACTTATCAGGAATTTGTTGGTGCATTCCTGCCGACCTACTGGTCAAAGGAAACGCAAGACAGGATTAAAGAGGAAATAATATTTTGTCCTGAACCGGAAGTGTCCGGGCATAGAAGCGCAACCAAATTTTTTGATGATTTACTCAAGAAGAATCAGTTTTTAGATAGTCCATATAGCAACGGAGAAATCATTAAATTTTGCTTTTCCAAATTGCCAGTTAGGTATCAACAGACACTTGTCGGGAAGTGTGGATCTGACATAGATGCATTCAAGAGTCTACTGCGCGAACTCGAAGTAGTCTTCGATAAACAAGACGCAAAGGACAGGAAGAAGGCGCAAAATAACAAATACCACGGGCCAGCAAGGGAAGACGACAACAGATCGCATAATCGGACTGGTCAGTTAGGAAACCAGGGTTACGGAAATCAAGGTTACGCTATTCAAGGTTATGGAAACCAGAGACACGGAAACCAAAACGTCAGGGAACAGGGTCAATCTAGACAAGCAATCTGGGATAGGAGGAATGACGAACGGCAAAGCGACCGTAATTGGAGAGAGCGAAATCAAGGACAACAGGAGAACCGGGAGATAGAAATTAGACCTCCAAATCCTAATGCACGTCAGAGGAGGGGGAGTCTAAGAAGGGATTGACGCTAGTCCATAGGACTCCACCACTTCTCTCACACAAAGAAGTTCGTGGAATAATAGTAGTTTAAGTGGTGTACATATTAGAATAGGCAAATGTATGAACCTTTCTTCGGGGAACAATAACCGTTGCATTAATAGATTAAGATTGTTAAAGTATTAACACGCTGCGTTTTCGCGCTTAAGAATTTACTGCTGTTAACTTTTTGTCTATGTTCGGGATCTCCTCTGTCGTTGCGATAAGAGGGACTACCTTTCCATGAGCAATGTTTTTGTCCTTTCCTATCTGGGGTCCATGTTAAGGGATAAAGATGAGTGACGAGACGTCGCACAAACGGGCGCATACAAGAACGTGCTCTTAGAAGCGTTCTGAGAAGTCGTGATACGCTCCATAGCGGCCACAACCAGTTCGTGAGTCGTTCATACCAATGCTTGCAGGCACGCGTCAGTGCACTGCAAGATTGTGGTATATTGCGTGATTTCGAGGATGAATATGGACAGTATAGTTTTTTTTGCAGAGCTGCGCCAGCATCGTTGTCTTGCAAGTCGGGGTGATCCTGTGAGCGTTTGACTCCAATGGTGCCCTAGACGAGAGAAATGCGAGCATAAAGCCTACCATGCCAATGTGCTGGTTGGGGATTTAGCGTGCTGCTCGTGACTGTCACAGATGAATAACCAGGGACTTATACTTGGATATTCGTGACATACTGTGTAGCTGGCGTGTGTTGGGCGACTGAATCCTCAACAGGAACCACCCCTGGCTCGGTCATATTACATTGCTTCTGGAAAGGTGTGCTTTGATCCCGAAAACCGCGTAAGATAGAGAAGGATGTTGCAACTATAAATTTATTGTCGTGTATAGCCATGGCTAACCCAGTCTCTGGAGTTTCAGTGAGGCGTAATGAAAACTCGGAGGTCATGTCGTACGGCGCGCACATCACTGTCGGCAATAGCGGCGAGCGGCGAGACATCTCAACGTAACAGGAATTATGTAAAAAAAAAAAAAGGTACGATATACTAGGATAAATTTAAACTGTAGGATTTAACAATAACTAGATTAATATTGTGGGGGTTTTCTACCACAAGTGTTGTGTTTGGCGCGCGCCTGTTGAGATGCTATTTTTCAGGTCATCAAATCACAGACCCGAGATGGAACGACGACCGGCGAGCGAACGTAGAATAGTCGGAATAACATAATTTATTCAGAAGACATAGAATGTAGATCGTTGGCATATGGTAGTTAATTCTTGAGCATGTCTACTGTCGATCTATATAATTAATAGTAATATTAGTGCGGGCCCGCACATTTAGTTGTTCATCCATTACAAAGCATCAGTTATCACACACCATGTACATACTGAGATCGGTCTCTACACATATATCAAAATAAATTATTTCCATGTCTAGATTAGATGTTATAATGATTGCCATAGATTAATAACTATAAAAGTAAAATAAGAGTGTCTGAAATGACAGACCATCAATGTTTCATTATGTAAATTTATTATAACATAGAAGGTCATGGGAAAAAGTTAGGCATAAGATTTTTGTAAGAATTGTGCAGATGACAAGGATCGTGGCAATGCGGAGGCCGGCCGGAGCGGGAACAAGAGGTCTACGGCTACCTGCAAGAAAAGAGCGTCAGCACCCCAACTGACGTGAAGGGCGAGCGCATCCGGTCCACAGGCTGACAGTCACCCGGCCGCCTACCTGAGGGATTACGCGGGACCCTCGCCAGGCCACAAGCGAAAGTGAGGCTGGCCGTTGACACTGACACGCGACCCACACGCGACAGCCTGCTAGCTCTCCGGACGCGGCAGCCGTTTGGAGGGATTCCCTGCGGCAGACCACGTTGTCGTGAGTACACGAAGAAGATCACATATCGTGTCAGAATCTGCGCCTCATGTGCCTCAGGACAGAAAGGGACGCTATATACTCACCTGTTTGGGTTTTTACAACTCACTAGCATTGGCCGATCTGCATACACAAAGCAGTATCGTGCCACACTAACAAATATATGGTCTCATTTCTAACTTCTCCTCTCTTTTAGAGAGCAGTTTTAGCAATCGTCACTCCTAGTTCGATCCTGTATGGATGACCTCACACAATTGTGGAGTCACTCCACGTGCCATCATCCCTTGTCGAACTGCAATATTGGGAAACGTAAAGTACTGTCCAGCGAGAGAAGTGACCTAGACTAGTGATGTATCCCAACAAATAGATCTCAGAGACAATTAATCGACGTGAGGAGAGCCTATCACTGTGTCTTCCTACCGTACTGCCGTGATCATATGCGTGGGTCTGACTACAATCTCAACAGCGTACTGCAGACACTCCAGAACTCCCCATTGCTGTTGCCACAACGTAGCAACAACACCCGACGTTTAGCCTTATGTGATGTCAGTACTGTGTAATTAGTGAAGTGCTATGGATATTTCTAACAATGTGATTTAGTGCCTCATTCTCAGCACAGTCGTGAACTTTGTGCAATGTGCATGCACAATTTGATGCCCCATGAACCTTTTTTTTTTTTCTTTCTTAAATTTCTTTCTCTAGTGTTGCTTTTGTAATGTATGTTATACCTTGCATGTGTTTGTGTTTTACACTGTAATTCTTATTACAAATTACTGTATTGTTCTCCACACCATGTTTTTTTTGTATTTTGTATTTATTGTTGTGTGTATGCGAACAGTGTGCCTGAAGTCCCCATAAACTGAAGCAGATACCACCACTGTCATTGTGAATGGACCATCAGTTCAGGGAACATTTTGTAAAGGTTATTCTTGCTGCAGGGAGACAGAATGAATCGGAGGTTGTAATTAGATTCTGAAAGCTGACAAAGAGATTGTTAACTTAAATAGTATCATGTGTAAGTGAGTTCAGGTTAGTTTAATGATTAAAATTGTTGTAACATCTTGGGCATTTAATTGCGGAGCACTCCAACTCTGATTGTAAAGAATAAACTGCTCCATATTTGGCTCAGATGCCCGGGCCATATTTAGAGCGTGAATGTCTGCGTGAATCGGTGTTTGGAAGGGGCTCCCTGGGTATGGATGTGTGATGTGTGTGTTAGTGTTCCATATTAAGAAGGTGAAGTTGGCTACATCATAAATAATCCTCCCTCTATGAGCTGCATTTTTCAGTTGCAGTGATTTTCTTTATAGAGTGCGGCATGTGGAGCCAGCTGCGAGATTGTTCTTGGGCGATTGACTCACTACCTTGCTCCTAAGTGAGCCAACCGCTCACCAATTACAATCTAAAATGGCGTGGGGGCTATGAGAGGTGGCATGAGCCCCCTCTCATATTTCTATCTTACGACTCTCCTCTTTATTTGCATGCGGTGGAGGGCTGCTATTCCTTCACATGCGGACTTCCCACGCAGCGTCTCTCGTCACCCGGGTGGTCCGGTGACAGGCGGGCTCTGTAGAACTGGAGAGGGTTAAGCCGACGTGTGTGAGGCAGTCGAGTGAATGCTTTGCAGACGCCGACATTGTCAAGAGACACGCCCGCTGGGGTGTGAAGTAGCGGCTGGGCTAGAGGTTCCGTTACTTCGGAGAAACTTTGCGAAAACACTTTCTGGCGGGCTACCAGCGAGGCGTGGGAATGACTTGTGTACCCTGGCAGTTGTGGCGGGAAAATTCCCGCACTTTCTGCAAAATAGTAACGGTGATTGGTTTGCTCAGGGCATAGCGCCGTGACGTAGCAAAATCAGCACAGAAATTGGCGCCAAGAATCTCCATTGGTGGAATGGTAGTGCTCCGGCAATGGAGTGGAATTTCCGCCGGTTTTCGAGTTGCTGATTGGAACGTTTAACCTCGGCCACTGTCGTGGGGGCGGAAATGTTCTGTGTTCGGCCAGTACGGGTGCTCTTGTGAGGAGTCGGCAGTCGCCTTTCGGTCGAGGACGTCGAAGCAACCAGCCCTCGCCTGCGGTGCGCCAGATCGTGTTCTGGGAGATAAGAAGACCGTTTGGTAATGTACGTCCGCAGCACCGGCAGATAGGGATTTTCCTAGGTGACAATCAGAGCTCAGCAGAGCGCGCCTGTTCATCCTTTTCTAACTTTGTTCTGTTTCGAGTAGCAGCAATTACTGTTGGGTTAGCTGTGTGTCTCTCTTGAGATTTGAGTGGAAAGGAATTGGCTCCACATACCACTTCGTCTTAAACCTCACGATCTAAGTTAGGGACAACTTCACCTTTATAGTGTTTGTATGTATCTCCAATTTTAGCCAATTTGATATTTTTATAAATATTTCCTGTATTTCTTTTACTATTCTATGTTTAATCTTAATAAATCATATTGTTATTTTGGACAGAACTTTCATTCTGTTAATCGATAGAGCAACCTTATCATTCCTCACTATGCTAATGAAACCTTGGTTTATTTAACTTATTTATCAAATTAAATTATTGCAGGTGCCAAACTCTCTTCTACTCCACTAGCAGGGTTGATTAGAGTCAGTTCGCGTATTTCTTTTATCCTTGTGCAACAGCAAAAGTCGGAGTTAGAATAGGGGGGGGGCTTAGAGCATGATTTACATATGTGGATTCTAGTAGAACTTAGTGATAAATACACTGCTAGCCCCGGCACCTCGCACACTGTGTCTAACTTTTGAAGATTTTGTTCCATTGTGTCTAACTGTTGCTGTGTTTGTCTCTGGTATTGTTCCATTGTGTCTAATTTTTCAAGCTTTTGCTGTGTTTGTCCCATTTGTTGTATTAATTGTAATAACAATGCACTGGTGTCTGGAACATGTTCCTCAGTGCTTTTCGGCAGTGAATTTGCACCGGAAACATTCACATTTTGACAAGCAGAAAATGTGTCTTGACTTATTTGAGAAAACGGTGAGGATCCAAAACCTGAATCTACAGTATTTGCGAGATCGTGTCGTGTCATTTCGGATTCCTGAGCCGAGCTATTGCCGACCGATCGATCGATAATGCTTCCCTGCTCACTAATTGTTTCACTGCCTACGCCACTGTTTGCAGCCCGCTCCATTTCCCTATGCACAGTTACCAAATTACTACTTTGACCGTCTGTTAATTCATTACACAGTGGTGCTGGCAAGCTACGCTCGTCGTCACTATTATTTCTCAGTTTGCTTTGGAGCCTAGTGTTACGTTTTTCACACGCCATTATTGTCACAGTATTTCACACGACAACACAGAAAAACACAATTTGAAGAGCAAAAATAAGAGAACACATTAACATAACACTGAAAATAATATCTAGTTAATTGCAGCTGCGAAATACTTGGTGCAAATCTACATGCATGCCACAACTGTTTTACTGTACAACAATGAAAGACTGCAACTACAAAGGAGATTCTCTCTACAATTACGTGCTAGCAATAAACAAAATCTACACTAATTACACAAACTACAAGAAAAAATCAGAAGATTCCAGTGAGGTATCCTAGGCTAAAGGTCGACATATGGAACATCCCCTTAGAAAAATTTATACAATGACTGTGCTTAAACTGACACACAATATTTATAGCGCAACGCAATCTGACTTTCAAAATTCCCTACAAAAGAATGGCCCTGACTAACATTAAACTATACCTTTCACAAATCACTTACCTCACAAAAATCTTCGCTGCTCAAGCTACTGCAATACAGCGAGCGCCACTACTGCCAGCTAAATAAAAGATTCAAACTATGGAAGGCACTAACTACTGATAGGGATAGTTAGCAAATGAAAGATATTAATAGAGAACAAAGAATGTATTTACCTTGATATCATCATATATATAGCAGTTCATGACAAATTACAAAACTCAGCCATCTCTCTCCCCACATCCACCACTGCTGGCGGCTCACCTCCAACTGCGCAACGCTACGCGCTGTTCACAGCCAGCTGCCTAACACTACAATGGCGAGTATTACAACAATGCAAAGCAGCCACAGACTGCACACAGCACAGCCAGTGATTTTCATACACAGGTGGCGTTACCAATAAAAAAACCTAAACAGCCTACTTACACATATTAATGTTCACTTACAGGTGTTCGGATAGTTTTCATTATACAGTGAATGTTACACACTTCTGCTATGCTGAGTCGCGGTTCTAGGGTACTAATTTGGAAATAAGATTGTTATAAATTTATTCACGTACTTCATATTACGCTGTCAGTTGCGTTTGTTGCTACTTTTGTATGTACCATGTGCTACACATTTAGTCGCCTGCAGATACCGATACAAGGGGTTTGTCATTCATTTCAGACTGAAAACGATGCTTAGTGTAGCGTTATTTAGCGTTCTACGAATCTTTTGCGTTTGACATGTTAAAACACTTATGTATTTTGCTATTGTCGTTTTTAGTTGTAATACACGCATTTGATATATTTTATCAGAAAAACACAAAGGGTTATTTCAGCCGCAGTATAGCTCTGTGATGTTCGTTTTTATCGTTTGTCGTTTGGAGAGAGGCGCTCCATTTTATAATGTTGTTGATATTTGAGATGTATCGCTTGCGTGTGTCTGAGTGTATTTCTGCGCGTGCATGCAAGCGCGCCACGCGCGCGATTTTGTGTGTGTGTGTGTGTGTGTGAGAGAGAGAGAGAGAGAGAGAGAGAGAGAGAGAGAGAAGGGGGGGGGATGGAGTAGCGGAAGCTGGGGGGAGGGCAGGGAGAGGTACTATGAATCATCCGGATTATGGGTAGTTATATGCTGGAGAGGATTTATTTATAAACTATTTTATTGGCACGATAGAGGACCTATATAAATAAATAAATAAATCCTCTTCATAACACAACATATAACTACCTTCTTCATTAAACTCTGCTCCTTCAAATGACTCATATCCTCTCTTTCTCCCTCTACCTCTCCCTCTCTGTCTGTCTCTCTCTCTCTCTCTCTCTCTCTCCCTCTCCCTCCCTCTCTCTAACACATTCACACACACAAACACACACATACACACACACACCGATTAGTTTAGCACACATTTTCTTAGTAATTCTCTTCTAATGTTAGTTTTAGGCGCAAGCTGTTGCTATTTTTAAGACTTTTAAAATCATTTTTTATATTTGTTGATAAGTCAGTGCTGCTGGGTTATTAGTAAATATTGGGTGTAAAGGGTTTAGTTTGCGCTACTCTGATTTATTCTGTATATCTGTTTCCCAAATTTCTTTAGTTCTGGCCCATCTGTATAGACTGACAGCAGTTAGAAATTACTTGGTCGATACTAGATTTGTTGTACGCGTATTTATGTATCTATGAGTAGTCTTCCAAGACTGGTCTGTATTGTGTTGTTGGTTCAGTATGGTACTTTAAGTCTCTGCCAGTTTGTTGCCCATCACGTGAGTTACTTTGTCGCTGTTTGTCACATTTACCATGTATTGGTTATTGTGGTTTATTATGTATTGTATTGTACCTCCCTGTGTAAGGTTCTTGGTTATGTTCTGTTAATAAGTCTGCTGTCTTTGTGTCATAGCCATTTTTCTGTGCTATTTGCTTTATTGTGTTTAGTTGTTCTATGTCGTCTCCTGTGTCGTCTGTATTTAGTCTGCGTAGCAAGTATCTGAAACAGACTAGTTCATGTGTTATTGAGCGACTGGATTTGTTGTGAGTAATTTTGAGTGTAATTAGTTAATAAAGTAATAATAGCATTATCCAAAGATAATTTTCTTAGCTGCGCGGTCTATGGGCGCCTTGCCACGCTTCGCGCCGCTCTTCCCCCTCACCCCCTCCCCCCCCCCCCACAAAACCACCTCCGTCGGAGGTTTGAGTACTCCATCGGGCATGGTGTGTGTGTGTGTGTGTGTGTGTGTGTGTGTGTGTGTGTGTGTGTGTGTTGTCCTTAGCGTAAGTTAGTTTAACTTGGATTAAGTAGTTTGTAAGCCTAGGGACCGATGACCTCAGCGGTTTGGTCCCGTAGTAACTTACCACAAATTTCCATTAATTTTGATACGTAGGTTTTGCTACCACTAACTTATTTTCCATAGTTTGATGCTGTTTAGCCCAATAAATAAAAAATCTTCTCTTTTTACCTGTACAAAGCATGTTAGCGTAAAGATCAACCAATTTATGATAACTCAACCTGTTTCAAGGGACTAATTACCTGTCAGGTTCCTTTCCACGTTGTGTTGCAGTTGCTAACACGTAGTGCTCCCAAGGCATGATGGAAATTTTTTCTTGTGATTCTTCAGTTCACTCTTTGTCCGAGAATCACGCGATGGAGTACTAACGTAGCAGGATCTTGGCACAGACTTCCAAATACTGGAACAGTGTTCTTAGAGAGGGCCTAGAAATTCTAATCAACTGAGATTGCGGCTACAATCTTAGCAAGTCTTGGGAATCAGCACTGAGTTTAGTTAAGAAGACTCTCAGCTAACAAAATGATATAGCGAACAGGTCGGATAGAGAACTTACGTCAACACTGTTACAGACGCCGACTCTAGCGTCTCCGCGATCACCGATGCGCGGCCGAGGCCGCGGGCAGCGAAAATAGCGGCTCAGTGGGGCAGGGGAGATTTATTAGTAGGCCTAGCGCCCTCAGGAGCTCAGTTCGTCAGCGCGCCTGACGATAGCGACATGTGTAATCGCCGAAATATTGTGCTCGTTGGAAGTACACCCGTGGAATGGTCGGAATTTTTATTGTTCTGCATCTATTGATTATTAAATTTATAGACGTAAGTGCATAACACGAACTCTCTACTAATGTTATTGTAACTAAATGTTATTATAAAATTACTGCCTTCCGGTGTGGTCGAGCGGTTCTATGCGCTTCGGTCTGGAGCCACGCGACCGCTACCGTCGCAGGTTCGAATCCTGCTTCAGGCATGGATGTGTGTGATGTCCTTAGGTTAGTTAGGTTTAAGTAGTACTAAGTTCTAGGCGACTGATGACGTCAGATGTTAAGTCCCATAGTGCTCAGAGCCATTTGAGCCATAAAATTGCTGAACTTACTTGATAATTTGTTGTAAAGGAATGGTGCGTTTGGGACAACATTCGATTTTTTTATACTCTAAGTGTGATAAAAATTAAAGGTTTAGCAATGGGTACCAGCCTTTCCTACCGAAATATGTTTCTACATCTACATCCATACTCCGCAAGCCACCTGACGGTGTGTGGTACCTTGAGTACCTCTATCGGCTCTCCCTTCTGTCACCGGTTTCAGCACATATATGGAACCATCAGTGTGTTCATGTTTTATGTAAATATGAAAGTGATTCAGAACAAAAATGCCCAATGAAAATAAGGCGTAAAACAACTGTAGATGACTAGCTGCAAGCGTAGTTAATGATGGTCATACAGAGAATAACAAACTAATAATTAATGTAAAAGCTAACTGAAATCTGGAATTACAAGGATCAGAGAAATGACATGGTAGGGCCAGACTCCTTTAAGTAACGTCATTTCTTCTTTGGCATCAAACATTTATTTTTTTATAAAGTAACAATAGGTCCCTTTTAAAAAAAACTGGTAGGATAATACCAAGTTCATTTGCCATGTTACATTTAGACACTTGAAACCGTTCAAAATGGTGAATCACTATCACAATAATAATGGACTTAAACGAGATGCAAAAATATGACGTTAACAATACTGGCGCTCAAAAAGTTTTAATTTAAAAAAATTAAATAAACCAGCAAGTAAAGGTAATTAAAACTGAGTTCTAGATAAATTTCTGCAAGCGAGCTCAAAAGCAAGACATTGGGCAGACCCCCAAAAGATAAATATTAACTTGTTAATAAACCGTAACAGTTCACCTTTACGGCTTACCCTAAGGCTTTGCACCAAATAATATAAAATAAGATTTAGAACAAAGTTAGAATACCATTAAAGGGAAAGTTCCTTCTGTGAAGCCAGTTAATCAGATAAAGGCCTTTTGAACGATAGGAAAATTTCATTTACAGCGCAAGGTAGGTTCAATAAGGTACCCAGTTTGGGCACAGACAGTCAGGACACGCGACTGCAGACATACACCAAGCCTCTAGGAAATGCTCGAGAGCTGTCCACATGGCAGCAAGCCACGCCCACGCGGAAAAAAGATGACAACTTAGTAGGTGCTGTCAATAAACACCGAATATAAATGTATCACTCATTGAATTACACTAAAACTGAAAGTTATTGTTAAACCACGATCGCACCTATAGAACCTTTCGATTAAGGTCATACGCCCTAGGAAATAAACATCGCTAGAAACGTAAGTGTAAAAGTGAACTACTCACGGGGAGCTACAAAATCTGCCTGGATGGAATATAAATACTAATTCACTAATGGCTTACCATTAGCTGGAGGTCATAACACACGAAACCTATAGAGCTGTATAGTAATAATAATGGAGAGCACACCACATTCTGAAACACAGTGAAAACATATATTGAAACTCAGAAACACTGTTCTCTCGCACAAAAAATTTAAAAACAAATGTAAAATTTCAAAAAATTTGATAATTCCTAGACCGCTGATAAAATTGTGCATGAAAGTTTGGTACAACATTAACCATGGCAAATTTTTAGAGAGAAATCCGGCTAGTAGACTAACCCAACTCACTTCAAAAAACACAGAGATGAGACACGGCAGTAAATTTGTCTTAGAATCACACGGAGTCAAATAACAAAGGCGTGCATGACGACTCAGTGAATATAAACACGAACATATGCTCAAAAAGCTTGCGGGGCGGGAAATCGGAGCACAGAGCTGAACGATCAGACACGCAGAGCATAGATTACGCGAACCAAACGTTTACCTTCTGCCCAGTCCTGATGAGGAAGATTGAACGACGACCCGGAGAAGACGTCGTGCAGAGGCATACCGCGTGTCCGTTGCTCCAAGCGCTGCCGCTCCACGTTGCGCGAAGACAACTGCCTGCGCCGGCCGATGTGGCCGAGCGGTTCTAGGCGCTACAGTTTGGAATCGCGAGACCGCTGCGGTCGCAGGTTCGAATCCTGCCTCGGGCATGGATGTGTGTCATGTCCTTAGATTAGTTAGGTTTAAGTAGTTCTAAGCTCTAGGGGACTGATGACCTCAGAAGTTAAGTCCCATAGTGCGCAGAGCCACAACTGCCTGCACTGCGCTGTACAAGGCTTCTCCCGACTCCGTGGGGCAGCGATAACCACACAAGAGAATAATATGTGTCATCTGTTGAGACGCTAACTAGAGGCCACCGAAAGTGAGAAGGTGAAATGAGGCGCCACGGCTTATCAACAAACGGAGAAATAAAAATAAAATATCTTTCCCTGGCAAATTTTATCACGTAACATCTTGGATTGAGGGACCATTGATGGTGGCATTAAAGTGCTGAAAACTGATAGGACAGGTAAATAATTTAGCGCTTTGAACTAGCATGCAGAACCAAACGTATAAAGAGATAGCAAGCTTAAATTTATTATGCTGTGGAAGCTCTCGTAATTGGTTCAAATGGCTCTGAACACTATGGGACTTAACTTCTGAGGTCATCAGTCCCCTAGAACTTAGAACTACTTAAACCTAACTAAACTAAGGACATCACACACATCCATGCCCGAGGCAGGATTCGAACCTACGACCGTAGCGGTCGCGCGGTTCCAGACTGTAGCGCCTAGAACCGCTCGGCCACCCCGGCCGGCGCCCTCGTAATGATGTGAATGGTAGTAGTTTGAGGCTGGGACTGAAATAGCTAGCTAGGTAAGGGCAGATGAGGGAGATGAAGGAACTTTGCAGGCTATATCATGGCTCTGGAACTGACCAGACGAAAATTCAGAGCAGTTGGATGGTAATTTTTGGTTACTGTTGCGACCACTGTTGGATCACTGGCCCACGATACCGATCTCAAGAATACGAATTTTCGCCATAAGTGAGCTACTGGACTGCAGCTCTTTTATTTACGAGGGTTTAAGTCAATTATTATCCGCAAAGTAGTTATAAAATTTTACTGTAATCAAATAGGAAACTTACAAGAACATTATTTTTCGACATAGTCTCTTTGGGTTTCAACGCACTTCGTCCATAGCTGTACAAGTTTATGCTGACGCCCTCATAAAAGAAGGTCCTCGGTTGGGCTGCGAGCCTGGAATGCACCGCTTCTTTCGCTGCTTCGTCCGAGGCCAATCGACGGCCTCTTAATGCCTGTTTGAGTGGACCAAACAAGTGATAGCAGAGGAAGGGGGATGATCGAGTACTTCAGATTTGAGTTTCTGGAGCGTTTCAGCAGTGTGGGCACCAGTAATGCGGACGGGGATTGTCGTGCAACAACACAACACCTTTTGACAGCAATCCTCGGGGTTTGCTTCGAATTGCAGGCTTTAGTGTGGCAGTAAGCATCTCACTGTAACGTACACTGTTTATTGTTCTGCCCATTTCCCCATAATGTTCCAGTACTGGACCTTGTGAGTCCCAAAAAGCGTAAGCATCAGTTTTGCTGCGGATGGTTGGGTCTCGAACTTTTTCTTGGACGGCGAATTTGGATGTTTCCATTCCACACTCTGCCGTTTACTCCCCGGCTCGTATTGATGGATCCATGTTTCGACACCAGTAATGATCCTATCTAAGAAGTTGTCCCCTTATTTATCATAGTGACACAAATGGTTTTTGCAGATGTTCAAGCGTTTTGTTTATGCAAGTGTGTGAGTTGTTCTAGGACCCATCTTGAAGAAACTTTATGAAACCCAAGTCTGTTGTGGATGATTTCGTAGGCAGAACCGTGACTAATTTGCAGATGATGTGCCACTTCGTCAATAGTCCGTCTAAGAGAATCATTTCACGCCAACGCTCAATGGTTTCTTCATTTGTGGCGGTAAACGGTCGCCCGGCTCCTTCATGGTGTGTAACACTTGTGCGACCAATTCGGAATTTTCCAATCCATTTGTAGACACTCCGATGTGGCAAAACACTGTTCCCGCACTGTACGGAATGTCTTCGATGAATTTCAGCCCATGACACGACTTCTGACCACAAAAAATGGATCACTGAACGTTGCTCTTCTTTGGTGCCAACAGACAGTGGAGCAGCCATGACTAACAGCACAGCAGCGATAACGAAACTAACCCAGCAGCTTGAAAATTGCAAAGACATAACAGCAAATAAACAAAGCATGCGCCATCAAAGTGAAACGACAGTACTACCAAAATAAACAAGAATACAACTAAATTGTGGATAACAATTGACTTACCCTCGTATTTATGACTAATTTTTCAGCTTGAATAGTACTGTAAGGTAACTGGGGAAACAGTGTCCATACCCGTCTTCTGCGGATGTCAGTAGTTTACCAGAAGCTTATAGTGTGTGCAAAGCTTCATGCGATCAAAGTTAAATTATTGTGCAAGGAAATTCAAAGCCATTGGATGCAACAGTGGCCCATCTCTGATCAGTTCATTGATGTAAGCTTTACACAACTAAATGCGATATGTGATCTTTAGAGAACTTTCCTCTTTATCTTACTCTTTTGTTCCAATCATAAATCATTCAAACATAGCTGTTGTCTTCCCAGCTGTAAAATCAGAGGGTCCGACTGCCATGAGGAGCTTCTGAGCTCAAGTCAGAGGTTTATCGCTGGCAGAATGACGGATACTGACACTCATAATTCCAACTGAGAAGTTACTGGAGGCTTTAAGTTCTGAAAAGTTGAAATCAGTTTTGAAATTGACGTGCTGATGCCATGCTACTACGCTTATACTACGTCTAAACGCGGTAAATAGTAGCTACCGGTCCTCTGGACCTAATTATGGACTTACTTTGTTTGTTAAATATTAGTTATTTTAACATAATACAACGTAATACCTCATCTACAGGACGTCAAGAGCAGGGAAAGCTGATACAGCTATTATATTTGATATAAGTGAAAAGAATAAACTTTATTTATATTCCACACATTTTAATCCACGTTCATAATTAGGCGTCACGAAGTCCTGCCTCACTAGGAAGTTTTCGCCAAAGCTGGTGGTTGTTAAAATTCATGGAGAACCTTCAGCTGTCCTTTATTTTGCCCTATTCCCCTTGTTTCTAGTTTCGATCAAATGACCATTACCGAGCATAAGCTGCCACAAACGGCAATTTGCTCTTTCGAGCCCACAATAGTAATACAAAAATTGAGTGTCTTTCTACCTGTCGTTGCGAACTATATTTCTTCACGAAAACTATTTTACACAGTTATTATTATGTATAAAAATGTCTGTCCTCTGCGTAGTGGCTTCAAAAGAGCAAATTTCTGTTATTGTATTGTAAGTAGGCTGTTTAGGTTTTTTTATTGGTAACGCCACGTAGCGCTCTGTATGAAAATCACTGGCTGTGCTGTGTGCAGTCTGTGGCTGGTTTGCATTGTTGTTCGCTATTGTAGTGTTGGGCAGTTGGATGTGAACAGCGCGTAGCTTTGCGCAGTTGGAGGTGAGCCACCAGCAGTGGTGGATGTGGAGAGAGAGATGGCGGAGTGTTGAGAGCGGATGATCTGGACGTGTGTCCATCAGAGACAGTAAATTTGTAAGACTGGATGTCATGAACTGATGTATATATTATGACTTTTGAACACTAATAAGGTAAATACATTGTTTGTTCTTTATTAAAATCTTTCATTTGCTAACTATGCCTATCAGTAGTTAGTGACTTCAGTAGTTAGAACCTTTTATTTAGCTGGCAGTATTGGCGCTCGCTGTATTGCAGTAGTTCGAGTAATGAAGATTTCTGTGAGATAAGTGATTCATGAAAGGTATACGTTATTTTTAGTCAGGGCCATTCTTTTGTAGGGATTTTTTAAAGTCAGAGTGCGTTGCGCTAAAAATATTGTGTGTCAGTTTGGTGATGATCAGAATAGGTAAAGAGAAAAACGTCAGAGTACGTTCAGTTTTGCTCAGCTGTTTGAAAATCAAATAACGTAAGGGGATTACCAGCACAGTAATTCACTCATTTTTCAAAGGGGACGTTTCAGTATAACTTTCCAGCCGGTTAGACCCACTTACGCTTGACAATGGTCATTTGACCGAAACTAATAGCAAAGCGAATTGTGCAAAATAAAGGACAGCTGAAGATTCACCATAAATTTTAACAGTTCTTTGACGGCTGAACATCCCCACCTGCAAATATACATAAAAACTTGTGGTATCTGCCCAACACGTCAGAGGCATGCGGATCATCAAAGTGATGAGCAAAGCGTCAGCGGCGTTTGTGAGCAGGCGGATTGGACAGTGTTAGGGAATCTCGTATGTGACTGCAGACAAGCTAGAGCTTGAAGCTAGTTCCGGGGCCATGGACGACAGCTGACTAATAACACATCACAAGAGGCGTCAGACCGGTATTCTACATCTACATCAGTACTGCGCAAACCACCTGACGGTGTGTGGCAAGGGTACTTCTGGCACCACTAACTGTTGGCTTTGTCATGGAGAGGTTATTTCTGGAGTCCTGTGTTGGACTGGGAATCAATCGGACCTTGAAGTCGACTCCTGGGAAGATGATAGGCGTTTACTTGGCGACAACGATTCAAGGATAGAGGCGTCGAATGCTCCGGGAGTGCGTTGATCATTGCTGTCTTGACTTTGTTAGTGGAGGCTTGCGGCGAGCGACACAAGGACCAGAGCTTGGAGTTGGGGCTCTGGGCGCACCTGTAGGATGACCTCGGGGCTGTAAGACCCATTCAATCTAAGGGAAACCTATCAGTCAGTAGGAGGTACACGTGCTAGCCATGGTAGCAGGATCCCAGGTGGTGAATATACTGAATAGGCAACTCCGGACCAACGCTTCCTAGTTCCAATTCTGGGGGCCCCCGTAATGGAGAGGTGCTGTTCAATATATCGAACACGCAGCACCGTGTTCCCATAGCACCAAGTTCGGGCGAAGGCCACGATGCAACCTTGTCAACTGCAAGGTGATTATCCTTAGAAGTTGTGCTGATGTACGAAAACCCTTTTTTCTGTACGATGTAGAGAAAGAACTATCTTGGCTTATACTCGTATTTCAGTGAGGTAGAGGTCCGCGGCAGCGACGTCGGTGGATACTCTTCACACAGGTAGTATGGTGGGTAAGGCCGGTATTACACTATCAAATTTCTTTGTCAAACATCTTTGTCCAATATCTTTGCCAAAGATATTTGATGGTGTAATAGGGAACTTTGTCAAATGTCGTCCAATATTTGATCAAATCTCGGGCCTCGCTGTAGATTTCATCAAAGAAATCGCTTGTCTTCTGTTCACTGCAATGTGACATGTTACCACATAGAGCGCTAGCAATGCTGCATGCTGTCGCCTGTAGTGCTTTTATAAACATTGCGGGTAAATAGAATTGGTGTGTGCCGACAACTACAAAATTAATAGAGATGTATGAAGCTGATGAGGCGCTTTACAACGTGAGGCACGCTCAATACAAAAATAGATTACGAAGATTGGAGATCTGACCTAACCTAACCCTCTCGTGTAACAAGGAATCGGAGTGTTACAGTGAGCCTGTCTTCCGCAGATGTAGCAGTTCTTAAGTGAATATTGTGCTTTGTGATATGAGGATACACTTCATTGAGCACATACAGAAATGTATGCTCATCCATTCTTTCGTAACTGATGTACGACTTGACGTCCTCCACTATAAGCTCACGTAACAAGTTATGTTGAATGCTTTTATCGTGTCGTCGTGAAACCCACGGCTTCACCCAGATATGTTTCCTTTCTTTCTCCCGCTTCTCTTCCGCATATGCACACAGTGGAATTGCGATACATGCAACTGCTGCGGTTAATAACAATAACAACTTTGACGAAAAATATGATGTCTGTGTAATACACGTTCTAGCGCTACGTGAAAGATCTTTGTCGAATGTATTTGACGGAATATTTGATCACATCTTTGATCAAATTTTTGACAAAGGAATTTGATAGTGTAATACCGGCCTAAACGCCACGCGAAAAGCGGTAGACAATGGGAGAGCCGTTAGATGTGCCGGGTCACGTGATGGCTTGAAATACAAGTAGTATCGATGCCCTGTGCTTTCACTGATGGCCCTTGGCGGACCGTAAGCCGTTTACCCACAGAACTATCGGTAAATACTCCATCCTAGGGAGTGAATAACGGGCTTTCTAAGGCATGTAGGGGATGTGCGGTAGAGCCTTGCTAATGCGTCCCCGTACAGCGACTCGTCATCTGACGAGAGGAATTTGGTGGTCAGAGGAATCTGGCCGAAGCGAGTACCTTGCCCCAGCAAGGGAATCAATGGGTAATTGCTGGGATAGTCCTCTGAGGTGTCGGGCGCACGTGGACATAACTAGTATCCGAGATCTCTTTGAGAGATATATTGAGCCTCATGGCAGATCGCCTGTAACTTCCCTATCCCTGGTTTGAAGGTAATGGGCGTTCTTAGTCAGTATGATGTGTGGCAGAGGACCCGAATCAAACGTCCCCTGCAGTTACTCGTCATAGGCGGTGGGACAAAAACACCTACATGAGTAGTAATACATTCAATGGGCGGGTGTTGGCTGACAGCTATTTTCTGGAATGCTACTTATACTTTTATGAAAACTGCCCGTATGTTTGCGTTACAACATTCAGAACTAAAGGTCGTATCAATAGTTCTGAACTTTCGTACAGTGTTCTTTTTTGCTACATGTGCCAAAAACTCCAAAGCCATGTGTATGTGTAGTTCCATTTTTTTGTAAATTTACTAGTTTCCTTGAGTCTGTTGAATTACATTATAAAATCTGTTGCTTTTTTTTCGAAGTCAGGGCCTCTTTTAAAATTTCTGTAAGAACGATAAAGTGTTAAATTAGAGTGGAAATCAAGGATTATGCATGTGATTTTCTTTTACAGTAACACTCGTGGAAGGTACTGGTCAACATCAGACGCCGAGAGAGGCAGTGGATAAGATTCTACCTCGCTGTGTAAGAAATCCAAAAGATCGACAAAGTAGAGTAAATGTTCCGGAACCAACTGCGTCGTGTTTTCCTTCTCCTGCAAACCACTAACAATGAAACTCGTTCGAAACTGAGTCCAGAGGCGTAGCCAAAATGTTATCTTGTGCACTGAAATGCTGAACTTTTCACATGGGAAAGGATTCCCTTTGAAGTTACCTTTCAGAAAGTAGGGCGGTCTATGTACATAATTCCTGAATTTGTTCGGAATTTCAAGGGAGATGGAATAAGCCTGCTTTTTCTTCAGATGTTGCGTGTCTGTGTGGTTATACAAGTCAACTGCAGGTTTCCGAGAGGACAGATAGCTTTCCCTGCGGTCCTCCATTTAATGCTTTAAATGTTAGGAAATTCGGCTGTGGATGAATTGCAGTTGGTTCATCAGTTATTTTCCATTTTATACCCGCTGCACAGGTTCCATGACGTTATTGCGGCCTACGTACACGCTACATTCTCTTTGTATTTGCACCTGTCTGCACATAGCGCGAAGGAATTATTTGCGTTTATACAGCATAAATCGCATTGCGTAGCTTTGCTCAGTATTAATGTTTAACGTGATATTGCTGACTGCCGTCCTAAAACGCAGGTGGTACGGTATCAGTGAACAATAAATATGCGGAAAACGGTAACAACGAGGTATCATATAACATTAAAGAGATGAAAACATGTATCTATTGTCTGTTCACGATCGCTCAATGTATTACCCCCCTCTAAAGCTAACCTCAAACAATAAAGCAGCTGCAAACCAGATGTATTGTTTAACCGATCGCTCTGTTTAGAAGCAGCAGAAGATTTATTCTATCTTAAATAGTCCACCTGAATTGCTTTTGCGTTACTGTGTGATAAATTCCCACCATTCTACTTTTTTGTTGCTGTTTTCCCTTAATTCTCTGGCATGCTGTTTCCTTCGTCTCTTCCATCAACAGCTTTTCTCTGGGTGCTACATATGCTCTCTGGCACCCGTAATCATTACGTCCTAAGATAAACACATGTATATTGACTTTATCTTTCTCTCTTTTTTTTTTCATCTCTCACAACCTCACATCCTTGGTCGTAGATGTAATCCAAAGATACCTAGCATCAAAACCCAATAGCGTAAGCCTGCGGAGCGACTGACTGCCCTTGCAAATGCTTACATATAAAAAGGTCTCGTTCTATATGTGAGTCACAGTACTTCCTACTCAGGGTTTGTCGGACGCTAGAAAAATGTGGTTTTATTCGTCGACATAAATTGAACATTCTTTCGCATGTCGCTGTTACTTCAGACAATGTCTGCGAACTCTTACAGCGGTACCTACGACCGCAACTGGACCTTAAAAAACAACGTTGTCACTTCCGACGATCCACTCCAAAGTACGTTGAACGGCTATCCTTATAGACCTGGTCAGTAACTTTTCAGTGAATCATTCAAGTACTGTGCGTATTAGAAATTCTGCAAAAAATACGAGTAAGCTAAGGGGAACGACAGGTAACATAAATATGTATAAGAACCAAGAGGGACCAATACCATTGGAAGATTAAGAACGAAGCATTAAAATGATGTGAGACAGGGATTCAGTATATCGCGCTTACTGTTCAATCTATACATCGAAGAAGAAATGACGAAAATAAAAGAAAGGTTCAACAGTGGAATTAAAATTCGGTTTGAAACCAAATACTTCAAGTCCATTCGATAATAAATGTCTTGAAAAACTGAACAACAACGCTGACAAAGACTGATATTTTCATTCCACCTTTCGTTTCGAAAGTAGTCTGCTTATTTCCCTAACTAAATGGTCCTCAACGTATAGCATTTCGAACACCGATATCGAATTCAACAAACGACACACTGGCATTTCGTATACTACACCCTTGGATATGCATATGATTAACATTTGAGTGTAACTCCTCAACGTGAACATTAGTAACGCCATCCACATTCTGTAAATAAGGAAAACTTATGCAGCGTATTTCTCGTTCGGAAAATGGATTTAAGTGTGGCTTTTTTGTAATAAAATAGTGTTGTGACTTGCCTAGTATCAGGCGTTTGAATTCGAGAGTGGTAGGATCTGCCGTTTCCTGTTGGGCGATACTGCTGCGCGTGTTGGACAGAATTCCAAGACTGTCAAGCGAATATGGAAGTATCAACATGTACACTAGGACGATCTCCTGAACACCATGAATCATTAGAACGGCGACCACAGTAGCGGCTTCTTTTGCTAGCGGAACAGAGAGAGACGTGTTTTCAGCAATGGACCTACCAAGACTGCATCCGGGAGTGGACCCACGTCGTCTCTCAGACAAGATCTACTTTTGTGTACGTTATCAAGAGGCTATGAAGAGGCTATCAGAAGATCGAATTTCGCCAGACTCTATTCGTAATCGTCATAATAATGTTTTGGTACGAAGTGCCATTGGGTACAAAACACGATCACTTCCGCTTCTCATGGCCTGTTATTTTGGTAGCAGCCGCTACATTTCCAGCATATTGAAGCCGATGGGTTTGTTATGTATTCCCTGTTGCCGTTGTCTTTCAACAATATAGCGCACGGCTTACATTGTCCTTGCTGTCCTTACTTACACAGATCCAGAAGGTGTTTGATTCTCATCGTGTTCAGCACTTTCTTGAGGTGTCCCATCAACTGAGAACACATGGTTATGTTACGGCGTAAAGTCAGGTGCCGACACGCCAGTCGGGAACGAAAGAGCGCAGAGGGCGGACCAGCCGAAGAGAAGCTTCAAGACTAGCGACCTGAACAGTACACTATTGGCCATTTAAATTGCTACACCAAGAAGAAACGCAGATGATAAACGGGTACTCATTGGAGAAATATGTTATAATAAAAATTAGATGTTATTACATTTTCACGCAATTTGGGTACATAGATCCTGAGAAATCAGTACCCAGAACAACCACCTCTGGCCGTAATAACGGCCTTGATACGCCTGGGCATTGCGTCAAACATACCTTGGATGGCGTGTATAGGTACAGCTGCCCATGCAGCTTCAACACGGTAGCATAGTTCATCAAGAGTAGTGACTGGCGTATTCTGACGAGCCAGTTGCTCGGCCACCATTGACCAGACGTTTCCAGTTTGTGAGAGATGTGGAGAATGTGCTGGCCAGGGCAGCAGGCGAACATTTTCTGTATCCAGAATGGCGCATACAGGACATGGAAAGATGAGAAATACACGCTTCCAATGTGCGTTCACCGCGATGTCACCAAACACTGATGCGACCATCATGATGCTGTAAAGAGAACCTGAATTCATCCGAAAGAATGACGTTTTGCCATTCGTGCACCCAGGTTCGTCGTTGAGTACACCATCGCAGGCGCTGCTGTCTGTGATACAGCGTCAAGGATGACCGCTGCCATGGTCTCCGAGCTGACAGTCCATGCTGCTGCAAACGTCGTCGAACTGTTCGTGCAGATGGTTGTTGTATTGCAAACGTCCCCATCTGTTGACTCAGGGATCGAGACGTGGTTGCACGATCCGTTTCAGCCATGCGGATGAGATGCCTGTCATCTCGACTGCTAGTGATACGAGGCCGTTGCGATCCAGCACGGCGTTCCGTATTACCCTCCGGAACCCACCGATTCCATATTCTGCTAACAGTTATTGGATCTCGACCAACGCGAGCAGCGATGTCGCGATACGATAAACCGCAATCGCTATAGGATACAATCTGACCATTATCAAAGTCGGAAACGTTATGGTACGCATTTCTCCTCCTTACACGAGGCATCACAACAACGTTTCACCAGGCAACGCCGGTCAACTGCTGTTTGTGTAGGAGAAATCGGTTGGAAACTTTCCTCATGTCAGCACGTTGTAGATGTCACCACCGGCGCCAAGCTTGTGTAAATGCTCTGAAAAGCCAATTTGCATATCACAGCATCTTCTTCCTGTCGGTTAAATTTCGCGTCTGTAGCACGTCATCTTCGTGATGTAGCAATTTTAATGGGCAGTAGTGTAATTGTATATACTTAAGAAGCTTGTTTATTTCACATGTCGCCCTTTGCTTGCGATAGATCTATGTAATTCTCAATGTCATCTACTTTTCGCAATAAAACTCATTAATACGTTTTGTTTGAATGTTGTCTAGCGACACGAGAAAACAGGTCCCCAGACACCCCATATTCGACGAATAGGCAGGGTTTAACAGGTTACATATTTACAGTGATATCGGATCGTTAGATACGCCATAGAGTTGAAACTCTGGCATAGAGCTGAAAATGAGCAGAATGATTTACCTATACTCTGCGTCCAAATGCTGAAATACCCATGTTAGTATGTAGCTTGGCCTCCACAGGCTCCAGGGCAGACGCTGACTCCAGCATCCAGTCGATCGCACAGCTGGCGAATACTGCCCTGGGATACGTTGAACCATGCCTGCTCCACCTGTTCTTTTAGAGTCGCTGGTCGACGAGTCGCACGATTCACTTCTCGTCCGGCCACGTCGCACACGTGCTCGTATGAAGGCAAGTCCGGCGATCGTGCTGGCCAGAGAAGTTGCTGCACGCCTTGCAGAGCAAGTTGAGTTTCAAGAACAATGTGCGGACGTTAAAGTTTTGTAGCAACAAGTCACCTTCCTGTTGCAAGAACGGCATCAGAAAGGGTCTAAAAACATTCTACAAGCACAGAGCACTGGTTAGCGTCCACTCCATAAATAATAAAGGTTAACGAGAGTTGTACCTTATGGCACCCCTAGCAGTACGACTAGCAGGAAATACGAGGGCAGTTCAATAAGTAATGCAACACATTTTTTTTCTGAAACAGGGGTTGTTTTATTCAGCATTGAAATACACCAGGTTATTCCCCAATCCTTTAGCTACACAACACTATTTTTCAACGTAATCTCCATTCAATGCTACGGCCTTACGCCACCTTGAAATGAGGGCCTGTATGCCTGCACGGTGCCATTCCACTGGTCGATGTCGGAGCCAACGTCGTACTGCATCAATAACTTCTTCATCATCCGCGTAGTGCGTCCCACGGATTGCGTCCTTCATTGGGCCAAACATATGGAAATCCGACGGTGCGAGATCGGGGCTGTAGGGTGCATGAGGAAGAACAGTCCACTTAAGTTTTGTGAGCTCCTCTCGGGTGCGAAGACTTGTGTGAGGTCTTGCGTTGTCATGAAGAAGGAGAAGTTCGTTCTGATTTTTGTGCCTACGAACACGCTGAAGTCGTTTCTTCAGTTTCTGAAGAGTAGCACAATACACTTCAGAGTTGATCGTTTGACCATGGGGAAGGACATCGAACAGAATAACCCCTTCAGCGTCCCAGAAGACTGTAACCATGACTTTACTGGCTGAGGGTATGGCTTTAAACTTTTTCTTGGTAGGGGAGTGGGTGTGGCGCCACTCCATTGATTGCCGTTTTGTTTCAGGTTCGAAGTGATGAACCCATGTTTCATCGCCTGTAACAATCTTTGACAAGAAATTGTCACCCTCAGCCACATGACGAGCAAGCAATTCCGCACAGATGGTTTTCCTTTGCTCTTTATGGTGTTCGGTTAGACAACGAGGGACCCAGCGGGAACAAACCTTTGAATATCCCAACTGGTGAACAATTGTGACAGCACTACCAACAGAGATGTCAAGTTGAGCACTGAGTTGTTTGATGGTGATCTGTCGATCATCTCGAACGAGTGTGTTCGCACGCTCCGCCATTGCAGGAGTCACAGCTGTGCACGGCCGGCCCGCACGCGGGAGATCAGACAGTCTTGCTTGACCTTGCGGCGATGATGACACACGCTTTGCCCAACGACGCACCGTGCTTTTGTCCACTGCCAGATCACCGTAGACATTCTGCAAGCGCCTATGAATATCTGAGATGCCCTGGTTTTCCGCCAAAAGAAACTCGATCACTGCCCGTTGTTTGCAACGCACATCCGTTACAGACGCCATTTTAACAGCTCCGTACAGCGCTGCCACCTGTCGGAAGTCAATGAAACTACACGAGACGAAGCGGGAATGCTTGAAAATATTCCACAAGAAATTTCCGGTTTTTTCAACCAAAATTGGCCGAGAAAAAAAATGTGTTGCATTACTTATTGAACTGCCCTCGTATAACCGCTGGACACTTATTATTAACCTTATTAGGAAAAACAGGACCATCTATAGCTAAATTTAATTTCATTACTAATTATTAGACAACTACTACTATTAATCCTAGAATCAGCAGTAGCTATAATCCAAGCTTACGTTTTCTCAATTTTAAGAATTCTGTATTATAGAGAAGTATACTAAACTTATGTTAACAACTTACTCAAATCACCCATTCCATAGACTATAGACCTTGACCACTAACAGGAGCAATTGGAGCAATTGTTAGACCATAATCCCTACGGCAGGGCCGGTGTGTCTGGATGAATGCACGCTACGATACAGCGTTCTACAGTTCGATGTCGTATGTGAAACGATCATCAACTACAGGCAGAATCTCCTTTCATTCGTGAAGGCCACTGCGTGTCATTCCAAGTGATCCTCTGGCGGCACCAGTCTAGCCGTGACTGTGTATGCTATGGCGTGAGTGGAAGTCGGACTAGAGGTGTGTCCCACTGTTATAACCCGTTCCCAACAGATCGTGTTGACACGTCTGGGTTCACAAGCTTTCTTATTTGAGCTGTGGTAGTCGTACGATCTGCTACTACTGCCCTTACAATACGACGATCCTGACATGCTGCGTCGACGTCCAGCACCTCGTCTACGAATGTGAAAATATTCGCGTCACAACTGATATCTACATCGATGCACAACTGACGCGCGAACGCCTCTCCGTTGCTTCGTTCTCCGCTGGCTTCAGACGTTTGCACTACAATGAGCCTTCTGGCTGTAAGGGTAGACGCAGATGGCACTCTGTTAGCTACGCCCCTACGCTATCAGCGGTGGATGACGTTGAGTTCCCACTACCTCTAGTATTCCCCTGGTGACATATCCCGTCATTCGATCTGAATCGACGTCGTCAGACCAGGTGTAAGAAGGCTGTTTAGGTTTTTACGTTGGTAATTCCACGTAGTGCTCTGTATGAAAATCGCTGAGTGCGCTGTGTGCAGTCTGTGGCTGGTTGGACTAATTGTTGGAATATTCGCTTGTGTGATGTTGGGCAGTTGGATGTGAACAGCGCGTTGCGTTGCAGTTGGAGGTGAGCCGCCAGCAGGAGAGTGGAGAGAGAGAGAGAGGTGCCAGAGTTTTGAGAAGTTAGTATAAGCGGACGATCTGGACGTGTGTCTGCCAAAAAAAGGAAATTTGTAAAGATGGGTGTCATAAATTGATAGATATATATATGATGACTTTTTAACATTATTAAGGAACATAAATTTCTTTTTCTCTATCAAAATCTTTCATTTGCTAACTATGCCTATCAGTAGTTAGTGCCTCTAGTAGTTAGAATCTTTTATTTAGCTGACAGTATGGTTCAAGAACCATAAAAGGAGGTTGTACACATGGAAGAATCCTGGATTTACTAGAAGGTATCAGATAGATTATATAATGGTAAGACAGAGATTTAGGAACCAGGTATTAAATTGTAAGACATTTCCAGGGGCAGATGTGGACTCTGACCACAATCTGTTGGTTATGAACTGTAGATTAAAACTGAAGAAACTGCAAAAAGGTGGGAATTTAAGGAGATGGGACCTAGACAAACTGATTAAACCAGAGGTTGTACAGAGAATCAGGGAGAGCGTAAGGGAACAATTGTCACAAATGGGGGAAAGAAATACTGTAGAAGAAGAATGGGTAGCTCTGAGGAATGAAGTAGTGAAGGCAGCAGAGGATCAAGTAGGTAAAAGGACGAGGGCTAGTAGAAATCCTTGGGTAACAGAAGAAATATTGAATTTAATTGATTAAAGGAGAAAATATAAAAATGCCGTACATGAAGCAGGCAAAATGGAATACAAATGTCTCAAAAATGAGATCGACAGGAAGTGCAAAATGGCTAAGCAGGGATGGCAAGAGGACAAATGTAAGGATGTAGAGGCTTATCTCACTAGGGGTAAGATAGATACTGCCTACAGGTAAATTAAAGACACCTTTGGACAAAAGAGAACCACTTGTATAAATATCAAGAGCTCAGATGGAAACCCAGTTCTACGCAAAGAAGGGAAAGCAGAAAGGTGGAAGGAGTGTATAGAGGGTCTATACAAGGGCGACTTACTTGAGGACAATATTCTGGAAATGGAAGAGAATGTAGATGAAGATGAAATGGGAGATATGATACTGCGTGAAGAGTTTGACAGAGCACTGAAAGACCTGAGTCGCAACAAGGCCCTGGGAGTAGACAACATACCATTAGAACTACTGGCGGCCTTGGGAGAGTCAGTCCTGACAAAACTCTACATTCTGGTGAGCAAGATGTATGAGATAGGCGAAATACCTTCAGACTTCAAGAAGAATATAATAATTCCAATCCCAAAGAAATCAGGTGTTGACAGATGTGAAAATTACCAAACAATCAGTTTAATAAGCCACAGTTGCAAAATACTAACGCGAATTCTTTACTGACGAATGGAAAGACTAATAGAGGCCGACCTTGGGGAAGATCAGTTTGCATTCCGTAGAAATATTGGAACACGTGAGGCAATACTGACCTTACGACTTACCTTAGAAGAAAGATTAAGGAAATGCAAACCTACATTTCTAGCATTTGGAGACTTAGAGAAAGCTTTTGACAATGTTGACTCGAATACTCTCTTCCAAATTCTAAAGGTGGCAGGGGTAAAATACAGGGAGCGAAAAGCAATTTACAATTTGTACATAAACCAGATGGCAGTTATAAGAGTCGAGGGGCATGAAAGGGAGGCAGTGGTTGGGAAGGGAGTGAGACATGGTTGTAGCCTCTCCCCGATGTTATTGAATCTGTATATTGAGCCAGCAGTAAAGGAAACATGGAGAAGAAATAAAAACTTTGAGGTTCGCTGATGACATTGTAATTCTGTCAGAGACAGCAAAGGACTTGGAAGATCAGTTGAACGGAATGGACAGTGTCTTGAAAAGAGGATATAACATGAACATCAACAAAAGCAAGACGAGGATAATGGAATGTAGTCGAATTAAGTCGGGTGATGCTGAAGGAATTAGATTAGGAAATGAGACACTTAAAGTAATAAAGGAGTTTTGCTATTTGGGGAGCAAAATAACAGATGATGGTCGAAGTAGAGAGGATATAAAATGTAGACTGGCAATGGCAGAAAGCGTTTCTGAAGAAGAGAAATTTGTTACCATCGACTATAGATTTAAGTGTCAGGAAGTCGTTTCTGAAAGTATTTGTATGGAGTGTAGCCATGTATGGGTGTGAAACATGGACGATAAATAGTTTAGACAAGAAGAGAATAGAAGCTTTCGAAATGTGGTGCTATAGAAAAATGCTGAAGATTAGATGGGTAGATCACATAACTAATGAGGAGGTATTGAATAGAATTGTGGAGGAGTTTGTGGCACAACTTGACTAGAAGAAGGGACCGGTTGGTAGGACATGTTCTGAGGCATCAAGGGATCACTAATTTAGTATTGGAGGGCAGCGCGGAGGGTAAAAATCGTAGAGGGAGACCAAGAGATGAATACACTAAGCAGATTCAGAAGGATGTAGGTTGCAGTAAGTACTGGGAGATGAAGAAGCTTGCACAGGATAGAGTGACATGGAGATCTGCATCAAACCAGTCTCAGGACTGAAGACTACAACAACAGTATTGGCGCTCGCTGTATTGCAGTAGTTCGAGTAACGAAGATTTTTTGAGGTAGGTGATTCATGAAAGGTATAGGTTATTTTTAGTCAGGGCCAGTGTTTTGTAGGGATTAGTGGAAGTCAGATTGCGTTGCGCCAAAAATGTTCTGTGTCAGTTTTGTGATGATCAGAGAACTGTCTGAGTACGTTGAAATTTGCTCAGCTGTTTGAAAATTAAACAACGTAGAAGTTTATCGGCATAGTCATTCATAATTTTTCAAAGGGGACGTTTCACAGGTTCCCCAATTCTTTTCCGGCAGTGTACTCGTACGTACGCCAAAAAATACGTATGGTTTACTCAAGCCATTGTTTTCCATTTGTGGTACATGATGCTGTAAGTGTGCCTGTTTTGCAGTTAAAACAACGACTCGTTTTACTCTATATTTCACTTACGATGTGAATGTAAATCTTTGAGTTTTGACGGTTTGTATTTATGTTCGAAATTTAATGTTGGAAATTTGATTGTACAGTACAATAGTGGTAGCCGTTTTAATGTCTGGTTAGAAACTACGTTCATCGTGTCCACGAACAACGACCTGGATGTAGTAGTTCTCTGTTCCCAGCGGGATGCTTGATTTCGGTGTCTTCCATTGCCTCCCACCCTTAGGGTGTTTGATTTCGATTAGTCCTTGTGCCTCTCGTCATTGGGCTGCCTGATATCGATTTCTACACCTGGCAGGTGCGTCTGTCACTACCACTTCATGGACATTGTAACTTATTGCAATGATTGTGGTATGTATTCCGCCACGTAGCAGCCAGCATGAGAGCTACGGCGGTTACATGGAAACACATATCAGTCATTCAGTTTTCCTTTCAAGAGTAGGGGCCGTACACTTTTGTAGGAAAAATGACAGAAGAAACGTTCACTTTAGGCAAGTCTCTTTCAAACTCAATAATGTCATGAGGATTCTAGAGTCCCCATATGCGCACATTACAACGTGAAAGTTTGCTTCATCCCTGAAAATTATCCGCGGTAAAAATGTGAAAAGATGCTGTTCGTGCTGTTGCTGATGGACACATGGACTATTTGTAACAGCACAGCTATAACTTAAAGATTTTGTGAGTATTCTTCTGACTGATCCCATGTTTGTAGTATGTCTTCGTCAATAAATATGGAGTTTTGAAATCCGGTCATTGTTTTTTAAAACGCTGCATTTTCTTTAGGCATTAGATAGAAGGTATGTCAGTGATTCCAAACTGCAGCGCATTACGTCCTTATGAGAGGTTTACATCACATTTCAGTCAAGACTTTAATTTTTAAAAATCTCTATTGGTACTATTTCGTTAGGCTTTTTACATTGTTGTCAGCCACTTGACACCTACCGCTCTTTAAAGGCCTCCTCTAGAGTTCTTTTTACGTATTAGGGTGTCTTCTTAAAAGCATCCATCCACACTACTTACATATGTTATCTAACATGTATACACCTGTCTTGATGTTGGTCTCACAGTGTTTTGCTATATTTTGTAATCAAGGAGAGAACCTCCATCGTCCATCTACCATCCGTTCACTTACTTTTATGTATCACCCACTTCCAATTCACATTCACCATAGTCGTATTTATGTTTTCCACTATCGTCTGTTCTGTTTATTAATTTTGATGTCCGCTCAATCGTTTCCTGGTTTGGACTTTCAACAAATATATATCTAGTTTCCAAGAACAGTGAATCAAGGAATATTGTCAGAATGTAAAATTCAACCGTAAGTATACTTTCTTGGAGTCCTCGAAGACAACATGCAGTAAATAAGTTTTGATAAAACCGAAACTGGCAACATTTTATCGTATGATTCGATACGTACGTCTATAACTACCAAAAGAAGCATAACAATACATGTTCGATTCAACAAAACTTGCAGATGTGAAAGTGTAAATCGAAGGTTATTAAGCAATAAAAATTGGCAAGGAAAAGAACAAGGAATATGTCTTGCGATGCGCGTTGGCAGACATTAAGCCAAAAGCAATAAAGGTGATTTGAAATAAACGGTACCACTCGTTTCATAGACCCTTTGTTTGTCGATTTAATGGAAAACGTACCAAATATGATATTGCATCAACAAATCGTTTGTTTATCTTTCACTATTTTATAAATTTCGGTGTTAACTTCTTTTTCTTGATCTACAATGTGTGTTGGTGCTAACCTTTGTTGGGGGCACGAGTTTGGTTGAAAGTAACAATCTCTCGAAGATTAGGAACAACTCGTCTACGCAAAGGGTTTTCACTACTCGCGTCACCTGTCATTCAGACTTTGTTTCACACTTGTCTAGGTTACCGAGCTAGGTCACGCAATGGATAGCACACTGGATTCTCGTTAGGAAAGACGACGGTTAAAATTCGCGTCCCACTGTCCTGTTATGTGTCTTCCATGATTTCCCTAAACCGCTCCAGACAGATGCCGGGATTATTCCTGTCACCCGGCGGTGCACGCGCTTGGAATCTCGACGTTAGTATACGCAGCTGATCTCACAGAGCTTTACAGTTTCCATCGCATTTAATTTGCATTGTTATCTATATTACGGAGGGACTTCTTAGCAAATGAAGTAGTTTCATTACCAATCAGTTTAACGTATCTATTTAAAAGAAAATTTTTATATTTTGGTCAAAAGCATTCACACAAGACAGAGGAACATGAAAATGAGCTGATATCAAAGTAATACACATATTTAGTGGGATATTTTGTCGATACAGTGTCCGCTGGGTTCCTCGCCACCTAATAGAAGACCATATGTAAGTAGGCTGTTTATGTTTTTATGTTGGTAACGCCATGTAGCGCTCTATATGAAAATCACAGCCTTATGTAAGTAGGCAGTTTAGGTTTTTATGTTGGTAACGCCATGTAGCGCTCTATATGAAAATCAAAGACTGTGCTGTGTGCAGTCTGTGATTTTCATATAGAGCGCTACATGGCGTTACCAACATAAAAACCAAAACAGCTTACTTACACATAGCGAGCAACGAATAATGTGCGGAACTGCTTGCGCGTTACGTGGCTGATCGTGACAGTTTTTTGTCGAACGTAGTCACAGGCGATGAAACATGGGTTCGTCACTTCAAACTGGAAGCGAAACGCTAAGCCATGGAATGGCGGGACACCTCCGCCGAAGGAAAGGTCCAAGCTACACCCTGAACCACTAAAGTCATGGCTACGGTCTTCTGCGACTCTGAAGGGGTTATTCTGTTTCATGTTCTCCCTCATCGTGCACGACCAACTCTAAAGTATATTGTATTACCCTCTGGAAACGGAAGAAGCGACTGATCACAAGGCGTTTAGGTTGGAAGCTTGCCTTCTCTGCAAAGTAGGATGAGGAGCGAACCGTGACAGGCCTGGCAAACAGAGAATAATGAAGCTGCAGGCCACAAGTGTTTCGGAGCGCCACATTCAATGCACATTATAGAAAATGACAATCCTCAGTATACGACCTGTACAGGCTGCCATGTTGACACAACGATATCGTCAGTAACGGTTACCTTCTAGAAGAACGTGTTCTCCCTTGTGGGCTCAGTGTGAACACACGTTATCCAAAGCTATTACCGCCATGAGACTATTTATTCACCTGTAGACGGTAGGCTAGAGCAATTTTTCTCAATAATGCGGAAACCTAAAACCACCGTTGATACTGATATGAGTCAACCAACCGCCGCCGATAGTACCAGCTCAATACATGTCTCATTATATATACTTCCAGGGCGAATCGGTGAGGTTGCAAGCATCATACAAGCATTTCTATCAGGCGGCCTTCACACTTCCTGCAGATGTCAGTCAAATTGAGTACTAATCGGTGAACAGAAAGCAACAGTAGGGAAACAGTTGTACCCTTGGCGCAAACGTACCTGATTTCTCATTTAGAGCAGCACTTCCGCTACTTACCACCACCTTATTCGGTACCAACTTCCACTTCCAAGAAAAGTCCCATTAATGACAGTTTGAGGACACATTATCCAACTCGGAAGCTAAAAATTCCTTACTTTCTCACACGACCCCTACATATGTCAACCATTGGAAAGCTATTCCAATGAACTGATTTGCCCTCTTCCTATCTAACACACTCAAATGCATCATCATATGAAATCTCTAAGTATCTACCAAGTCGCAACACCACCCAACATACCATATGCAAAGGTACCTTATTCAGTGAGTTTACAGTCCCTAATTTTCACAATACCACATAACGCAAATTCAGTCTACATGCCTACTAAATGTTTTGCACTCTGTGGGCTAGACCCTGAGAGCGCAGCTATGGAAGTTCAGCAGAAACTAACTCTCATTCTTATTCCAAAATCTGAGACCCCTACTGACCTCATTTTATTCATCCATATATTTTCCTAACCCCTCTGTCCATTGACATCTAGTTATCGTTTCCTCATTTAAAACTAGCACCATGCAGAATCTAGCTCATTCCATTGTAAGGTGGCATCATTTTGAGCGACATTGCAACTACCCCTCCGGAAGTATAAACGTCGAGACAGGAAACCATTAACGATACTGACATCGGCTAGGGATCTTAACTTGTAGCAGAATATCTGCACGTTGGGCGATAGTGAAGCGGACGGAGACGGAAGGCTGGCAGGAGAACGGGAAAGACACAAGCGTGGCAGGCAGGACTGAGAGCTGAAGACAACAGCGCCTGAAAGCTACTCTGGAAACCCCAGGCGGGTGGACCACGGCTTAGCGGGAGCCACGTGGCCGAGGACAAGACAGAAGGGCTCGCTCACAAAACGCGTGGCGGCGTGTAGGTGGTTTTCCCAACGGCCGGAGTGGAAGCTTCTGCAACAGTCTGGAAGCTTCTTGAAGCTTCGGTCGGTTGCAAAAATGAGATTGGTCGCCGCTCGGAAACGAACGCCTTCCAGCAACGTGATTGGCCACACACATTAAAAGGGGGAAGAAAAAAGAACAGGAGCTACGAAAAAGCTTAGCGACTGAGAAACACTTGTTCCTGGAGCGTCGAGGAGAGAAGTTGGTCCTGGCGAGGTGTGCGACCTCGTTACTGGGACAGAATACTTGTAGCGAGAGCCTGAGGATCGTCTGGTGTTCCACGGCAGCCGTGGAGGTGCCCACGGAAGCTTTTAGTGAAGTAGAATTTATGTTATCTCACTTAGCCGAGAACCTTTGCAGCGATAAGCGTCAGATCACTGTAGTGGTCGTGCGAGGGAAGTAAAGTAAATTGCTGATCACGTGTCTTTTTCGTTCTATGCTGAGGCTTCACGTTGCTAGTCGCGAGTGTAGTTCTAAATATAATTGCAATTGCCATAGCTGATGTCAGTATTCAGCGCTTGAATTAACGACCGGGATTATATATCACAGGACAGTGCCAGACAGAGCGATTACCAAATGTGAATAGGCAGAACTATAATGTTGCTCTTACTGTGTAGTCTTCAATAGTGTGAATTGCAGAAGAATAAAGAATTTAACACTACTGACTGTATCATTTCATAGCTACTACTTTCCTTTGTCATTTTATTATGTCCTTATTTGTGTATATCATGTTTGCAACCACCTGGTGGAGGCAGTGTTTGTAGGTCAGCACATCTGAACATTCTAGCGTATACTGAGGATACGGTTAGAAACTAATCAGATTTGCATACGACTAGTTAACGTCACATATAGAGCAAAGGATAAGCTTACCCTTCTGGAGAGCGTATAAGTGTCAGGGCGCCAAATTAGCGTTATAAAATCCGTTGTGCAAAATTTTTCACTTATACGTTTGGCTCTCAGGCTTAACCATCAGCAGAAAAGAGCAAAACAGAAGTGGTAGCTTACACCATGCCCACGAATACCGTTGTCTACAATAGCCACGTAACTCATGACTGCAATAACCCACGCCCCTTCCCCATTTCAAATCTAGTCACATTCTAAAAATATTCTCTGACTGGCGGTTCCACTACAAAAACACCTGTATTTAACTTGTGCCCCTTCAAACCCTACTCCTACAATGTAAGGATATATCGTCGTCCGCAAAGACTTTCCCCATCCAACCAATACACGTCGTATTCCCTAAGCCTTACCTCCACAGCCTTCATAAAACACAGGTAGCTCGTTCCCTGTTTTATCCAGATGTCACAGCCACACACTCCCAAAACCACTCTCATTTAAGTTTTTCCTGCGTACATACACTTTTCTGGTACCACTTCCTGGATATCCAGCAGTACCATTATCCACGCCACCCCTTTTTTGCTACACACACAAACGCACCGGCATCAAATGCAGCAACAGTTACATCACAATAGCACGCTGTCGTAGCTACGCCAATAATATTAGCATCAATACCAGCTCCAGCTGCTTTAGCTTCATAATCTCTGATCGTGCTCTGGGTTGGAAATCTCGCTGCAACTTATCTAAGTCCGCCTAGATGTTTCAATGCATTCGATCTAATTCGACAATAGTCGTAATCCACAAGCACAAAATTATGTAATCATGTACCACGCATTTGCAGCATCTGCACTGAATCGACAAATTCCGCCAACAACGTAGTGAATACGTTTGTCATTCCCGAAAACTTCTGTTTATTTTACATATTCTCCAGTACTCCTTGAACGTACTGGTACCTATGTTCCACCTCTTACAGAAAGATACGTATAACAGATCATTGTTGCGCAGAATGAAAGTATTTCCGTATTTTGATAAAGACTATGAACAAAAAAGTGAAACCTGCCTGATGACAATAATTGTAAAGGATTCGTGCAGTCCCAAATAAAATCATTTCCTATTTCCAATGCTCCATGAATAACTGTTGTTTGAAAATGTTAGACTGTAATGTTGGTATCGTGTTCTGACGAAAATCTTCTGTCTCTTAAGATGCTACATTAAACTAAAAAATCAGAATTCAGACGTAATCCTTTGATTACACCGTACTACGAAAACTAAATTAAATACTTATTAATTCAGCAAAGTTTATTTCAAATTATCCTGCAGTGATAAGCTCGTCTAGTCACGGTAGCTGACAGCTTGCAGGTACAAGCACAAGGTCAAGTGAAGCGTCGACTACAAGAACATTATAGCCAAATCTAATTCTGCATGAGACATACACAGATCAATAAAACGATACTGAATTTTTCAGTTAAACTATCCAAAACTCGCCTTCAGTAATTTGTTGGGAACATACAGTTCGATTCAGCTGCCCCTTCAAAACCCCAGGCATATTTTCACGGCATGCTATATGCAGACTATTAGTCCTACAGACAAAATTAACGGGACCTTTTTCAGGTAGTGTATTTCGGTAGGGCAAAGATATTAGGGAACCAATTAAAAGAGCATGGCTAGAAGTAAAAACAAGACTGAAAAAAAATTCAGAACGGTTTTATAAAATTTTTTGATCCATAATACGATGGCAGTTGTTACTACTACAATCTGTACGATTCTGCAAGCACGAAAATCTTTAGGTATCCACATCATATGTCTCCATCCTCTGGACGAAATTCATTACCATTTGAGATGTTTTAGCTGTTAACAAGTCTATGACCTTGCATTGTTTCTCTAATCACCACGTAACCGACAGCAGTTAGTAATTATCTACAGTCCGATTGCCTGTGAAAAAGGGAAATAAAGTATCCACAGTTCTTTAAATTGTGTCTAAAGCACAAAGGCGAACGAATGATGTACAATATATGCAGAAAAGACAAGTCAGTGTAATAAACGTGGAAGATCAAGAGAAAAGGCAGTGTGAAGAACGTAAAGGCAAGTTTGATACTTACTGCCTGTGTTGTTCAACTTACAGGTCGAAGAAGCAATGGGGAAAGTGAAACAAAATTTCGGAGGGGGAATGAAAGTTCCAGGGGAACGGATACAGATTCAGATCCTAAGGAGGTATCAGAATATTTTTTTTTTTTTTTTTACAACTTACACTTATCATACTTAGCACAGACCATGACTTAAGAGTAAACAAGGCAGAGACAAGATGTTGATGCAGAATAATATAAAGAAGAATATCGGCATCGTAACACAAAAATTGGCAACGAAAAGTCATTGAAACAAGTGGAAGATGAAGTAGTTCCCGATAATTTCAATTTAGAGCATAGAATTCCATGAAATTCTATCGTGTATCGAGTGGAATCAGTCGAAAAAACATATATAAGTGGGACGTAGTAGATTATTCCGAGACATCACTTCCTTGCAGTAAAGTGCCGAACTCACTTGTATTAGGATACGTTTTCGCTGGAGGCCACAGTTCTCGAGTTATTCAAGAAAAATGCGTTTGGAGGTCACTTTTGTACGTCTCTCTTGAATAATTCGAAAACTACGCACCTAACTAAAACAAATCCCAGTAAAAATTTTAGGAAAACTACGGCACCTAACTAAAACAAATATCGGTAAAAATTTAAGTACATTAACTTTCCTACAAAAAAGGTTCTGTTCATTTTTTCTGTAGGACTAAAAGTTTGTACTAAGCGAGCAACAGAATATGAAAAATTTTCACGAGATATTTGAAGGCATTGCAGGTTGCATAAAACCAGTGGGTAGCGGCGACTGAATCGTCCGGTATACGCCGGGATGGCAGGTCAAGCATTTAAATCCCACTCCACAAAGCCTATGAACCGGAGATGGGAGAGTTAAAAACACAGAAAAGCCAATACGGTGGGTTGTGCTGATGTTTCAAAGTGAACGATGGTGAAATGAAGAGGAGGAGATGAAATAAAAGTCAGCCTCATTATTAAACGTTTAAATTAATATCCTTCGCGTTAAGGAATTTGTTAGCGTCACACTTTACTGCTCTGCCATTTCAAAGGCTTAGAATGGTGGGTACTTGTGTCCAGATATCTGTTCTTAAGCACGGCCTCTATTAATCGAGAGAAACTGGAGCTCTCACATGAATGTTGGAACTGGGAAAATAGCAAGCGACCTGGTCATACGCCAAAGACGATAAAACAACGACTGGGCGACGGAGCGCTCCGCTGCATTTTCGCGATACTACAGCCGTCAGCTTCCGGCGCTGACGTGCGCTGTTTCTGCTTCGAATCGCGACCGGACGAGGTAAACACACACGGAAGGATGGGCCTGACTTCATTTCTCTCCTTCCCTTTTCGAAGGACGAATCGGAAACTTCGTTTCGTTAAATTACGTGTCATCCGATGTCCCCCAGCACAAATATTGACTGTGCGCAATGATGTTGAAATTCGATATCGTTTTGGGTTGTGGGATACGGTCTGCGGGGAGGTTTTTTGGGGCGTAGGTGAACGCCAGATAAATCCAATATCGCATCGCCGTGTCTACTATTTACACAGCTTCCGCAGCGGCGCTCCGCCCCGCTGCGTGCGGCCTTTTGGCAGGATGAGGACAAACAGCGCGATCCGGCGGCGCGGAGGGAGCGACGTCGATAAAGAGACAGGCAGGCAGGCAGGCGCGCGCTCGCGACCGTCCACAGACACACACACACACACACACACACACAGACGGGCGTATTGCAGCCGGCGATGCATGTAACGGCGATGGTGAGGGAGCTGCGGTGTGAACCACACCGACCAACCACAGGCGCGGCCGGAACCTCACCAGCTCGGAAATTAATTCCGCCTTTAGCCCACCATTTGCTCCCACATCGTTGTTCTCAGTTAAACCGATAACTGCATTCGATTCGTTACTATTGTACTACTAAGTCAAATCAAGAAGCACGTAAATGTTGGCAATTGCAATTGCGGCATCATAAAGGACTTACGTTGTATGTGGCACACCTACATCTATATGATTACTGTGCAATTCACATTTAAGTGCTTGACAGAGGGTTCATCGAACCACAATCATACTATCTCTCTACCACTCCACTCCCGAACAGCGAGCGGGAAAAAGGAACACCTAAACCTTTCTGTTCGAGCTCTGATTTCTCTTACTTTATTTTGATGATCATACCTACCTATGTAGGTTGGGCTCAACAAAATATTTTCGCATTCGGAAGAGAAAGTTGGTGACTGAAATTTCGTAAATAGATCTCACCGCGACGAACAACTTCCATCCCAACTCGCCTATCATATCTGCTACACTCTCTCCCCTATTACGTGATAATACAAAACCAGCTCCCCTTCCTTGCACCCCCTCGATGTCCTCCGTCAATCCCACCTGGTAAGGATCCCACACCGCGCAGCAATATTCTAACAGAGGACGAACGAGTATAGTGTAAGCTGTCTCTTTAGTGGACTTGTTGCATCTTCTAAGTGTCCTGCCAATGAAACGCAACCTTTGGCTCGCCTTCCCCACAATATTATCTATATGTTCTTTCCAACTGTTATCTACGCCGTCTGCCTTATTTGATCGTAAGTCCTCCAAAGCTCTCTTAAATTCTGATTCTAATACTGGATTTCCTAACCTAAATCGACTCACGTTTCTTCTTCTATCACATCAGGCAAATCTTTCCCTCATAGAGGTCTTGAATGTACTCTTTCCACCTAACCGCCCTCTCCTTTGTATTTAACAGTGCGTTTCCCGTTGCACTCTTTCTGTTACCACCCTTGCTCTTAATGTCACCGAAGGCTGTTTTGACTTTACTATATGCTGAGTCAATCATTCTGACAATCTTTTCTTTTTGAATTTCTTCACATTTTTCTAGCAGCCGTTTCGTCTCAGTTTCCATGTATTTCCGAATTATTTCACTCCTCAGCGACTTGTATTTCTGTATTCCTGGATTTTCCTGAACATTTTTGTACTTCCTTCTGTCATCAATCAGATTATGTATTTATCGTGTTACCCATGGTTTCTTCGCAGTTACCTTCTTTGTACCTGTGTTTTTCTTTCCAACTTCCGTGACTACCCTTTTTAGGGATGTCCATTCTTCTTCAACTGTACTGTCTACTGAGCTATTCCCTATTGCTGTATCTATAGCGTTAGAGGACTTTAAGCGTATCTTGTCAATCCTTAGTACTCCTACATCCAACTTCTCTGCGTATTGATTCTTCCCGGCTAATCTCTTAAACTTCAGCCTACTCTTCATCACTACTACATTGTGATGTGAGTCTATATCTGCTCCTGGGTGCGCCTTACAAGCTAGTACCTGATTTCTGAATCTCTGTCTGATCATGATGTAATATAGCTGAAATCTTCCCGTATAACCCGGCTCTTTCCAAATATACCTCCTCCCCTTGTGATTCTTGAACAGACTATTCGCTATTTATATATAGCTGAAATTTATTACAGAACGCAATTAGTCTTTTCCTTCTCTTATTCCTTGTCCCAAGCTCATAGTCTACTGTGAACTTTTCTTCTGCTCCTTCTCCTACAACTGCATTCCAGTCACCCATGACTATTAGATTTCATCTCCTTTTATTTACTGTATTACACTGTTAATTTCCTCAGATACTTTCTCTACCTCTTCATCTTCAGCTTGCGATATCGGCATGTACACCTCAACTATCGTTGTCAGTGTTGGTTTCCTGTCAATTCTGACAATAAAAACCCTATCAGTGAATTGTTCACTGTAACACACTCTTTGTCCCATCTTTGTATTCATAACGAATCCTACTCCCGTTATACCATTTTGTTGCTCTATACTCATCTGACTAGAAATCATTGTCTTCTTTCCAGTTCACTTCACTGACCACTACTATGTTTAGATTAAGCCTTTGCATTTGCCCTTTCAGATATTCTAGCTTCTCTACCACATTCAAGATTCTGACATTCCACGCTCCGGCTCGTAGAACGTTATCCTTTCCTTGATTATTAAATCTTTTTCTCACGGTGACCTCACAGTAGCAGTTCCCTCCCTAGTTGAACTACGCTGGGTTAAAGGATATCCGACACGACATTAGGAGGTATCCCACACTTTTCTCACTTCATTTGTAAACCACAGTGTCTGGCGAGTGGTGGCATGCCAGTTTCCCGCAAACCACGTTACCCTATTGGTTGGTAACGACATAGAGACCACGAAGATAAGGGATGACCATTGTCCTCGACACGCCATGAATGTGCGGCTGCTGTACAGATGCATAGCTTGGTGCGTAAGTTCGTAACATCTTCATTTTGCATGTTGATATTCCGGTTGCTATGGGTTTATTTATCAACTGTCGTTTTTTATTTGTAGTCCACTGTTGCTATTTGAGTTTACATATTGCCTTTTCGAGATAGTGAGTGGAGCTGTGGCCGCTAGTTACTGGAATGCCAAGTGGAGAAATCAGAATTTCCGACATGTTCTTCAGTTTGAGCTCAGTAGAGGAGTGGCACGAGCGGAGGCAGCCAGCAACATTTCCGCCGTGTATGGGGACAATGTCACTGGGCAGAGAATGGCAAGAACAGGTTTTCTTTTTTTGAGGATGATCGTTCTGACGTGACGTCCACGTTCAGGAAGACCTTCGGGGTTTGATGAAGATCTTTTAAAACCATTAGTCCACAATGATCGATGTCAGTGTACTCGAGTACACGCAGCTGTGATGAACTATGATCATTCCACCACATTCCGACATTTGCATTCAATAGACACTAAAGGTTCAATAATCGGGTGTATGGGTACCGCATGTTGTAAGCCAAAATCACAAAAACCAGCGGGTGGCGATATGTGAATCTCCGCCTGCTCTTCATCAGTTGGCCCGTGAACAACACCGACCTTTCCTATCGTCTATCGTTACTTGTGACGCGAAATGGTATCTTTATGCTAACATAAGGAAAAGAAGGGGATGGTTGAACCCAAACGAAGCAGCAACTCCCCGTAAAAGACATGCGCGACTACAATAAAGATAATATTTTGCATCTGGTGGAGCAGCGCCCCTGGTAGTTGAGTGGCCAGCGCGACGGAATGTCACACCTAACTACCCGGGTTGGATTCCTGGCTGGGTCGGAGATTTTCTCCGCCCAGAGACCGGGTGTTGTGTTGTCCTTATCATCATTGTTTCATCCCCATCGACACGCAAGTCGCCGGAGTGGCGTCAATACGAAAGACTTGCACCAGGCAAATGGTCTACCCGACGCGAGGCCCTAGCCACACGGCATTTACACTGTGGAACAGCGGCGGCGTGGCATAATACGAATTGCTTCCTCGAGGTGTCAACGTCACCACTGACGTTTATTGTCAACAACTGTGACATCCTGGAGGCGCTGTCCAAGAAAAATAACCAGAAAGACTGAGTGAAATGATGCTAACGCTTTCATTCTGATAGACTGAAAAATAGAGAAAAAAAACACTATACGGGAGTTGCGTTGGGAAATCATTCCACACCCAGCTTTTTCACCAGATCTGCCACTCTCAGATTTGAATTTTTTCCGCTCTGTATCGCACATCCTTCAAGGAACTTTCTTTCCAGATGAAAATGCACTCCGAATAGGTTCAAATGGCTCTGAGCACTATGGGACTTAACATCTATGGTCAGCAGTCCCCTAGAACTTAGAACTACTTAAACCTAACTAACCTAAGGATATCACACAACACCCAGTCATCACGAGGCAGAGAAAATCCCTGATCCCGCCGGGAATCGAACCCGGGAACCCGGGCGTGTGAGGCGAGAACGCTACCGCACGACCACGAGCTGCGGACACTCCGAATAGGCCTGGACGACTTATTCCTCAAAACCACGTCACTGAAGAATTCGCGCTGGCAGACTGTTATACACAGTGATGGAGACTATGTTATTGATGACTAAAGTCTCTGTTTTGTTTGTCTGTTGTGTTTACTGAACTTGAGGAAAAAGGGCTACGAACGTATGCAGCAACCTAATACACTGCTACTCCAAGCAGAGGTGATCGCATTGTGTGCAAAATGACACGTCAGTTGTTCGGGCTTTATGGCTATGACAAATGGATATTGGCTACGAAAGCTTAACTGACTTATCCATCCGCAAATCAGACATGTTTAAAAGCTCAATTCTGGAACTGAAAGAAACGCAGACAAGTCGGTGTGGAAAAGGGAACAGGTCCTGTCGTAATATTCTTATTACATTTTTCATTTAACACTCTGAGGTCAAGATAAACAGTATTCAGAGCTTGGAACGCTGACGACGTCGGTTACCCGCATCAGTAGAATTTTAACACTCTAGGTTTATACATCTTGTATACCTGTTTTTCCTATGTAGACTTTATACCTTAAAATTGGTGTAACCTTTATGCTTTAATCTTGTAACTGAAGCAAGTTTCGGCGTAATATTCCTGGTATGGAATGGGAGGTTTTTATTGCGACTGGTGTGTAGTATATAAGCTGTGTAGCTTACATGCCGTGAAATGAACATAATCTGACTGTGCTTCTTTCGGAATCTGAAACGTGCATGTGCAACGCCATGAATGTAGAATGGTACACATTTTTTTTGAATGAAATATTCTCAATATAGTAGCTAGTTTGACGTAACATGTGTAACTCATGACTGTTCAGCAATCTAGACTTCGATATTGACTGATGTACAGGACAGCTATGTGGAATTACCGATACTTAACTGAATCTGGTTAGAAATAGGTAATTATTTACTATTTCCTAATACTCCGAAAAATGTGTTGTCATAGTCCTGAAGTTCAGGACTATGACAGGTAAAGAGAGTCAAAACCTGTTACAATTTAATGGTACGTTGTAGCTCACCTAATACATAGTTGAAGTATTCCACTTACATAGGGGTGGTCCTAAACTAAAAGTCTAAAATGTAACGCCAGGCAGAGGGGATCGAAATAAGCAGATGTCCTATAGGAATGGGTGTGCAGTAATGCCGCCTTGAGCCGGCATAGAGCATTGAAGGCTGCGGCGTATAAAAGCACTTCGCTAGCTGCATTCATCATTTCCCGCACGGATCTCGAGCAGCTTGCATCGATTCACCAATGCGGAGTTGGCCGACATGCATTTCATGTATGGGGCTGCGCAAGGAAATGAATTAGCTGCTTAGAAGATGCACAGGGGGCGAGTCCCGGATAGAAATCAGCAGGATCGCCGAACATTCGAGCGTCTACATCGAGCATCGAGAGTTAGACACGATGGGATAGTTTTATGCTTCCCGGCGTGGAACTGGCATTGGAAGATATCGCAGAACTCCTGCAGTGGAAGAAAGAATACTAACCACAGTAGAGGATAATCCTTCGACAAGCTCGAGAGCTGTAGGACGAGCGTTGGGTGTGATCCATCAAAGAGTTTTGAGGACTTCACATGAAGACGGAATGCATCCGTATTATTTTCAGAGAGAGCAAGCAAAGACCCCTGACGATTATTGTCCACGTCTCAACTCTTTCGTTGGTACTAGCAGCATACTGCAGCCAATGAAACCTTTCCTGCAGACCTTTTAATTACTGGTGAGGCTACCTTTACGCCGTCGGGTAAAGTGAAAATATGAAGATATCGAAAAATAAATGATTGTCGGAAGGACCGACTCAGAATACAGGAAATTCAAAACAACCTTCGGTGAAATTAAATCCAGGGATTGTAAGATTAAGAGTGCAACGGGAACTCCTCTATTACACGCAGAGGGGAGATCGGATAGGTGGAAACAGTATACTGAAGGCCTCTATGAGGGGGAAGATGCGTTTGATGTGATAGAAGAAGAAACAGGAGAACATATCTTCACCGAAGAGTCAAGCAGTATATTGCTCCCTCCTACGTATATCAAGCGAAGAGACCATGAGGATAAAATCAGAGAGATTAGAGCCCACACAGAAGCATACCGACTATCCTTCTTTCCACGAACAATACGAGACTGGAATAGAAGGGAGAACCGATAGAGGTACTCAGGGTACCCTCCGCCACACACCGTCAGGTGGCTTGCGGAGTATGGATGTAGATGTAGATGTACGAGTCGATTTAAAAAAGGTGGAGGGCCCAATCTTAGAATCAGAATATAAGTGAGCTTTGGAGGATTTAAAATCAAATAATACAGAAGGGATGTATAACATTCCATCAGAAAATCTAACATCATCTGGAAAGTGGCCACAAAACGACTATTCATGTAGGTGCGTAGACTGTATGGGTCCGGCGACATACCATCTGACTTTCGGAAAAATATCATCGATACAATTCCGAAGACTGCAAGAGCTGACAAGTGCGAGAATTATCGCACATCAGCTTAACAGTTCAAGCATCCAAGTTGCTGGCAAGAATCATATACACAAGAATGGAAAAGAAAACTGGGCATGCCTAAGATGACGATCAGTTTGGCTTTAGGAAAGGTAAAGGCACCAGAGAGGCAATTCTGACGTTGCGGTTGATAATGGAAGCATAACTAAAGAAAAATCAAGACACGTTCATAGGATTTGTCGACCTGGAAAATGCGTTAGAGAACGTAATTTGGTGCAAGATGTTCGCATTTCCGAGAAAAATGGGGGTAAGCTATAGGGAGAGCCTATGTTTTTTTTTTGTCCGTGCCTTTAAAACACCATCTCCAGATACGCATAGAGGATAGTAGTTCCACGATGAACTCCATGACAGACTATTTCACATTCGGTTGCATACCATCACCTCGTTATACATTCCTTAAGAATGAATACGTAGCTGAACGTCCTTCACAGTTTCTAATTCCCAAGGAGTTCAAGTTCGATGTTAATGGTGAGAAATTGTGGTCGCTGTGGCGAGCTGTTTTTCATTCGGTGTTCATGGTGCAGGTTAATGGTTTGTTTTGCACATTTCTTGAATTTCGACGATTTCCTTTTAGAGAAGTGTAATATATGCATCCCATAGGAGACTGACCTCCACGCCTGTCCGACTATCATTTTTCTGCTTCCCTCCTGATGCCCATGGCGAGTCATTATCAGTTAATATTTTCAGCTGTGGTCAGGGAGATATTGGGCAAGGGGTTTCAAACTGTGCTTCGTGTCTCCCATGGGCATGGCGGCCACGCAGTAGAGACGTGTCGTTACTACCCCAGTGTGGTAGAACGCAGTCGAATCATACTATGTGATCAGTTTGTTTTCATTCGGAACAATCAAAAAATGGTTAAAATGACTCTGAGCACCATGGGACCTAACATCTGAGGTCATCAGTCCCCCTAGAACTTAGAATTACGTAAACCCAACGAACCTAAGGACATCACACACATTTATGCCCGAGGCAGGATTCGAACCTGTGACCGTAGCGGTCGCGCGATCCTAGACTGAAGCGCCTAGAACCGCTCGCCCACAGCGGCAGACCTGTAACAATTAGTGTGAAGGTTAGCGTTATCGTTTTTCGAGTTTGTTTGGTTCGCATTTGTCTATCTGCATGCTCGAAGTGTTAAATGTGAGTCTAGTGGTAACGGTCATTGGGGACCCGTTGTGCTGGGTTGAGAGCCGTGTACACATTTCAAGATTATCATTATTTTACAAGTAGACATAAAAATTCCTACTCGAAGTGGGTGTGAAATCAGTTCCAAGTACACGCACAATTGGTCCTCAGTATAAACAACCTCTTGATCCCAAATTTAGTAGTGGCACTATTCAAAACATATTTCAATCTCAGGAGTCACTTAAAAGATTACACAAGGAACAGTTTTAACAATTACAATACTCATAAGACAATACAAGGTTTAGCCTACTAGGCCAAATACTGGTCAAACTCCAGCCCTCGTTATTACTTGAATGGCACTTAAGGTGCATACCAAAATTCTCAATAAAAGTTTATTTAACTGGAATCAACCCAAGATTTAATCCAAAGATGCAAACGCTGGTCAGGCTCCAATTGCAGATATTACCTGAATGGTACTTAAACTGTATGCCGAAATTCCCAAGTGAAAGGTCAATTAACTAGAACCAGTCCAAGAATTAATTCGAAGGCACAGGCGATTGTTAAGCTCCAGCTTCAGTGATTATTTCAACAACACGCCAGCCTCATACAAATATCAACGGATACTCCCGCGTTTCGAGAATAAACGACAAAGTGTAAGTATGCCTGGAAGGTGGCATGACAAGGTTCACTACACAAATACTTTCTTTCCAGAAGTCTGCCCCTGAGCGCTTCTGACTGCCATGCAACGGGAACGGGTACGATTACCGGCTGCGTCGGAGATTGTTTTCTGCTAGGGGACTGTTTGTTGTGTTCATCTTTATCGACACGCAAGATGTCCATCGTGGCGTCAACTGAAAAGACTTGCAACTCGGCGGCTGAATTTCCCCTAGTGGGGAATATCGGCCATCAGTGCAATATTTCCGCCCCACGTCAGTTTCTCTATATCGTTAAATTTTGAAAAAAAGTGTTTATTGGTCTTCTTCTATCAAAATCCATATAATTTTTCATTTAAACGTTACCCAAAAGTTTCAGTCTCAGTAGTAGACATCACTTTCCCCAATGAAGGCCGTAGTCAATATTTCCAGGTCCAAAGCCTTAGTTACATATCAGTAACTCTTTAAACAGTATGTTAAGAGTACACATCAACAACAATGAATGCGGTAATAATTTTATATATATTCTTGCGGTGCTCATTGAGTCGATAGTACACGTTATTAAAAGTGTATCTTATTGGTAAGAGTGGGCTGAAAGGCATGATGACACATCAGTTTCTCTTTCAAAAGTATGTTTTTAATATACAGTGTGGTGGTAAAGCTCATGGGACAGTGATATGCAGATATACAGATGGGAATAGTATATTGGCAGAGCCGTCATTTGTACACAGGTGATTCGTGTGAAAAGCTTTACTACCTGATTATGGCCGCACGACGGTAATTAGCAGACTATGATGGCAGTTGGAGTAGTTGGAGTTAACGCATTGGACATTCCATTTCGGAAATCGCTAGGGAATTCATTATTCGGCTATCCACTTTCCATGCATTACCTCACGCCACGGACAACGAAGTGGCCGACGGTCTTCTCTTAACGACCGACAACAGTGGCATGTGCGTAGAGTTGTTAGTCGCAACAGACAAGCATCACCGCGTGGAATAAACGAAATAATCAATGTGCGACGTACGACCAACGTATCCGTTTGGACAGTGCGGTGAAATTTGGTGTTAACAGGCTATAGAAGCAGAGGACTGACGTGAGTACTTTCGCTAACAGCGCGACTTCGTTCGCAGTACATCTACTGGGGTCATGACCATATCGGCTGGACCCTAGACGACTGCAAACCATGGCCTGGTCAGATCAGACCCGATTTCAGTTAGTAGGAGCTGGTGGTACGGTTCGAATGTGGCGCGGAGCTGTCGACGCCATGGATCCAAGTTGTCAACAAGGAACTGTGCAAGCTGTTGTTGGCTCCGTAATGGCGTGGACTATGTTTACACGAAATGGACTGGGTCCTGGGTATGTTCGCCTGCCTGAAGACCATTTGCAGCCATTCATGGACGTAACGTTCCCAAGCAACGGTGCAACATTTATGAATAACAATGCACCATGTCAGCGGGTCACAATTGTTAATGATCGGTTTGAAGAACATTTTGGAGACGTCGAAAAAAGGGTTCGGAAACCCCACATCGCACGGCATGGATCTCATCAAACATTTATGTGACATAAACGATGGGCCGGCCGAAGTGGCCGTGCGGTTAAAGGCGCTGCAGTCTGGAACCGCAGGACCGCTACGGTCGCAGGTTCGAATCCTGCCTCGGGCGTGGATGTTTGTGATGCCCTTAGGTTAGTTAGGTTTAACTAGTTCTAAGTTCTAGGGGACTAATGACCTCAGCAGTTGAGTCCCATAGTGCTCAGAGCCACATAAACGATTGGTCATCTCGTGTATAAAATCCTTCACTGGCACCATTTTCGCAGTTTCGTATGGCTGCAGAGGCACCATCGCTCAGTATTTCTGCAGGGGCCTTTAACAACATGTCGATTCCATGCCATGTCGAGTTGCTGCTCTATGGTGGGTGAAAGGGGGCGCGACACAATATTATGAGGTATCCTATGACTTCGGTCACCTCAATGTGTTTCAACAAAACGCCTTGTTGTTGCTAATGTTAGACGTCGGTGGCCACGCTGAAAACTCTTGGAGCCTCACAGTTCACAAGTTCACTTGACTGAGTGCTTCCCCACTCAAATCGGTACTATGTGAATAATTCTCTGAGGCCATCAGCAGAGCCCATGACATCATCACCTTCTCGCTGCCCCCCGAGCTGCCTCTTGCGACTTATGTTTCGCGCTCTTCCAATACTGCTGGTGGCTGCGGGATTTTCAAATATTTCCGCACTTGATGACGGCTAATACCGTCACAGTAAGTACAAAAGATGTTATTTCGAACAACTCATGTTGTTGTACAGACACGAATAGACCAAAATGCTAGAGGTATGACGACATTTACTTCAATTTCTGTTTTACGTGTACTGCGTATGAAAATAAAGCTCTATCAGGGTGTGTCATTTCTTTAAAAGTCCCGTTTACTGGAAGCTTCAATCTTAGTAAAATTAAAACGTCATTTGGAGACTAATCACAGTGGTTTTTAAACAAACCACCGAAATACATAGCCTACAAATTAAAAGAAATGGCAAAAAAAAAAAATCCACTAAACGAGTTACAATTCCAGCGAATGCTCTTTTTTCAGTTTACAGTGTTGTGTGTCCAATGTTGTGTGTCTCGGTTACGCAAAGCCGTTGAAGGTGGAAATGCTGTGCGAAAGCATACTGGTGGTCATATACGGACCACTGCAAGGTATGAGGTTCCTTACATAGCCACAGTGGCGAAACGAAGAAGATTTCTCACTCCTAGACAGAAAGCAGCCGGTCTTGGAACCGCTAACGGTACGCAGGTCTCTGCAAGAACCATTTCTTGAGGATTAAATCAGATTGGTTCTATGCTCGGAATCATGTTAAACGCATCACACTTGAACCACGCCATCGTCGACATAGGCTGGTTGTTGGCTGGTGTCAGAACAGTAGCCCAGAGTGATGTTCTCCGACGAATTCCGCTTCACTGTGGCAAGTGAATCTAGCTACCAATTAGTGCAGAGAGAGAGAGGGGAACACGTCACACACCACAGAATGATGATGAAAGTCGCCGGTATGACCTAGGCGTTATAGTGTGGGCAGGCATTATGAATAACGCCTGAACGCAACATATCTTTCCACGGAGTCCCGTTAAGGCACAGTGGTATCGCAGGGAAATTATTCTGGATCCTGTCTCTGCCTTAGTGTTGTGTGGCAGGTCCTGATTTTCTATTTATGGACAACGATGGTTGTCCACACGGGACCGCTGAGGTGTCGAACGGACTGGAAATTGAAGATACTGAACGTATGGAATGGCCTGAATATTACCCTATAGAGGACGCCTGCGATGGTGTTAGCATATGTTTCTCAAAGAACATCCTCTCCTCGAACCGTGAAAGAACTAAAAGCTGAGAAGTTGGATTCCTCAGTAGTTTGGAAGCCTACGTGAATCATAAGGCCAAAATGTGCGTTAGTGCCCGAGGAGAGTAGATTTCTTTCTGAGAGTCCGATATTGGCCCTTATGTTGGGAGTATGACCTGTGTCACACGTGGAAGTTATGTCTGTTAGTGTGCTTTCGCATGTCGTAAAATGGCGAATGCATGTGGTGAAAGAGATGAGTCGCACTTTCCAGTATTGTGCCAAGTTTGGAAGAACTGATGATGAAGAAGCTAACCAATCCTTCCCACTGATTTAGTTGCAAGAATGAGGTGTAACAACGGTATAAGTGGTTGAAACATGTTACCTCAAGAGTTGGTAAAGAAGTGCTCCTATTCATTTTTTTCTGAGCTTAAGTATATTTAAAACTGCAACATAGTCGCGAATGAGTTTATTTACCCCACACTTCGAGTCGTATGTCACATCTGTGTTTATGATCAGGTGAAGGGAACTGTCGACCTAAGATGAAAACCACTGCGTTGTGCTATTCCGACAGAATGAGGTTCGCCAGTTAACTCCAGATTCTGCTCCTGGTGGAAGGTGGCGAGGGGTGAGAGGTCAAAGAAAGATGGTGCTTCATGTGAGCACACCGAGAGACATCTTAAGAAAACAGTAGTATGTCTCACATCAATGTTCTGTCCCGATACATTTGTGTATGCAACAACAGTGTGCAACATACGTCGGGAGTATTGCATTATGGTACCCTCAAGATTAGTGCTAAAAAAAGTACATCATTAGTAATGCAGAGGTACCTTGCGGTAGTAATTTCCCTCTTAGTTTGCAATATTTTACCAATTAAAAAGACTATGTATTGTTTTTCTGAGTCCCACATGTATAATTCCGTAATGATTAATAATCGTGTCGCCCATTTCGTCGGACAGGGAGTGCTATGAAACACTTCTTTACAATTTGCTCCTCTGTGAATAGGATTCTGAAACACAGAAAGCTCTTTCGATCAATAAACCACAGAAGACATAATGCAGGGTTTAAATCGCCCTGGTTGGTTTATTCAGATTTGAGTATCACAAAGTTTCTCTGAGTATTCACTCTGTATATGTAAGTCCGTAAGTCCTTTATAGAAATATTAGACGTAAGAACGCTCTGTTATTTTCACTCTGATTACGTCCTATGAAACAGCAAATATCAGTTAATGGCGGAGCTTATCATGAGAAGTATCTTTCTGCTTTTAGTAATAATCGTGAACCGAACTCTTCTGGTGTCGTCTTCACCTTCTGGAAGAGGGAGACAAAGAACACGCAGAGAGTAACGCAAATATTTGCGCTATCACATCGTAAGGTGATAGGGTCTACTTAATGTTACGTATCGATATGAAGTTTACTACGTTGGAGACGTAAAGAAAATCTGTGGCTTGTTCGCGTAAACCTATTCGTCATCTTCCGTCAAAGCATGAGTTCCCTTCTTGCCATCTTGTTTCTCTAACGGACGTTGAATTAAGTATGGATTGTATAAGAATGCTGTAGCTGCAGAAGGAGCTTTAATTCGGTTGGTCACGAATACACTTCTCCTTCATATGAATTGTGCACCAGTTGGAAATAGCCGCTTGATAACTGTTATCGTAATATCCACGCCTATATTTTACTCAGAATAATATTCACTACAGCATTGTTTGTGGAATGTGAATGAAAATTAGTCGTATTCTCGTGATATTAATGAAAAGGACTTCATCAACAGTAAAATAATAAATAATTATTGTCAATGATATAATTTAATATTTTGTAAGAAAATTATATCTCAGACAATACGCATGGAAAAAGATAATGAAAATCTCAAGCTTTTGTTATCTACGATTATTCTAGAAAAATCCTTCTTCTTGTTCGAACTGTTGTACTGATACGATGTGATTGGTGTCTTGTAACACAGAGGTCTGTAAACACCTGTATTGTGATGCTAATTTAATATTTGAAAAACAGAGTTTATGTGTCATTGAAATGAATCTTATATGCTTGGAGTTTAATTTCATTGTAATTCTCGTCCTATATAAATGTTAAGTTTTCTGCTCAGCTACAAAAGAGCGCAGCCATGGGCGCTACTGATCAACACCGCGGTTTATTGTTAAATGCTGAATAATAAACAATTAACATTTAGAAATGATTTTAAGTGTTAACGCATAGAGTGAAGGTACAAAAAGATTTAATATATATCATTTGCTGGTAGTAAAACAGAGCTTGAAGCACAATCGATAAGTAACTGTTTTATGTTAGCCGACATCTCAGTGAAATATTACAGCGACAGTTTTAAATTGATTTTCTATACAGACATAAATGTTGTTGGTCATAATTGCGATAGTAATCGTGTATTGGTGGCTCAGAACCCACTCTGAGGTAATAAATTCCAGTTAACTGTGATCACAGTGAACTTTTATGAATGAAAACAGGATCTTACGTGACATAAATTCTTATGTGCTGATGTGTAAAGCCTGGTTATTTCATAACAACTTTTGTGAAATATTTTGACAGGAAGAAATACGTTAGTGTTTTGTGTGTGTGTGTGTGTGTGTGTGTGTGTGTGTGGTATTGTGTGACAAAACTGTTCATTTTGCTTAAAGAAAAGTGTTGCCACTTCGAATAACAGTAGCGTTAAATCCGTTAAACGATCTGCACTAGTAAAGAGACTATTATACAACAGCACTGAAAATTACTATCAATCGTTACTCTTGTTTAGTTCAGATTACTTAGCATTCATTTAGCTTGTTTGCTCGTTATACGAGGGTTGGAACTTCAATAGTGGCAGCTATTTATTCACAACCGATACAAATGAGTTACGTATTTGAACATGTTACTGTCCTTCAGAGTAGTCACCAACGTTGAGTAGAACCCGTTGCCAGCGATGTGGAAGGCGTCATATACAGTTAGTAGAGACTGACCTGTTGATGGTGCGAATGGAGAGGTCTAAAGTTATGGTGATTCTCGTGTACGACTGTAATGGTGTATTCCTAACGCATTATGTTCCTTCACGGCAGACAGTCAGTGCACAGTATTTCTGTTCGTTTTGGAGCATCACCTGCTATCAGCTTTGCGGAAGAAGCGGCGACACTTTCTGCACAACCCACACATTATTTTCCACGACAATTCGCGGGCACATACAGTATAAGCTGTGGCTGCTCTGTTCGGTCGATGGGACTGGGAAGTACTGTACCATCCACCATACATTCCGGACTTAAGTCCTTGTGACTTTGATTTGATTCCGAAGGTGAAGGAACCACTTCGTGGTTTTCGCTTCAGAACTGTTCCAGAGGTTCGACAGACAGTAGACCGCTCCATTCGCACCATCAACAGAACAGGCTCTGCTAACGGTACACTACACCTTCCACATCGCTGGCAATGGGTTCTTCACAACGCTGGTGAGTACTTTGAAAGACAGAACAGGTGCAATCATGCAACTCTTTTGTATCGGTTGTGAATAAATAGTTGCCACTACCTAAGGTCCAACCAATGTATATGATTACTTTTGTGCATGAACTTAGTGCCATTTGCACTGCTTGACATACTAATTTGATACATGTTCCCAGGTGGAGATTTCTTTAACAAATCAAGGAACATTAGCCGGGGAAAGCAGTTATTAAATAAAACCTCATGTTACATTAATAATGAGTAACTAGTTTTATTGTAATCTTGCTGAAATTTTACAACACGCAATCAAACCACATATGCCACATTATGAAGCACATTACGTTACATGACCATGAAGTTTTGACCTATACCATGTGTAGGCAGAGCGAGGAGTGGACTGTAGTGAGGCATAACAGGATGTGATTGGTGAAGTCGATTTTGTATTGGCAGAGTAGATCTGTTACTAAGTTTTCAACACACGAATACATCGTTCTTTAATTGGATTGCTACTCCTGTAAGGTGAAATGATTTGACTGACAATATTATGCCAACATTCTATAAAAATACAAACATTT